>NW_013550587.1:0-600000 GCF_000709125.1 Exophiala aquamarina CBS 119918
TAAAGAGTAGGTTCTACGCGCGGTATAGCGCTAGAAGGAGCTCTAAAGGACCTCTAGTAGAAGGCCTAAACTACGAGAAGTCTCGAAGTATTCTTCTAGTAAGCCGAGCGCGAAAACTTCTTAAAGGAAGCGCTCGGAGCCCTATTTATACGACGATAAGTCGAAGGGAAAGGATAGGAAGTATAGACCTACTTTCGGCGATAGACTATATTAAAACTATAACTAACCTAGATACGTAAGAGTAGAGTATTCGTAGAGTACTAGTAAGGTAGCTAGCGGTATAACTAGGAATAAGAGTTAGGAGAAGAGTAAATTCCTCTAGATAAAAAAATTAGTATCTAGTACGCTACGCGCTACTAGCGTATTAGGGCTACTAGAAAGTAGTACGATATCGTCGTAAATACTAGTAGTAACTATAAATACGAAGTTTAGTAGTAAGAGGCGTACGCTTCGCGTACTAATCGACTTCGGAGCGAAGCTAAACTTTATATTATAGAAAGTAATTATAGAGGAAGGCCTCGCTACGAGAATATCGAAGGAGCGTACTTACGCTATCGACGACTACCTAATTTAAGTCTACGAGAATTACTATATAGCTCTATATACGACTAATATATTAGGAACGTACGTTTCTAGTACCTATAGGTTCCTAGCTACTAATCTTAGTAACTTTAATATAATCCTTAAGTATACTTAGCTTTACGTAGTAAACCTAGAAGTTCGCTAGCGCGAAAATACGTAATATTACCGTATAGTACGAAAAGTATATATAGCTCTTATTTCCTTTCGGAAGGTAATAAAGCTAGCTAAAACCTATCGAGTTTACGCTATCTACTTAAAGGACTTAAAGTCTAATAGTAACCCTATTAAGGAGGAATCGTAGAATAATAGCGAAAGTATAGCGATCTCTTTATCGAAAGAGTATCGAGATTTTAGTAATATATTCTCGGAAGAGGATACGAATAAGCTACCGCTAGATACTAGAGTAACTTACTCGATTCCTTTAGAAGAAGGTTCGATAGCGAGTTATAGGCTAATCTATTTCCTTAGTACGAAGGAGCTTCGAGTACTCCGCGAGTACCTTAATAAGTACCTAGCGCGAAGATAGATTAGGAGGAGCGAGTCGCCTACGAGAGCTTCTATTCTATTTATACTAAAGAAGAACGGTAGCTTACGACTCTATATCGACTATCGTACCTTAAATAGAGTAATTATAAAGAATCGTTATTCCTTACCCTTAATTAGTAAGATACTAGACCGATTAACCGGCGCTACTATATATACTAAGTTAAACTTACGTAATATATACTATAAGATACGAATATACGAGAAGAATATCTAGAAGACTACGTTTCGTACGCGGTATAGCTATTTCGAATATCTAGTTATATCGTTTAGTCTTACTAATACTTCGGTAACTTTCTAAGCCTATATTAACGAGGCGTTAGAAGAGCTCCTTAATATTATATACGTAGTATATCTCGATAATATTCTTATTTTTAGTTAAGACTCAATAGAATAT
Source organism: Exophiala aquamarina CBS 119918 (assembly GCF_000709125.1). Taxonomy (NCBI): domain Eukaryota; kingdom Fungi; phylum Ascomycota; class Eurotiomycetes; order Chaetothyriales; family Herpotrichiellaceae; genus Exophiala; species Exophiala aquamarina. The sequence goes on from NW_013550587.1 coordinate 1,523, forward strand.
ACTAAGTATATACGCTTAGTACTCGAAAGGCTTCGAAAGTATAAACTATATATTAAGCTTTCGAAGTATAAGTTCTCGACTCGAAGAGTCGAGTTCTTAGAATTTATCGTAGAAGTCGAAGGTATCTTAATAGACCCTCGAAGAATTATCGCGGTCTAAGACTAGCTTCGATCGATATCTTTCCGGAAAATTTAAGTCTTCTTAGGTTTTACGAACTTCTATCGAGGTTTTATTATAGGGTATTCGTAAGTAACTATTCCTATTACTAATCTCCTAAAAGAAATATAGAAAGGAAAGAAGATAGGCCCGTTTAAATAGATAGACGAGGCTAAAGCGGCTTAAAAAGTACTAAAAGTACGCTTTTATAGTACGCTACTACTAGCCTACTATAATTCTATACGATAGTATAAAATAGAATCCGACGCCTTAGGGAAGGCTTATAGTTCGGTTCTCTCGTAAGTATATAAGTCGCGTACTACTCGAGGACGAACGATATAGAAACCTATAGCTTTCTTTTTAAGAAAGTAGAACGTCGTAGAGCGTAACTATAGAATATCGAATTAGGAGATACTAGCTATCGTAGAATCCTTTAAGGAATAGCGCTACTACTTAGAGGAAGCTACGACTAGTATACTAGTCCTAACTAATTATAATACGTTAAAGTATTTTATATCGATAAAGGCGCTAAACCGTAGGTAAGTACGCTAGGCGAAGATACTTAGTACCTTTAACTTCGTAATATAGTATCGAAAGGGAAAGAAGAACTTCGCTAACGACTTATTTCGTCGACTAAACTATATAACTTCTTAAGAGTACCCTAAGAACTTATTTTTATAACTTCTTCGGTCTCGCCTAGGTAGCGAGGAAAGTTCGCTATTAGATAGTAACCTAAACGCTATAAGTATTTCTATTTATACTATAACGCGGGAATTAGCCCGACGGACTAAAGATTCGATTAAGAGTAGTTTCTATACCCTAGTAGAGTAGAATATATATAAGGACGAAGCGTATAGATTTCTCGATACTCTTAATAAAGGTATAAAGTTAAAGTCTAGTAACGATATATTCTTAGTACGAAGTAGACGCTCCTCGTAGTCTATAGTAGAGCTCTACGTATACTCTAGCGTAGACGAGGACGCTATTACTTCGGCCTAGAAGGACTAAATCCTAGGTAACTTAGTTAAGGAATTATTAGCGCTATAAAGTATCGATACGTAGTATAAGAGGCGTAAGTAGAGTAAGCTACTCGAAGGAAGGATTTCCTAGAAGGCTTAGAAAGGAGTATAGCGCGAGGACTTCGCGAGTCTCGTACGAAGGTAAGGCGCGGTATATATACCTTATAATCTTAGTATAAGATTAAAGATCCTAAGGACGAATTATAATAACTTCTAGTAGAGAGGCTATTTCGGCCGGAAAAGAACTCTTACTATTATTAGGCGCTTTTATTAGTAGCCTAAACTAGCGAAGGACGTACGAACCTATATCTCTTTATATAATATATATTAGCGTATAAAAGTATCGAGATATAAGCTATACGAACTATTAGCGGTACTACTATAGCCGGAAAAACCGTAGTAGAATATATCTATAGACTTTATAACGGAGCTTCCGTCCTTAACTCGTAGGAGGATAGCGTACGACGCGCTACTTATAGTAGTATATCGACTATCTAAAATAGTTCGCTATATTTCGTACCGCGTAGAAATCGTAGCCGAAGAGCTAGGAGATATCTTAGTAGAAGAAATATTTACTCGATTCGATATACTCTAAAGTATCGTAAGTAATAGGAGTACGATATTTACTTTAGTATACTAGGGAACTCTATACTATTACCTAGCGATTAAGCGGTAGTTTTCGACCGCGTTCTACCCTTAGACCGATAGATAGACTAAGAGAATAAATTAGACCCTAGAATATTATCTACGTTACTACGTTAATTACTATTAAGACGACTAAGTTATACTACTACCTAGCGCGAAGTACGCTTATAATTAAACGGTTAATACTACGACTAAGAAAATACTATTCTCTTAAGTCCTAACGTTTAAACCTACGATAAATATTAATATCGTACGAAAATCGTAGGAGAGTAATAATAACCTCGTACGAGCGAAAGCTAGGGCGCTTAAAGAAGCTCGATAAGAAACTATAGTATAGTAGAAACGAGTATAGTATAATATAGTAAAGTACTATAATAAGCGTCGAGGGCTACGAATATATACCCTAAAGAACTAAGTTATACTATTTTCTAAGTTTATTCGTACGCGAAGAATAAGTAAGAAACTAGGTAACTAGTTCTTAGGGCCTTTTAAAGTACTTAAGGTAGTAGGTTAGAATACCTATATACTAAAGCTATTAACGAAGTATAGAAGGCTATATAATACGTTCTACGTATCGTTACTAGAACTATATCGTATACGACCCGAGAGCGAGAAGCCTAGGCCTATCGACGTAGACGGAAATAAATAGTAGGAAGTCGAAAAGATTCTCGACTACTAGGATACTAAGGTAGGACGTCGGTATCTAGTTAGATAGAAGAGTTTCTCTAAGGTGGAAGATATCTAGAAACCCGCGGAATATCTACTAAACGCGGGCGAGCTACTCGCTAAGTTTAAAGAAATATATAATCTTTAAGGACCTAAGTAGATAAGATTACGAGTAAAAATTAGAAAGTAGAAATAAAATAAAGATATCTTTATAAGGCCTATTAAAGCTATAGTATATATAAAGTATACGAGATAACTACTACTTAATAGCTATAGAGCTAAAGAATAATAAAAAGTTAGAATTTAACTTTAAAAACCTATAAAAGTAGGATATAAGATAAAAAAGTATACTATTAGTATAGTAGAGTAGTACTTAAAGCTAGAAATCTACTTAGAGCTAGAACTAAAGCTAAAGTAATAATTAGAATCCTTAGTAGGACTATTAGTTCTAGGACGTTTTAAAGGTATAGTAGGGAATTTAGCTACGAGTCGCTTACGAGTTACCTACTTTATAAGTTTATTTAATAATAATTATTCTAAGTTAGTAAAAGTATAGAAATCTCTATTAGTAGTACGAAGCCGCTTACCCTTATTACTATTAGTATTTATATAGAAGTATTGTCGTACTCGTCTAGTAGGCTAGTTATCGGTAGCTTTAATCTTAATATTCTCTATTATTATATTAGCTCTAAGCTTACTAGCGGTTAAATTATATAAATCTTTCTTAGGCTAAGGGGGTAGAATAATTCGGGCCTAGAGAAAGTATTAGTATAAGGAAAGTATAGGAGTAGTAGAAGAACCTATAGCCTAAGCTTAGACTTTAGTTAAAGTCCTAATAGTATTAAGTATTAGAAGAGATATTATAGAATTAGAATTCTTCTTATTTAGTTTAGTAATCGAGAAGCTTACGAATTTATTACGAGATATAACGCTAGAAGTAATATAGCGAGCTATACGATTAATTACTTCTATAATAGAACGATCTAGTATAGAGTTAGTAAGGGAATAGCTAGGAAGATAAAAAGCTTACTAGAGTAAATAATCTAGCTAATACTACTAGGCTTAATAGAATCTATAGTAAACTTAACTAGAACCCTTATAGTATAGGTTAAATATAAGGATACCTAGGAGGTTAGTATAGGAATAGTATAAGAAAAGGAAACTTACTACCTTATAAGTATAACTCTAGATTCTATACTAAGTATATTTCCTATTCTTAGTCTTATATTAAATCTTCCTATCTAAAATAGGATTAGTATATACCTAGTATAAGAAGAGTAAGCTTACCCTTATTAAGTAATACTTAGTTATTCCTTCCTAAGGATCTTATATATCTTATATAAATATACTCGGTAATCTTATTACTAATATCCCCTTAAATTAATAGAACGAAGGCTCGACTAGGGGGTATACTAGATAAGTACGATTAGTATACTAGGTTAACTTTAACTATCCTAGGAAAAAATAGAAACTTATATAGAAATTCTAGATAGAGATAAGAAGATAAGTAGCTAGTATACTATTAGTAGGGAAAAAGTAGAGAGCTAACTATAGGACTTACTAAGGAGGAGGGTCTTAAGGAATAAGAGATATAAAATAAAAAAAAGAAGAAGAAAAATAGAATAGAAGGAGGTTAATATACTCCTTACCTAGGGACTAATCGCTAAGACCTTAACGGAAATTAAATAGCGAGAGCTAAATAATTAAAAAGTTTAGCCTTATAGGTATAGCTTACTATATATACTATACTAGGGTACGAGAAGTACGCGAAGTTTCGCTAGAATTAGGTAAACTAAAGTAAATACGAAATAATCCCTAAGAGTAGAATAAATTAGGATTAAGAGCGACCCTAAGATTAAGGAAACGTATTACGTTTTTTCTAATATTAATATAGAACGTATACAGCGCTATACTAGAACGCTACTTCTTACCTACTACTCCTATACTCGAGGACGAGTATACTTCGGGAAAGGAGGGTAATTATTACGGGATAGGACTACGGTAGACCCTAGAAGTATCTATTCTATACTAAGACTAGTCCTAAAACACTAAGGGGCCTAGTATATAAGACCTTAGGGGCTATACGGATCGTATGCGAGGTTTTTAGACTCCTTAAGTTCTTATAGTCGATGTTCTAAGGACTATATAGCAATTAATCGATTATCTTAGTGTTCTCGTTAAGTTACTTATACTCTTATAGATAAGTAGATTACGCTATAGCTCTTAAATCGCGATTACTTCGAATTCGAAAATCTATCGATCCTAGAAGAGACTAGCGAGGACGACGTCTCTAGACTTTTAGACATTATACTGTAAGATATTAAGTAATTAGTATCTCGTTATTAACGAACGACTTTATTAGTACTATTTATACCGGTTTATCTTCGTGTCCTTCGGTACTTATTAGCTATCTCTATTCGCGGTATTAGCTTCTAAGATGAAGTAGTTAAGCTGCTAATTTCGATGATGGGTTCCCATTTCCTTCTCTGCGTCTTCGTGATGTCTGCTAGCATTGCCCCAGAGCGCAGTCCACAGGAGTCAATGTCCAAAAAGCACCGCTTAGTTAGCTGTCTTCACCGATAGTGAAGCAGTGGAACCGGCCCCAAGATCTTGAGGCAGGCCGATTTCTTGATGGATATTTAGTTGAGGCTGCCAAGCCATCCATTTGACTCGCGTTCCAGCAGGCAGACCGAGGATTTTTTCGATGCACCCTAGTTAGGTGACTTCAAAGAGGTCCAATAGATGAGTATTTCCGCTTTTGACATTCATCGGACAGACACCGCAGGGTCAGAAGACCAGCAGAACCCAGTCCATATTCCTGCTCATGACCTTGAACCTGAGGTTCTGGAATAGCAAGGACGAAACTTCCGGCATTGAGCCTCTCGACATAATCGACGAATAATTCACGATAGACCCTCGCAAGGTGACTCAAGATCTCCGCTACCGTTCTGAATCCAACGTATGGACAAGATGGAGCATGGCACGCGATATAGTATTGTTTGTGATGTCCCTCCTCATCCAGGAAAGTGTGCACCGTACGTTCTACCCTATCCTACTTGGGGGAGGTGGTGAGTTTATTACGGAATGATGTTCCGCTCGCATGGTCGGCGGGTGAGCGACCTTGTCTGACATTGGCATTGCAGAGTGGACCGTAGATCTCGAGTGATTTGGCACTGGATAAGCACTGGAGGAAACTTCCGTGGCTTGAGTAATACTGTTATGTGGATACCTCGACATCGGATAGCGAATATTCTGCTTGTCAAGATCCTCAACTCGGTGGTAGTAGGGTGGACGATCCAGTCTAGGTTCATCTAAGGGCCGAAGTCCTAGGTTGTTCGTCTGGTCTCTCATCCCGGATTTATATGTATGAGCATTATTTTCAGCCTAGTCGATTCGACCTGCTAGGGGCGTTCTATGGCTCAATGCTAGGACAGGATTGAGGATGTCGTCGGCTTTCATTTTGGGTTGGGGGTTCGGCAGCCTGTGTAGTTTCTGAAAAGAGGGTTAGGAATAGAGGAAGGGCTATGGCCGCCGAAATCGTGTCTTAATTATGTTCGTTCCCCTGACTCTGGTTGCAAAGGACGAATTTGTGAGAAGCTGGGCTGCAACGAAGGAACAATCGCCGCTGGGCGTCAGCGTGGTTTGCCATCTAATGAACCGGTTGATGGACCAGGCTAGGTGGCCTTGAGATAGTGTATCTCTCGTCCAATCTTTTGGCCCTTTCCGGGTTCCATTCCCGATCTCAGAACGGAGGGGGGAATGCTGCAAAATATCAACGTCCTTGTTCTTGTTGGTGGTGTCGTCTCAACGCAGTTTCGAACCCTGCACAGGAATTGATGCCTGCCAAGCAGGTTATCATTCGTTGGTATCACTAAAACGTCCTCGCTAAATGTTCACGTGACACACTTGGGTTATTAAGTGGCATGTCGCGCGAAAGAGTAGCCTGCCAAGATACAGCCGCGGGTAGTACGATGATTAGGTGCAACCTTGCTAAAGCTCGTTGTCAGCATTACTGTCAACTAGCGGACAATAACGACGTCAGCAGTGGGAAGGTATGATGGCAGAGACTGTCAGATACGTGGTGGTTGCGTCGAAGCTTTAGACAGCAAGCGTCGCCGTGATAACCTGTGAAAACGCCTTATTCCCTTACTACTCAAAGAGCGCCATCTTTTTTGATGGATGTTGCTCTCCGTGACCTGATAAGAACGGCTGTACGCGGCTCACTCGTCCGAGTTGCTCAGAGTTGCCCCAAACTGATCACATCACCGGTGACAGACATATGCGGACAAGTAATCGCCAATCGGATCTTGGGCGAAACGCCTCCTTCGAGTGAAGACAGAACGATCTTCACAATGGACCAATTATGACTTAGTGTTCCTCTACGTATTGCTTTTCTATGACGGTCGCCTGTCTGCTGCAATATACCCAGCATTCTTGACCATGATATAGGTTAACGCTCTTGATGACTAGCAGGTCGATCGAATTGTGAACATGTTCTCAGCCATCAGTACTGTGCGTGGTGGAAGAGCTAATCGTGAAATCTTGCAATCCTGAATTGAATACGCCAGATCAGAGCTCATGCTATGAGAACTCGGGCAGCAAAAGTATGGGCCAAATCTCCTCAAACGACTCTTCCACAACCACATCAACTAAAGCCGAGGATATCGTGCGCTGTTCTAGGTGTCAGTACTCGCTCAATATTGCCGCCAGGTGTTCATCCTACAGTGGCGCTGTCCGATTCGCCTCGAACTCATACTACTGCGGTGGTGCGCAAGAGTCGTTGGATTCGTGAGCTGAAGTTTGTTGTGTCGCAAAGACAAAGAAAGGGAATCCTTCTTGAGTGGAGATCAATGCTTAAAACCGTGGCGTGTCCTTCGACAGCTTGGTGAGATCAGTATTTTAGTAACGGCTAGCTACCTTAGTCCACACTACTCCAAAAATCCACCAAGCACGGTATGCGGACAGCAACGCTACTGCTATGCAATGCAAATATTGCATCGCCTTCCGAACGGACTCTACAAGTAGGTCTACCTCACCTTCGAAATGTTGCCCGTCAATAGCTAACTCCAGAAGTAATGTGGCATTTGTTTGAGCTACAGAATGGAGCAGTGACCACAAAGGCAACCTTCGATAGATCTCTGTCGTCGGATCGTTAGTCAACAAGGCCATGATTGACAGGGCGAAATACGCACATGCTTGAGCTAAACGACGGCCGAGTTCTTGTCATTCATTAAATACAGCCCCGGCACTGCACGTGCATAGGCAGGGTCGATGCAAGATCATTTGCATGCTGTGGTAGTACATTGACAACTCAGTCCTGACCCGTGAGCACCCACACATATACGGCCGTGGATGGCCAAGTCTCGAGGAAATTTTCCAATCCAATGTTCCATCGCCATCTGCAAATCGATCGTATGTTGTAGATTTGACCAGGAGGCGTCGGATGCTGCCTGAGGACGAGAAGGCCATAGGCTTCCCGCCTACCCATTTCGGGTCCCTGCGCTACCTTTAGTTCAATCGCGTCAGGTATCCGGCGTCCACGTGCTTTGAAGCGAAAACGGGGCAGTACGCGCAGGATAAGCTTGGCGACGCAGGCGATCCGACCTTTAAAAAAGGTTGGACAAGGGAGGGTTTTCCACGTCTACTCAGCATATTATTGTAATTTAATCGCTACTTCTTTGGTGTCTCCTTGTTAAAATACGCCTACGCATGAAGCTTTGACTTCAAGTCTGCGCAAGCACCATCGCTTAGTGGTAGAGATCGATTCACTCTAACAGGCAGTGACTCGAATCTGTGCGTGTCCGGAGAAGAACCGAAGAAAGTTGTCTCGTGGCGTCTCGGGGGTTCATACTCGTAGGCTGGTCGAATGAGGGTAACCCGCTTGTATGGCTCGCGACTTTGAAAGGGTTCGCACGGTCGATCACGGAGGTGCAAGTGCGAATTGCACGTTGTAATTGCTCAGAGCCCAACGACGGAGGCAGTGGAAAAAGTTGAACACTCTCTTTAGCAACGTTTGGTGCTGATGAGCCGAAGGTTAGACATGTCGCAGCCATTCGTTATGCGAATGTTGTGGCTGTCTTCCTAATCGGGGAGGTCTAGCGATGAAGAGACTCCTCGACCCCTCTCCAGCTCGCTAATAGCAGTTGCACAATTTATTTCCTACTTATCCAGCCATGCCTTTGCTGATGTCCACCACCGCTACCAAAGCATCTTCGCAGTCGTCTGGAAGCGTCCTCAAGCTTAATTTCGCTACCTGTTGAGACTGTCCCGTTCTTATCACGGTAGTCCTGATCATTGCCAAGCTCCTGTGTTTTGAGAAATAGTTTCCCTGAAGAACGCGGCCGAGCATAACAGGATGAACCTCTGCCTGGACCCACCTGGCAGCTATACCCTGGTGTAGGCTTGTTGTCTACGCGTTGTACTCACCTTCTGTTGGACCAATAAGATAACCTGCATCACGAGTACAGTTCGCACTTCTTAGATTCTTGCCGGATCGGGAGATAATCCAGCCCAGCAGAAGCTAGCCGACTTTGCGAAAGTTAAATCACCAACAGGGAAGTTCCTAGATATCTCACTATCCACGCGTTGGCGACGCACTGCGCATAAGACCGCGGCGAGATCTCCGTACTATAGGTTCAGATTTCTTACGACTCGTTGACTCCCGGACCTGTAAACACTGCACAGCGGTTTTTCAGTATAAATCGCAGAGGATTCAGCTCGGGAAGGTTGCGAAACTGAGGCCATTCTCGTGAATTTGACAACCTTGCGTTCCTTCCACATACCAGCTCAGACCATTGACGCTTATATTGCTCCAAGACCAACATGGTTCAACATCTGACCATCGGTCTCTCACAGTCGCATACTCTCTCCTCGTTGAGCTCGACACTTTCGGCGCTCGAGGAGACCACGAAGCACGCGGCAGAAAAAGGGGTGTCAATTCTTCTTTTCCCGGAGGCATACCTAGGTGGCTACCCACGAACCTGCTCGTTTGGGACTTCTGTGGGCTCACGCTCCGACAGCGGTCGTGAACAATTCCTCGCATATTTCAAATCTGCCGTTGACCTCGGCGACACACCTGAGGGCGCAGGCGACGATTGGATCGAGAATAAGCTCCCTACCAACAAGGACACCGACCGACGTGGCGATGGCACGCGCGAATTTCTCGAGAAGGTCGCTCGTGAAACCGGTGTCTTTGTTGTCACCGGTGTCGTGGAAAAGGCCGGCGGAAGCTTATACTGCACAGCGGTTTACGTCGATCCGCGACGTGGTGTCATTGGCAAGAGGCGGAAGATGATGCCAACAGGGTCAGAGCGTCTTGTCTGGGCCCAGGGTTCCTCATCGACGTTGAGAGTCGTTGCCACGACGATTAAAGATGTTAAGGTAGTCATGGGCTGCGCTGTCTGCTGGGAGAATTATATGCCCTTGTTGCGGTACAGTCTTTACAGTCAGGGCGTGAATCTGTGGTTGGCACCAACGGCTGACGCACGCGACACTTGGGAGCCGTTGATGCGTACTATAGCTTGCGAAGGTCGTTGTTTCGTGCTCAGTGCTAACCAGTGTGTCAAGAAGAAAGATCTTCCCAGCTGGATTGTCCCCTCAAGGACAGACGCTGAAGGTCATGAGGAAACATCGATTGATGAGTTACACCATTCGAAAGGTTCTTGCCTAGTCGGCTGCGATGACCACTTCGTATCTCTGGGCGGCTCTTGTATTGTCGGTCCCCAGGGAAGGACGCTCGCTGGACCGAGTTGGGGACGAGACAATGACCTATTGTACATCGAGGTGGACTTTGAGGATTGTCAACGAGGGCGGCTCGACTTTGATGCTGTAGGTCATTATTCAAGGTCGGACGCATTCAAGCTTACGGTCCAGGGTCTGGAGCTCAATCCGCCACCCTGAAAGTTTCTCCGTATTCGGTCTTCCGGTGTACGTAGATTGTGATTAGAATTAGAGTGGCTTTGAGCGAATGATCATATCGGTCTACCTAAATGGACCCTCGCGGCCTTCGGAAGGCCATCAATTTCTGGGCTGCACACTGGCTGGCCCCAGAAGACGCCAGACACGCCTTGTCTAGAAGTCTACGGGAAAACCCACGAGACCCTGGTGACGAGGTTTGCAGACTACCTACAGTTAGGTACCATATCTAGCCTAGTTGACATCTTGCGGGGAGGGGCTAAGGGTGGGGAAGGTGAAGGTTTGTGTCCGGGAGTGCCAGCTCGTTGAACAGCACTTTAGGTGATAAGGATGCTTGATAGGCTCGGCCGAGAACTTGACAACCTGGGTATTCCTCGCCGTCGCCTACGCTGTCACCGTCCCCGACATGCTGGCTGGTCTCAACAATTTGGAGTATAGATTCATCGAACACATCATGCCACGAGCATTCCGTGTACGATTTTCTAAGAAGAGCCAATCTGTCGATCCTACAGTCCACAAGGATGCAGCGTCGGATCCGGGGGCCGTACGAGCCCATCGAAAGAGCCGCCATGGGTGTGAGGAGTGTAGAAGAAAAAGAACGAAATGCGATGAAACCTTACCAAGCTGTTCACGGTGTCAACAACGGAATATCAAGTGCATCATCACAACCAGACCGTCACGCTGGCGTGAGGAATGTCCGGGGGGCCGTCCAGTACGTCTGAAGTTGCCACCAACATCAGCCCTGCCCATCGACGCGAAGTTGCTTCAATGGTGGCTCGACTACGGGTGCGAGCTATTAGTGTTAGATTCCCAATCGAACCCGCTCTCCTTCCCACTCATTGAGCACCTTGCCATCTCCAAAGCGCTGTGTTTCGCCCTGGAGAGTTTTAGCGCCGGCCATAAAGGTCATTGGTCTCTGAGCTCGCGGGTGCAGTTCCTCGAGAAGCGTAGCCTGGCACTGGCTCTTTGCCGTTCCGAACTGATTGCCCGACATGTTCCTCTAGAGACAACCTTCTTCACCGTCCTACTCCTCGGCATCTCGACGCCATTCATGGAGAACGTCGACAACTATGGCAAGGAGCACCTCATTGGCGCACGCGCAATCCTGGCCATCCTCCTGCAACAGGACAAGGTGAACCACAGCCCGAGAATCGAACAATTACTCACTTACTACACTTGGTGGGATATGGCCTGCGCCTTTTCCATAGACCCTTTGGAACTACCGCCCTTAAGCACCGTTGAGGTGCTATCTACCGTCAGTCGTGCAACTCAGCGGGCCAAACCACGGTTTGCGGGCTGTATGGTCGAGATGTACCATGTGCTGGGACTCTTACTCCGATACTGCATGCAGCTTCTTCGGGGAGGCGTACGTGATCCAGAGCACGAAGCGACGCTGGAACGGGTATTGACTGGCTGGCACCCGAACAGCGACCGAGATGAGGATATGCTCTTCGCGGAGGTTTTTCAGAAACATGGACTCATCATCCTCTACCGCGTCTGCCGTATGGGTTGCTTTACCCTTGTGGAAAATCCGGACGGGCTCTGGGCGCTCCTGGTGCATAACTATGCCACCGAGATCATCTCCATGGTTTTGCCTCACAAAATGGGGACTGCTTTCTGGAATTCTTTGATTCCGCCACTCTTGACGGCTGGCGCCGAATTGACTTCTGACGACGAGGCGCTGAGGAACCGCGTAAGAGGCGCGTTTTCATCTGTCTGCTCCCAGTGTCAGACCAATACACTGGAACGTGCTAAGAATCTTCTGGAGGAGATCTGGCTGCTCCGGGACAGCGGCATTGAATTATCCTATTTGGAATTGATGCTACTGAAAGGATGGAACTTTTCACTGGTTTGAGTTTGAAATGTCTGCTATCTACTCCGAGCCCACTCTGCCTCTGTTTCTGTTTTATATCCATTCTTTTGTCCCATCCGACCACTATCTTGAACGCATATCAAAGTTTGCACTTTCCACGAGCGGAATTCCGGATCTTCCTCCTCGGGAGCTATAAAAATGAAATCCCCTGCCAGTCCTGCCAAATTGAGGATTCAACAAACTCGCGAAAGGGGCCTAGACCGGGGAAAAAGAAGCGTGTGGCAAAGACCTTACCCGGCACGTTCCCGCCAAAGATCCAGGACGATGTCTTCTTGAAAAGGCTGCCTTCGGCTACGTCTTCACAGCGTCGAGCCCAACTGGACTCGGCTTCTGGGGTGACTTCGACAACACCGGCGTGTCCGGAATTACTACGTAGAGCTTCGGATCTTTGTATCGCGGCTATAATTAGATCCACTTGGCTCTCGATAACGGGTGGGTTGTTGGCGAAAGGCGATTGCGGACCAAGAATCATAAACATATTAGGGAACCCGGATAGCATGACGCCGCAGTAGCTAGTGATAGCCTCGGACCAGTGTTCCTGAATCGACTCGCCGCAGCGTCCTACGATATGTAGGCGCGTATAGTTTCCGTCAAGGGCATCAAAGCCAGTGGCGAGAATAATAACGTCAAACTCACGCTCGATATCGTCGCTTGTAGTGATACCTCGGCTCGTGACGGCAGTAATTGGGTCCTCCTTGACGTCGACTAAGTGCACATTATCTCGACTAAACTGCTCGTAGTAAAAGTTGCCGCAAATAGGCCTCCGTGCGTAGTGGTCATAAGGTGAGAGAATGCGGGCCTTGTCCGGATCTTGGACGATCATACGGATCTTACGTCGTACAAAGTCGGCCGCAAACTCGTTAGCCTCGAGGTTTGTCGTGAGGTCATTAAAGCCGCCTAGCATGAACCAAAATCCGTTGCCCTCGGCCCAGAGCTCCTCGAAGACTGTTTCCCGCTCCTCCGGAGTTGCGGATGCGAAGGATCGCGTGCTCTCCTGAAAACCAAAAGCAACGACAGACTTACGAACTTTGTCCCAGAACTCGGAGAAGTGAGTATTAATATCTCGCCGTTTCTCAGCCTCGAACTCTCGATATCCGGCGGGCACGACGTACTGGGGGTGTCGGACGAAGCACGTTAGGGAACTCACGTGCGGTGCGATACTCGTGGTAATCTGAACACCTGTCGATCCCGTGCCAATCAGGGCTACTCGTTTACCCCGAAGATCAAGATCCTCCTGCCATGTGGCGGTATGGACAATTGTACCTTTGAAGTCGTGTAGCCCAGGAATATCGGGATATATAGGCTGTGACAATAGACCCATAGCTGAGATAAGATATCGCACGACGAAGATCTGACCAGTGCTCATGGTCACACGCCATATGTTGAGCTTTTCGTCAAAGACGGCCGAACGCATTTCCGTGTTGAATTGCATGTGTCTCCGGAGGTCGTGCCGAGCCACGACATGCTGCAGGTAACCGAGGATCTCCGCCTGATAGACGTAATTATGGCTGAATGGATACTCCTTGTAGTCCTCCTCGTCGAAAGAAAACCGGTATAGATGGCTGTGAGTATCGCTCATCGCCCCCGGATATCGATTCCAATACCATGTTCCGCCGACATCACCGGCATTGTCCACACAGGCAAAATTTAAACCCAGCTTGCGCAATGAATAGGACGCGTAGATGCCGCCAAACCCGCAGCCTACGACCAGAGCGTCGAGTCGGGTTTCGAGATGTTCGGCATTCCTATCCTGCATGGTCCTTGTTTCCTATCTTTCGAGTTGTGCTGCGATTCAGATTTTCCGTGAATTCACACTGCCCGTACTAAATGTGGCCGGGAGCAAATAGATATGACAGAACCGAAAACCTCGAAGCTAGGTCGCCGGCTCGAGTGAATGCACTTTGTTGCCTGTAAAAAATGCCAAACCTGATAGTTGCCTATCTGAGCATAATGATGCAATGCTGGGCTACCGTGGTGGGTATCAAATAACCGAGTCAAGAGTCACGGAAGCTCCATTCGGAGCGCGCAGTGGCAACTTGACAGGCTCTCGCCACAAGATCCCACGCTTTCAGAAACGAACAGCTCCTATGCATGGCTGAACACACTATAAATACTTGCTCTTTCGGGTGCGTATCCGCCAGAGAGGAAAGCGTACGGATGAGACAACGTAGCTACCAAGGAATTCTTTTCTAACATTGGATCAGACCGATAGTGGACCGGGCTGTAGCAAATCAACCTCCCTAAATACGCGATATTGAGAAAAGACTGTGAATTGTGAGTGAGTGGCAATTCTCAGAGTTCACTGCATCTGCTTGGGATATTATGCTTTAGGGAGGAAGGACAGTGAATTGTGAATGATTTCACACAGGTTACGCGCAACCCTCCCGCAGTCCCGAAGCGCAGATTGCTCTCATTATCGTGTCATATACAGCCATAGCATCAAGACTTTAGTGTGGTAATTAGGTTATATATGTATGGCTTTCAAGATCTTGGAAGACTCGCTGCAGAGTGCAGAGTAAACTACGAGTACAGCGCCCTCGCCATCGTCCTAATAACGAATTTCAGTCATTGACTGATCGAGGTGGGAAATTAGACAAAGTCATGGTATCAGAGCCCCTAATTGTGGTGACACAAAAATCATATTAGAGGTCCCAATCCTGTTCAATCCTTCAATCTAAGGCCAAATGAATATCTGCCAATTCATAATGTTTACGTCCATACACGATCCAAAATGCTGTGGCATAGACGAGGGCGAAGACCATCACGACTGACACATAATTCATACTGTCTGCGGCGACAGGCAGGAAATAGGGGAAGCTGTAAACCACCAATGTCAAGACTGTCCACAAGATCACAATCACGTTAGCCACCAATCCGAACCGAGGCCAGAAAAAAGGGCCCCGGTCGTGAAAACTTTTGCGGCCCCGAGCGAGCAACAGTGCCGCCGGAGTAGCATATGTGATGTACTGGAGGAGGACGCCCCCAGAGATAAACGCGTTGAAGGCAGTCAGAGACGCCAAATAGAGAAGTCCGCAAAGAGCGACCCAGCAGACTCCCCAAAGGGTGGCCCATAAGGGCGTGTAATAGGGGGCGGGTGCCAATCTGCTCATGAAGGAGTGAAACGGGGTGCCCTTGTCGCGACTTAGTGACCACGTGATGCGCGCCTGCCATGCGTGAGCGCTAGATAGCGCGTTAATGAGGCAACCGAGCAGGGCCACTCCAAACACATAGGCGCAGGTAGGGTTACCACGGTAAACCATGTTGAGAAGCGCAATAATGTCGGTCGTCTTGTCAAGGTCGAATGCCGCGAAATAGATGCCTAGAGAGATCATAACTCCAACTAAGCAACCCATGCCTGTAATGCACATAAGAGCTTTTGGGATATTTTTCCGAGGCTGCTGGATTTCTTCAGACAGGTGGGTAGCGGCATCTAGACAGGAGAAACTCCAATTCACACCATTCATCCCAATGAGGAAGGCCATACCATTGGGCCATCCAGAAAGGTTAAAGTACTTGCCGGCACCAAACACTTCAGCCGCGGACTGTTTTGGAGAGGATGGTGCCAGTAGGCAGATAAAGATAGCCATGGTGACCACGATAACGTAGATCAGAAAGCCCTTAGCTAATTGAGGGAGGACGAATTCGTAGATAGTGAGGGAAGCGGCTAGGATGTTGAAGGTTTCCATAGCTAGAAATCCCATCCATCGTTGATATGCAAAATCCGGCCGGCTTAGAGTGACCATCTGGAATACGATGTTGGCAGATGCTTGCGCGCTCGAGGCGCAGATACAAATAACGGCCGCCCAAGACAAGATGGCTGTCATGTAGGAGAAAAACCGTCGATGCTTCGCAGGAGAGAGCTGCGCGGCCCAAAAGTACTGGCCGCCAGCATGAGGATAGGCGGAAGTCAGCTCCCCTAAAGTGATGGCGACGCAAAAGGTGACGGCAGCCATGAGGAGCGTTGAGTAGAAAAACAGAGGTCCTGCGCCAAATGCAGTGTTTCCCACCACCAATATTATCGAAATGCCAGTGTTGGTGATATTGAAGCCCAGCGAAAGGGCCGACCACAATGTGAACGGTTTCTTGGGCGTGACGTGACGACTCTGAGTCGGTGTCGTCAAGAGATCACCAAGGCCAAATTCCTTGTCGACCTGTTGTTGGCGCGACATACCATCGGCCTTCTGTTTCTCTTCTTCAGACATATCGACAAGTAGAAAGAAAGATTTAGGCAAAACACAAGGTATGCCGAGGTCCGTTGGGGGTTGAGCGAGATCTTTATGCGTAGAGATCAATATGCACACGAGGACGGGGACAAGAATCACTATGCCCTTTCTACTTTGTCGCATTCATAGAAGCTTGATCGCAGTCCTACCAACATCAGTGGAGAGTAGCTAGGTCTGGAGACTAAGGTGGATAGTGGCCAAGATGATAAAATACCTGCCCTTCTTGGGACTAAAACGAAGTCTTGTGTGTTAGAGTCTGGATCTGGCCTCTGTCGCAGAGGACTTCATCAGAAAGTTAAAATTCCTACCAGATCTAGGCACAATACGAGCCCTGCTCAGGGCTGACAAAATCCAACTAATATGGGCGCTCTGAAGGCGGGCTGCATCGGAAGGGGTTAAGACATTCAGCCCAGAGCACCCCACAGAATTTCCATGAATTAACTTAGGTAACTCGGCACCCTCGGCCTAGCGCAATTCTCGAATTCCTGCCCGATTAGGATGTTGAACGGATCAGAATCTCGTGACCCGGAGGTTGTAACCAACTAATGCCGTTGTTTCTGGGCCCATCCCTGTTTAGAACACTTTAGTCTCGCAATTATGCAATGCTGTGGCGTCCTAGCTTCCACATACACTCTCCATCACAGAACCACATCATGTCAGAGCTTCAGCTGCCCGTCAAAGGCTTTGATACTGGCGAACATGTTACAAGCTTTCACTTAGCGAGACTCCCCACCCTCAGACCTCTGAAAGCTGCTATAGTCGGTAGCAATCCACAACCCAGAGTTGTCTTGTAGAGGGGGAGCCTGATTCTCTAGCGAGAACGACTGTGGTGGTTATAGCATATTAGTCTCTACATGACAACCATGGCGTTTTGGTTGATCAGATATACGGGCTCCCTACCGTCCTCAACCTATCTATCTACCAGTCGAAAACCTTTGCCTTTCATCTCGTTTTCTCGTTCTCAAGACCTCATCTAGCGGTGGCAATGGGTTCCTTCCAGGACGAAGCACGCTTGGACCGCGTGGTGGGTTCGCTACAAGATAAAGTGGTAAGTTGTTTCAACACCAACGTCTGCATCCTTGCGGATCCGGTGGTGCAATGAAGGATAACTGACACCAGTTGAAGATTGCAATCTCAGGTGCCGCTTCGGGAATGGGAGCTTGTATTGCCCAATTAGTTGCGAGTCGGGGTGCCATTGTGTCGCTTTCGGACGTAAATGAACACGGCCTTCAAAACACGCTCAAGTCTCTACCCGGCAAGAGACACATCTACACCTTAGTCGACGTGCGCAATGCGGTTGCCATCGAAGAGTGGATTCAACGCACCGTCAAAGAGTTGGGCCGGCTGGACGGTGCAGCCAATTTTGCCGGAGTCCTGTCTTGGGAACATCGAAATAAAATCCAGGATGAGACGGAAGTCAACTGGGACTTCCACATGAATGTCAATGCGAAAGGCGTCTTTCTGTCCACGGGCGCCCAGGTCCGACACATGACAGCCGGGGGAAGCATTGTGAGAGCGGGCTTGCCAATATACTTTTCGCGCTAACTCCTTGTCAAATAGGTGAACGCTGCCAGCGCCGCAGGCCTCATTGGCTTTCCCACTCTGGGACCGTACGTGGCCAGCAAACATGCGGTTATTGGTATCACCAGGTGCGCCGCAAAGGAAAATCCGCATATCAGATTCAACTGTGTGGCTCCAGGTACAGCTCCATATTCACACTGGGTCAATCTTGTACTGTTCCGCTGACGAGATGCGTGCCAGGGGCGATCGAGACGGCCATGATGCCCGCCGACGAGAATATCAGGGCTGCCGAGATAAGCGGACAAATAATCAAGAGGATCGCAGACCCTATGGAAGTTGCCAATATTGTGGCATTCTTGCTCAGTGATCAAGCTTCGTTCGTCACTGGCGCTGTATACACCGCGGATGGAGGTTGGACAGCATAAGCATGCAGTTAAATCGTATTTTCAAAGCATGATTCGCGGTAAACCCTGTTATACGCCTGGTCACGTAGAACTGATCTCCGTCCTACCCGTTAACACTGGCCGACTTGGAGATACCTGTTCTGCTGTCACCATTGGCCCCAGCGTTAACCGGTAAAATCACACCTATAATTCATCGAGATTGTGGCCCGGCAAGGAACCTCAATGAGGACTTACGTCTCAGCTATTGTGTTTAGTCTTGGGAAGACTCCTACTCTTCCTCAACTCCTCTATCGAGTCATTGAAATTGCTCGTCTCACTTAGTCGGCAAGTTCTCTGGCAAGATCTATACCAAATTTAAATACTCGCCATGTGAATAGTGGCGCTGCCGAACGCCCTCGTTGTCTCGTGGAACGATACAAGGATTCGTGCAAGAAGTAATTTTAAAAGTTACTTTGTGACCCCGGTCGTGCTGTTGCCATTCAGTTTCAATGACTAAGTTGATCTCTCAAATATTGAATATCCGAATTCGTGATGCGCAGGACTCCCAGACATTAGTCTGATTTATTAGGGACACCGGTGCTAAAACGGTAGATCCTATCACTATCGCAATTTTAATTAGCGGCGAGCACCATCTATATAGATAAGATAAGGTAGTAGGCATTTAGACCTCCTACAGAAGTCGGGTTATTTATATAGAACTATAGGCTTTATTCATTTATAGCACGAAAAGGTGTAAGATAGTTAAATTGGGTTTTTAAAATATCGACTCCGCTCCGTCAATAAGGTTATAGAAGAAAGTTGGCCCTTTATCGTAATCTCTATTGAGTATTACCTAAAACGCTATTACTAGATTATCTACGATATCTATTAAGTGGCCTAGTGAGTTCATATATAAGGCTCTATCTACGTTCTAGGCAATAATCGTATAGATATCCGGAAAAGCCTTAGTATATACCTTTTTCAAATCTTAGAGTCCGGTAGAAATAGCGTTATCTAACTAAGTATCCGAAGTGTAATTCACCTATTAAATACGTATATAGAGTCGCGAGAAAGAATAGAGAAATAAGATTAAACTTAAACTCTTATATAATTAGTAATTACTATAGTCCTCGAGAAATAAGATACCTTAAATTTATCTCGAATATTATCGCTTTTTAATTATCCTAAATATTCCCCTATATTACCTAATATACTAGCTCTCACTTAGTCTCGTACTCCTAAGTTGTAAGGGTTAGTCGTTCCTATTAAGTACGAAAAGTCTATTAAAGGTTATCTAAATTAGATTCGATTCTTAAGCGACGCTTTATTTAGCTTTACGTTTAATTTAATTAGAGTAACTAGAATAGATCTACATGTAAGATGCTCAGAGACATCAACAAAAACATGTCAAATCGGTGCTGAGCGTACCGTTGGACGAGGTCATTGCGAAGGCGAAGCCCAAGGTCTTCACTCAGAAGATGATGCAGTTGCAGTATATGATGCTCGTATCTATGATGGTGTAGGTTGAACGATACTAGTACCAATATTACACAGCTGATGTTGGACGATAGAGCGTGGGCTAATGGCTGTGATGGGAGTTTGATGTCTGGTATCAATGCCATGCCTCAGTATCAGGTGCGTACAGCATGTCACGAGTAGATTGTCGGTAAGACGCTGACAGAAATATTTTGGTGCTTCGGTGACGGGTGGCTCGACGGGAATGATTTTTGCCGTTTACAACATTGCATTCATAGCGGCTTCTCCCTTTACCGGACCAGTTAGCGATCGTAAGTACGCTCTCCGTTTAATCAATGCCCTTAAATCCTCTGGATGCCTTAAATAGAATCCTGGTACGCCATCAATAGATGATTCAGGTCCTGAATCACGACATTAACTTTACGGATCCTTCAGATCTCGGTCGACGATGGGGCATGTGGCTAGGATGTTTCTTGGTCGTTACCGGAGCGTGCGTGCAAGGGTCTTCCACGAACAGTAAGTAAGGCTAGCAAACCTGTACTGGGAAGCTAGTCGATGGAAGTTTACGGCTTTATGGGAGGCAAGTTCTTATATGGTTTTGGCATCGCTTTAGGTTAAGGCAGTGATATAACCTATGCAGCGGAGATTGCGCATCCTGCCTGGAGGAGCGCATTCACTTGTAGGTACTCTCGGAGAAGATCTTGAATGAGCTAACGGGCCATGAGCAATGTACAACACATTCTACTTTGTCGGTGCAATGATCGTAGGTTGGGTTACGTACGGTACGCTTGCAATTGATTCAGATTATGCATGGAGAGTACCGATCTACATTCAAGCTGTAGATCCCGCTCTTATCCTCGTTGCAGCTCCCTTTATTGGAATCTCCCCGTTGGCTACTTGCCCATGACCGACAAGATAATGCTCGGGCGATACTTAACAAATATCATGGTGACAGAGGTCCAGAGTCACCACTCGTCAGACTCGAAATGCAGGAGATGATTGCTGACATCAATCGTGAGGGAAGGATAAGGGGTGGTGGGACTGTCGTCCACTTTTCAATAGCCATGAAGCATGGTGGAGGATCGCGATAGTCATTGGAATGGCCTTCATTGAGCAATGGTGATTTACTACCTCCCGGGTAAGCGATATCTGTCCACGGCTGTTGTCGCGCTAATAGAAACAGTCATGTTGGAACAAGCGGGAATCAAGTCATCTAGGGAACAGATCCTCTACAATGCTATTCTCAATACGCTGTCATATTTGTGTGCGACCATTGCAGCGTTATTCATCGCTGGACGCATTGACCGAAGGATGATCTTCATAACGGCATCGCTTCTCTTCTGCCTCGAGTTCATCATCATCACAGTGCTGACGGTGAATTGTTCGAAATCACAGTATTTCGACCATCCGAAAATCAATGCCTCGAAAGCCACCGTGGTATTCATCTTCTTGTTCGGTCTACCGTATTCGTTAACATTTACTCCTCTGCACCCCATATATCCGGTGGAGTGCTTCTCGTTTGAAACTCGAGTAAAGAGAACAGGGTTCTATCCCATTATGGATAGTATTCCCAGATTCTTTAGCACCTATATAACTCCGATCGGTCCCAGACGTGCTCGTCAGTTGATCTAGATTCTCTTAGAATCACGTACTTACTGACTTGGTACAGATTGGAAATTCTACCTCCTCTATATCATTCGGGATGCCCTGATCCCCATCGTCATCTACCTTTTTGCTGTAGAGACTCACGGGAGAACTCTTGAGGAACATACAGAGATTTTCAGAGGTATATTGTTCCGACAGACATGGGGTTCAAGTTAACAAGGATTACAACCCCAAATCCTCGAAAGACTTTTACACAGAGGGAGCAGGTCATCGTGTTGGAGGGGACACAGGAGGAGTAAGCAAGATCATCGTAGGAGAAGATGAAGAGGCTGAGTCCCGGCATGAGTTTGTAAAAAGCGTACAGGTTGAGGGAAGAAAGTATGGCACCATTCAAGCCCAGGAATCTCTGGCGTTCGTTCATAAGTGTTCGGTGACTCCCTGCTACCAATATGTCCCGCCAAAGCAGATATTTGAAATGAAAGGCAGTCGACTCGTCGCCATCTTTGCGATGGCTGTGAATTCGCAGACAGTCTGCGATTTCACGATATGTGCTGCTCAGGACAAGCGTTTCACAGGGATCTCCGCTATTATCAAAACCCCCTCTTAGGGTGTAGGTAGCTTATCATCAGTGACGTCTTAAGTAATTTAGTTCATAATTATCAATATTCCCGAAATCGTTGATAGATTCGGCCCAAAGATACGCACCAATTCTATACAATAAGTGCTACGATAAAAGTCTGCCACGAACCTAGTTGCCACATCTCCGCACATAGGAGCCAGGGCTTCCGAGCGAAAGCAGGATAAGATGCAAAAGTGGTTTGAAGTGGTTTTAGAGTACTGGTCGAGTTTAGTAATTAAGTTTAAACGTTACGAGCCACAGACGGCTCTATTCACAGCAATATCTACCGTCTTATACATTCAAACTGGCTATTGTCATAGGGGGTTCAAGAGACAGTCCCAGAAAGTGAACTCAAGATTTGCTTCCACCAATCTGCCATCGTATAAGTTCTTCACAACCTGCTGTCCTAAGTCATTCCTCACTTACGCTACATCAAGAATGGACTTTTCTCGCTCGGACATAGAGTTTTCCTCCCTTGGGGTCCATTGTGCCACGGTCTGACTGCTTCATCATCTCTTCGGTTGTTATGGGATCGACTGTCAAGTCATAGAGTTGAAAGATACGGCACAACGTTAAAGCCAAATTAACCACGGCAAGATGCTTCCCAACACAGTTCCTAGACCCAGTGCTGAATGGTCTAGACATTCCTCTCATTTCTGGCGTCGCCTGCAACCATCGCTCTGGGATAAAGGCTTCGGGGTCTGGGAAAGCATGAGGATGGCGGGCAGTTGAATATGAGCTAATCGACACTGTAGCTCCTTTAGGAATATAGTGACTGCCTAGGACGCGCCCTGGTGAGACTCTAGGCATTTCTACGTTGAGAGGTGACCATAGTCGCAATGTCTCCTCAATCGTGGCGTTAAGGGATGGCTAAATCATTGAGTTAATCGTATCCATCATAATGCTCCATCGAGTGATCAGGATCAACATACCAATTTCGAAGCTTCCTCATAGGTTGGCAAGGTTTGGGGATCCGGAAATGCCCTCCTAACTTCATCTGCTACCTTCCTGTGGATTTCGAGACGTCTCCCAAGCTCCCAAATGAAATAAGTGGTAGCCACTGCAGTTGTTCCACTCCCTGCGACTAGAAAAATAATCACATTTTCGACAAGTTCGTCCAATGTGAAAGTACTTCCAGTCTCTGCATCCTTTGCGGTTGTAAGATTTCTGAGAAATCGTCCTTGCGCATTGTCTGGATCTTGCTTCTCAACATCACTTATAAACTCTGTCAGTGACTGCCTGCTAAAATTCTCGAGTTTAGCGACTCCTTGGTACCCTTCCCGGATGAACTTTAGTGGCATATTCTTCAGGAAGGGAAAGAGAGAGCTAATGGGGACCACGTCAAGGAAGTAATTAACATCATGGTAAGAAGTCCCAGTATTAGTTGTCAGCGAGTCAAAAGGCTTCCCGAAGCTCAGCTGGCCAATTATATCGAAGTAATGTTGATGGGTGTTCTGGTAGATTTCCACGGATGCATCCTGAGGAGCTTTTCCGAATGTATGTTGCACGAACGATTCCACCTTTGACGCCAAAAGTGATTCAGAGGCAAGGATTCCTTTGAGAGAGAAGTTGTGGGAGACAAGTCGGCGCATACGCGCATGCTGCTTTTTGTTGGTGGCATTCAAGAGATTTGTTGCTCCAGTGACAGTGAACGAGTTATAAAAGGCGGGCTCCTTGGTACAGGGATTCGAAGACTGACCGTAGATGTCCGACCAAGCTTCCAAGTCTGCAAATAGTAGCTCGTTGGGACTAATCCTCAACGGGCTACCATACTTCTTGATAAGCTCATACTGTTTGAATGTCCGTGATCGGTTGAACGCGATAGATAGCGCATAAAGGTCACTTAGCTTCGCCAAAATTGGACCGGGATATGATGCTAGAGGGTGGAAATATAGCCGATAGATGATCAATGACCCCAGATATCCAAGGGCAAGCGCGCCGCATGCTAAAGCAATAGAAAAGCTATCAGCCTTAACTAGTGCTGTGCGCAACTGAGAAGCTATGATCGTGGACATACTGCCTGGCTGTAAAGAAACGATACTCCTAAAGACAGAATTGTTGGCAACCTCACCGAAATACAATATACTTACGAAATTATTATAGCCACTGACGGAGTTTGGGGCTTCTAATGGATTTCGGGATCGGGGAATGTGAAGGTAAAAGAAATAATTATACCCGGAGTCTGGAGTCGACTTGGTATAGTTCGGGTCAGGTTAGGTTTTCGCGTTAGTCAGCCCACATTTTCGGGTTATAGGTTCTTAAAGTCCTAACCGGACTACCAACTACCAGTACTCACTCCGAAAAGAAGACCAACAGGGTTTCCGCCTATGTCTTCCTGTTGGGACGGAATTTGTGTGAGGATCCGAACACCCCGCGAGCGTTCCGGGTGGGGTATACCACATCTTGGAAACTTGGCCGATGCAGACATTTATAATCACGTCCCCACCGTTGTTAAGTCTAACGCTACCTTAGGGAATTTGAAATTCCATTAGTTTCGTCATGGCGATCAACAGCACCTCTTCCTCTGAGTATGTTTTGTACTACCACCCATACTCAGTGTGCTCACTGATGGTCTTGAACACGCTCGTGTGGAAAGGATCGGCGAAACGGCGCGAAGACGAGATCGCTGTGCAGTTTAGAGAGGTCGATATCTTCCATGAAGAACAACTCAGCGAAGATTTCCTCTGCAACATCAATAACCATGGCCAGGTAAGTCTATTCGCCCAACCCCATTTGCATGTAGCGTATGGAGTCGCTGAAGGTAGAGACTGGATAGGTTCCAGTCCTGGCACACTCGAGCAAAGTAGATGCGCCGATCACTGACAGTCTCAAAATCACAAATTGGCTGGCGACGAAATATCCCGACTTGATGCCTACCGAGCATGAAGCGGAGATTCGTCAAAAATTAAACGACCTTCATGCGCTGAACTATTTCTCGCTGTCTTTCCCTGGGCGACCACAGATTGCTCAACAGTTAGAGGCCAATGTCCAGCGTAGATTACAGGACTCGAGCATTTCGGACCGATACAGAAAGGCGCTCGAATTTAAGTTGGGCGTGTAAGTCCAGCACAGAGGTCAATCTAGTTCAAAGAATCCCCCGTTGGGGCTCTAACCTTTGCACCAGAACTAAGCGCGACAAATCCGGTGGTCTTGTGCCTGCAGTGACAGCCGAGAATGAGAAGAACGCGAAATCATTGCTTTCAGAACTATCGGATAAATTACGTGGTCCAGAGAGCTGGATCTATGGCGAAAAACCCACCGCCATCGATGCCCATCTAGTTGTCTTCATCGCGCGTATGATGGATGTGGGTCGCGAGCAGTTGATCCCGGAAAAGCTGCGAGACTACACTCACTGGGCGATGCAGAAGCCGGAATGGGTTAATATGATGGGTGGCAGGTCGACTATGATTCCACATTAGTTGGGGTGATAAATATATCGACAGCTACAGAACTCCTCTTAAAGGCAAGATAATAGCAATATGTCTACAAGATTATTGACATAATGGATCGTTTGCCATAACACTTGCCAACGTAGCGGATCTAGATAACTGAACGACCCCAACATCGGCTGCTTGATCAAAATGCTGCCTACTGGACAAGTTAATGGCTTTAGCTTATCCATGCAACAGGCCGCTACAGTCCTCCGTATAATATTCAATAATACAATACAACATCCGCTTGATTTTGCACTAATATCTAGTGAGATTTCCATTGCTTGGCATCCAATTGTGAAATTGGCATAATCGCTGCCAAGAATCTCCCTCGAAATATTGAATGCCCTTCGCTCCCAGCTTCCCGTGCGTTCTTTCTAGCCGCTGCCCAACAATCTATCCACGTGCAGTCCTCAGTGGCAAGCAGTCATGTCCACGGATCGCATTGTAAGTGAAGTCCAGCAGGGTTCTCGGACCAAAGTCGCTTGCAAAGGCTGCAATGCAAGGCGCGTGAGATGTAATCGACCAACAGCGGGGCAGCCATGTGTTAATTGCCAACTTCTCAATCTGGAGTGCGAGTTAATCAAGTCAAAGCGCGGGAAGTACGATTGACCCTTCCCTTATGCCTTTGGCTCTTCATACAGGAGCTGAATCCTGATGGTTCAGATACAAAAGAAGATCCACGGGGACGCTGCAGAACCGAGACGCGACTCATGACGGTCAGTCTCTAAACCCGGGCTCATCAATTCCGCCAGATCCAAGAACTCATGAACCGTCATCTGTTCAAGGAACGGGACTGCATCGCTATGCTAGTCCATCTCTCCCAGATCTCGTGTTTGACCGGAGTTCTGGTAATGGCAGTCGCGTTGTCTACATGGGAGACTCTGGCAACATGAAGTACCTCATTCATGAAGTTGGCGATCCTTTCAAGAACTTTGGACGGAGCAGACTGTGGGGCGATAATTTGCAGCAGAGCCTCATGGATCGAATCTCTCCATCAAGTCGGTCGAAGCTTACAGCTCTTCGTACGGTTGACGAAGAGCACCTGCGGAGGATTGGCGCTTTTGACTTTCCCGACCCCGCGCTCAGTGGAGAGCTTATTGAAGCCTTTTTCAATCAAGGGTATCCTTTCTTTCCGATATTCCACAGAACAGAGTTCTTTTCTGCGTACGGACGGAACCGAATATCACCATTGGTTCTGAATGCGCTGTTTTGTGTATCCGCCATCCACTGTTCCGAAGACCTGATCAGGAGACTGGATTACGATTCTCGCTACCTTGCTTGCTCGACCTTCTATCACCGTGCCAAGGCTCTTCATGATAATGACTATGAGACTGATGGCGTCGCTATTATACAAGCATGCATCTTGCTGATGAACTGGTGGCAGGGACCAATGGAGCAGAAGGACACGTGGTACTGGCTGGGAGTGGGCTCGAATCTGGCTCAGTCTCTTGGTATGCACAGAGCGTAAGTGTCAGTGGATGATATAACGAGCATCCGCTCATACAGTCTTCTAGGAAATCCTACCGAATTCTTGGTGACGAGAGACAGAAGCTCTGGCGAAGAATTTGGTGGGTACTGTTTATCAATGACATCCATCATGCTGCTGTCTTTGGTCGCCCACCACATATTCATTCACAGTACACAGATGTCAATCCTCTGACACCGAGTGACATGACAGCCTCTGATTTCACGCACGCAAATGCTGAAGAGTCCAATATCTTTCTGGTTGAATATTGCCGGCTTGCAACCCTGGTCGACAGATGCCTACTCGAAAAGTACTCTGCAGCTTCAAGCCCGCAGATGAAAGATAAAGCATGGCTTGCGCTCACGACTTTCTCTTCAACACTACTCAATAATGGTATCGACTCAGCCAGCTCCCTGACGACCGAAAGAGGCTTCTATCCTGCCGTACTTAGCCTGATCCACCTCGACTACTCAGTCGTGGTCGGGCGAATGTTCTCGTCCGACATCCATGTCCCGGCTACCAGTGGGGTGCAATCATACTTCAAGTCTGCGGGTTCCATCTGCCGAATACTGGAGGACCTTTTGTCAAGCCCTTCAGCCTTGGTGGCTCGGCTGCCGTATGTCGCGTTTCCGGCAATATTCTGTTCAATACTCATCCATATCATCTATCTGCGAAAGGAGCCTGGCAGTATTCGTCTGGTAGCCGAAAATCGAGCTCGACTGGCAATGGTAGTTTTAGATCAGCTACAGGATCGGTGGCCTTTGGTTGTATGGACACGCTATCTGCTTGACACTCTTTTGAAGAACACGGAGCCTCCGGCTGTATCATCCCCACAGTATGCTACACTTAACCAATACCGTCGATCATCAGAGCGTGCTAATCGTCCATGGACGGAGGACGATATACCAGGACCCGCCTCGCTGTCTCCTGATCCTCAGCATGTTGTCAGCTCTTCCAGGAGCACGGATCCAACTCCAGACCTGCACAATGCACATTCCAGCCCCCGCGACCACCTCGGGTTCAACACTGGCATGCATGGGGCTTTCTCTCCGATCCCTTTTATGCTCCCCTGGAATAGCTTGCTTGAGGATGCTACAGACTTTGATCAATGGCTTCTATGAGATGCTGTGAGGAACTCAGTCATTGTTGTTTGATAATTTTTCTCAATTAAAAGCATATCGCCTGCTACAGTCTCGATATATTACAATCGGCCTCTATACTTGATCTCCGCTGCCCGCAACGGAATATACAACAGAACCGACGATGCCGCGCTGAGTTCATATGCCAGATCTCCAACTTTCCTGGCTATAGGCCCCACATACCATGTTGTTGCCATCGAGAGAACGATTAGCACCCATGGGACGGTACATGCAATCAGTGCCGAGAGTCCAGATGGCAGGGCTTTGCTGTTATTCCAAATTACCGGATCCATGCTTGCAGGATTGGTTTTGCGGAACAAGAACCACTCCACCAAGAATACGCTGATCGTTGGGCCAGTGATGTAGCCTGCAATGCTGACCAGGGCGCTCAGACTGGGCAGGAAGGAGCGAGAAGCTGCAATTCCAACTCCGATCATGGCCCCGGCAACCAGCAACAGCAAGAAAATGCGTGGAACCCTGTGCAACCAAGGAACCACTCCAACAACGAAGATCGAGATGCTGTACATATCTCGTGCTGAGGTAGTGACGATCGAGAAACCCAGAAGGACCAAGAGGAAGCGGCCGAAGTTTCCCACCCGCGAGATCAGGATTTCGGCACAAACTGCACCGAAACTTCCTTTTCCATACGCCACCAGCCACGTCTCATTCGCGGGTATCGCACCACCAATGGCAGCGCCAAACAACATCATACAAGTGAAGGGAACGTACAAGCCTAAGAAGCAGTACAGCGCCAACCGCATCCTTGGGGCGGTGGGAGGCATGTAGCACGAGTAATCGCCGACGATCGTCCCCCAAGTAGCCATATTTGCAGCACAGATCGCCAGGGTTGACAAATATGGACCCGCACTACCTGTTGACTCTGGAACTACTTGGTTGTGCAGACCTTTACTGGCGCATCCGACTAGGACCAAGATGCAAATCGTATTTGGAATCCAGATGTATTGACAGACGAGGTGAAGGCATCTGTATCCAAAGAAGCCGATCACGATTGCCGCGGCCATGATAAGGCTGATAGCCCCTTCTATCGGGAGAGTGTTTTGTCTGATTGCGGACAAGCATTCAGCCCCTCCAACGGCGGCTAGAATACCAAAGATGCCAATCTCAATGATGACTATCAAACAGAAGAATATATTTGGGTACTTCCTGATTTTCATGTCAGTATATCCACAACCAACCTGTCAGGGTAGAGGTCGACGAACCCGAAGACATATCGAAACTGGACAGACTGTCTCATGCCCAGCAGCGGACCAAGGGTTAGGATGTAAAGCGTAGGCAGAATGAAAATAAACTGCATTGTCACGATCATAGCTGCAGCATGACGGAACGAGAGGCCAAACACCAATGTCGGCGTTGTGCCGATCGAGATTCTGTAGCACAATTGTGTTAGCGCAGTTCCATGTTAGAAACTTCTAGTACACAGAATGCCACGACTTACGGCAGCAACGAAATAAAACTTCCACCGAACAGCGTGAAGATATTATAGTACTTAGTATGCGTTCTCTCTTGAAGCGGCACCGGCTCAAGCCCACGCAGCTCAACACCGGCAGTGGCCAAGCTCTTGAGAAAGCCTTTCAAGGATTGAGGCGCGACGTAGCTGTCTATGATAGTGCCTTCTTCTGGCATCCCAAGGATTGCGTTCTCGTCCCCCTCAAGCTTGACTTTCGACTCTGGCGTAGTGGTAGATTCAACATCGTAGTTGGCCATCTTTTGTGGATCAGTGGTGGCAGGGTGGATGGAAATGATTAAGGAGTTAACTAGGTATTCCAATGGCATCCGTCAGGCAAGCAGGGGCCAACCGTAGCTATACCATGTAGTGCCTGTAGTGAGACGTGATAATAGTGTTAGGCCATCGGTTTATTATATCTACATATCAGAGGCAAAGAGTAGGTTGGGTAAGTTGGTATTTCGCTACGGAGCTGAAAACAGTATATCGGCGACTTGAGATTTTGACTTTTCTAATCTCGAATAGGGAGTTAAACCGGTAGCCACGCGAAGTTTCCGTGCAGAGTACTGATAACCATCCTTCGACTGTCTACATCCCATTTCACACATAGATTGGACGAAACCCCTAACCGCGCCGCCGCCTAGATAGCTAAGCCTGTACACAAAGATCCAGCGGATCAAGGCGATGTGGGTCGCTAATCTCCAAGGACAAGCTGATTACTTGGATTTGGGCAGCTGTGATAGTCAAGCGTGATACTAGCTAGATAATATTGAGTGGTTAGTGTACCGTTATCTTTGACAGATCAAACGCACCCCGCGTTTTTACTTGGTCGTTGATTATGGTGGAGATGGGCGATAAAGTTGGGTTCGATTATGCCGACTCTGAAGATCCAAGGCCTAGAGAGGCTCCTAGTGGCTTCAATTAACAATATCTACTACTATCCAGCATCGTGAAGCCTCGTATTAAATGGGGACGCGGGCCGCGTACTGCGGCTCTCGTAAGAAACAAGGCTGCGTCGGCTGACGACTTCAGGCTGGTAAACATATTCGACAACATAATAAAGGGCAATTAAAGAAGTATGAGCGTAAACTGCACAGGGTAAGTTTCAATGAGCAACTTTCTTGCTGCAACCAGCAAATTCGCCCTGTGAAAAGAGACATAATCTATGGCTGGCATGCACTATACAACTAATGTGCTGTTTATGATTACCCGCAACTAGCTGACTCCATTTTCCTTGACTGGACCTTTGGCTAACGTGCTTGACCCCGGACTGCTATGAATCAAATCCTCAATTTGCTCAACAACCTTCTCCGGAATCTCCAGGTCCGGAAAATGTGTCTCGCCCTCTAAATCCGCATACGAGAAGAAAGCATGTTTCGACTCAAAATCTTGATGTAGCTGTCGGTACTCTAGACTCTGGCGCGGATGGGAGAAGACATGCCGGATTGGCGGTGAGACCCTGATCTTGCTCATCCTATTCATTGGGCTCCCATGCGTCTTGTACGCTTCGGCGATAATCCGACAAGAAAGCGACCACATGAGGTGCCCAAAGCTGCCCATGTTGTAGTAGAAGTGGTCTTGCACCGCTTTATTGTTGCTACCAGCGAGCCAGTGTTCAAATAGCTCCTGGCGAGCACTGATCCAGGTTTCTATGCCCTGCATGGCCTGAAGACCTTTTGAAAATGCCGGTGGAGGCGGTGTCATGATTTGGTCGATCATCAGGAGGCACAATACTTTGGATCTGCCCAGCCGATCTGCAAGTTCAAGAGCTGGCCAGCCACCGTGCGAGTGTGAGACAAGGTAGAACTGATCAATGTCCAAGGTTGAGAGGAGGCCAATGACATCTCGCACCTGCTCCTCGACGCCGAATTCTGGGGTATCGTTGCGATTTGGGCCATGTCCTCGCCAGCACATTCGAATTACGCGATATCGTGGAACGAGCAGCGGCAACATGTTGTCATAGAGTCCAATGTCGTGTGCCCATCCTGTGAGTAGAACGATTGGTGGTCCTATGGCATAGCCTGATTCATCATAGGCTATCTCGACGCCGTTGATCGTTTTGGTAAACATTGTTTTGACTACGTGGTGTTGATAAGGCAAGAGGAGTGTACTTACTATCTTACTTGACACAGACGATCAAGCTCAACAATATGTATTGATTTTGAAATTGAAACTCCTGTTGGTGCCGGACCGGTGATTGTGATTGTGAGGAGGCATAGCGAAGGTTGAAGATCAACCAAGGGCCACGGCAAATTAGAGTTTAGTCGGCATCTGCCCCTGAACCTTCGCCTCAAGTCGGCGACTTGGTCATTTTCAGTGTCGGCTTCAGTCTCAGCTATGCATCCCTCCACTGCTTGATTTTCCGTAGTGGACGGGAGACCCTGTGTCAATGATTTTGAGCCGATCGCAAGCCAATAAATACTTACATGTTTAGATGAGCCTCTCTCTGTTTCAATGGTGCTCTGTTCACGTCTCTTAGCCTGTATGCTTCTCAGTTGACACGATGGCTACCACTCCCTCAAAACCTATAATTGTGATTGGCGCAGGTCTTGTCGGGCTGACTCTGGCTCAGGGGTTGAAGAAAGCCGGCTTTGCATTCGAGATATACGACAGAGACGCATCACTCAATGCGAGACCTGCCGGTTGGGGAATAACAGTTCATTGGAGCTTGCCATCACTGCAGGCATGCCTGCCTCCAGAGTTGTACAAGAAAATCCCTTCTATCCAGGTTGACCCCGCTGCAGGTGATCGAGGTGAGTCAATCCTGCTATACTGGGTGGAAAGATAATCTGACAACGGACCTGCCAGCACATGACTGCTACCGATTCCTGGATCTGGAGACTGGCAAAGACAAGTATGCCATGCCTTCAGGCCAACACTACAGGCTCAACCGTCAGAGGTTACGCCAGCTGTTATGCACTGATATCCCGGTGCATTGGGGAAAATCATTCGAATCTCTCGAGCTGACCGAGGATGGAGTAGTTGTCCACTTTGCCGACGGCCACCGTGTGGGCGGCTCGATGCTGCTCGGCGTTGATGGCAAGAACAGTAGGATAAAACTCCAGTTGTTAGGAGAGGAGAAATCAAGACTGTATCCGTTACCTGTTGCGTTTATGGGCTTCACTTTACAACTCCCACCGATCAAAATGCAACCTTTTAGAGATATTCATCCGGTAATATGGCAGGGTTGTCATCCAGGTTCGGGATATTTCGTGTTCTTCTCCATGCTGTCAACACCAGAGAGCAATGGCAGCGCCAGCTCTGAGAATCCCTACTATGAAGGTCAGTTCAACATGAGTTGGCTGACTGAGAGACATGGACAAACACCCAAAACACAAATTGAACAGTTAGCTAGGGCGAAGGAGGCCGCTCTTGCATCAAGTGGCATGTTCCTACCTCTCAAGCAGGCTATTCTTGACATTCCAGAAGACACTCATGCTCTCGAGATCGTGCTTGAAGACTGGCCTACCCAGAAGTGGCCATCAAGTTGCGGCAGAGTGACACTTCTCGGAGATGCAGCACATACAATGACCATGTGTAAGTCTTCTCGCCTCAGCTGCCTTTGCGGCAAACAAGCCCACTGATATGAATTACGTAGATCGCGGTGAAGCGGCCAATCACGGAATGTACGATGCGGCCGCGCTCGTACACCAGCTCAATCAGTGGCGGAAGGGACTCAAATCCCGCCAGGAAGCTCTTCAGGATTTCCAGACCGAAGTCATTGAGCGGACGCACGAAGCAGTACTTCTGAGTAGATGCGCTTGTCTAGAGTGCCATGATCTTGACAGCCTCCGAGATGATAGCCAAGTCTTTCAAGTCTCAGGTTTCAATGCCAGGGTCAAGGAAGAACGAGCGGTGTTTGATTTAAGTCCAGAATCTGCGCTGGTGCCAGCGGAGGTTTTAGCATGACCAAAGCTGTAGCTCGGCCCTACATATACCGCAGAGATAGTTAATTACTTGTGGAGCAACAAGGCTATAAACCAGTTCCACTGGCAGTCCGAGATGATAGCAATTAGAAAACACGATAGGAGCAAAATGATGCGATAACCGAGATAAGATTTGTGCCTTATGGCCACTTTTTGGCTGCCAAAACGCCGACTTCCTGTAGGCATTGCGCCATAGAGTTCCGATGCACCTCCCTATATATCCACTGGTTCCCTGTGGATTATACTGTTCTCCCACTCGGACTTCTGCGTCCATAATTACAGAACTGTGAGTGCCGTTCTTGGAGACAAAAGGTGAAAGTGAGCTCACATGGCCTCTTCTGATACAACAACTATCAGAGCTCCTGCTGGACCATGCCTTGTCAAAAAAGATGACAACCTCATTCTCGCCCACGGGATTCCGTACGCTCATGCATCTCGCTTTGAGCAGCCAGGGCGCTTACCGCCGTGGACAAACTCAAAGGATTGCAGAGAGCTCGCGACAATCTGCCCTCAGCTCCCATCTCGCCTCGAGTCCGTTGCTCTGGGACCGATTACTGCAAACAGATCTATGGACGAAGATTGCCTGCACCTTACCATAATTTCTCCTGAAAACGCCAGCCATGCTCCCGTAATGGTCTGGCTGCATGGGGGTGCATTCATCAGTGGGAGCGGGGACCTCGACTGCTATGCGCCGATCAGCCTCGCCCGAGACCATGGGGTTGTCTGCGTCAATGTGTCATATCGTCTCGGCGTGTTCGGGTATCTAATGATCCCAGGCATCGCACCAGCCAACCTAGGCTTACTTGATCAGCGAGCAGCCTTACAATGGATTCAAGCGAACATCTCGAGCTTTGGGGGAGATCCAAGCAGGGTCACTGTCGTGGGGCAATCTGCAGGCGCAGACTCTATTGTCTGCTTGCTAGCCTCAGACGACACTGAAGGTCTCTTCCATCGAGCCATTCTAATGAGTCCACCGCTGCGAGAGATCCGCGATCGAATTCCGACCATCGCCTTACTCGCGCGCAAAGCCGCGAGCCTGCTAACTGTTGATCCACGCGAGATGTCCACTTCCCAGCTGTTGGATCTTCAAAAATCTCTTCTGATGGACCCTGTCAAGCCACAGATCATGCTTTTTGGGCCTGCGTTAGGCCACTACCCTTTACCACTCGAAGCAGCGCTAGACCGTCGACTCAGTAGCCGGCTTAGGGACGTGCCGGTTATGATTGGGTGGACTGAGCAGGATGGACGTCCATTTGCGCGCTGGATGGGTCCTTTACGGTCCTTGTACCCATTTCCTGGTATCGGTCGGATCCTGGAGTCACTAGGTACCTGGTGGGTGACCAGGAGCTACTTTGCTTGGCCGGCGCAAGCATTTCGCAAGCAGGTAGAAGACGATGCCGGCGGCAGAGCGACTAGTTACGAATTCAAGTGGCATCCTGACGGAAATGAGATGCAGGCGAACCACTGCATTGATATTCCATTCATCTTAGGCCGACCATGTGCTTGGCGGGGTGCTCCCATGCTCATGGGCCCAGAGTCACAGGAACAGCTGGAGAAGTTAGGCCAGCACATGCGGCATCTGTATGCAGGATTCATTCAGGGATACCATCCGAAACCTGGCCATCTGGTCATAGGCAAGGACTTTGAATGTTCATACAGTCTCTGGCAATAACATGCTCATGTAAGCAATGTAGCTCAACATGGATCGTTGCTTTTCACGATAATCCATCTCAGTGCCACAGAATTGCACGAATAATCCACCCCAATCCAGTATCGCAGGAGCCTCAAGCGCTGTTCGAGCGGTGAACGGAACCGGCTTCGGTGAGAAGATGATCCGCAAAAGGCAGTGCCGCTTACGGACTGCTCCAAGTAGAGTGGAGGCTTTACCCTTAGCGTCTTAGGGGACGTTGGTAAGGCGCCCACAGCACCTCAGCTATGATTTCTCCGCACAAAGCTTCATATTATGCTATTATTGAGGCGATGATTAGGTTTCTAGTAGGCGAGTAAATATACTGAAATTTGGCGTCGGGCGCTGTCACCTCTTACGCCAAATCTTATTTGTATTCAGAAGCCCATACAGCAACACCGAGCAGCTTGTGACTGAGAACAATGAGTAAATGAGTCCATACGAATCCTCATGTGCTTAGTTGTGAGGAGGTGAGAAACGGCTTCTGGAAAGTCATCTGCCATGGTTGGCGTGGCCGGGAAATCTCAGGGCTGTACTACATGTCGCCGGCGCAAGATCAAAGTAAGTCTGAAGACCGCGCCTGCTTCAAGGCGTGGATAATCTCTGCTTACATGGTACTAATAGTGTGACCTGGGACGACCGATATGCAGGCAATGTGAGAAGTCGGAACGCCGATGTGAAGGCTACAGGCGGTTTCCAGTCTTTGTCAGTTAACCCGAATACCTACATCATCCTCTTCCGAGGACTTGCAACTATCGATAACGAACTTTCTGACAGTTTTCAGATTGTGCGTACTACAGAAGGAATCGAGAAGCGAAAACCGCTGGAGGAAGCTCATATTCCAGATTTTCAGTGGTTGACGGCTGAGAAGGCCTCGGATTTTCAGCACGAATCAAGCGGAAACCCCAATATCCAGAATCACCAAGTTCTCAAGCTCACATCCCCTGTTCAATCCATACACAGCAGTAGCATCGAGAGTACACGATACATCAATTTTGCGTATGAATCGTATCTGAACACGCCAGATGGAAGGAATCAGTACACACACATGCCAGTGGCAAATTTCATTCATGCCCTCTTAGCCGATGCTTCACCAGATGCAGCTCTGAATCCTGCCAAGCTAGCGATAGCAATACGAATGTGCGCTTTATTTCATGGTGAAGTGAGGTTACTTCCAAAAGCAAGGCAATTATATGCCAACGCCTTGGGAGCCCTTCAACACAATCTTAAATCCACAGAAGGAGCTATGAAAGACGAAACACTAGCGGCGTCGTGTCTGATGGCACTTTACGAGGTAAGCCATATGTACAATTCGTATAGCTCGAACAGAGTCTAATAAACAGTAGTGGACCGACCCAGAGCAAACAGACCCTGATGCATGGCTGAAGCACATGGCGGGCATAGCAACACTCTTGCAAGCCCGGGGACCCTATAGACAGCATGGAATGCTAGCCAGAGCGTCCTTTGAGAATTGCCGATACAATCTTGTGAGTTTTGACTACCCCGACCACTTGTTGGACAGCGGCTAAAGAGGACTGGGAGATGATGCACTGCATCCTCAAACGCACAGCCTCTTGCTTCGCATCCCATGCCTGGCTATCTCAGCCGTGGCTGGGCCTTGAAAAAAGAATCGACCAGAAGATAATGGATCACGGATTCAAGCTGGCTTCCCTGTTAGAAAAGACGC
Organism: Exophiala aquamarina CBS 119918; assembly: GCF_000709125.1. Lineage (NCBI taxonomy): Eukaryota > Fungi > Ascomycota > Eurotiomycetes > Chaetothyriales > Herpotrichiellaceae > Exophiala > Exophiala aquamarina. The sequence goes on from NW_013550587.1 coordinate 38,426, forward strand.
AGGCGAGCGTTGGGTGGTTTGAAAACATGGATCAACCTCGAGCACTAATCCACGAATGCCATTCTTCCATCTCACTCCTGCAAGGCCTAAGACAGGAGCTTGACGCAATGCACCTGCTAGGTCCCAAAGTTTCACAGGAGGATCGTATACAAGATGCGAACCGGATTATGCTTAAAATCACCGCGACCATGATTGAGCTGGGTTTGTGTGACGCTGCTTTCGACACTGCCCGAAGAGTAAAAGGGATGTGCTTGCAATTAGACTCTTGCCTTGGCAGGGGACATATCGACAACGACCACAACGAGCTTAGTGAGATTGAAAACGTGCTCGCAGCCCGCAGCCAGAGAATTCGGCTCGCCGTGGAGATTGTTGACGATGCGCGCCTAATCATGCAACACCGTCTTACTGCTATTGGGCGGCTACTATACCCGCTGACTCTAGCTTCCAAGCATCTGGAAGGCCTAGCATGTCCAGATTATGAGCAATCGATTGCATTGCGCAAGGCTATTCGGGGCATGGGAGGTGAAATCGACGTGAACAACGTCCAGGAAGACTTTTGGGTGGTCGGAAATTCGCAGCAGAGATCTATCATGATTTCAGATGCCATGCATACCACAGAAAAGAGCTCTACCTGACTCGAAGGCCCTTCTTGCTTCTACAGCGTGTGGTATGCACGAGTGCTATCGAAACATAAACACCGGCCATTTGTTCCACCACAGCAACCCCTCGTGGACTAAGGTCTAATTAGCGGCCTCATGGGCGACCGTACGCACGAAGGTTTTGAGAAAGTCCGGGAACGTGGAAGGAAATCAACCCCAAAAAAAGATATGCTTGGAAAACTATCGCCCAGAGCGTTGTCGACGACAGCATTTTCTGTTAGGGGTTATAAATGCGTTGCAATCCGCGTGCATCTTGTTTGCTAACGCCGTACGAATTCTTCACAAAGAACATATCAATGGGCAGTTATGGTTCAATGCCTACTTTTCCTTCAAAAGGAGCCAGCGTCTCGGAAGTCGACTCTTTATTCTACCACCGAATTTTGCGCATTGATTGATGCCGGCAATTTCTGAGCTTGGGAGAAAGCAAAATGTCTTTTGGATATGACTAATTGGCTCTATCACAATAGAGATCTTAGCTTGCTTCGATTTCCCACCATGCTAGCCAAAAGTCTAAACTTCGTGTGCACCAGATCGTCTCTCATACTCGGGCTCACGCTCCGAAGCCGGCGGAAAACCAGACAGCGATCGATAGTTGTAGCATACGAGGCCCTCGCTTGCGCTTATGATGATGCAAGATGGACAACCTTCAAAGGCGATTTTTTGATACACTGGCACTAATACAATCTGCTCCGAGGGACGCTCATATTCCACCAGAAACTAGCCCCGCCACCGTTCCTGATTTGCATCAGGTCGCCAATTCACGTCTGTCATGTCCGATGTATGTACTCGGCTCAGTTTCTGTAAGTATGGTAGGCGCAGATGGTATTCTCGTTTTCGTCAACCCACTTCTCGCAACATCTACCATCGCCACATCAATTTCCACCGCAGTACGTCTCACCAGCGTTGCATTCACCCTCGCACGTGGCAGGAACTTTGATATGAAGCAGCAAACAACGACTACTCATCTCAGGAACGAGATTGACGAGCAATCCCTGGCCAGTAGCAACGGTTTGGCAGCGTTGTGAAACTAGTGACGGTCCCATGTTCCTCGGCAGTAGTCCTGAGATCTCGGCCGGATGACATTAGAGTTAGTGGCGGGACACAGGCGGTGCGAAGCGTTTCTTAGACATTAGGCCGGCCAGGGCGGCCGCGTAGAGAGTATTGAAGTGCATGATGATTGATGTTTGCGAAACCAAAATCCATGGCTCAGAGATACATGAATCGAAGACTTTGCAAAGGCTGAAAGAGCTGGAACCGACCACCGGTTTATGTTCATCCCGGCCATCATCAGGACTCTGACTTCCTTTTCGTAGCGCTTTATCCTCTCTTCGCCTCAACCTGTTTCAGATCGTGAGATCCATTTTATCATCGGATCAACCTAGTCGTCTGGTCTAACCCCCGCAGATCTTGGTGTACAAAGGATTGCGCATTCATCCGTTAGGCAGTTTGAGTCTAGCGCTGTCAACAAGAATCTGGACGCGAAGAAGCTTGACTTGGTGTCTCTAGTTGTATCGGCTGAAAGTTGAGGACAAAAGACGTATGACAAACAGACTGGCTCGCCATTCAAGCCGCATATGACGATCTGGAAAGTCTCCTACGAGACAATCAATACGGCAACTCGCGCAGGTCCCGCTTTCTCTCAGCATAATGAGTTGACAGGAGAATCAGCCGGCTCTCTTGCACAACTGTTGAGCAAAGAAGGTCTGCACCTTAGTCCTTTCGTTAAAGTGGGCCGTGGCCTGGTATTGGTGCTCAATATTAGTCTTGCTACTTCTGGTAGATTGATGGAAGTGTAACGTATACAGGGCGCGTGCATTATGCAGGGTGTCTCGTTAATAAACAGTAATAAAATGGAGTTTACAGTTCAAGCTTGGGGAAACCCTTCCTATCCTAAAATAGAGTCGTATTCTATCTAACTTTATACCTAAAGGAGGGAAATAATGGTGCGACGTGCCCATTGGACTCCCCGCTTTATTGGATACTATAAGCGTTAAAAATACAATTTGTTATTACCAGAGTGAGGTTACGGCATGGTTCTAGAAATTCTATTCATATGCACCGGCCACCCGTTCCAATCAAGAGAATTCTATTGTAGTTCAGCGGGAGCTAGTAACGCACCGATCAACAGGCAACCCGACAGCATTGCATACATGTCCGCGCTATCAGATGGCTGTCCTACTATCCTATCGAGCATATCTCAAGAATGCTGTCCAATATCTTCCTTGCCTATGTGTTGACCACGAGTGTTCTGGGCTGTGCAGATCACTCCAACCACTTCGGCCGTCCTCATGTGCGACGAGACATCCCAGTCTCAGAGGCCGACCCTGGCAGAGATCCAACTGACTGGACTTACGAGGTTTCTTCCGACTGGGGGTTCAAAAATCCTAGTAAGTCACCCTGGTATCCCAGCGAAAGACAGGCTTGCCTGCGAAGACGGTGTCTTTTACTGACCATACGAAATAGAATATTTTCTTTGCCAGAACGGCACTCAGCAAGCCCCCATCGGCTTAACCTCCGCTCAGGGTTTCTCCAAGGTGGATGTGCCAGCGTTCGGCAACTATGCTCAGAACATCTCCGGCAATTACTTCAATTGGGGATACGGTCCGGCTTTCACACCTCAGTATGACAAACCCACAGTGACAAGTCTTCCTAACATCACCTTCGACGGGAACACTGCCTATATGGTTGGATGGCACATCCACACCCCTGCCGAGCACCTAGTCCATGGGAAACGCAGCATGGCTGGAATCCATTTCGTGCACGCCGATGAGCAAGGGAATTACGTTGGTGTCCTGGCCATGCGCATGGATCCTTCTGGGGACACAGAATCCACTTTTGTCTCTCAATGGCCGTGGTACATCGGCTTCAACGAGACCAAGCAAATGACCCACGTCAGACAAAAGCTCGATCAGGCTCTGACTGAAGTTAACCATTTCGATAATTTCTGGACCTACATGGGTGGATTGACCGTCCCTCCATGCTCCGAGGGCATCCGATTCCTCGTGGCAGACAAGGTCCTGAAGGTCAGCAACAAGCAGATGCAGCGCATTCTGGGCATGTCCGCCTACTCAACTCGCATTGAGCAAGTAATCTGGATGCAGGGCGTCAACCAGTGATCCCATGACAAGGCTGAAAGGGACTAGATGGAAATACGTGTAGAGACGATATCGATCTGCACGAGGGTAAGGCTTGTCGATGCTACTATCTTGTACGCCGGTACAAGGTGGAGTAGGTTGAGAGACTTTTCTTTGGTCTCTTTTGTTGTTTGGCAAGGTAGTTGCTTGCGTGAGATGAGTGACAGAAATAACAGTAGAGACTGATTCAAGAAAGTGTCAATATTTTCTAATATATATAGATTGATTAGTGCGGTGTGAGAGCGCACGACGCCCAAGTAAATGGCGACTTGGTAAAGAGGAGGGAAGCTTGAGATTGAGCAGATTACGTAAACAGCCATCAATAACCGCATAGGTGCCACTCCCCTCAAGTCAGAACATCCGAGTGCAACTCTCTTGAGTCCAGCCAGAGCTTATCGATACGTAGGATTAATTCGTTAATCATATGAACATGAACCAGGAGTTCCCCGCCAGTCGGCATTCCAATTCATCATCTCCGCCAACTCCCTTTCTCTTTCTTCAGGACAACGAAGGATCATGTCATTGACAGATACAACTCTCAAGCAAAAATATCCTGCCAAAGCCCACGCCCGGCGAGTGGCAAAATATCTGACTGATCGAGGGCTTCCTCGTGATGGAGTCATATATCTTGAGGCCCAGAAAACCGTCATGGTCGAGGACGACGACCAGGCGATGCACTTTCGCCAACGGCGGTACTTCTTCTACCTCTCTGGCTGCAAACTACCAGATGCTTATGTCACGTACAACATTCCCCAGGACATTTTGACGCTGTTCATCCCCCCGATCGATCCCGAGAGCGTTATCTGGGCTGGGCTTCCCGAATCGAAGGACGAAGCACTGCAAAGGTATGATGTCGATAATGTGCTTTATAGCAACGAGGTCAATGCAGCTTTGGCTGCTTATGGCCCATCAGCTTCGACGACTGTGTACGCAATCCCAGAGCAGATCTCAGAACACATCACGTTTCTCCCTTTTGCACAAACCGAATTTGCCTCTTTGAAGACTGCCATTGACGAATGTCGCGTGGTCAAAGACAGCTATGAGGTGGCATTGATCAGAAAAGCAAACGAGATTTCAACTTTGGCGCATATCGAGGCGGCGAAGGTGACTCTGACCGCCAGCAATGAGCAAGAGATCTATGGCGCCTTCATCGGAACATGCATCTCAAATGGCGCTCACGAACAAGCATACCATTCCATCTGTGCTAGTGGCACCAGCTGCTCGACTTTGCATTACATCCGCAATGACCAACCTCTCCGCCAGAGGCTGAACATCCTCCTCGATGCCGGCGCGGAATATGAATGTTACTGTGCTGATATCACGCGTACGTTTCCTGTCAATGGGTCATTCACTGCGGAATCCCAGACAATCTACAACATTGTCGATGAAATGCAGTCGTCCTGTTTCAAGATGCTCAAGGCGAATGTGCGATGGGAGGACGTGCATGAAAATGCTCACTGGGTCGCAATTCGAGGCCTGAAAAGTGCAGGTATCCTCGTAGGCGATGAGCAAGAGATCTTCGACAAACGGATCAGCGTCGCCTTCATGCCGCATGGGCTGGGCCATTACCTAGGCATGGATACACATGACACCGGCGGCCATGCTCAGTATGATGACGAAGATACCATGTTCAAGTACCTACGAGTACGAGGAAATGTGCCTGCTGGTGCGGTAATAACCGTAGAGCCTGGTGTGAGTTTCCCACTCCGGTCCGAAATAGCCCCACGGGCAAGATGTGGTTACTAATCTGCTGAGCCAGATCTACTTCTGTAATTTCATTCTCGACCCAGTCCTGGAAGATCCGGAGTTAGGGAAATACATTGACAAGCAGGTGCTGGAGAGATATTGGGCTGTTGGAGGCGTTCGAATTGAGGATGATGTGCATATCACCGAAAATGGATATGAGAATCTGACCGATACACCAAAACTATAGCAGATGCTCCCCCAGTCCGGTTATGTCAATGGTCTCGCAGAATCGATCTTGTTTCGGACTAGAGCCTCTCGAGCATTGAAATATCTGCGTAATGATTTCTAGAAAAGACAATGTAGGCCTTTACAGAGGGAGGGGATGGTATTACTGTGTGAACGATCCCACCGCTTGCATCATTCTAATCCTTCCAAGTGATCACCTTGCTCCTTGCCCATTCCTCCAATCCTGGAAGACCATTGAACCTTCCAAACCCGCTCTTCTTCGCTCCACCGTGTGGGAGCGCAGTCTCGTCATGGATACTCATGCTGTTGATGTGCACAGCTCCTGTTTCAATCTGCTTGGCAATCTTCAGTCCTCGTCTCAGGTCCTCCGTGAACACCGCGCTTGAAAGACCGTAATCGGTGTCATTGGCGATCTCGATTGCTTCTTCGTCTGAATTCACAACATAGAGTGACGCCGTGGGGCCAAAAGACTCGGTATGGTAAATGTCCATCCCGGGTTTGATGTTCTCAATGACCACGGGTCGCATCTTTGTCTTGGATTCTTCGTTGTGTGAAGCATCACCATAGAGTGTCTTCGCGCCTTTGGACAGTGCATCTGCCAGCAATTTCTTGTTCTTCTCAACAGGGGCAGCGGTTACGAGCTGGGGAACACCCAGGCCCTGGGGCCCTTCAGTGAAAACTTGGTCCATGGTCGTTTTTAATGCAGAGCGGAATTCATCCGCAATCTTGGCATGTACCAAAATCCGTTCCGTTGCCATACAAATCTGACCTGCATGGAGGAACGATCCGAGAGTTACCTGCAAGGCCGCCATCTGGATGTTGGCATCCTCACAGACGATGGAAGGTGCTTTCCCACCGAGCTCCATGACAGTTGGCTTCAGATTCTTCCCTGCGAGACCTGCGATGATGGATCCGACATTGGTGGAGCCGGTGAAGTTTATTTTCTTGATTGCTGGGTGTGATATCAAGGTGTTTGTGATGAGGGCGGCATCGGAAGGACGATGGTAAATTGTGTTTAAAGCACCCGCAGGGAGACCTGCAGCATGAAGAATGGATGCCAGTGCCCAGTAAGTTGCTGGTGCGGCTTCCGGGCCTTTCAAGATGACGGCATTGCCCCTGCACAAGCATTAGTAAATCTCCCAATCCGAGCCTTCCCCGTCTGCGTGTACATACATAGCTAGTGGTTGCAGGCAGGCACGAAGGCCGAGGACGTAGGGGGCGTTCCAAGGAGCAATTCCCAGAACAACACCATATGGCTCCTTGACAATCAATGCACTTGATCCTTCTTCCGCAACTACTGGAGAGGTGGCGGTGCTTGCGACTTGAATTAAGCCAGCGACACTTAGGCAGGCTTGGTATGCGAGGTTGTGCTCGAAGGCAAACATGGACTCGGCTGCGCCTGTCTCGGTACGGCTGTATTCGTATAATTCATCTTTCCGCTTCTTGAATTGTTCGGCGGCACGAAGGAATATGTCTCGTCTCTCTGCGGGCTTTGTCTTTCCCCATTGCCGAGCTGCCTTTTCCGCAGATGCAATTGCCTTGAGTGTGTCTTCTTCGGAGGCTGAGGTGGCCTTGTACAGAGTTTTTTGGTCGACGGGAGATACGACGTCGAAGGTAGAAGAAGAGGTCACTTCTTTGCCATCAAGCCATAGAGGAATGGTCGAAGACGCATTGAAGGCGGAGGAGGACGAACTTGTGCCATTCATAGCCATTTTGCAGAATCCGATAAGATCGAACCTAGGAAACGATGGGACCTGCGATGCTGAGAGTCGCGAGGTTAGTATAATATAGTTGAACGGGTAAGCCGTCTCCTCACAACGTACCGAGTATTGAGCCGTGGTGCAGGATCCGGAGGTGTCCCAGTTTTAAGTTACGTGACTGCGCGGAACCAGTGCGGGGCTATCGAGGGACACCAGGGACCATCCGGACCCTGTTTACAGTGCTTATTTCGTATGAGGTAGGAAAAGTGGGATGGATGACGGAGGTCGCGGGTCGGATAATCTAAACAGCGAAGTTCCGGACCGACCTTGCCCCGGAGGCTCATGCGCTCGGGGTGGAGGATTGTTGTCCTGGCGTGTACACAACACCGATATATCCCGTCGAAGATTTGTCAATTGACCTAGAAGCCTTTGTCACGTCCATGGCATTTGTGTTCGGGTGTTGCTCCCAAACCCGTCCTGCGCCACACGCCATCCATCCTGCGGCCGCCCTTCAACACTGCCTGCTGGCGCAGCCTTGAGGAACATTTGACTGGGCCACGAGCTCTGCCACCATACCCGTGGTCATCTGGTTCTGCGATAGCGGTGGTCATGGGACTAAACATAGTCATTCTTACCAGGAGACTTGCCACGGGTCAACCACGAGCGATGCATGGAGTACGCGCATCGAAAGGTGCGTGCTGGGTAAATGGGTGGTTTGTGGAGATGTTCACCTAGGTAAAGGTGTAGTGTGTCGCTTGCTCTCAATTCTAAAACCTCGAAAGTGAACGCAGTCTCTCACCCCGAATGTGATTGCCATTGTTTTTACCTGCAACCTGCAATTTCTCTCTGGCAGTGGGCGCACGGTCATCGCCCGGCAAAAGGAAAGAAGCAGGGGGTGCTTCAGGAACAAGAGTTTGCTCTGTGTGCTCTGTTTGCTGTGTTTGCTCTGTTTGCCCAGTCAGCACTCGTTGAGACTCGAGACCCGAGACTCCAGAGTCCAATCTAGTGGGAAGGTAGGTCTCGCACGTGAAGAACCGTCTTGTCTTTCTTCTCTTTGCCCCCCCACCCAACTCTCTCTTTTCCTCATGTTGAGCCTGGAGTGCAAAGACGAGCATCCTCCAACCCATCATGTGCGCAATCCTCTTGATAAGAATGATAGCTCATTTCGGAGTTTCTTCCAAACTCGCAGATCATCGTCGGTCATCGCCAGTCCGCGAAATGGGATCGAAAACATCGCAATCCATGTAATCCACCATCAGACCACATTCGCATCTCGAAAATGCTCCCATAAGCGCACATGGCAATCTCTTGCCAATCTGGTTTGCAATTGCTGCGCTCGGCTGGAGCGGATGCTACTTGTAGAAGCATGGTGGCAACGGGCACCAGACTGCATCTCATTCATGTCAACCGTATGTGAGCAAACCGGTAGTCAGCGTATGAATTTTGGGGCCTTGGGGTTCTTGATTGATGCAGGGGCGACGCGTTGAAGATTTGTAGATAAGACATTAGACGCTCGTGCCTCTTCCGCCAGCCGAAGAGTCACCGAGAAACACCTGCACCTGCCTGTCAGGACGCAGGACTATATCAGAGGGAGGGTGTTGCCTGCCGATGATGAAGCATATCTATCATCACCTGAGACACGCATCATGCTGCCGAAATGCTGGACTGGACCCTCGACTTCTTTTTTTTCTTACCAACCCCTCACCATCATGCCACTTTGTAAACAAACCAAACCTTGTGCCCACTTTTCGTGCTGGCAGGCGCGGGGTCAAGGCGAGGGACAGGGATGTCGGTGCCTGCACGGAAGCTGTGACCCTGGGGGCGGTGTTTTCCCCGCATCGCTCCTACCACTCCTCCATTGCAGCGATAGGGCTCTGCCTCCTTCCCTTTGGCCAGCTCCTTCCTCTGGTCCTCTTGTGAATTCTTATTCCGGCCGTCCTCAAATCAGATATCAGCATTGATGGTAGTTCCAAGTACACACTCCTGCTACCGGGATCTTCTAACTCTTCGGCGAGCTCTGACATCTGTTCCGAACAGGCCTATACCGTACACCGTCAGTCCTGACTCGACCGCTTGGTGGACGGCCGCCATCCCATGGACTTTTATCGGCCCACCAGTGCCATGCATCCTGGCCGTGTTTGGCCCATTGATGATCCGCAGACGCGTCCGCAACACGAATACATCGTGCCCCTCTGCTTCGTCGTTCCTCCGTCCCTTTTCTCCAGCTGTCCTTCAGCTCCATCCCTGTCCATAGCTAGAACATGACCTAGAGAACGGCATTCAAAGCCTACCATTCGCCCAGATCTCATATAAGCCGTTCGTCCACACCTCATATTCACTCAGAAGCTTCTCAATCCGGGTGAGAAATGTATCCACTTTAAGCATGGTCTCCGTATGACCGTCATGAGATGTGACAATCGAATACTGGCCTTCTCTGGGCGATTGGTCGACCGTGACCGCGGCCCACAGGATACAAATCTTGGGCCCCTTCCTGACCTTCACTGCAATGTTCCATGCGTTGAGGGGTTTCCGCTCATCCTGGAGGCTTCGGTCTCTTCACTGCGGATCACCATGGATCACTTCGATCATGAGAGGGGCTCAGGATTCCTCATCAGCTCTACATAAGTCGCTTTCTGTCCCAGATCATCCCAGGCCATTCTCCAGACTCACAATCATCATCTCTTGTGTGCATTAAAGCTCGACTTCAATCCAAGCAAGCCCTTCCACATACTTTCTCTCAATTCAGAATGTCTGGCCCCAAGATCCCCACCGAGCAATGGGCTCAGGTCATTGACAAGGTCGGAGGACCTCTTCAGTACAAGAAGATCCCGGTTGCAAAGCCTGGCCCAGAAGAAGTTCTCGTCAACATCAAATACTCTGGTGTGTGCCACACTGACCTCCATGCCGTCAACGGCGACTGGCCCATCCCCACCAAACTCCCTCTCGTTGGTGGACACGAAGGCGCTGGTATTGTCGTAGCACGAGGTGAGCTCGTCACCGACGACATCTGCAAAATTGGCGAGGCTGTCGGTGTCAAATGGTTGAACGACTCCTGCCTGTCCTGCACCTTCTGCCAACAGGCCGATGAGCCGCTTTGCTTGACCCCCAAGCTTTCAGGCTACACCGTCGATGGTTCTTTCCAACAATATTGCATTGCCTCTGCACGACATGTCGCACACATTCCCGAGGGTGTCCCTCTCGATGAGGTTTCCCCTGTTCTTTGCGCCGGTATCACAGTTTACAAAGGATTGAAGGAGTCAGGGGCTAAACCTGGTCAAACCGTCGCCATTGTTGGTGCCGGTGGCGGGCTGGGCTCGCTTGCTGTCCAATATGCAAAGGCCATGGGTCTTCACTCCATTGGTATCGATTCTGGTGAGGAGAAGAAGGCCCTCGCCACCAAGTTGGGCGCCTCAGTGAGTACTGTCCTCGGTCTCGAAACCATTCCCCACTGACTCGTCTCCTCTAGTCCTTTATCGATTTCGCAACATCCAGCGACATTGTCAAGGATGTCAAGGCTGCTACTAAAGATGGCCTAGGCCCTCACGCCGTCATTCTCGTGGCTGTCAACGAGAAGCCATTCCAGCAAGCTGCCGAATACGTCCGCCCAAGAGGTACCGTCATCGTCATCGGTCTCCCAGCCAAGGCCTATATCCGAGCCCCGGTCTTCGAGTCCGTCCTCAAGATGATCAGAATCCAAGCCTCCTACGTCGGCAACCGACAGGACAGTGAAGAGGCTTTGGACTTCTTCGCCCGAGGATTGATCAAGGTGCCCTTCAAGACTGTGGACCTGAAGGATCTACCGAAGGTGTACGAGTTGATGCACGCTGGACAGATCGCTGGACGATATGTTCTCAAGATGCCAGACGCAGAGTAGATTATTACGCCTTTCTCCACTTCCGGTCGAGGAGTTTTTGATGATTGTGAGGAGGTAGAACAAAATTTAAATGTCATGACCAGCTGACTGATTCGCCTCGTACTACTCTCCATGTCCATTGATTCCATGGATCTTGGATCAATATGTAGGAAGGCCTTTGGAGAGCAGTATTGCGACAGATAGCTATTGCAAGCATGCAAGAAATCCAATTAAAGTTCGAACAATCCCCGCAAAGAAAAATCTCCATATCTCGGTAGTCATTGCAATGCCCGCCGTCTATATTGAGTCGCTTGGATTGCAAGACGACGATAACTCAACACGTGAACTCCCAGCAATGATATCAAGATGAGCGACAAACGTGCTCGTTTTGGTGCGATATTCTCATTCTTGAAGCTAGTGTTCATCCTCACTTGATGAAAGTCACCCTTCCCTCCCATCAAGTCTTCGGCTCGACAAGGCTTTCAACATTTCGCCTAAGACTTTCCTCCAGGCCCGTGAACCCAGGTCGCCCCATCTCCTGCAACAACTTTTCCGCACGTTTGGCCGGCTCTACCGTGGAGAGGTCATCCCACAATCCCGGTTCGTCATCTCTGAATGTTTTGTTAGGGAATAATTTTCGCAAGGCTGCTAGTATGTTGTTCCAGTTGAATGGGGTGTTGTAGGCGAAAATGCGTTCTCCAGTTGTGCTTGGGTGTACTAGGGCTGCCACATGGAGCCGTCCAACGTCTTGGATATCGACGAAGTACTCTTTTATCGTAGGTTAGTGATCCAGGCTTCTCCAACCCCGGCTGCGAGGGAAGTCAACCTACCAGGAGCATAATCGCGAATAAAGAAGTCAATGTACTCGGTGTTGTTGGTAAAAAGCGCTGCAATGAGACCCGTCGTCGAGGGGAACCCTTGATGCTCAGGGCTAAGGACTTGGCCAAAAGCTCCACCGGGTAGAACTACGATCGACAAGTCAGCATTCCTTCCACTCCTGTCAGCACTGGCAGCTGTGGCACCCACCAGAGTTGACGACCAAGCGGGAAGATGGATTCTCCTTAACCCAGTTCCACAAAGCCTGCTCTCCCTTAACCTTGCTTGCCATGTAAACGATAAAGCCTTTTTGGATATCAGACAGGTCCTCGGGGAAATTCTGCACAATCTGCACGCTTTCTTCGTTCCAAGTCTCGGGCGTGATGTCAACTTTGTTATTTGGCTTGGGAAAGACGACTGCTGATCCAGACGATGTGAGCACGAAGCGCTTGACACTGCTTTCATTGGCGGCCGCCCTCAGTGCATTCAGTGTGCTGTTGACGACCGTTGGGATAACAATGTCAGGGTTTGGGTTCATGTCTACGGGCGAAGCGACGTGGATAACTCCTGCAACCCCTGTTCATGTTGCAGCAAGTTAGTCCTGCTGCAGTGCCAGTCAAATACATAATACGTCAACCTAGAGCGTACCTTTCACTGCCTCGGAGAATGCTCCATCTTTCGTAAGATCGGGTATCTCGACGAGCTCGAATTTGCCCTTGCCGTACCGCAGTGTGAAGAAATCTACTAACCAGTTGTTCTTGGTCGCATTTCTGACAGCCCCACGTACTTTGTAGCCATGCAAAAGCACTTGGTCTGCTACATGCGAACCGACAAGGCCATTCACACCTGTGATGAGGATCTTCGAGTCCTGGGCCAAGGCAGCATTCTCGATTGCCATGTTGCTCGATGAGACAGCCGTCGAGAAAATAGGGTACTTGACGAACAGGTTGAGGTCACTGCGCTAATTTTGAGAAGACTGTACAATGCGAACGTCGCACGACGGTGTAAAAGCAATGTTCGTTTCAAGAGATTGGCTCAGACTTTAGATCAGCTTTGCGAAGGACTCGTTATTTATTCGCGGGGCCCTGGATCGAGCTGCATTCGTCAGCCCCAAACTCCGCGCCATAATTGACTAGGCAGCCAGAGCATAGAGGATAGTATATCACGGCACTTCCGTCACGGTGACGCGGTGGATACTAGCCCTTACAGACTATGGTAATTGCCATCGACTTGACCTTTGTTCTCGCAGATGGAATGGATGCTGCATGCTGACCTGTGAAGTTGGGCGACGGGAAGGACTGATTTCCGATGAAGCCGTTGCTGATTGGTGGGACAATAACCGGCCGCCTCGCTGACTGCTATTGTATAACCGCGCTTATCGATTACGATTAAAGCCCTCAATCATTAATCCGTAGAACGGTTGAGCAGTATACACATCCGGTGTGGATAAATGTGTAACAGGTTACCTCGCCCAATTCATGGTTCAACGAATATTGGAGGAAACCATATATGATGATGACACCAATAACCCCTCAGTATCCGAGTGAGAGGGCGTGAGAGGGCCGTGAATCAATCACCTTGGTTTAATTGTTGGCTCATTTTGAAGTTGGATCGGCGATGGACTAATGGGAAAATATTCGACAGCAAAGGCTTCCTGCATCTTGTAGATACTCATTTTACGCAAGGGAGAGCGGGCCGTTGTGGTAGGGCCAGTGAAGATCGTTGCCTGGGCACAACCCTCGCGCTCCTGGCGACCGGGACATGAATTGAGCCGGCGGGAACTACACAGCGGCCGGAAAGAGTTCTAGAAGAGAACGAAATTGTTGGAGTAAAGCAGACACCACTTTGATATCACTTGATCAACGAGAGTTGACGGATAAACGATTTGAATTGCCCAAACACCAGGAAAAGACAAAGCCTGCCATGAGATGGATATCATTAGTTGTGATCAGCCTTCTGATTTCATTCAACCACACCGATATGTCTCTGCTCTATTGCTATCCAGTTCCGGCCCTTGCTATCATGTTCTGAGTTTGCGATATCGACTCACCGCAACAAAGTAGCATAGTTCCTAGCAGCGCGATCTTATCTGGTTGGTAGGTTTTAAGGCTTGGGCACATGTAAAGTCTTGCTGATCATCAATGAGCCGTTCAACAAAAACAGCAAGACTGTTGGGTGAAATTCGAACGGGGTTCCAGAGAGGACAGAGCCAATTGGTAAAGAGTCGTGAATCCATCCGAGAGAGGTCCAGATCGCCATGATGGCAGAGCTTGTCAAGCATGCGAAAGGGATGGGAGTGCCCTCAAAATACTGCGATTTTCCCGTCTTGTCTTTTGGGAGCATGGCGACAGTAACGTTGAATCTGGCGAGTCGGGTCAACCCGCACAGAACGTAGAAGCTGAGGAAAAGCTGATCAACGTTGGTACGGAATCCGATTGCGAACGCCACAGCAGCGGGAGCGACTCCAAAGGAGATCTGTGGGGTCGTCAATGTTCGGCTCGAGCTTGAACACAGCATGATTGCATACCAGGTCAGCCAGAGAATCCAATTCTTGCCCCATAAGAGAAGACTTCTTCCTCCATCTTGCAACTTTGCCATCGAAGAAATCGAAGAAGAGGCCGAATGGCATAAAGGCCAAGGCGAACCACAGGTTTGTCAAGTCTTTTGGGTCCGAGAGGCAGTAGCGCATCGACGAGAGGACCGACATGACTGCGGGGATCTTGTTAGCATAAGTTCGACCAACGGGTCAGCGGTCGATCGTCGTACATCCACAAAAGCCTGGAGCTGAATTAGTCTTCTGTCCTATAAAGCGCCCAGAGTGGACATGTACTCACCATTCAGTTCAGTGATCAAATCGGCCAGATGGAGAGCTCTGTTGTAGTCAGCGCCTTTCCTCAACTGCATAGGGTTCAACCATACTTGACCAAGCTAAAGTGACCTGTGTCCTGGGATAGCAACATGGCTTGCTTCGCTTGTGCATTGTTGGATGGTCGTACCGAGGTTTCTTCCTGACCAACAGTGGTTGCACCGCTTCGGCGGGACATCTTGGAGCAAAGATGTAGAGGGTGAATATCAGAGAAGCGAAGAACGAGGACTATACCTCTGAGGGGCCGTGCGAGGAGGAAGGAAAAGAACAACAGTGTAGGTAGAGGGTAGGGAAGAGTTACTGCGGTCGTAAAGGGTGGTTTTGTGGAGGAATCAAGGCGCGGGCAAAGGGTACCAAGCGAGTCAACGATTGATGTTGGTGGGTGCGAGTGTCAATCTCGAGTCAAACGTCATCAGTGATTTCAGTCGGAATCCCTCACGTCTATTTTCAGCCACCAGAATCCCACAATTACGAGGCGTGCCACAGTCGGAGTGCCGCACGGCCACACAGCCACAGGTCACGTGTCAAAGCCACGTGACGGCACATTGAGGCGAGCACGGTCGTCTCAATTGAACACTGATACATGGTTCGCGAAAGGCCATATCTAGTATAGTTTCTAGGGATTCTCAAGCATCGTAGTACACAGCTAGTTCTCTCATCCATACGGGCTGTGCTTTTTTTGCCGGGTATTTGACCACCACACCATACCACCCAACGCCTGAATCATGCTGGCAGAACAAGGGCCAAAGGGAAATGCCACGGTGATGCCCACGGCCAACTAGAATCTGCCGCGGCCGCGAGGGGCGCCTCTTGATCCTCCCCGGCCACCAGAGAAACCGCGAGCACCGCCTCTGGGAGCACCCCGACCTCCACCGAACGATCCAAATGATCCTCTACCTCTGGGAGCGCCTCGTCCACCTGCACCAAAGGATCCTCGGCCTCTGGGAGCGCCTCGACCACCTCGTGCACCAGAGAAAGCTCCGCGAGCACCTACAGGCCGCTTGACCCTCGTGCCTGAATATGTGTGAGTTGGGTGCATTGTCTCTTGCAGCGATAGGTTCATACCTGGGGGGGCTTTGGGCTTTGGAAGAAACCTGTCAATTCTTAGCATCACACTGCACTCAATTGGTTTGGCGGCATCGCACGCACTTTTCTAGCGGTAGAAGCTTGTCTCCTCCAATGTAGAATTTGTCGCCAGTCTTGAAAGACGTAGCTTGGATGCCCTCCTGGGGTTTGATTGTGAAGTAGACTTGGTTGATCGGCCCGAGAATTTCATCGACTTTTCCTATCGACGTCTTCACTGTGTCAACCGGTATTCATGTGCATCTGGGGAGATCATCGGACCTTATTCTCGAGGTATATCGGGGCATTGAAGAATGGCACTTTGGGGTTGACGGATTCGCAGATGAGTTCTCCTTCGCAGGCGTGCAGGAACTTGCCCATTTCTATACCAGAAATCAGCTCTAGACATAGTCGCCGGGACTATGTGAGACTCACCGAACACTTGATCTGGCGGGCCGTAGCTCTGTTGTTGGAATCCTCCTCGACCTGTTCTCTGCAGTCAGTCCCTCGTTCGTTTTTTGCCGCAATTTCTTGTGTGCAGGGCTCGCTCGCCCCGGAGACTTTGGGCTGGTGCTGGAAATTAATTTACCTCCACCTCGTCCTCCAAACGAACCTCTTCCTCGATCACCACCTCGGAAACCACCACGACCTCGTGAATCGCCGCGATACGCCATTGTTGTTGAGTGTGGAGAAGCGAATGGGTGGCAGGTAATAACTATTTGAGGGGATGAAATTATTTCATGGGCGAGTTGCAGGTCGATGCAGGTTTGCAAAGCACGTGATTCACCCTATCCACAACCACACACCAAATCGACGTTTCCCCCAGGATCTTCGTGCGGTCGGCTCTGCCATAGTCTCCCTCCACGCTCCCCGTTTATTCTCTCGATCTTTTGCCATGAGCCACCAGAAGAAAGTCAGTCTCAACCCGCATGATCTTTGGGGAGTCTTGAACGGTCCCAAGATGAGTCACAACGGTCCCCAGACCTCTGAGTCATCCACCCCTGAGAGCAATGTATCAAAAAGACCAGCCAACCCTCAGCAGAGTAAGAAAGTCGCCAACCGCCCAAAAGACATGTCTACTCAAGCAGCTGCACCAAAGCACCAGGCGCCAAAAGAGCTGCCAGATTTCATCCAGCAGAGAAATGCCCTCTTCGACCAGCTGAAGAAATCACATGACCAGGAACTGGCCAGCAGGGATAAACCTGACATTCAAATCACTCTCACCCCAACCCCTGGCCAACAGACTACCGTCAAAGGCAAGGCATGGGAAACAACACCGGGCCATCTACTGAGAAATGTCCCCAAGGACCGAGCAGGTCTGATTGTCGTTGCCAAGGTTGATGGCCAAGTGTGGGACCTTGACCGGCCGCTTGAGAAGGACAGCAAAGTCGCATATCTCACCTTCGACGACCCTGAAGGTCGAGACGTATTCTGGCATTCGTCCGCCCACGTCCTAGGGGAATGTGCGGAGCATGAATACGGCTGTCGCCTGTCGCACGGCCCGCCAACTGCGATGGGTTTCTTCTACGATATGGCACTTCCACCTGGGCAGGCTGTACGCGAAGCAGAGTGGCCATCCATCGAGAACCGCGCCAAGAAATTCACGAAGGAGAAACAGGCATTCGAACGCCTCGAAGTGTCGAAGGAAAACCTACGGAAACTCTTCGGCTACAGCAAGTACAAGATGCACTACATCGAGAAATTCGTCCCGGACGGCGAGTTTTCCACAGTCTACCGTAACGGCACCCTCGTCGATTTGTGCCAGGGCCCTCACATCCAGAACACACGAAAGATCGAAGCATTCAAGATCATGAAGAACAGCTCGGCGTATTTCCTGGGCGACCAGAACAATGACAGTCTACAACGTATCCACGGAGTCGCATTCCCCAGCAAGCAGCAGCTGAAGGACTGGGAGCACTTTCTGGAGGAAGCCAAAAAGCGCGACCACCAGGCTATTGGCCAGCAACAGAAGCTGTTCATGTTCAGCAAGCTATCTCCCGGATCGCCTTTCCTCCTTCCTCATGGAACACGCATCTTCAACGCCCTCCAA
This sequence comes from Exophiala aquamarina CBS 119918, assembly GCF_000709125.1. NCBI lineage: Eukaryota > Fungi > Ascomycota > Eurotiomycetes > Chaetothyriales > Herpotrichiellaceae > Exophiala > Exophiala aquamarina. The sequence continues at coordinate 56,498 of NW_013550587.1, forward strand.
GCCATGCTCCGCGACCAGTATTGGGAGCGAGGCTACCAAGAGGTGCAGACGCCCAACATGTACGATGTCGAGCTGTGGAAGACATCTGGCCACTGGCAGCACTACCAGGACGACATGTTCCGAGTGCAAATTAAAGAAGATGCGTCGGACCCGATCCCTCTGGCAGACAAGACCCCTGACGGCAAGCCCCTTACTCCCGGTGAACCAAAGGACAAAGACAAGGGAGTGTTCGCCTTAAAACCAATGAACTGCCCAGGACATTGCCTGATGTTCCGCGACGAGGAACGCTCCTACCGCGAGCTTCCATGGCGAGTGGCAGACTTCGGTGTGTTGCACCGCAACGAGGCCTCCGGCGCCCTTTCTGGCCTCACTCGTGTGCGGAAGTTCCAACAGGACGATACGCATATTTTCTGTACGAATGAGCAAGTCCAACACGAGATCGAGGCTTTGTTTGATTTCATGAAACATGTGTATGGGTTGTTCGGCTTCCCCTTCAAGTTCAAGCTCAGCACACGTCCAGAGGGTTACATGGGCACGATAGAAGAATGGGACTCCGCGGAGACCCGGCTGAAACAGGCGCTGCAGAACTTCCGTGGGGATGACTGGGAACTCAACGAGGGAGATGGTGCATTCTACGGACCGAAGATCGACATCACCATCCAAGACGCTCTGATGCGCGAGTACCAGTGTGCGACGATTCAGCTCGATTTCCAGGGTCCGCAGAACTTCAAGCTCGAATACCGCACCAGTGAGTCTGGCGAAGACGTCTCCAAGCAAGAGAACGAGGCTCGTGATCCCAAGGCGCCGGGGCCCGGAATGGCTCGCCCAGTGATGATCCACCGAGCCATTATCGGTTCCTTTGAGCGGTTTATCGCAATTCTCTGTGAGCACTTTGCAGGCAAGTGGCCATTTTGGCTGTCGCCTCGACAAGTTCTTGTTATCCCGGTCATGAAAGGGGCGGAGGATTATGTTCGTGAGATCCAGAGCATTTTCCACAAGGCACGGATGTACGTGGATATTGACGTCAGCGGGAACACCTTGCAAAAGAAGATTCGAAGCGGACAATTGGCTCAATATAACTTTATCTTTGGTGAGTTGATCTCTTGATGCTGCAGAGTCCCAAAATGGCGAGGTCACATTACTAACTTGTCCTTTTCTAATTAGTGGTTGGTGCGAAGGAACAAGAGACGCGCACCGTCAACATCCGCAACCGTGATGACCCTGCGACACAGAAAATGGGCGAGCTGATTCCCCTGCAAGCAGCGTTGACGCGTCTGATGGAACTACGAGACCAACGCCGCCTGGAGAGCAAGATCGACATGCATGAGTGAAACAACTGGCAGCGTATCCTGAAACGGCCATGAATGGAACAAAACAATACCAGTTACCGTTTTTAGGGGAGGGGACAAATGGGGGACACAAGCCGGTCAGAGCAGGTGTATTTGAGAAAACCAAGAATGTATAAATGATAGAGTGATGATGAGCACCGATGTCAAGCAAAGCGTAAAAGAACAAGAGCGATGGGTTCGTCAGCCCACTCTAAATTTTGTAGATGAGAATCTTTTTTTGGCCTTCGTCTTCGAGCTCCCAATATTGAATTATGGTCGTTCCGTGTTCACCGTCACCTATGCGCCAACAAGCCGCACTTTTGGACAATAGGATGGCTACTCCTCGGAGGGGTATCAGAGAAATGAGGCTTGCGTCAAGGAAAAAATACTTGTGAGGAAGGAATGGTTGGATGGATGGAGGGGGAAAGAAACAATTGAATGAGTCATTTGAGTTGTTCCGGATCGCTAAAATCTAACAGCGTCTTTCTCGGTGGGTGCCTCGCAGATTTCCACATCAGGCCGCCTGCTCGGGAGTCTCGCCCTCAGCAATGACAGCCACAGGCAGGCCACGACTGGGACTTTGCAGGACCAGAGCCTCGTGACGCCTAGCCCGGAAGAAATCTGAAACAGCACGGATCAGGATAAACCAACCGATAATCATCAAGGCATAAGAAATCCAATCGGCGCTTGTGAAGCCACCAATTCCGTTGTTCCCGGAGGAAGAACCGGAAGAGTCGACGTTATTAGGGTCGAAATCGTGGCTGTTTGGATCGGGAGGCGAAGAGTTTGAGAATTGGCCAGGATTTCCAGTGTCTGTGTTCGCGCTATCTGAACCGCTCATGTAAAAACCGTATTGCACCAGTGTCAGACCAAGACCGGCTCGACTGCCGTGTTTGGCGGCGTGTGTTGTGTGGAGAAGATATGTGAGGAGGAAACCAACAAGTTGAAAGGACATTGATATCATGCCGTTCCAGACAAAGGAGAAGACGGAGCCAACCGGAAGTCCATCAACGTAGACTTCATCAGAGGACATCCCAGGAGCGAGAATGGTGGTTTCCCAATACGGGGGAGTAGCATCGGCGGCAGCTTGTTCATATGTCTGAAGATACGTGTTAGCGATCACAGGCAGAGGTGGCAAAGTCCGAAGAACTTACCGGAGGCTTCTCTTCCAGTTGTTCGCCGCGTTCAGGTTTGGCGGAGAGGTTTGCAAATACGCCATCAGTAGGTCTTGAAGCAGATGATGGCATGGGTCTGAATGCAGGAAGTTCGGTGACTCTTCTTTCCACAGTGGTCGGGGGCAGAGGGGTTGCTGGTTCGGCCCTCATCAATCGTTGTCGGTCATCGCCATCATTTTCTGCATCGGAAGCCTCTCCATCATCGAAAGCGTCCTGAAGGTCATGGTCGGGATCGTGCGCTAATGGATCCTGTGCTAATAGTCGTCGTGAAGAAGGAGACGAAGTTCGGGATCGGAAGGAAGGCGGAGGAGAATAGGGAATTTGGCGACGCAAATCTGGAGATATAGGAGATTGGAAGTCGTCGTCATCATGGGAATTAACCTGCGATGGAGTCAGAATCGACGGCCGTCATGTTGATGTTGGCAATGACAATGACGCTGGCGATGGCGATGGCGATGGATTGATCAGCATGCAATGAGATGAGTGACTTACCGCTGCGTATCTCTGAGGGGCCATAATGCGGCCGGGCTTTAGGTATGAACCCGGCAGTCTGAATGAATACACAAGAGGGAGTTCAATGAAACGAGAATCGAGTAGAATAGTGGTTGAAGCAGGAGGATGCTCGGAGTTGAGGAGGGAGAGTGCGCAAGGTGGTCGGTGGGCAGTGTTAGTGGTTGGCTAGACGAGGAGGAGGAGTAGGGCTTTGACAGATGCAGACTCCAGATGGACAGGGACAGCCATGGATGAGTGGCGCTGCGCAGGCAGGCACACATCCGAGCATTCAGCAACCTGCACAGCCCCAAATCCAAGTCACGTGCTACCTCGGGACCGGCTCCGGAATATCCATTCTCCACGAGCTGCGAATCGAGCCTGCTAGTAGCAAACACTTTTGATCGTCGCGTCATGCATGAAGCACTCGTGCTGTATGGAGTACTCGGGGCTTCAATCAAATACTGGTAATGTAATATTCAAGGCAGCCCAGATTACTACCACTTCTCGATTGTCGACCTCTCGCACTACCTACCCACCACTCAATGGCTACCAATCAATCGGTAAGTCTTCTCCTCTCCATGTACACCTAGAACTACCTCACTCACCCATCACCCCAAGACTGCTCTCAAGCACTGGGCTCGCATCATCCAGCAATGGCCTGTCGACCGAGTTCGTCCCAACCATGTCTTGTTTCAAACAGTCATGCAATCTCGTGTCGATAAAATCACCCCTCCTGCAAATACAAATGCGAGCACCGCCCCCACTGTCAAGGCCAACGATGCTATTGTCTCACCTGCACGACCACCCATTCTCGACGAAGAGAAAGAACTGCGGCAGATCCAAGCCCTTGATGCTCTTTTGACAAACAAATATGCAAACACATACCCCATCCCCCAAGCTGTTCGCTATCCTCAAAGTAGTCCAAACCATTACAACGATCTCATCAAGGAGCTCGATGAAGCGCCAGATCGGACATGGGCTGCTTCTTTCGTGAAGAGACTCAAGGGCGCTCTACGATTTTCGTGAAGAACCATGTCGAAAGAGAAGGATAGACGGGGTCAGGTCATCATCTCTTGGAACGTAAACTATGGCCAGCAGCGGCTTTTGTATGGGCTTGTTTACCAATTGGCCTATTGGTATGCATGAGCGAGACGCCTCACCAACACGCCGCTTCCAAGCAGCATCATGTTAGATGGCTACTCGCTATACTGGAGCATCTAGACATCGGTCGAAACAGCTTCTTATTCCCCGCTCTACGTGACCAGGCGTTGTCCTATGGTCTGCCCGCGTCAGCCGATGGGTCGTCAGGGTGCCATGATTTATGCTGCGGACCTTTCCGGCGGCCAGGAAGGAGCTCGCTCGGCTCGTGGCAGTAAGAAGAACGATCAGCCGTCATCTGTCGCTACCGCCTACGCGCACGTACCCCGCCATCGCAGGTCCGTTTGCTCACGACGGTACTCTTAAATGACTCGCCCTTCAGAAGCCTTCTCCCCTTCTGGGCAGTGGAAATTGTAGCTTTTCAGCAAAGACATTTGTGCATATCCATCGTGCGTATTCTATTTTTGAGGTATATTACGTAAGTATATACTACCATCTATATCCAACAGAGTTTCCTTTCTACTCCTCAACCAGTTCGCTTTACTCGGCTTCCGTAGAAATATCTGAGATTAGGGGGGTCACGTGGGCGGGAAGGACTTCCCCGCATTCAGGCCCCTTTATTTTTACCGCGGCATTTCCATCTGTTTGAACCAACGAAATTTCCCCGGGCTCTTGGATTGTCAGACATCGCAGCACTTCGGTCAGTTCCTTTTGGCACTATTACAATACTCCTCTTTCATTGTTTCATCGTGCACCCAACACCTAAGTATCCAAATTTCGCAATGACCAAAGCTACCCCTAATCCTGTCGAATACACCTATGGCGCACGGAACACGGGCTCAACGGCTCATTCAATCCCCCACCCCGAACCCATCTCCGCCATCACCGTGCACATAGCAGGCCTGCTGGTCACTGTGTTCGGGCTATCAGAACTTCCTCCTCCCAGCGAAACCACCTGCGTCTCTGCGCTATGGCTGCTCCACCCTCGGCTTCAAACGAAAGCTTGCATGGCCCCGTTCGGCGCACATTTGATCACAGAGTGGAACACCCACCGCAAGAAGAAGTCAAGACAACGAGGCCTGATAGCCATTTCATTCGACCAACGGAATCACGGGTCCCGCCTTGTGTCTCCCCTCGCAAATGAAGCATGGCGCAGTGGTAATGACAAACACGCCCTGGACATGTATAGCAGCTACGCGGGAACTGCGGCCGACACCTCCTTACTCCTCGACTATCTACCAGGCTACATCTTCCCGCATTCGGAGCGCACAATTGACCACAACATTGTGCTGGGGATATCTCTCGGCGGGCACGCGGCCTGGCATGTGATTATGCAAGACCCGCGATTCAGCGCCGCAATCCCCGTCATCGGTTGTCCGGACTATGCACGGCTGATGGCCGACCGCGCGCGACTGAGCAAGCGGAAACACTGGCTCGAAACACAGGGGAGGCATTTCCTGGGGAGCCCCGATTTCCCGCCGAGTCTGCTGGAGATTCTTAGACGGACGGACCCCGCGAGCCTGGTGGCCAGTTGTTTACGAGATACACCGCGTGAGCAGGCGTGGTCTGTATTAGAGGACACTGACGGCGACAAGGCGGCTCTTGCGCCGCTGATGGCGCGGTGTTTCGGGAATAAGCGCATATTGGTGCTTTCCGGCGGTGCAGACAAATTGGTCTCGTACGCGCATAGCAAGCCCTTTCTGGACTGGTTGAAGGGCTCCGCCGCCGAAGGTGGCTGGTTCGCGGGTGGGGGTCTACATCTGGAAGATTATGTGTATGAGGGCATTGGGCACGAGGTCCCAGGAACCATGGTGGCCCAGATGGTCAAGTTTGTCAATGAGACTCTAGACACTACTAGCACTGAATCTCACTTCTCCTTGGGATCCACTGTTGGTGTCTTCCAACAGCATGGAAAGGTTGGTGACAGTAAGATATGACATCAGTGAGAATGGCTCTCGCATTCAAATGGTCTAGGCGCACTATCTATTGTAGGGTCGAGTCCTCTTTATGCAAACCCTGACATGTTGAGCTTACTCGTAGGTGGATGACCACCAGGGCCCGTGCATTCGCATGCGTCATACAACCCTGTTGGCTATGCAATTCATGTCCTTTCGTATCATTTTTGGCCCTAAATTACCTCTCGCTGTGCTATGCTCCTTTCAAATGAACACCCAGAGAGCAGCCAAAAACCCTCGTCTGCTTGACACATGATTCTCCTTGAGCATGCTGATCACATTGTTGTGCTAATCTCTCGTCATCAATCTCCACCACCACTCACCGATTATACCTTGCCAGCGTTTCCATGATATTCTGTACATTTTGCTGAGGTTGTTGTTGTGGACCAACCCCGAAGGCTGCTCCTCCCCCATAATGTGCCTGTTGTTGTGGTGGTGGCGGTAGTATAAACTGCCCCCCTTGACTTTGATGACGGACTGCATTGCTGAGAAGACCAGCGAGGTCAGGTGCAGACCGGTCATTTGGGGACAAATTCTTCTGCCCGTCTCCTGGCTGTCGCAGATTGGCCAGTAGTTGCTGAAGATTCGGGGCTCCAGCTGAGTTAGGTGTCATGTTAACTGGACTCTGTGGCATTGTACGGCTGTCGTATTGTCCCGGTTGATTGAATGGTTGATATGGAACTTGATGTTGTGGAGGAAAGCTGGAGGACAGCTGTTGTGGAAAAGGTGTAGGCTGCTGATGCCCATATTGCGCGGAACCCTGGTTGTAAGCTTGAGATGGGATGTCCCTTGTTTGTGCCATTCCGCGCTCCTTCTGTCGGGCGTGAGAGACAATATCTGCTGCCACAGGAACGTCGAGATCGACATATTCATTGAAATTCACATTCGACGCCGCTGCAGTTCGGTCGAAGACTTGTAGAGGAATCTTGCTATTGTACTGGGCTGACTGTGTTAGCTTGACAATTGCTTGGACGCCTTCAATGATCTGTCTTTTGACTACACCGTTCAAGGGAAGCCTTGAGCTCAACCAGATGGTTGAAGCTCTGAGACCCCTGGAGCGAAATCCCTGCTCAATCCAGTTTATGAAACTTTGGGCGATTGATGGTTCAAGAACGAGGAGTTGGACGTCAGGTACGTCGCGTGGATCGCGACGTGGTAAGGGCAAGGATGCTTCTTCATCGTACGCCACAGGTAAAGGGGGAGGATAAATAGTTCCATATGGCGACCTTGGTCTAGCTTCCACGCCGAACCTTGGACTCTCGGCGGCCGGTCTATAATCATCCCCCGACCGATAGCGTCTAGGTGACGGCGACCTTGCAGCTCGATAGTCCTCACTTCTCTTTCGGTCATCCCGATAGCTGTCCAAGCTGGCACGACCGTATCGGTCATTTTGTCTCGCCCGGCGGTCGGGCGACCGTGATCGACGTCTTCTGTTGCCCTGGTTATTTGAATTTCGAGAGTTCTTTTGTGGCTTAGATACTTCCAGGTGGACTTTTCTTCCCCTGATCTCGACTCCCTGCTCGGAGGCCAAGGCGGCTGCGCATGACGATGCTTCAAGGTACTGTACAAACCCATAAGCTTGCTTGATTGATATCTGAGCCAAGCGGCCATGCTTGTGAAACGTGAAAAATAAATCACGCTTGGTCACTTTTTCGCTAGGTAGGTTGCCGACAAAGAGGCGGGACCCTAAGGGAAATTTGTCCCAAATGCCTTCGGTTACATAGCGTCGTTCGTCTTCAAGAAATTGGTCATACTTGGCTTGCGTTTCGGGTGACATTTTCCGCTCTATCAAATCAGTGGATCGCGCAGGCTCGGGGGGTCGAAACGAGCCCGAGCCAGTGGTAGAGATAGTTGGCGACGCCTGGGCAATGTTCAAGCCTGGTGCTTGACCAAGATAGTTTGGGACAGGTGCTTGTTGTGTGTCAAAAACGGGCATATGTGGTGCGTCCGGTGGCTGGTAGAGATTTTGGATGGCTTGACTATCATTAACATTGTGAGAATAGGTAGGAAAGGTATTTTCTGGGCCATTTTCTTGCGCAGGAGGCTTGGGAGGCAAGCCGGGCACAGCAGGTAACACAGGGGTAGCCGGTTCTTGGGCAGATGCAGTAGTTGGGGCAGAGACAGAGTCTGCGGCAGGAGCAGTAGAAGCGGACTGAGAGATGGTGTCGAGAAGAGACTGATAATCAATTCCGGTATAGTCTTGTGGGTTGGATTTTACATTTGAGTCTGAATCTGAGATGCTTTCGGTAATGGTTTGTAGGACATCAAGGTTGGAGGAGGGATTCTCCGGCTCGGGCGAATGTTGAAGCCCACTGGCTAGGTCTTGGGATGGAGCGGCATTTGCATTTGCAGTTGAATTTTCCGCGTATGCAGCAACATTGGCAACGGTCTGGAAGAGTGAATCATTTTGGGTGGGTGCAGGCTCTCTGTTTGCGTTTGGTACCGGGTCAAAACGAGGATTTTCTTGTTCGGCACCCCTCAAGAAATTTTGAACAGCGTCTTGTTCATCAGAAGTGGAATCAATCACTGCGCGGGCAGACTCGGAATAAGGAGAAAAAGTCTGGTTATGTGGGATGTTATAGGTTTCAGTATCATTAAAGACCGGGTCCATTTGATTTAGAAGAACTGGGATGGTGGATGGCTCGGGGAGATGGACAGGCCGTGGGCTTTCAGGCGTCTGGGATCTACCAAAGCGCTGAGCCTCTGGAGGAGGGCTTGTGTTAGTCATGATGTAGTACTATTCATGGCGCATTGGTTGGTAAAGCTGGCGATGGCGGGGAAAACGAGGCGGAAGGAAAGAATGAGAAAATGTCAAGGGCAGAGTGGGTAGGCAGTGTACATGAGTGTGAAGAGAAAGGGAGAATCTTGATCTTGTAGTAAGGCGATAAACGGAACGAAATTTGGCTGATCGATTGATTGTTCTGTGGCTGATTGATAGAGTGGGAGTCGTAGCGCAGTGGGATGGATGTACGCGAGAGGAAATGGAAGAGCTAGAGGGGAGAAGAGCAGAGAGCAAACAGGGAAGAAGGAGGAAGGAGCGGATCAGGCACCACAGACGCGCTAGCAGGAGTTAGCAGCATTAGCGGCTTTCGGCCTGCCTTCGTTTTGTAATCATATAGCTCGGCGGAGTTTCCTGAAAAGAGGCGCAGGTCGTTTAGGGGGGGTGGGAAGGGGGCTCAGGGATTAGGCTGTCTGACAAACAGTCATCACTCCGCATTATGTGCAAGTCGGCGGTCAGACAAGCCCATTATCTCGCTGCATGACACCAGCCATTCTCTCATCGCATGTCCTATCCACGATACTCTCTTCCGCAAATGTCCTTTACAATGCTGGCATGGCAAAGGACTGCCCGGAGTACAAGTGTTCAGCTTGAGAATACAGTCTGGTTGTCAAGCATTCAGCGTTGGTCTTCTACAAGATCGGAACATCCAGAATACAACTATGATGCAGCCAGAGATTGGTTCAGAAATCAATATTCCCCAGACACCTTGAGCAAGATTGGAGAAGTGACCTACAGTCGCTCCAGCGGGCCTGGAGGACAGAATGTGAACAAGTGAGACACATCACGACGCTCGCTGTCTCAACTGATCCAGACTGCAGATTGAACTCCAAAGCTCAGCTGCGGGTACCTCTAGACCAACTCTTTCCATTGATACCAACGGTGTTGCACAAAGGCGTTCTCTCCTCGCGATACTGTGCGGGAAAGTCCTCGTCTATCCTCATTCAAGCAGACGACAGTAGAAAGCAGCAGGCCAACAAAGAAACCTGCTTTCGAAAGCTGAACGAGTTGATTGCTGAGGTGTACAGCCATTCGGTGCCCGGGGAGACATCAGAGGAACAGAAGCAAAAGGTGGAACGACTGCAAAAGAAGGAGAAAGAGGCAAGGTTAAAGGCCAAGAAACTGCATTCAAGTAAGAAGGAGTCGAGGGGGAAACCTAGATTCGACTGATTCCTCACTGCAGGGATCGCAGGACTGATTCTCCCACGGTTTTGATTCCTGGATCAAGATCCTCCTCCTCGACCAGGCGATGTAGCCACGATCGAGCCCAAGTGTTGATCTTGCTCTTCTCAGTCTTGTTCTGTGCCTCTCTCAATATGGACAGTGATTGTCTGAAGGCCTGAGGATAGTCTGGGTTGGCCACAGCCACGGAAACCAATGGAGTGTGAATGGAGCATGCGAAACTTTGCCAACTGCCGGAATGGGTTCTCGATAGCCTCTCTGTGATGTGAGTCGCGATATTATGACAAGTTGCAATTTGATCGTAGCTGATGACCATCTGGAAGAAGTCTAACGCGAATTCCGGATCTTCGAATTGAGTCATCGCAGCGTCGAATATAGCCACGGGGATGGCACCACTCATGGCAGGTGTAGACTCGAGGTTTTGCAAGCCAGTGGTATCGATTTCGTCCCCTTCAAGGTTAGGGTCTATATCGAGCGACGTCAGCTTGGGTAATTTCATGAGATCCTCGTCGTCCTCCAGCTCTGCCCCTTCCTCTGGTCGATTTGCCCCGATCCCCAAAATCTCCCGGCGAGCATGAATCTTGGCAACGTAAGTCATTTCAAGTCTGCCGTATTCCAGCCACATGGCCCTCGCATTCTTGCAAAACCTCAGTCCACGTTGCATGTAACTCCTGGCTTCAGTCATGTCGCCATTGTCGTCCACCGCAAACTGGGCGGCGTAAATCCATAGTTCGGACTTTGTAGGGTGTAATCGCAGGACGTTGGTGAAGATCTCCTGGAGTTTCTTGTACGCCTTTTGTTTCCTGGCGAATGCAATGGTCTGCATCCACAATGCCACGTCGCCAGGATGCTTTCGAGTTCCACGATCAAAGACGAAGAAGATGCGGCGCTTGCCATTGTGAGCGGTGGCCTTGATGCCCAGTCTCTTCACCCTCTTACGCCTTAGAGTATCGACGTTGATCTCGAACTCGGCATATCGGACATAATCGGTAGGAGAGGCGCCTCGGGCGTTGATTTTGTGTTCGAAGTCGGATCGTTTGCGGGCGATGCTGGTGATCTCCTCGGGACTGAAGATGCCCTTTCTCTCGTATTCCTTTAGCTCAGGGACGGACTGTTCGAGGAAATACCTGGCCTTGTCACTGGCAGCTGCCATGGTCGTGGGTGTGGGTGTGGATGTGGATGTGGGAGGTTTGGTGAGGGACCAAGTTGAAGGTTGCAACAATTTTTCTCATCAAATATTGGTGGTTCTCCGAATCTCCGCACCTGCGATGCTTCAAGATTCAGGCTCCGGACGATCAGGGGCACGCAGGGGTAATAATAGTTACCCTTACTGTTTTTAACTGTACGGAGTAGTGAGCAGTTTCTTAGAGCAGGTGCAAGCTGCAGCCTACCTCTTCTCGTTCCTTCCCAACTGCCATCTCCATCTCCGTTTCTTATTGTTTATTATTCTTCAAGTTTCTCGCTCTTCCTCCCTCCTTTCGCCTTTCCAAGGAACAGGTCGTGCTCCCGAGGCCATCTCATTAATTCTCGTCATTGCTCCTGCCGCTTTTGCTGCTCTCACCATTCCCCTGTGATGCCGCTGGTCGTCTTTTAATCTTTTGTTACTCAATCTTCTCCAATGGCGCCCCGTAAAGATGGCGACGTTGTTTTCTCTGTAAGTCGGCCTCGGCTGAACTTTTGGACTTTCGGACTGATTCATGTCCAGTTTAATGCAAAATACATCTCTTGGGGCCATACTCTCGTTGCATATACTGCGTTCTTCAGTGCGCTGATTGTTGGATGCTCGCTCCATTATCACAAAATTGTACAAAATGAGTGGTTTGGATATCCCGATGAATGGTTTCCCTCCGTCTCCTCCACCATTGGCGACCGATATCCCGAACGTTCCTTCTTCATGCTATTCATTGCCATAACATCCGGTCCAAGATTCGCTCTCGTTACCCTTTTCTATCTGCTCACGCGAAAACCGAATTCAAGTCTGCCGGGAATTGTCGCAGCCACAGGAATCTTCAGAACGTTGACTTGTGGAGGCTGGACATATGTCACATCCACCGACGATCATGGTTGGCATGACATCTTCATGATCTCCTATATCGTTGCAACGCTGCCCTGGACTCTAGGCTGTCTTGCACTAAGTCCTCCCAATCCTCAAGCGATCAAGTATCGAAAAATACTCGCCGGCTCCTTCTTCGGCACCCTGGTACCGTTGGTATACTTCTTTATTCAGCATAAGGTCCATAGAATCCCTGGCGGTAGGTGCAGCCCGTCTTTTCGGTGATCCCACATCTAACTGTGCTAGCTTACACAACTTATGCTTTCTTTGAATGGGCATTAATTCTCTTCGATGTTGGTTTCGACGCTGTTACTGCCCTCGATTTCGAGACATTTGAAGTAGTTGTCAAAGACGTGAAAGGTCTCAGCAGAGGGTATGTGCATATGCTCCCAAGATTCTCAAAAGTACGACTCAGCCGAGTGATTCACCGAGTCAAGAACTGATACTCTGCTAGTGATGCCAAACTGCTCAAAGATTCAGTCAAAGAAAAGGGGTACGTGGAATTCGTCTAGTCCAAACAAAACTAATCCTCGTCTAGACGGGCATCACCCTTCATACAAACGTCCACCTTCGAAGGTCCGAACTATTGGCCCGCCGTGCTTGATGCAGCTGCCGACATCTATACCGGCTTTGTATTTTGGTCCAACCTTACTTCTATCGGACTGCTCGTCTGGTACTTTCCCCTGTGGCACATGGGCATCTCTGGGTACGAGGTCATGATCATGGTGTCCGTCTCGCCTGTCTTTCTCGGCATCCCTCTCGTTCGCTCCCTGGTCATCAAGAATATTCGATGGGTGCATATGTTGTCCTTAGCGGGGCTTCTTGCTTGGAATGTCAAAGACCCTGCAAATCGGCTGTTCACCGTCGGCTTCGCCAACTTCATGGGATGCTTGGCATGGACTACTACGTGGTATGCGGAGAGAAAGAACTCTTCACGGCTGCAGGCCAAAATACTGGCCTGGGGTATTGGCTTGATCCTCTCAAGCATATCCAAATTTGCCAATGGCACCAACAATCCCGTGTGGCCCATCATGAATCCCGGCAACGGCGGGTGGAATAAGACTGGTTTCCTCCTCGCAGTGGCTGCAGTCTGGACGTCAACTCGACAAGTCAATACCAGCGGTGGAGACTATGAACCTCCCCACGCCAGAAAGGGCTCGAGTGTTTTGGCAGGGCTCGGCATAGCGGGTCTCGTATTTGCGCTCCAGTCCCTCCTTTCGGATTCTAGCACCATGATTCTGTGGGTCTGGGAAGGCTTTCCCGTCCAAGGCCCGATAGCAGCACCACACGGTGCAGTGACCATCCTGGCCATGAGCGTCGGCCTCTTTCTCGGCGTCGCGTTGCCAGGTTTCTTTGGATCTTGGACTGCATTTGGGCTGGGTGCTGTAGGTGCCACCTTCCTTACCTACTACAGCAATTGGACTGGTTATTATGGCGCACTAGTCTTGACAGTCTATCTGTTGGGAGTTGCGCCGGTACTGATCACCTCGGCCATCCAGCACAATCTTGCTATCACCTTTGGCTTCGGACTATTTGTGTACAATATCATGTTGCTATTCCATGTCTGGGTGGTGGCATATGCATTTGTCCCTGGTGGACCGCTTGTCCGGGAGCATACGGACTGGGTTATGATGACAACCATGCTGCTGATTGGTGCCGGTGTCTTTTCAGCTTTAGTCACCAATTCTGGTCGCCAGCAGAGGAGCAACGCCAGCGCTAGAGGCCGCAAGCAATCCGCGTACTATCTTCATATTCTTATCGCCCTTCAGTTGCTAACAGCATCGGTCGCTTATCTACGGTTTCCCACCAACGATTATCAGGCGTACCACAGGGAGGAGAGGCTAATGACAGCTGGTATCTGGACTGTTCATTTTTCACTAGATAACGACATGTGGTCATCTGAACGACGGATGAGAGATGCAATCAAGGAGCTGGAACTTGATGTGGTTGGACTTTTAGAATCCGACAACCAGCGGATTATTATGGGCAACCGAGATACCACACAATATCTTGCAGAGGACCTTGGGATGTATGTGGACTATGGCCCGGGGCCAAACAAGCATACATGGGGATCAGCATTATTATCAAAATTCCCTATCCTCAACTCAACTCATCACCTCCTACCGTCACCAGTGGGTGAGCTTGCTCCAGCAATCGAGGCGACTTTGGACGTCTATGGAACGCACGTTGATGTGTTTGTCTTCCACTCTGGGCAAGAGGAAGACCCTGAAGACCGTCGCCTTCAATCAGAATACCTTGCAAAGGTCATGAAAGCCAGCCCGCGGCCCGCGATTCTCCTGAGCTATTTGGTAACCAAGCCCAAGGAAGGCAACTACCACACGTACGTGGGTGAGAAGAGTGGCATGCATGACATTGATAGTCGGGACTGGGATCGCTGGTGTGAATACATTCTTTATAAGGACATCAAACGTGTGGGGTATGCCAGAGTGAGTCGTGGTACGATTACAGACACGGAGATCCAGGTGAGTTGTGTTGAACCATTGACATGACCCTTGATACTAACAGTCTGTAGGTGGGCAAGTTCGTGGTAGGAGAGGAAGTGTCATATACAGACGAGAGGATTCCAGAGGAGCAGGTTCATCCAGCACGAAGATTTCCAGCGTTGTTCCGTGGAGAGGGTGTACGCGGCCATCGATATCATGTCTTTGATGAGCCATGGTATTATGCTTAGATAGTCGTACTTGTACTATATGACCTGCCGTGGGCCCTGTAGAATGGTAGTTTTTGGCTACGTTGCCTGGGCGGTCGTCAGGCGACGCCCGAACAGTGGAGGGTGGAGCGCAGTTCCAAGCACCAAGTGAGGACCCTGGAGTATTATACCGTCAGACTCCGAGTTTGACAAAAACCCTCAGTCACGTGTCTCTAGTTTTCCCTCGCATTGAGGTGGGCTCTGGATCCGTCAGACAGCTTATTTCTCAGCCTATCTCAGTGCTACACGACAACGGCTGCGGGGCAATTGTGACTCTATCGTGACTCCATTTCATCATGCGTGACTCCAACTGAAACCCATGCACTGCTACTCCTTCTGCAGCACTCCGTCCCTACTGTACGTACGTTGAGATTCCGAGTTGTGAATCCTGACAAGCTCGACTAACTCGAAACGTGCTCCCTCGTCTGTTCCTTACATACTCGTACTGTTTAATCAAGTCTCGGGTATCTCGCAACGTTTACGGTTTCCCAACTCTTCCACGATTGTCCTTTCCTTCGGCCTACGAGACAGGTGTCGGCGTTCTTGACTTCCTTTCAATATCTGACTGCTCAGCATCATGTCCAACTTATCTAATCCTCCGCCGGGCTCCCGAGCCATCAAGATCCCAATCTATGCCAAAAGCACCAGAGAGTTCACCACTTCCAACCGACCACGCCGCAGCGAGCGGTATGCCAAACAAAGCGAACGAGCAGACTCGGACGCCGGCCCGTCCTCTCTTGGTTCCGATCACGATTCATCCTGGTCCTACAGCCCTCTTCCGGGCCGGCCACAGAACGCTCTCCAGACAGTAGCCTCCCCTCAAAGCAACACCCGATTTCTCTATAGCCATTCGACGACTCCGACCGAGACGTCCTCGAAAAGGAAAGATAAACAGAAATCCACCGTCGACACTACGAGCTCGTCACCGCCTTCCGCCATGCCCGCCCTGTTCAATCCGTCGACCTCTCCTCTCGGACCCTCGATGCTAGCCTCAAGCTCCTACAAGTCGATCAACCTAAATTCCCATCATGACGACCCGGACGAGCCCCCCCGTCTTATCACCTATACTAAGCACAGCCAAGGCTTTACTTGGAACGATGAGTTGTTCCTACCTTCCTACCTCCTGGGCCGCTACGGGGAGCGCGGACGAAAGAAGCAATATGACGGGGACTTTGGCGATGATGACCATTGCCCCGTGGCAGAGATCTTCGTCACTGATGAGGAAGCTGAGGCCATGATGCCCTGAGTGAAAGAGGTAAACAACACCCAGGAGATTGGCAACGATTTACTACTAAGCGATTACTTTTTCATATGAGACTATGGTACAGACGGCTCCAGAATTGCGGCCTGGGTTGAAACGGAACGGCGTCGTGTGAATTTTCAACAGGAATGGGAACCTAAAGGGTCAGAATCCAGGTCAATCAATACGGCGTCCCAAGGAATCGGTGGTGAGGAAACATCCGCCGAATGGTTAAATATCAGCAACGCACCATTGGATAGCTAATCCCATCCATGCGATGAGGAAACACCAAGTGGTTGCAGTCTCTCCTTGTCCCCTCCTTTTCTTGTTCTGTCAATTTCTTATTCTCGGTTTGGGCGCATCAACGGATGGAGTTCATGGCAATCGAGAAATCTCGGCTCAATATTTTCATCAAGGTCAGGGAAACAAGGATACACTCACAGATTCAGAGGAGGCTGCACGGACGTGTGCCTGAGCTTAGTTATGGTGGGATTGTTTTCATGAGACTGGTTCTCTTGGAATATTGGATAGGACTGCTTTAGAGTTGGAGTCATGGACATTGCCGTATATATCATGGCGAGAGAACCACCATCTGATATCGATACATTCGTTTGATGGTAATCTGAGAATATGCTTCCAAGTGTGCTCCGTCCTATGCAACGTTCCAGACGGCTTCTGCGTCTTCTGATTCCAATACTTTGGGTGTGCAAAAGGCACCAACTTGTGCTCATAGAACGCACTGGCTAACTATCAACTTTTGTTAAATATCCATAAATAAGCAGCGCTGGTTCAAGAGACGCAACATGGATAGCGAGGACTGTAATTCTAGGGCTCCTCACGACGTTGACATTCCAATTAAATAATGTATAATCAATCGCTCCAACAGAAAACCAGCAATACCACACTAGCATCACTAATACTCTTGTCTTACATGTAGCATCGCAGTCTTGGTCATTGAATGTGTTTCGCTGGTATGGAACCGTCATGGTCGTGCCCTGAATCCCTAGAGATCGTGCCGACGTTGCCCACCATGGTAGTAAATCGATTAACTTAAGTTGATTGCCTTCTACATGTCCTTAGGCTATTCATGAACGGTGACTCATCGCAATAGATCGACTGGATCAATGCATTAGATGAGGTGGGCGACAGGCAGGGAAACATATAGAAAGGTCGAAAACGCTCTGTGGAACCCATGCCATGGGCTACGACCTGAAGATTCTTGGTTTCCACGCAGAGGAACTTCAGTTGCTGTCCTTCTCGTCTCTACTCAACGTTCCTATATTTCTTAGAAACGAAGCTATGTCCGTGACCCTCGGCACCGAAGCAGATGCACAAGACTACCTACAAGTCAACCAGGCGTCATGGGATGCTCGAGCTGCGTCGGTAAGCCACCGCATCTGACAAAGCCCTTCCCTTCCAAGGGACCTCTGTTGGTTGGGTTTTCTAACTGACACTGAGACACAAAGCACGCGCAGAGCGAGATGTACAATCTGTCCGCATATAAGTCAGATCCATTGTACATCTCTGACATCGTGCAGTTCGATCTCCCGCGCCTGCCAGCTGTAGACGGTTTGCAAATCGCGCATCTGCAGTGCCACATCGGGACCGACACGCTCTCGCTCGCGCGCCTGGGCGCCGCGTCGGTCGTGGGGCTGGATTTCTCAGGCGAGTCGCTGAAACAGGCTCGTGGTCTCGCCGGCGCTACCGCGGGTTCTGGTGGTGAGAAGGTCAGCTACGTGCAGGGTGATGTTTACGACGCGGTGGAGTTGCTTGGACGGGAGTCGTTCGACCTCGTCTTTACCGGTATTGGCTCGCTATGCTGGCTCCCGAGCATCTCTCGCTGGGCGGGAGTCGTCGCGGGGCTGCTCAAGCCTAGAGGGCGCTTCTTCATCCGTGAAGGCCATCCGATCTTGTGGGCTGCGGACGACTCTGCCGTCAGTGAGGCTTATCCAGCGGAACAGCTGTGCATCGCGTATCCGTACTATGAGAGTGGAAGGCCGATCATCAACAACGATGGGCTGAGCTACGTGGGTGATTCGGGGGTTCCAGCAGAAGGAGGAGCTTCCAACACATCCAAGAAGGAGAACGAAATCTCAGGGGAAGCACCTACGATAACTGCGACAAAGGAGTTCAATCACGGACTGGGGGAGATCATTCAAGCATTGATCCAGGCCGGCTTGCGGATCA
Organism: Exophiala aquamarina CBS 119918; assembly: GCF_000709125.1. Classification (NCBI taxonomy): domain Eukaryota; kingdom Fungi; phylum Ascomycota; class Eurotiomycetes; order Chaetothyriales; family Herpotrichiellaceae; genus Exophiala; species Exophiala aquamarina. Next base: position 74,697 of record NW_013550587.1, read on the forward strand.
GCATGGTCGAGGAACATGACTCGGTGACCTGGAATGCGCTCCCAGGCCGAATGGTCAAGATGGAGTTGGCGGAGTATCGTCTCGCGCATGGACGTGACAGAATGCCGTGTTCGTACACGATCCAGGCGGTCAAAGACTAGCGGCGGCTTGTTGCATGGGAGCATCCCTGGGTCTGTGGGAGGAGGAGCTTCGTAGCAGCGGCGGTGTTGTTGTACAACTCTTCGACCTGGACAGTTCGGGGGCCAGACGCCCTTCTGAGGCACGAAGGATCTGGCAGGACTCTTGAAAGTTCTGACACGTTCGCTTTAAGTTCTGCTATCACTATTTTCATATGTATATGCCGATGTTGTAGGACTTATGACACTCACTGATAGAAACCCAAGGTCAGGGAAGTCATTGTGTCGCTGTGCTTCCAATACTGTTTGCCGCGGCGGTCGCCACATCAATATCTTCCTCAACCGTGCCGCCGCTGACGCCGACGGCTCCAATGAAATATCCCTCAGGGTCAAAGATTGGCTGTCCACCACCAAACACCACAGTGCCGCCGTTGGTCTCTTGAATTCCGTAAAGGTCACCCCCGGGCTGAGAACGGGTGATCAACGCATTATTTGGGATGCCGTTGTAGAGAACGACCGTCTTCGCCTTCTTCTGGCTGATGTCGATACTACCTAGGAACGCGTTGTCCATGTGTATGAAGCCGATGAGAAAGGCAGAAGGGTCGAGGATGGCGATGTTCTGCTGAACACTAGAAAGCGGGAGGGTGGGTCAGTATGGCCTGTCTGGTACGTAAGGATTCAACGAAGTCTACCCTATCTCAGTTGATCGTCTAATGCCAGCGTCGAGAGCCGTCAAGGCTTGTGTTTGATTGACATAGTGTCTTTGAGCCGGGGTGGAGCCCCAGCCTTGCGTTGCTGTTCGGTCCACGGTGGGGCCCGGGGAGGCAACTTCGGCTGCCATAGCAAGCGGTTCTCGTTGGGGCTGGGAGTGTGTAAAGGCCCGGAATAGGTTTTTGCTCAGCTGGTTCTCAGGCTCAAGCAAGTAGGGCTGCTGATAGTGATGAAGCGGAAATCGCCAACCGTAGACACGGGGCTCCCGGCCCCGACCTACTTAAATACACTCTCACCCCCTTGTACGCTTGTCTTTGGCTGTACTCGGTATGCAGAGGCAGCCCAAATGTCAACTGGGGGGATATGCTCATGACGTGAAGCATGGACTGTAATCATACAGCAGTTTGCGGGGTGCACTTGGAGAGGAGTGTAGCGTCTCCATTCATCCATCCTTGACCTGTGTAGGCAAGATTCCCATGGCTGGTCAGTGGTCAGTGGTCACTGGCCGCCCACCAGTGTCTCTCTCTCGGTAATGGCATCCTTGAGCAGCCCATTGGGTCCTAGGACGCGGTTACTCTCCGGGATTCGCATCGAGAGCGAGGCTTCTGGGATGTGGGGTGCCGATGTTTTGCTCGTTCAGATCTAGTTGGCTGCAGCTCGTTCATTCTTTACCCGAAGGGTTCGCGCCCACAACCTTCGATCAGATGAAGCTTGAAGGGGAGAGTGGATACGAGTCTTCCAGGAACAGCAACCGGCATCTACAAGACGCAGGGCCCACATGACGGGATTCATGAACCGTTTGCATTTCCCAGGCCGCTCTCCGTCTATTCTACATGTCTGTTTTGCTATGCTCCAATTTGCTGAGGTGACCAGCCATGATCGTAACGGTATCAAGTTTCATATCTTTGAATCAACAACTTTTCCTTCTCCATCCAATCCTGGTGCAGGGACGCCATCAGTAAAATGAAAACCCAAGGCCTCGCCCTACGAGCCGCCTGTGACTTTCTTCCACGCTCCTCTCATTGCTTCAGCCTCTCATTGCTTCAGGTAGAGTGCCAACTTTGCTATCAAATAACTCCTCGGCCTGCTGCCACACACGCGAAGTCTTGCGGTCATTCAGCGTGAGCAGGCTGGGAAGTAGTGCCTCGCTGAAGGCTTCGCTGGCCTCGCGAGGGAGCAGGCTAGGGAGGTGATCAATTGAGATGACCGACAGGGGCGGATTTTTGTATCCCTTGACCGGTAACGTTGGGTTCGAGAATGTGCTGTTCTCGGTGTAAATGGGAACGGGGTTGTGCGGGTTGGTGGTGTCGCAGGAAACGTCACATACGACTGAGAGATTTCGTTTGTCCGAGGAAAGAGACTCTTCGTTGAGAAATGGTGGAATAGGGTCAGAGAGGTAGATGCAGTTTACAAAGATATCGGATTCGACGATTTCGGAAAACGGGCCACCTTTGGCCGTCTCGGCCATATCCCACTTCAGAATGTTCTCATCGGGGATTCCAGCCTGCGTGCACAGGTCAACGGCGCCACGACCACAACGGCCTAGGGCGCCAATGACAAGGACACGGGGTTGACGGCCAGCAATCTTGGCGCCCTCTTGAAGGCATGAACGCACATCAGCAAGGAGGAGGTCTTGGTTGGCGTAGCTGGAGACTGCGGCAAGCCCTTCCTTCGCGGAGGGATTCTGCAGCTGATATGCCCAAGTCTCGAGGGCAAGGGCAGCGCCGGCATAACCGGCGTGATAGCCAAAGGCGGCGACTCGACGGCCGACATCATCTGTGAGAAACTCCAGGTCGAGGAGGGTGCCACCGCCCTGAGGGAAACGAGAGAGGACTTCTTGCCAACCGCCCTGGCCTTTGTAGCAGTGTGCGAATTGGACATGGGTGTGTTTAAGCGCAACTGGGCCGGTTCAGCACGACTTCCGCATTGTAGCAAGTGCAGGAGAACAGACACTTATCCTCAGGTAGCTCCTTGAGGCCGACAATAATGTGATCGGTAGGAGCATCGACCCATGAACCCTCGGGGACCAGTGTGGCGCCAACTTCTTCGAACTCGGAGTCATCAAATATCCTTTCGGGACTCCGCTCAACATTCACTGTGTATCCGGCATTGAGAAGAGCCTTGGTCGTCGTGGGGGTTACTATGGAGGAAGGTCAACTGGAAGCTCGCCCGGGGTCGAGCAGGGCTGTCACATACACGCAGATCGGTGCTCGAGTGGCTTGGATTCTGATCGAAGGTGGAGAGTGGTCGTCATAATTGTTCAGGGTGACAGCTCAGAGACAGATGGAGCGAGACAGAATAAAATTGAAGTGTAGAAACTATTCAAAGACCGCAACCGCCGGTACAAGGACTGTGGTATCCGTACAGAGCACCGCTAATAACTAATATATGACTCTTACCTTCTCAGGTCAATGCTGCGAAATACGCTGCCAAGGTTTGGGAAATCTGCTCGCGGCTCACCCCGTTTGGGGACGAGGGTGATGCCGCCCTGTGCTCACGCAGGACACGCGCGATTCAGGGTGAGCGATCGCCCGTGTCTCACCGGTCGTGGTGGCCGCGACACATCGCGCCTTGGCGGCCGTGGGCGCGCTGGCGGTCTCGGGCGGACCCTGCAATTAGGCCTCTCAGGGCGAGGTACGTGAGGGCCACTGCGGCCAAGCGCTTGTCCAATCAAGCTGGAGGAGCGGCTTAAAAGCAGCGTCGCGGATTTGACGCTTTGAGGCTGATGCCGGTAGGACCAACTGCACATTCAAATTGAAATGACTCCTGCTAAAAGTACGAAGAGGGCAGAAGCTATATCGACAAACACCTCCCTCTCTCTCTCTCACTCGCGCTCGCTTCTACTGCTTTCGCTGCTTTCGTATTTTGTCCATTCTTCCATCCAGGCTTACGTAACACCACCTCCCATTCCCTTCTAGGTCCGTCCCACTTGACCGCTGGGAGCTATGATTTTCCTCCTCTCTGCGAGTCCTGCGCATCGAACGAGGACCTCTGACGAACCTTATCTACTCTTCAACTTTCGGGGTGGACAATGGCCTCACTGAGCGCTTGAATTGACTTACGGCCGCCCTCCTACCGCGAACTGCGCCTTTCGCTAGAGGCTTTGACTACGGCACGCCTCTTTCCGTGAGCGCATAGTGGTGATACTCTCGCCGTGGGGCACCTGTCTCCTTCTAGGTTGCATCGTGGGAATATAGCTGTGACGCCAGAAGATTCCGGCACGGTGCCAGCGTTGGTCCCATTCTTCTCAGAGCTGGCATCAACCATCTGCTTGATGGGATTACACATGTAACGCTACGAAACATTTGAGATCACACCGGTTACTACGAGCTAAGAAACATGCCTGGCTCGGTCGACTAATGGTAGAAATGACTCACGAACAGGCTTACAGGCATGTAAGATAGTGGGATGGCGTGGTTGCGCGACTTTGAAGAACGGAGTTCGGCAGAGGTCTACGCTATTGGCGACTAGATGGTTGCCAAGGTGGAATTCTGCCTATTAGGGAGTCAATATATGGAAGTGAGTTGGAAGCCGCTCGCAGCAGCTTGGATGGTAGCTGAATTCAGAGCGAGAAAAGCAAGGGGTCGCGCATGGACCCTATACCCTGCAAATCTACTCCAAAACCACGACGCGCACGCATTAAAGGGGGATTTTAAGGGAATAAATACGATCTACGTGTAATGCGGCCGCGGGAATTAGTACTTCTCTATAACGACACGACTACAATGGAACTCGGCGTCCTTGAGCACGCCGAATCGAAAACTGAAATCAGCTCCGGACGGGACACAAGAAGCCGTATTTAATCGACTCGACACGAATCTCGAGGGCTAAGAATCGAGCATATAGCGTAATGACTCCAACCCCGCCAGGTAAGGGGAGAGGGGCTGAATATAGAAGTGGGAGGAAGATAAGGGACCAAGTGCCGGGCTTCGATACACTGCCTAGAGCTCGAGGGCGAATAATGTAATAGTCACGGGATTTAGTCTTAAAGGGGACTATTTAAGGACTTTAGTTTCCCACTTTATCCTCCGTTATCATTTACTTTTCCGGCTTCTTAGAACTGCACGGGAGTCGGAATCACGGTTCGTTTGACCGTAGGACTTGTATATTCGAGCGCTTTATAGAGAAATAAGCTAATCTATTCGATCTTTACTCCTTTGGATTTTTAAGATACTGTAGCAACGAAGCCTCTAGGCCGCTACCCGATAAACTTACTTCCAATTCTTCTCTAGAAGCCGCAATCCCCGAGACGTATAGGGATTCCCGTACTACTCTCCCTAACGAGAATATCTATGATGCCGAAGTGATTAATCTCGCCTCAGCCGACGATAGTATAGGTTGGGCCTTTAGCGTCGTGGCCATTAGAACCTGAATCTACATCTAACTCACACAGGGGCTAGAATTAGCGTCTTCTTTACTCACACGCCCCGAAATACCCGAGCCAGCATCTCAAACATCTCCAACACCATCTTCCATGACTCTGGCTGGGTCCCGGACGCCGGTGCGACCCCTATCCTCGTCCACAACTTCACCTCTACCTATTCCTTGCGCAGTCCTAGGACGAGGAAGGTGCCTCTGGACGAAACCACCGCCGCCGTAGGCGACTCACTATAAATCGATATAGAAGTAAACGAAAGACGCTGGGCTCTTGGTGGATAGAGATGTGTACGAACATCCGGTGCAAAGATCTAATAGTTATGGTGACGCGGGACCTTCTTCATGCGAAACCTCTCCCTCCACCACCGATGCAAATTCCGGAAGCGCTATCTCAGGAAGATTAACGTTCAAGCCCATACCGCCGCCGACTTTAGAAACCATAGATTCGTTCGAAATACCTGAAACACCGTCTGCTATAGAGCATCCGCGTTGTGATCCGGCAATCATAAGGGCCATGGAGAGCATCTTTTCGTTGACTCGGACGTCTCCTCGCTTAATCTTGAGCTGATTTAAGAATCGATTAGTCGTTTACCGCAGATCTCATCGTACATCGAATTATTATATAATGAAGATATTTTCCCTATACACATTTATCGGTGGTTTATCCTGACTCCTATTTTCGACTTACTACTAAGATTATAATTACTTACGCTATTGTCCTCAGTTTAATACCCGTACCCGAATTACAAGAGGCTTAAAGACTCCTACTCCCACGGCTACATCTCGGCTAGTTACCTATGTATCTGCCATCGTGAGACGTCCTCATCATGTCACAAGTCTGCAGCGTCTAATGTGATAAGGAACATTCACTATAGAGCTAAAGACAAAGGTTAAGACCGCGGCTTTCGAGAGAAACTACGTTTCCTCCTTCAGCTTATTTCGACTCTTAGTCTGCTGGGCAGCCAACCGATACTGAGCTTTGCAAAGAATCATTTTCTAAAGGTGTTCGTCGAGTCTGTGGTTACTTTCTTAGGCGCAGGGTTCGCCGAAACTAGACGTGAAGTAAAGAGCTTGAACAGCTTCCCTCCCCCGACATCGCGAAGAGACAGGCAAAGTTCATTACTGTAGTCGGGTCTGGTAAAGCAACGTCTACAAAGAGGTCTTCCTTACTCATTAATCAAACATTCAAGGTGTCGCTCCCGTCAAACTCGTATCCGACCATTGAGAGAATTGACGAACATCATATGCGACAATAGAAAATCGATAGGTTTCACTTCATCATGCGGCAGCACCCCCGTCTACGTTGACAACCGTTCCAGTGATGTAGGAAGAATCGTCGCTCAACAAAAAAGCGACTAATTTGGCAACTTCCTCCGCTGTGCCAATCCTTTTCAATGGTAGGGATGAATATGTGCTGGTAGTAGCACTGGATGACGACGAGGAAGGGCCCTTGAGCATTTGATCCAACATAGGAGTTGCAATAGGCCCTCTGTCAGCCGATTAGCGGTAGATCAATGATGGGAAGGACGATGCGTACGGAGCAACCGCATTGACACGAATACCTTTCACTCCAACCTCTTTAGCGGCTGTTTTGGTCAGTCCCACAACACCATGCTTTGAAGAAGAGTAGGCAGATATTCCTGGTCGGCCTATAACGCCAGCCAACGAAGCTGCGTTGACAATGCTTCCGCCATTCTTCATCGCTCGAATCTGAGCCCTCACACAGTACATGACTCCTGTAAGATTGACTGCGATTACTCTATCCCATGCATCATTTGAAAAATCTTCGACATTTTGGAAGCTTGACTGGACGCCGGCGATATTGGCCGCACCGTCCAGCCGCCCAAATTGCTGCAGGACTCCGCCAATCCAGGCATCAACAGCATTACTCGAAGCCACATCCACCACGTCACCAATGACTGTGTAGCCTTGACTCTTCAAGCTCGTGACTGTTTTGTGTAATGCCATTTCGTCAATGTCTGCGAGGGCCAATTTCCCCCCAAGTGTAGCCACCATTTCTGCAACCGCGAGTCCAATGCCAGAAGCTGCCCCAGTAATAGCGATGACCTTGTCATTCAGAGACATGTCGAAATGGCTGGACTCGGCGGCTTTGGATAAAACTTCCTCCTGGGACAAGAGCGGGCAAGCTCAGTGTGGTCCCTTACTTGTACACCACTTGAACCTTTGGCAAATTAGAAGCTAGCGGCGCCGAATGATAGCCCGAAGGGATAAAACCGACTCGGGTTTCCTGGGAGCCTCATTTTGACGGACCGCCTCGAAACTCAGGCGGGGACACGCCCTTATTGCTTATCCCAGTCCTACATTCGCATGCAGATCTTTCACTGGTGGAAAGCGAACCATTACATCCCGGCGACTTTGCGTCCATGTGATCGCAAAACGCTTCCATTATGGGATCTTTTAGTATGGTTTCCATGCTTTTCATTCCAGAACCCCTTATCACGACATCTGTGTACTGGGCTCGTTCTCGGATCTAGCTCTCAACTGTTGCTAGGAATGCTCTTGGGCGGGGTCTGCCTAGACGTTCTTGAATTTCATGCGAAGAACGTCATTGCAAAAATAGATAGTTCTCGTTGTATTTGGTCGGCGGAAAGAGAAAGTGATGACTTTTACGCATGTCGAAGAGTCTATTTCTTACACCATCTAAAGCAATAGCGAATGTCGTCATTCTAAACACTCTAGGCTAATCTTCTCAATCCACGCTGAAGGCTCCTAACCTACTCAAAACTCGCAGCGGTAGGCTCCTTGTTTTTGGGTCTGATGACATGACTGAAATCCAGGCAATAGACAGGGTCCAGGAACGCTATACTTTTACTAATTCAGATCTCGAATGATGTGCTACCTCAATCGTTCCTACATATCCATCCTATATACCCCTGGCCTTGTATGGGATATTGTGCCCACAATTGGGAATGCAAACATGTTTGCAGCCGAGTAGTATAATGCCGACTACAGTGGAACGCTCACCAAAGCTCTCGTATAGACTCAGCATTACGCACCGTGCATAGTCTATGAATTCTCAACTTATTTTCACACCTTCTCCCTGGTCTTATCCTCCACCTCAATTGAAGGTACGGTCGTTGAATTCATCTTTTCATGGCCATCAACGCCAGCAACAACATCGCCGGAGTCGAGGGATTGCACATTTCTCGCCCTCAGGAATTCATCCAGTTCTCGTCTCTGCTCTGCACTGATGTCGTTGACATGTACTGCCACGTCGTCACCGAACTGTTTCGAGATCTCTTCCAGAGAGAGGCGCGCGGTCTCCGGCCAGAAGAAGTAAATCATGGGTATGTAAATAATGCACCAACAAACGATAACAAGGTAGTATTTCCAGCCAACCTAGGGGCAAAAGGTGATCAGTACCTTCGTCTTTCGCAAGAGATAACCAAGAAAAAATACAGAAACTTACATGGACAAACCCGATCGGGGCAGTCTGCAATAGGATAATCGTAGCAGCAAATTGCCCAAAAAGCGAAAACCCCATCCCAATAGGTCGAATTTCTGTTGGAAAGATTTCGCTAACGTAAAGGTACATCGTTGTGTCGCAAAATGTGCCCTGGAAAGTCAAATACAAGAATGTCATGAGAACGCCTCCAGCATTACCGCCGGTATTAGTAGTTCCTGCATAGGTCGCCAGGAGCGCACAGAGGATCGCAGTTGTAACAAGGCAGCCAGCGGTCCCGAACATGTACATAAAACGGCGAGAGTTCACTTTGTCATGAAGCCAAGCACCGAGGGGGTTGTAGATGAGGCCTGCAAGTGAAAAGTCAGTGATCGTTTGTTCCGCCATGTGTCTCGGCACTGTGTACCTGCTGTAGTCACCCACACCGCTGACAAGAGAAGAGGCATAGACCCTGTTTGTCCAAGATTGGTGAACAAAATCACAAGATAGTTGTTCTGGTAAATCTGGGTTAGTTTTGTCATGCAGAAGCAATTGACCAAGATCACTATCAGATCACGAAGACTTACGATCACAAGCGGCCCGCTAAATTCAGCTCCCCACTGGGTGAGAAAACCGATAATCATTCTCTTTCGGTAGCTTTTCTTCTTCAGACAGGCCATCCACGGCCCGTAACCCACAGCCTGTAGTTTTGCTCTGTCTAGCGCGATCTGCTGCTTTGTTTGGTAGAGTTCTTCTTTCGCGACGAGGTCATCTGGGTCATCGGGCGAGCGACGCAGAGCTATGATTATCTTCCACGCTTCTTCAACCTTGCCCTGCTGAAGCAACCATCGAGGCGAGCGAGGAATCCAGATCGAAAAGATGCCAAGCATCAAAGGCGGAAAAACTTGCATGCATAGTGGGAAGCGCCAGGCAAATGAAGGGCTCTGGCCAGTGGCGTAGTAACAAGCAAATGCGAGCCACCCAGCGAGAGTGTAGCCGAACACCAGAAAAATAGCGTGATGGCCAACAAGCCAGCCGCGATTCTCAGGACTAGTTCTCAGAACAACCGCGATTAACACCTTGTCATCGACAAGCAGACAAGCTTGAGAGTTATGGAGGAAGTACTTACGGCGCTAGTTCCGAGAGATACATTGGACAAGCGGTGACCAAGATGCCAATACCGATACCACTGATGATTCGACCAACATGAAACATACTGGATTGGAGAGGATGAGTGTGACTCATTTGAATTCAGATCTTTGGCTTGGACTTACGCCAGGGCGGCTGCGCCGCCTTGGAAGGCACCCCCGATGATAGCGAAAAGAGCCCCAAGTTGAATACTGCGTTTGCGGCCCATTGCAGTTGCCGACCACATCACGAAGAGAGACCCAAGAGCGCCACCGGCACTGTAAAGCCCATTCGCTGTTGCAATCGCGTTTGTCGTCTTTCCACCATAGCCTTCCTCCCCCTGCATAGGGAGGTCAAAGTATTCATACCAGCCGGGTTGACCGATGGTGCCTCCGATGACTGAAGATGAGAATCCATATGTCTGTATGATAATTAGCACATAGTCATTTTTCAGACTGGAATTCCAGTCAGCCTACTAGAGATCCAAAGGCAACAGCCACCGTGACAAGCCTGTTGTACGTGCTTGAGTGGGAGGATTTGGCTTTCATGTCTGCTATTGTCGCGAGTGAAAGAGAAGCCTTCTCGAATGCTATGCAAAAATTCGGTACATGGCGCTGGACTTGACCACGGGGATGATGCTACTTTAAAAGGGGTTTCCAAGATTTCTGCGGGGTGCGCCCCAATTGTTCTCCGGTCAGTGGAGACCAGCCTTGACCTGGCTCCCATGAGGCGATGGATATGACCATCAGATTAGACTTTGTCTCTAGCAGCTCATTGTTGGCTAGATCAGCCTAGATTGAAGCTCGTATGTTGGGAACCGTGGTAATTGCTCAAGCCCAAGTACGGTGTACAGAGTATCTTTCAAGGGCAAGGGCAACTGTTCCCGCAGAAACTCTAATGCGAAGTCTCCATACTTCACAAGAAGTCCGCTCTTTCGTCCACAAGCTCACTCCTCTGCTCCGCCTGCGGGGGGGGGGGGGGGCTTCATCAGACTCACAGTCTTCGCTGATGCCAATTACCCGGGCCGTTGTGGACCTGCATCAACGTGGCTGCCTAGCGGGGAATAAGACTACAGCGGACCACCGCTTACAGTCCTTTCGCGTTTCGGGTGGGGCAGGCATGTCAACAGCTGGGCTGCTGTCAAAAATGTACTCTCCTCTCCCAGCTTCAGCAGGGCTCAGCCCCGCATGCGAAAGCCCGGGGGTTCATGAAAGGTGCTCGACGAGAATTGGTATTCACTGATCACATTGTCCTGACTCTGACAGATGGTTGAGTCGACCGGCTAAGAGTCTTCCATCTGATTTCACTTATCATTTGTTTACTGGCCAGAAGTCTGGTACTGTCAATCGTGTACTAGAACCATCTTTTAGCCGCCCGACTTTATAGCAAAAATGTCACATCCTCAAATCCATCCTCTTCATCTTACTCCCTTCGACGAACTTCCGAATAAGCGGCAAGTTTGGCCTTATCCTAAGAATTCCCGGGAAGAGGGTCTGGGCCGTCTTGTACTCTTGACACCTGATGTGGTAGCTTCCGCCGCTGCAGACCTCATCCGTACTGGGGACCGCGTAAACCTCGGTTGGGAACTGAACAAACTCGAAATTGCTAACTTCGGACGTCAACCATGCAAGCACGAGCTTATAAGTATACTGGATGGCGTTGCCTTCGACGATATCTATACTTTTAATCCTCAGCAAAGTAGTCAGTGGGATGGTCTGCGACACTTTTCCCAAACAGACCCGACCAAAGAAAACCCCAGCAGGAGAGTATTCTATGGCGGAGTTACAAAGGAAGAGATCTTGGAACCAAAGAATGCTCGTATTGGAATGCAATGTTGGGCTAAAGAAGGTATTTGTGGCCGAGGCATCTTGCTCGATTATGCTGCGTATGCGGAGAAAAGAGGTATTCAGTATTCGAACTTTAGCGACCACTTCATTCCCCTCAGCGCACTCTTGGAGATTGCAAAGGAATCGAACCTTTCCTTCAAGCGTGGTGACATTCTCTTTGTACGGACTGGTCTCACCAAGGAATGGGACACTAAGATGAGCATTGAGAGTAAGAACGAGTACGCCACCACAAAGACACCACTACATGCTGGAGTTGAAGGGACTGAAGCTATGCTTCGTTGGATTTGGAACTCCGGCTTCGCTGCTGTTGCTTCGGATAGTCTCTCATTCGAAATTTATCCGCCGAAAAAGTCCTATCCCCGTGGGGAAGATCAGAGCGATTTCCCTGGTCTCTTCATGCATGAGTATTTACTTGCGGGTTGGGGCATGCCTATTGGGGAGCTGTTTGACCTAGAGGGATTGAGTGAGATGTGTAAGAGGCATCGAAGGTGGGATTTCTTCGTCGCAAGTGCTCCTTTCAATATGCCTGGGGGTGTCAGTAGCCCGCCGAACTGTGTCGCAATCTTTTGAAAACCTGGGGTTTGCAATCACGTATGTATGTATATAGACTAGCAAAAACGTAAGAATTTGGATAAGTCCTGTGTTGCCATGTTTAATGCCTACTCCTAGCGTAGCTTGACAAAAAGGACAGAGTTCTGGTTCATCAAACCCCTCTTGCTCAGGGATACATTTCATCTCAATCGTAAAGCTCGGGCAGCAATCCAAGCATGGAGCCAGCACCTTTCCGCGAAGTAACTCCACTTGGGTGCAGTTTTAGGTAAGATTGATAACACTATAGCAATGGTCATGTATATAATGCGTCATACATAGTGCCGGCAATGGAGCCGACAAAGGCTTGTCACCCGACCTGTCCCAGAATGCCTCTTCCCTTCCCTAAAGACGGCCTGGCCTAGGATGTAGCATTCAGTATGCAAAGATTCTCACGCTTTCCCCCGCCGGAGCCTCCCTCAAAAGTTTTGCGTTTTGCCTGATGTAGTACCAACGCAGCCCAAAGCAACCAGCTGCACATGTCAGCATCATCCCAAAGTTTGTCCAATGACCGGTAGGATATCCTTTTGGGGCCTCCTTCGCCGTGTAGATCCACACGCCCAAGATTTGGCCTGGCACGCTGAAAGTGATATTGAGAGCGATCGCCAATCCAGCGCTGCCAGTGGTGAACAGATTTGAGGACAGCCAGCCCAAGAGAGGTGGTATACAGGCGAATGTACCTGATGCAGCGATGATGAGACAGCCATAGCGAGACTTGAAGGAGTGTTAGCATCAGGCTGTTCGTCGACTTCTCAGAGGGCAAAGCTTCTCATTCAATTAGAAGATAGACTGGGAAGATCTGGACATACCTTATACGCATTAGCTGGCAAAGCGGCCGAGGCTCCATACCCAGACGCAGATAGCAAGGCACAACAGGCTGAATGGAGCGCTCGAGCATTGTATCGGTCAGCAGACCATGACACAAGGAGCGTTAAGCAATCTTTCGGAACAGACCAAGAATGTCAGCAGGTCTCTCTACGCAATATTCACCTTGATTGGAGTGATACTCACATCCCACTGCATACGGGGGCACAGTCATAAGCTGGCTGTCTAAGCCTTTGTAGCCCAGATTTAAGACAATGCTGGGAGTAAATAAAGACAGCGCAACAAACGCCACGCAAGGACCGAAGTAGACCTTTTATTGAAAGGTGTGTCAGCACTCCCACTGATACTGCCTGGCAGATAGGATAGGACTCACCACGTAATGAGCCCATAACCTTAATTCCATCAATGTGCTTTTGGCACTCTTCCAAGTGAAGTTGCTCTCGTGCGCTTTGGAGCCATCAGTGGTCAGCCGCGCCACTGCGAGCTTCTTCTCCTCTGGCGTGAGCCATGATACTGTTTCTGGGAAGTCTGGGAGCCAATACCAGACAGCCGCAGACAGAACCACGCTAGGGAGACCTTCGAGAATAAATAGCCATCTCCAAGCAGAGATCTTCCTCACCCCTTGCATATGTCCGATCGCGTATGCGAGCGCACCACCGAAAGCGCCTGAGAGAATGGCGGAAGCATAGATGAGCGCGACACGAATTGAACGTTCGCTGGTCTTGTACCAGAAAGTCAAATAGTACACTAGCCCAGGAAACAACCCTGGTGACGATGACTTAGCTTCAAAGCATCCAACATCGAATGGAGGCTCCCACGTACCTGCCTCAGCAGCCCCCAGGACAAAACGCACGCCTGTGACCTGAGGGTAATTGTTCACGGCGGCAAGACAGCTACTGGTTGCTCCCCAGAGGAACATCAGGATAGCTATCCATCTACTAGGCCTAAGTTTCTTCAAAAAGTAGTTTGAGGGCACTTCAAATGCTCCATAGCCCGCATAGAAGACCATGAGGGCAATTCTGCAAAGCTTGCTAATTAACATACGGTTCCGAGAGAGATAGGGGGTCGAAGGTGGATAAGTAGGGTTCGGTACATACGTAAATTGATAATTTGTCATACCAGTCTCGGTGGCCATATCATTTTTGGTATTCGCGTTGAGTGTCTTCGCATTTCCTGTGACGATCCATCAGCATATGCTGCGACAATAGTGTCATCGGCTCCCCGATATGTTGACTTACCAATGTTGGCCCTGTCGAAGTAGGCAAGCAGAAAGATAGCAGCGCCGAAGGGTATGATGCGCACGTCCTGCTTCCATTTGACTCTTTTCTCAAGCTTCGTATCGTCAGGGACAGTTTCGTTAAAGCTCTGGGACCCATTCCCAGGAGCCTCTTCTGCCCATGTGGAATCAGCAACCTCCTGGGGTTTTGCCTCAGAGTTGCTTTGTCCAGAGAGGAAAGCCTTTTCCATGACTGCGAAATGGTTCGCTCTTGGGATAATACAAGTGGTGGTAGTGCAATTATTACATACAGTGATAAGGAGGCACGCAAGGCCAGAGCGCAATTCCTTTTATCAAGACATATATATGTATATACATACTGCCACCCGATCCAAGGGCAAACAGGTCGACGCTATAGTCTCAACATCGCAATTGGTTCTGCGTCACCGAATCTCAGGCATACAGCCAACGCATCAGGTCCTGTAGGTATACACCTGTAGCGATCACACGAGTCGTTAGACTGTATTGGCATTGTTGCGCAACCCTGGGATAGACGATTCCGAATGCCGCCCTTCCCCACCCTTCCCCGCCCCCCTGCTTCCCCGCGCTGGGGACGGAGAACCGCCGCAACCCGCAATGTGTCCCCGCTAGCGTATTGCCTGTCAATCTGCCCAACGCCCGCCGGACAAGGAGGCCAGGGCAAGGCAGAAAGATTGAGATCCAGGACCTATCTTGTGACAGTCACGGTTACGATGGCCCCATATTGGTTCGTCTCGATCCAGCTCATGCGATGACTATTCCCTGCAGTCTCACGGCGACCATACGGTAGCGTTGATTCGAGCCGCCTCGACAATGCATAACCAAAAAGTTGTCTAAATGTCAATCATTTAAAAAAGAATAATGCTTGGTAAGGGCACGGTACTTTAAACGTGGGAGGCTGGTTGTGGAATCGTGCCAGCGTCCTGACTCTTCTTCCGGACAAGAACTCAAAGCACACAACATTGTTCTACTGCTCGGCAGCCAGAACAGGATGATTGCATTGCCAGAAGCAATTGGTGCGCCAACACCAGAGCTTCCTTCCCCTCAATTGTTTGACCTTCAAGGCCAAAATGTTTTGATCACTGGGGGGAATCGCGGGATAGGTCTTGCTATTGGTATAGCTCTCGCAGAAGCAGGAGCAGCGATATGCTTCGTCCAGCGAGACATCGCAGACACATCAGCAGCGGACACGGTCCGGGCCAAAGGCGGTGAGGCCCATATCGTGCATTGCAATCTGATCGACATGGAGCAGGTGAAGACGGTCTTTGAGAGGGCACTCACTGTCATGGGCGGCGAAATCCATGTCTTGGTCAACTGCGCCGGTGTCATCACAAGAGAGCCTTCCCTAAGTCTGACGGAGAAGGAGTGGGACCGAGTGAGTCCGCCTTCACATAATCAGCTCCCTTTAAGCACAGAAATTTTCCGTTGACTGACACGGCTCCCTTCTGAAAAGGTCACGGATACCAACATTAAGAGCCTTTTCCTTCTCTGCCAAAGTGCGGGCAAGCACATGATCCCTCTCCGACGTGGCAAGATCATCAACGTTTCGTCCATCATGGATACAATAGGGGGAGAAGGCATCATCGCCTATTCAGCCTCCAAGGGAGGTGTCCGACAACTGACCAAAGCCCTAAGCAATGAGTGGAGCAGATATAATGTGCAGGTTAATGCAATTGCTCCGGGTTTCACAGAGACCGATATGTATGCCCCCCTCACTCTATGCATTCAGGACGATATCCGCCTAACTTGAGACTCGTCAGCAACGCCGATATTAGACAGAACCCTACCATCAAGGCTGAACGAGTCGCCCGAGCCCCTGCTCGGCGGTGGGGTCTACCCAAGGACTTTGCAGGACCAGCGGTGTTCCTTGCAAGCAAGGCAAGTCAGTTCGTTTGTGGAACAACATTATATGTGGATGGAGTAAGTGAAGAGATCAAAATTACAAGTTCATGACGGGAAGACTAATTCGTTTGCCAATGTAGGGGGTCTTGGGATCATAAGTTGATAGTCATTGCCTCAACCATGCCTCTGAAATAGTGGAATTAGATGATGTGACTCGTCGATCATATCTTAGATATGCTAAAGAGTTTGGTATCATAGCATTCTTGGAAGTATAAAGAACACCCGCACTCCCCTCTATGAGAGATCGGTCAATCAATTTTCAACCTTGTTGTATAGAATACAATTCAGTAATGCTTCAAAAGATAAAACGCTACCAGGGGAAAGCATCGATAATCTTGCAGAACTTCTGGTTTAGCTGCCAAGTTTTCAGATCCTGGATAGTCTGTATCGCATTCGCCTTCAATGTTTGAAAGCAGTCTTTGTCGCAAAGGTTCGACACAGATCCGACGGCCGCAGGTCCGCCCATTTCGATCCAAGTCTCCACTTCCGCGCCCTCCTCGGAGTCTTGGCACCAGGGAAGTCGGTCGAGCTGGACGGGCGGGTCAAAGTCGCAATTACTCTGTAGATTGCCATACCTGACAGATGTAAGGAGGTACAGGTAGCCAGTGAAGACCAGTGTCGTCTTGCAGAGAGCATGTACAGCGTTCTCATGGGCAATCCCGACAATCTGTGCAGCATGCCATGTCAGCCTCCTCGTTCGAATAGGATCTCGCTGCAGCAGGTTACGCAGACGTTGCTGAAGCGCATGAGTTTGCTTCCTCTGGACTTCATGGGCTTCTTGAAAGAAATTGCTGAAAAGGTGGACAATGAGGTGGAGGCCGCTGTTGGATGTGAATAAATGCGCATGATGGCAGAGTAAATAGGTAACACTGGAGCAGTAGGGAAGGTCAGCTGCCAGAAGTAATATGCGCTCTGGATCGGGCTTCCGTTATGTGGGTGGACTCCCTACTTACTGGGTATGAACAAGATCGGAGGCTGAAATCGGGTTTTTCATCGAGTTTCTTAAGAAGGTCAGGGCTCGCAACAAAATCGTGTTTGCGGGCTGGTGCATGTGAAACAATTGTGGCAGGTTCAAAAAATCAGGTGTGTAAGCGGTTTCTATCCGTTTAAGATCCCACATTTGTCGAGTCAATACCTGGGAGCATAGTCTTCTCGACCAAGAGGTCACGTCACGTGTGAGGTTTTTTTGTGAAACAAGTTGTTGGAGGACAAGAGGCAAGCGAGGGCCAGTAAGCTGCATTGATTTGACAGAAGCCAGTGCTCTCCACATCTGAGAAGAATGAGCTTCCCACAGAGTTTCTGCGCAAGGTAGGCGATCCGGCGCTTCGTGCACATCTATGGTGCCCCTTCGATTTGTGAGGGTTGATAGCGTACAGTCGTACTCGAAAATTGCCCATGCTAGCCGTAAGTCGCACTCAGAGTCGCGCCATCGTTGCCATGAAAAGGGTGAGTCTTGTGCTCTGTGATCATCGCCGGCTTCTGAGTAAGCGTTGTTCTGATCTTCAGGCCTCAGTTGTGTATGTGGTTTAAAAAGGCCCGCTCTTCTAAAGAGCGACAACAGTGCTCCTCTTCCGGCTTCAGCATTGTCGTATATTTGACGGTCACCGGATCCCAATGCGTGAATTTGATGTAAGCAAGCTGCTGCAAAGTGTGAGTGATGGCTAAGGCCGCGCATGTCTGGTCCAGCCTACCCTGTTTTGTCAGAACACGAAGGTTGAAGAAAGTACATCAGGAGTGATTTTTTCACGCATACCACTGACATCAATCCTATCGAGCATATCAGCCCTAGCCCCTTTGAGAGGGCCGATACGTTCTCTATGGTCGAATATTTCGCGCCAATGCAGGCCATTGCAGATACTAAAACACTAGGAGCGATCGATCGATCCCAGGATGGTAGATGTATGATCGGCAAGATCGGCTGGAACTGGGTTTTGTAAAGATCCAAGAACTGCTCCAAAAGATTGTATGATAGGAAGAATTGCGAGTTCAACGTCCTGAGTGATGGCAGGGTGTCCCCAGAGAGAATATACATGAACCCTTCGAGGACGGCACTAATATCCCTACCATTCACCATCAACTTCCGCAGCTGTTCGCTGGTTTGGAATTGTCGCAGCAGCGATTGACGTGGGTTACTGGACCCAACAAGTCCTGGATATTGAGTCAGAGACGTGTTACCTCCTGCCACAGCGTCTTGATGATGATGCTGTGTCTGGTCGTCTGGTAGAAGTGCGGCATTCGAGTAGGTGTTGGGATAGTTCA
The DNA here is from genome assembly GCF_000709125.1 of Exophiala aquamarina CBS 119918. Classification (NCBI taxonomy): domain Eukaryota; kingdom Fungi; phylum Ascomycota; class Eurotiomycetes; order Chaetothyriales; family Herpotrichiellaceae; genus Exophiala; species Exophiala aquamarina. The sequence continues at coordinate 93,108 of NW_013550587.1, forward strand.
GGTTGCTGTACAGTTCGGGCTGGCGGGTGCTCGATACTGGGACTGCCAAATCGCATGCGCTTTTCTGGATTTCCGAGGGAACGGCCAGTCCGGATGTTTCAATAATTGCTGGTTCCTCGGCAGAATCAAGGGTCAAATCAAACCAATCAAGGTACGCGAGATCGAATCGAGCGTTCGCCTCCCATTCCAGCATGAGAGTATCCTCGGAGCTTGCTAAACCCAGTTCATGGCGTGTCTGCATCGAGTCACCCAGGAACTCTGGGGTTAGCTGTTCTTCTGCGGAGGCGCCGAACATTGGGCCGAATGCGGGCAAGGGAGGATCGTCGTGATAAAGGCCCTATCAGTTGTGAGTATCCTACGGAGCTCGCGATCTCTCGTGGAAGTAATACCTCTGCGTGGTCTCCTCCAGTCGCCGACGATGCAGAGGGATTATCTGCGTTAACAGACCTCATGGCAGGCTCTGCTTGTACGGCGTCAGAGGAGCTCAACAAAATGGGGACATTCCCAACATCAGCTATGTTTGTTGCCGACAGGAATGCACCGGGTTGAGACTGTGTTTCCGACAATGTGAGATCCAATCCATGTTCGACTGGCATCATGGTTGGCGGTGGTAAGCTATTATCCCCCGAGAACCTGCACTGGCCATTTCGTTGGTGTCGCATGAGAACGTCCTTTCTCGAGAAGGCCTTGTTGCATTGCGTGCAAAGAATCGGTTCGGTTTCCCAAGCTCTGAGTTTTTTCCCTCAGCAACTGGTTGATATTGCCGATGGGAGAGATGTTCAACTCACTCTTTATGAGTTGCTTGATGGCGGTGCAAATGAGCTGCACGTGCGAACACTTGTCCGCATTTTGCACACTGATGCTTGCGTATCGGTTGGTGGTCCATTCTGTCAGCATCACTTGCGTCAAAGATTGTCCCTGAGTTCAGGTTCTATCCTATTAGATAGATGGACATCTACACGTTACCTTTTGCTGTAGCGTGGACCGTTCTATTGACAAAGAATGGAATGGTGTTGATGACATTATCACCATCATCATCACGATATGGTGGTCTGCATGGTGGTGGAGAACCTGGTCGATGAAACTAGGAAAGGATAACGTTTGAGGAGTCGAGAGTGCGCATGATGGCCACAGGTCCGACCGGGGGAGTGCTCAAAAGCTCGGGGTCCCCATGGGTCACCTGACGCTCGGTTAGAAGCGGAGCGCCCTGGACTAGCAGGATCCTTCCGGAAACTACCTAGTTATATTATCCCTGTAGGCCGCCATAACCATAGGGGCGGAATGCCGAAAGGTGACTTTCCTTACGGGCTTCCTTAAGTGGCTTAAACTTAGGGCCTATGAGGGTACAGGACTCAATGAGACGTCGCTCGGCATTTGCATACCCTTGTGAGCACAATTAACCTGGCAAACCACTTTTGATGCAAGTCTCTATACGGCGTCCGCAGTATATATGTGCTAGTCTAGCACCGGGAAAGGGGAACACGAATATCTGGTACAATTTTCTAAGATGATCCCGGCTGATAAATTCGTGCCCTGTTGGCAGTTGTCGTCTTGTGCTCTCGCGGCGAAGCAGAACAGGCGCTAATACCTACCCTTTAATGCTTCGAACTTCTGAAACTCTTCCGATGAGAACACCGAGTCCTTAAGCGCAATATTGTCAATATCAGGGCTTCTTGGTTTTGACGACCAGAAGACTGACTGAACTTACATTCTCTGATGCTGGGAACGATCCATTTGCCACTTCTTCTCTGTACTGCGAAAGAGCTTTCAACGACGACTCCCCCACCGTGGTATATTTCTTGTGCCAACTGTGGGATGAAATTAGGGACCATGCCGCGGGATGAGCAGATTTGGAGATCCTTACACAGCTGCAAAGGTCGTGTTTAGATATCCGCAGAGTTCTGACTGGAGAGTGATCTGAGCCGATGTGTTTGGCCCACAGCTAATACAAATCAGGAAGAGTGCCATAAGATGAGGTATACCTCCTTGCTCCATCCAGGGTTGAACAAGTGTTGTCCACTTACCCTATACCAATAGTTGGAACGCGCAGCTTCGATGTGATCCAGCCAGCAACCGGTCCCGCGACTGCTTCGAGCACGATAGCAAAGGCTCCTGCGTCTTGCAACGCAAGCGCATCTTTCAATGTATCTTCTGCCTGAGTTGCTGTTGCAACTCCTGCGTCCGCTCCTCCCATGTTGGTTTGAGGGGTGAGCCCAATATGTCCTATGACCGGCACGCCTGCGTCGACGATGGCCCGGACCTTCGCAGCCATGGTTACCCCTCCTTCAAGCTTAACAGCATCGCAACGGCCTTCTTTGATCAACCTCAGTGCACTTGCGATGGCTGAGCAGTTCTCTAGTCAGCCTAAATCGATCCTTTGATTTATCAACATCTGGATGAACAGGTACACAGACTTACCCTGTTCATTCGAAACCTCGTATGACCCCATTGGCATATCCCCAAGCAGTAGTGGTGACTTTGCACCTCGAGTGACGGCCTTGCAATGATAAATCATCTCATCGAGAGTCACATAATTCGTGCTGTCTTGCCCCAGCGCCACAATGGCCAGACTGTCCCCAATCAGGACGAGGTCAACGCCAGCTCTTTCACACAGTAAAGCGCTGGGGTAGTCCCAAGCAGTCGTGCAAGCAGCCACACCCCTTTGGCATGATGCCAGAAATTTGTTGACTGCACCCATTGTCTACCGCTGCGTTAAACCAGGCTTTCACGTTGGATGCATATATACGATTTCGTTTGTGTGATCGCGTTGCACAACAATGGATGCTCAAAACACCTAGGGCATCAACGACAAGACAATGAGCACAATCTATCAGGCACCAGATTTGCCGCGCGCCGCTTCACGAATCTTCTAAAGTGCATGGCTGCACATTTGATCGATCATCTGAACATTGGACTGAAAAACAATGCCGGACCCGCACGCTAGCGGGGTAAATTCCACGTTGGTGGCCCTCTCTTTTTCACCATCGATGTTTGCATCCCGGATCGCCGTTTACACTAGCAGCTGAGTCGTTGTGGGCTTACCTTGGAAAGACCAGAATCGCTCAAAGTGGATATGACCAGCGTGACTGAGGCAGACACTCGGATGGACGAACTACAACCTGCATGGATAAAGGCCTGGCCATTTCTGCGAGTGACAGAATCGCGTTTTTATTCCGCAAATTCGGGGCTGCTTCCACCCCCTTGATCGTCAGAGGGTATTCGGGATTTCTTCATTCGGCAATATTAAACTAATCTCGTAGGCCTCCACGTCGAAAATCCGCAGCGATGGAAAGCAAGGGTTCAAGCGACCTCGATCTCAAACTCGAGCAGAATAGGGCCATCGTCATCTCCAAAATAAATGACATTGCGATCAGAGATTGGCCTGTTAAAGTCGGTTCCTACGCTGACAGTCCTCCCTACAAGCCAGGGGAACCACTTCCTCTTGGAACTGCGCTTCTTCGTATTCGTGCTGGGGGGATTTGCGGTTCGGATGTGAGTTCATACATTTGCGGTATAGGTTTCGCCGCCCCCGAAGACATTTCGTTCCTTTCGACGCTCTGGCAGGGAGGGCTGCTTGAACTCGTGATGCAACACAGCTCGAGTGAGATGCAGGAACTGGCTAATTTTGAATTGTCGAAAACAGATACATTTCTGGAAGGAAGGGCGGGCGGGTCCTGACATCATTAAAGAGCCGTTTGTAGTCGGGCATGAGGCCGCGGGGGAGGTTGTACGGGTGGCCGACGACGTGCTCGGATGGGCTCCAGGTGATCGTACAGTGATCAAACCAGGACTACCGTGCCTGGCGTAAGTTGGGCCTAGCTAAGCATGCCTGCTCCGCAAGAAGGTGTTCGCATTATGGCATACTAACACGTCACCATTTGCAACAGATGTGACGACTGTACGACCGGGCAATCCAATATTTGCTCGACAATGGGCTACAACGGTGCTCCTGGAACCGGGCCTCAAGATGGTGCGTTATGCACCTACAAGATCGTGCCGGTTGTGCAACTGGCAAGAATTTCGCCCAAGATATCATGGGTCGAAGCCGGCACAATCCAACCATTTGCAATCGCTCTGCAGATGGCGAGACAGGCAGGTCTTACAGCGAACCAGAATGTCATGATTTTAGGAGGTGGGTGCATTGGGCTCTTGCTTGGTGCAATCAGCAAAGCGTACGTATCATAATCCCAAGACTTCAGATCACCTCAAAACTCGCGCCACGTCGATGTCTGAGTTTTAACATCGTCCTATGTCGTTCAGGTACTCTGCCAAGAAGGTTGCCATCCTCGAAATTCAGCCACATCGTGCCGAATTTGCGAAGTCGTACTGCGCCGACTATGTCTTCGTCAACCCGTCACGCGCAGGTGAGAGCGAAACGACCGAAGAATATTCCCAACGTGTGTCCCAACACATTCTCAGCTCAGTGGACGGGCTCTATCGTGGCTTTGACGTTGTAGTCGAAGCTGCTGGTGCGGAGGAGTGCATGCAAATCGGTCTCCAGGTTGTCAGACCGGGAGGAACTTGTGAGAACCCTGCGTCCTAGAAAATTTGATCCCCAATACTAAGACCAGGAAAGATGTCCAGGTTGGAGTGTATAATGGCCAATGGCCCAGAATACCGATGATGGACGTTTGCTCCAAACAAATCAATGTGCGAGGTGTGTCATTACAGAGTATCATTGTCGTTGCCTCAATTCTCCAAAGGTCGTTTTCTGCAGCAATTGTCCACAATACTAACTAATTTCCCACCTCAAAACAGGCACATGGAGGTATACCACGAATTGTTTCGAGGATGCCATCTCTCTTATTGAAAGCGGGAGGGTTGATGTCAGGTCCTTGATAAGCCACGTTTTTCCATTTGAGGAGGGTTTAGAGGCGTTTGAAACGGTGCACAATGTCAAAGCCAAGGATGGGAAGCATGTGTTCAAAGTTGTCATCTCCGACGAAAGGCTACAGAGTCAAGAATTTGAGGTTTCAAGTCCATAGAAAGGCCAATAAGATGGCACTTCACTCACATAACTCATCTTTGTACCATGTTGGGGTTGAGTTTTGTTGCAATCCAAGCATGGTAGAGTATCAACGGAGCAGGGGTAAATAGCTGTACACAGGTAAGTTCAGACGCCATGCAAGCTGTTAGAAGTCGCGAGTTTTCCTCCTTCATTGTCGTCATACGATGATACTCCGTCCATCTTTGGTCTAGCCAAGGCAATTTCTTCCTGGAAGATTACAGATAAACATATCCAATTACGATTTCGATGATGAGATGAGTAAACAGGGGTGGCTGAGGGTAGCGCTAGTCTCCGGAATAGAAAGACTCTCTTACTAATTACTAATTACTAGGTGGAACTTAAGGAAGGCGAGATGTTATTACAGTGCCTCAGCTGTCATTGCAGCTATGCCAGTAATCTAGCAGACCTGTACCTGGGTCTCAGGTGTCAATACTTATGCTTGTTCAATACATGAATGTAACGGGAACCGACAGCCAGACCAGAGCCTGCCAATACCTTCCAGCTTGACAACCTCACTTTGACCCTTATTCCGTACTACGCACTGTTCCATCTTCCTTAAGTTAGCCGAGACTCATAAATGGAAGTTATTTGGTTTCCGGGGTCGATTGCGAGCATACGGATGCCGAGAGCCGCGAGGAACAAGAGCATCGAGCTCTGCCGTGTTGACCATCGAAGCGTCCGCATTGGCCAGGGACCTCAGCCCCACGAGACGCATAGCTGTCTCTACCTCATCTTTGAGGACTGGGAGTTCAGTAGCCGGGTTAGCCCAGATTAATACCATAGAATATGAGCTGTGCTATACTGGGGCGAAATAATCTAACTCACCATTAACTAGGTGCTCCACACCCTCTTTCCCGTAGTTGATGGCATACATGAATGGTCGACCTAAGCCTACACCGCTTGCACCCAAGCAGATCGCTTTCAGAACGTCGGAGCCCCGCCGTATTCCTCCATCCAAAAATACTTCCATGTGGTCAAAGACTTCAGGGCATTCTCTGTGCAATTCGAGAAGGATGAGAATCGAAGCGGGCGCAGTATCCAATGCTCTGCCCCCGTGGTTGCTGACCACAATACCTTGGCAACCCATGCGCATTGCGATCCTTGCATCCATGGCAGATTGGATCCCTTTGAGCACAATAGGAAGTTTGGTCAGTTTTCGCAGCCACTGCAGGTCCTCCCAGCAGAAAGATGGGTCGATATACGATCCAGCAGTACGGGCAAGGCCGGTACCTTTGCCGTCGCTGAATGAGCTCCTGGTGTCGGTGATGCCACTGGAGTATATGGCTTCGAGTTTAAGGCGCTCATCAGCTTCGCGTTTCGAAACGACGGGGAGGTCCACCGTGACCCACAAGGCTTTTATCTGCGTACAATTGTTGATAATGCTTATAAGCTCCTCAGTCTTGCAGCGGTCTTTGTTAATATAGAGCTGAAAAAAGAAGGGTTGCTCTGGTGGCGCAGCGTCAAGAATCTCGAGGAGTGGGTACGAGGCTGTAGTCGATATCTGCGCGACGTCAATCTTTGTGAACACGCAACGAGAGATAGCAAGATCTAGCGCTGTACCGTTTGAATGATGCCACTGGCTGCTGCTCCCCTGCTCAGAGCGAGCTCACCTTCGGGTCCACCGGCCTTTCCGATACCAGCCGGGGAAATCCATAGTGGAAGGGCCACATCATGGCCCATCAACCTGCTTTTTGTCGACACCTTTGCCACATTTCTCATAACCCGAGGCCGGAACCAGATCTTATCGAAAAGATTGCGGTTGGCATCCCTCGTTATGTTGTCGTTGGAGGCTCCTGATATGAAAGCAAAGTTCTTATGCGAAAGGGAGTGCCTTGCTGCTTCTTCGAAGTCGAACAAGTTGATGAGCGTTTGGAGAGGTGGCTTTTCTGCTGAATTCCTTTCTATCTTTTCACCCTTTCTCGGCGGTGGGTCCCTGAAGCTTGTTCTTGGGTCAAGGTCACCGATTTTCTCCTCTGGCCGTAGATTGGTCATAATAAGACTGGGCTCGTGGATTTCCTTGTATGCCTCAGTGGCATCCCGGCCAGCGTAAAGCTGAATGACTGCACATCGTCAATTTGACGTTCCCCTAGCTACACAAAAGGATGTCTGCGTACTGGCCTGTCCTCCAGGGTGCTCTGGGCCGAATCTGGTCATATCGTACACTTTCTCTTCGACTACTATCCAGAGGTCGTCTAGTCTCCCATGGCTTTCAACCTCTGCCGCAGTGATCAATCTCTTCTTAGACGATGCCATTGTTCCTTGTCGGATCCGTCTACTCACGCCAGGCTCAGAGCAGCCGTTTCCTGCTCCAAAGTGTTTAGTAGCGACGTTCTTTGAAATGGCCAGTCCCCACTTCTCACCTCTGGATAGCTAATATGAACTTCAAATTATTGCTTTCATACCATAATCGCTCTCCGTGTCGATCCGAAGATGTCTCATGCTCGAGCCGGTCGACAGTTTGGAGATTGACGTGGCGTACACATGTGGGGCTTAACGGCCATGACGAGCATGGCGGTTTCGTAGGGAGCAGCGCTAGCGGGGACGCGCTAGCGGGCGGGGACAAGCAAAACTCATTTCGCGGGTTCTGTGCGATTTCTGAGAAGGAGATTCTAGCATGACGAGCACAAGAAGACCATGACCAAGATTTAGAAGGAGTTTTCGGTGTCGAAGCAATCCATGGTCACCGGTGTGTCCGTGATAAGGTCTACTATGAGACTAAATGGCAAGGATGTCCAGATAAAGAAAACACGGAAGAGCGAGCGCTAAGCCTGCCGCTGAAGAGATTTCTCCTTCAAATACGTCCCGAACCGACTGTGCTCCAAGCTACGCTTCCGAAAATTTACAACAGTATCATACCAGTATCATGTATCTGGAGAAAATGCACTCGAAAAGACTGACACTGCTTGAGCGCAAGAATGATCGAATTTAGTACGAAGGACTATCAAGAGGAGAGAGAGCGCTGGTACAACTCTACACGTAAGTCACGTGACTGGGGGCTTGGCACTTCATGGACTCCAGTCCCGTGACAGAGACAAAGTCGAAACAATTGAGACGTTTCAGATCTGAGGCGAAGGGGCACCCGGCTCCGGCTGTGAAACGAGGAAAAAGAAGACCTCCGCTCCTGCTTCATCCACCATCTGGGAAGAATTGGCGTGGGTGCCGATGAAGGAAGACTGGGACCCGCAAGGAGTCAAAGTGGAAGCAGTGGAGAGAGGTGATTCCGGGAAACTGATCGCCTACATACGCTTCAAGAACGGTGAGCAGCTATGTGTTGGTATGGATAAGGTATCTGTACATCGACACTGTCCTAGGCCAATGCTGAGATTCTTCGGAAAGCATCACCGAATCCCTAGGACCCATATATAGACTAGGAAAGGTGCATAGCTTCAATAGGAGGCTGGGTCGCCTAGTAAGTGATTTCCTCCTCATCGTCATCATATTGTGATGCGATAGTTTACGTGTCGGCGTCGCCAGCCCAGCTCGACCTGACTCTAGTTTTGTGGGGAGCCGTTATACTAGAAGGAATATGCGATAGCTCAATGTCTTGAGGTATTATTTAAACCTCGTCTGGCTCCCTCATCTTGTTGATCTGGCTCTTCAGCAGTGCTCACCAGTCTTTCCTCGCTACCCATCTTTCAAAAAACAGCCACTTCACTTCGTTTCGCTGGTCGAACTTCTTGCTATTTTCACACGACATACACATCTCAATACACAAACATATCCAATCGAACTTCAAGATGCATATCCCATTCACCGCAACACTCTTTACTGCCCTCTTCGGGCTCGCCGCGCTCTCACCTGTCTCGGCTGGAGCTGTCCTCGGACGAGCACCCCAGAACGGAAATCGACCCGTGCCTAGTGGAGCTTGTTGTGTTGCCAACACGTCTCTGAAACAAGACGCATGCACCGCCGCCAATGGGGCAGCTGGAAGATGTGTGCCAGGAGGAAACGACTGTAAGGACTGCCACTATAAACCACTCGCCCCTCAATTCTCGCACCGATGGATGACTAACATGTGAATCACTTTGCAGGCGGAGGAAGACTAAGCTGTGTTGCAACGGCAAACCTCGAATGTGATGCCAACGTGATTGAGCGAGGAAACACTCTTTGCCGAGCGAAAGCTCCAGGAGGTGGCTTGTTTGATGGAGCGAACATTATTCAAAGTCTGGCACAGGCGACGGTGAACTGATATTCCTGGGAGAAAATCAATTTGATAGAAGACAGTCGATGTAGTTGCTTTCTATTCAATCCCAGTCACATTACCTCGTCACCTAATGATAACTCCATGTGCGATTTGAGTTACCGTCATGCTACCATCTTGTCTAATCAATCACAGTGTCGTGGTAGTTGATGAACGAAACGTTTCCTACTGAAGCGGCAATCCAAGCGTAAATAGGGCGGCATTCAGCCAGATCTAAAAGGGAGTCGACGGGCGAGGCCTTGGCATCGATAATCACATAACTGCGGTGCTCGCGGCTCCCGCCAAATCTGGAAAGAGGGTAATGCCGCCCTTGCTCTTCGCCCGCCTGGATGAGCGATCACGTGCGAGCCTGGGCCAAGATCCGGTTGGGCCTTAGCGCCCAGGCCATTAGTCAGCCAGGTACATAGATGCTATGTATTGTAGATGGGCGAGTCTCACACTCTTTACCTCATACCCACTGCTATACCACTGCGCCACACCAATCTCTCTCGTTCTCTGTGTGTGTGTGTTCTCTACTATCTTCGCACAGGGTCATCCAACGCTGACGGCGTGGTCGGAAGAGCCCGTATCCCTGAATCCCTCGTTGATTCGACTGCGAACCCGTTGACCCTACCGGCGTGTAGAGCTGCACAAATACGTGGCTTTTGTAGGCTATCACTCTCTACTGTTCCTTGGCGGGCCACGCTGGGAGGATATGTTGTAATGTTGGTAGATACACTCAAACAAATTCCGACCAAATCGATCTGCTAAAGGCCCTCTCACGGAATCTCAATGGATCTAACATTGGAGGGAATCGCAAACTGTACCAGCAATCCCGAGGGTCCCTGGGCTTCCACAGGCCGTGAGGCGAAGTGAAGAGAGTTCATGTCGTTGGCGGAGACGATAACTTGATCATTAAGATGAAGCGTGGCCCGTGACCCTACCAGATCCAGCAGCAGCTACACATCCAGGGATAGCAAGCCAGGGCAGTCTCCTTTTCGGCACCGTTCACAAGCATCTCGATGTGCGGAGAAGTTGGTGATGGCTCTTTGAAGCTCTTCGTGGCTTCTGGTGGGGAAGATGTCATACAAGGCTGCGGTTCCTTGGCGATAATAAGGGTGTTCGGGTGGGAGACCAGGAGACAGAGGAAGAAATTATTCGGCAGAGTTTTGATGTGGCAGATAGGCGGCTGGCCAGGGGAGATATTGACGAAGACTCTCGATCGAGGATCGCTCATCTGGACCTTCGATGGAATAGCAGTGCAGTGCTAGAACCGGATAGAAGCAGAACCGCTGGCTATGAATGTTCAATATCCTTGGTGCTTGGGACGAGACTTTGAGGGAAGGGACCGGGTTATATCTGCATTTCTCTCCTCACGCTGCAATCATCTGGCTAAGCACGTTTGCACGATACGACTCGGATCTCTCGAACAGCTCGTCATGAGTACCAGCATCCACGCATCGTCCCGCTTCGATCAAGAAGATAGCGTCCGCGTGCCGTATGGTAGATAATCTATGAGCAATGACCAGGACGGAGATGCCACGCGTCGCCACTCTCAAGTTCTCTTGGAGGGTGCGTTCCGTCTCTGCGTCCAAGGCACTCGTGGGTTCGTCCAGAATTAATAGTCTCGGTTTTCGCACCAGCGCACGAGCAATGGCCAGTCGATGCTTCTGCCCACCGGAGAGTTTGCTCCCATTGGTGCCACAGGGCGTGTCGAACCCCTGGGGTAGCTGGAGGATGGTTTCGTAAATGCTAGCCAGTTTACAGGCCTCGATCATCTCTTCATCTGACACTGTCGTCCCGGGTCGTGCGCCTAGTGAGAGATTGAATCGTATCGTACCGTCGAAGAGCACCCCGTCTTGTGGTACGAGGGCGATGTCGTCGCGGAAAGATAGATCGTCTTGTTTCGTGATGTCTTTCCCGTCAATCAGGATCTCACCGGAGCGTGAGACGTACATCCGCTCAATCAGAGATGTAATGGTTGATTTTCCTGCCCCTGAGGGTCCGACGAGTCCACAGAACTGGCCGGGGCGGATGTGCAGGCTGAGGTCGTGTAAAGCAGTGGCGCTTTGACGAGCGGGATAGGAGAAGTAGACGTTCTGTAGTTTTACGTCCATGCCCGTTGACCCTTGTGGCAGTACAATGTTCCTGATTTCCGCGATGGCTTCGATGTCTCGTTCCTTGCTGGCAAGCGAAGATCTCCCGATGGTGCTTGATGACCCTAGGGCTATCACGTTGGTAACTCTTGCAATAGCACTTCGGGCGTTGGTGATCTCAGGAGCAAGGGCGAACATCTGAGTCCAGAGCTGCGCGCTAACCAGCAACGAGAAGACGACCATGATGAATTGTGTCTGGCTATACGTGCCGTTGAAGACTTGTTTAGATCCCCACCAGAAACCCAGCGCAAACGCTAGATTGCCGATCAAGTATTGCAGCGCGAGCCAGACGTTGGCATAGAAGCTAATGGCGGTAACCTCTCGTGTCGGCCCTTCCAGTGTGCGTTGGTACACGCCCAGGATCTCGTGTTCAAGTGACAGCGTAGCAACAGTCTTCATAGAACTGACGGCTTCTACACCGACCCCAACTGACTTGTTGAAGGCGTGCTCATGTTTGTCAGCGAATCGGGCCAGGGCGCGTAGCTGCGTGAATCCCACACTGAGGAGAAGTGGGACGATGCTCATACATACAATGGCGAGCTTCCAGGCAATGATCATCGTCATAATGACAGCGGCAAAAAGGTTGATACAAATCGACAAGATGGTGCCGATGATTGACCCACTGAGGCCAGCGATCTGGTTGCCGTCGTTGGTGATCAGGCCGAGCAAACTGGCTGCCGTACGGCCCTTGGATTGATGCCATTGAACATCCTGATCGAAGAGGGCGCGGAAGAGGGACACGCGAATCGTGTAGATGGTCTTTTCAGAGACCCAGCCAAAACCAACCCAACTGGCGATATTGGCAAAAAACTCTATGATAGCCAACACGAAGAACATGAGTGCGTAGAAACGGCCACTGTCTCGAATCTGAGAGGGTGAGCGACAGGGGCTCAGTCCGCCAACAGTGTGGCCGAAGATCACGGCGTCAGCACAGTATGCTCCACCAACAATGCTGGCTCCTGCGAGTGCGAAGAGTGCTACGAGAGCGTGAGGGCGTATGAAGCGTGACATGGCTTTGGTCACAGATGTGAGACTCTGATGGACTTGGTCTTCTTTGGTAGCTGCTGGTGACAAAATGTCGCCGCCTTTGGTGACTGCGATTGAGATTTCGGGGTTTTCGGTCTTCTCCAGATCATGTTCCACCTTTTCCATCTCGGGCACACCGCTGAGCGAGACGTCTTCGTTCGATTGCCGTGCAGCAGAGGTGGAATCCAAGTTCTGCAGGCTGACAAGTCTTGCGTATGCGCCATGTTTGCTCATGAGCTCTGGGTGGGTTCCTTGTTCCAGAACCCGGCCGCTTCCCATAACGACGATGTTGTCGGCCTTGTGAATCGTACTGAGACGATGAGCCACTGATATCACTGTCCGGCCTTCTGAGCAGCGTTCGAGAGCTTCGAGAATCTCCCTCTCACTCTGCGAATCGAGTGATGCGGTGGCTTCGTCGAGGATGAGGATCTTGGGATTCTTGATGATACTTCGCGCAATGGCGATACGTTGCCTCTGTCCTCCACTGAGCCGTGTTCCACTAGCCCCTACCATGGTGCCGAGGCCTTCTGGCATGTTCTTGATGAACCGTGCAGCGTCTGAGATATCCATTGCGTGTTGGACCATGTCAATGATCTCTTCCACTATCGGGCCCTGCTCGCGAGCAGCCTCTTTTGCTTCAGTACCCGCTCTCATGGCGGCTGCTACAGCATTGAGTTGAGGTCCGAGCAGCACATCTTGGAACCGTTCGTGTCCGGGCGTAGCCGAGTTCACTAAACCGTGGGCAACATTTTCAAGGACTGATCGGTCCAGCAAAGTGGCTTCCTGTTGTACGAGACCAACCATACCGCGCACCTGGCGTGTGTTCAGCTCGTGGAGTTCCTGTCCGTCCAAGGTCACTGAGCCCTCGATAGGATCGTAGAGTCGAAGCAATAGGCTGGCTATAGTCGACTTGCCGCTACCTGAAAACCCAACTATGGCTGTCTTTTTGCCAGCCGGAAAGCTCAGAGACACATTCTGGAGCACCTTCTGCTCTGGCCTGGATGGGTAGGTAAAGGAGACGTTCCGAAGTTTGAATTCACCCGCAGCATCGGCAGGCAACCTCAGTCCCGTGTCCACGATGCCATCGATCACCGAGGGCGCATCGATGTCTTCCTTCAACTTACCAAAGGCAGCTGCAGCCCCCGCAAAGATGGCCAGGAATGGAGTCATCTGGCTAAGTATCAACGTGGCTGTCAAGAGAGGTGTTAGCTTCCATGGGCGGTCGTCACACCACCAGGAGTAACTCACCATCGACTAGGAGAAAAACGACGGTGAAGACCGCTCCTATCGTCGTTTCCTTTCCTTGGCCAGCAACCGCATCCGCTATCATATGGCTACCCTGCCAAAATGCCAGTGCATCAGCTGAATAGGCGATAAAATACACCAAGCCAGACTGAATGCCGTTAGCCAACGCCTTGTCGATGCCAGCTTTTCTAGCCAAGCGTAGGTGCGATGAGAAATTGGATTCCAGCTTGTTGTTTGCATTGAAGGCGTGCACAACGGCAACATTTGTCAACGCTTCTGATGCAACAGACGAGGCTGCGGCAAAGTGGTCGGATACTTCGGAAGAGGATTTCTTGACAAAGTATCCTCCGATAAGTGACATCGAAAAGAATGCCGGCACAAGCGCAACGAGAACCCCAGCGAGTTTCGCGATCTTGATGAAGGAGACGATATACGCTGTGACAAAGAAGGAAATACTGGACAGACAGATGCCGACTTTCTCTGAAGTTCCCATGCGTATCATAGAGATGTCGCCATTGAGTCGTGATGACACTTCACCGCTAAGGCGGGTATCAAAGAATGCGGGTTCTTTCCGTAGGAGGCTGCGTAGATAGTGCTCGCGAAGGCGTTGCGCCAGTCTAGCGCCACCTAGAGACCAACATACGAGATGGATGTACACGAGGCAGAAGTGAGCGATGCCCAGGTACACCATGTACAGAATTTTGTCGTTGACCCTATTTTGATAGTAGTTGTTATTGACCGAGGCCTGGGTGTCGGCGGCGCAGATCTGGCCGTTGAAATCATCGAGGAGCTGGCCATAAATAATTGCTAGTAGTGGAAACGGAACACCTGCAGCAATAGCAAAGGCTACTCCAGTGACAAGCAGGAATATATCGAGAGGTGACGGGTTTGCTTGGACAAAGACCGAGAAATAGTTGAACGCTGCCTTAAACTGTAACGGTTGGTACCCCCTCATTAGCACGGGTCAGACCTTGACATTGATGTATGAAAGAATTTCCAACCTTTGCCAAATACCCTGGACGCGGAGTCTGTTCCTCTTGGGATGTCTCTGCCATGATTGTGGGAAAGCGTTTGGCTCAAACGTAACGCACAGCAGTAAAATTGATACTTATCTCCCACAGTCATTAGATATAGTGAGTTGTTCAAGGTGGCCGTTTTGAAAGAATAGGGAACTCCATGTCTGCGCGCAATCTCAACAGGTCGCTCACCTTGACGAGTGCCAGCGATCTAGTTGTGGATCAGCTAGGGCCTCAGGAATTTCCTGGTGCTTCTGTCGTTCTCTGAATGAACCCTGGGTCGAGGAAGATTCCCCATGAGGCCGACATCGGTGTATGTACCCATGTCTCGACATCGATGGGCCATATCATCACAGCTTACATGGCTGGCATGTCCTCGCATGTTCTTCTGGTGGATGGGCAAAGGATGTACATTGAAGGTGCCTAGAGAAGCGGTGGCAGCAATGGAGTCTACGAGTCAGGAGAAGGCAGAATGGATCCGATGATAAGATTTGATTGATTAGATTTGATTGAAATTATCGTGAGACATTTTCTTAACGTTGCATTATGCATGCGAATGGCTTGACGGAGTGGTAGATAATCGTTGGAGCAAGGGCTGTGCATAGGCCTAGACACTAAGGCTTGTTGATGGATGTGCCGAGCAATCTTGGAGTGATCTGGTAGGGATCTGGCTAATTCTGAGACCCGGTATGCGTAGGAGCTCGCCATTCCGCCCCTTGCTCGGCCGCGCCATCACCTCTTCTTACTACACATGTGTCCCGGCCGCACTTTTATCACTCACAGTACACTAGCATAAAGTTGTTGACCGAGATAGAGTTCATAGCAAGGAATGCTGGAGATCACGGCAAAGGAAGGCCTTTTTCAATGCTAGGCATTGAGCCATCCACTGAGCATTTGGGGGGGTCTTCGGGGATGCCCTGCCAACATGGTATGGTTGCCCGATGAGCAAGTTCAAATTCTGCGTCTAAGCTGCAGTGGGCAATGACAAGATCTGCTTAGGCGCTTCGATGTCGCAGCAGGAATATTCGGGCACAGGTCATACCGATGTCACAATAGTGAGAGTGATAGACAATAGGATCTAGTTAGATGACTGCGATCGACCCGTGTGCCTTCACAATCAACTCTCGGCGTACTTGTTCGACTCGCAAATGAAGCCAAGTCAGCCAGCTCCCAAAAAGCCAAGTCTCGCGCAATTTGGGACCACTTGTTCTGGTCGATTCTCATCGATGAAAGCGATCCCACAGGCAAGACGGATATTGCCTGGTCTTGACCATGGATGTGCGGAGTATCAAGGACCTATATGCTTCGAACAATATGGTACGTTGCCGCGTGTGCTGAGCCTGCAAGACGATGATCATCTTCTCAATCAGTCATTCACTTACCAAGGATTGACTCCGCTGGGACAAGGAAGCCTGCGACGAGCTTGCCTTTCAATGAGACGACTTGTGCAGTGCCCTGGCCGATAGCATGAGTCCGCGTCGAGTCCGCAGGGTATAAGAAAGTGGCCTTGACTACAGCTCCGGTCTCGAATGATCTGATCATCGATAACAAACCCGTCTCGTAGAGTACGCCCCAAAGCAACTATATCACGAGGGGTTGCAGCCGTAGTGACCGTCACCACAACCATGAGTCAACATCAACCCATTCTGCGCACTGAACGCCTGGAACTCCGGCCACTCGGATCAGAGCACTTCGAATTCACCAAACAACTCGACTTTGATCCAGATGTTATGAGATATGTCCTGACTGGCAAACCATTGACACCCGAGCAGGCCGTCGAGGTACACCAATGGCTACTCAACGCAGCAAAGCCGCTTCCCGGCGTCGGGTGTTGGGTCGGCTTTGTCGGTGACGACTTTGTCGGATGGTGGGTCCTTGCTCCTTCTCAGAAAAACGTGGGAGAAGACGGACCGGCGCAATACTACCACGACAGAACTGAATTCGGTTGGAGACTCTTGCCTAAGTTTTGGAGAAAGGGTTATGCAAAAGAAGGATCGCGCGAGCTGCTGAGGTACGCCTTCGAGGACTTGGGGCTGAGAGAAGTGGCTGGAGACACCATGACTATCAACGTGGCCTCTCGAGCCACAATGGCCTCTTGCGGATTGCAACATGTTCGGACCTTCCATAACCAGTATGACGACGTGTATATTCCTGGCATTGAAGAAGGTGAGGTGGAATACAGAATCACCAGGGATGAATGGGTGCGGCAGCATCAGCCCTGGCAGCGCTAGCAACCAGGTCGACTATTGACACCGACGACTTGTGGGAACAGCGGGAGTAAATGGGTCAGAACTACCATCGTCAGATTGTAATTTGTTGCTCGCCGCTGCGATAGTATGGAGTATGGGAACAGGTAGAACGCGTTCTTCGTGCAGGGGAAGGGGAGTGGGAGTGGGATGGATGTCCCTTGGACATTACGGAGTAGCACAAGTAACTTCATCGAATCCAAGCTTATCTCTAGAAGGTTAGCCCATGGTGGATAAATGATGCTGCTTTTCCGAGCCCACGTCCATGTGCCATGTGACCATATCTAGCCCCTTGTCAGCTGTTACGTCTTTCTTTTCTAATGACGCCTAGCCTCGGCGTACTACGGAGGACCGCTGATAAAATACCTTGGCGCCACCGTAACGGTAATGCCAAGGCTGGTCCGAATCGTATATCCAGCTTCCAGTACTCCGTACTCCGTAGCTTTCTGGCATTAAGAATGAGAACTTGCCCTCGCTGGTACCTACGCCGTCTGATCACACCCTGGCTCGAACCGAGTGTCTCTGTTAGCTTTTCCTTCGGATTACATCGAGCTAAAGCAACTCATATCGATGGATGATCGTGCATTATCTAGGCATGACTCGGAAAACTCTGACGACCCTTATCCGAAGGTTCCATCCTCATTGCTATGCTCGCACAGTCGGCCCACAGTGACGACTGACGCCCACTCGCGGCGATCATCAGGTTAACATGGATACTACCAGCCATATGCCACTTTAGTTAAGTGTTGATCCACCATCATCACCCCCACAGAGCCTCGTCCTTGCATATGTGCTCAGGGTTCAGAGGAGCTCGCCAAGGTACGAAGGAGTCCTGTATCTAATCTAATCAATAATTCATCCAGCTAATGAAATCAGATCATTTCCCATCCTGTCGTCCATGCCCGCCCCTTGCCCCTCCAATAAGAATAAGTGCATCACCGTCCCACCTTGTTCAGAAGCCGGTTTCGGCGGAGGACAAAGTAGCAGGGCTAGATCAATTGTCACCAGATGTACGGAGTACTCATACCTGGCCAGGCTAAGTCATGCGAGAGGACCCACGTGGAAATTTTGCATCTGTCTCGAGAACATCTATCTTGCATCGACTATGTATGTGACCTAAGCCCTCTTTCGTCGACATACTACAACCTGAATTCGAAAGATCAATATCAATGGCGATCTTGGACAGACTCCGTCATCTTGTTGGCGACAAAGGGCCTCGCGCTATGCAGGAGGATCCTATGGGAGACTGTTCCAACACAAGCCCCAGAGATAATAAGGAAGCCGAAACAGGTACAGTTGATGCATCAGCTACAGGCAAAAGCAATGAAGACATCCCAGCTGAGGATGCTCAAATGGGGGTCAAAAAGATTGAGGCCGTGACTTTGGCCTGGTCAAAGAAAGCGCTGGCAACGATCCTGATCCTGTATGTTGCAACGATCTTAGATACTTGGTGCCGTCGTGGCTAATGTGGCTCTTTCATTCAGCATCTGGCTCCTGACCCTGGTCAACAATTTCAAATCCACTATTGTTCTGAGCTTAACTCCCTTTGCCACAAGTGATTGGTCGACACACTCCCTCCTAACGGTGATCGGCATTGTCTCCAATACCATGACAGCAGCGGTCTATATCCCGATGGCAAAGATGTTGGATGTCTGGGGCCGTGCTGAAGGATTCCTTCTCATGCTCTGCCTGTGTACTCTTGGGGTGGTTCTTATGGCTGCGTCGGAAAATCTTTCGACCTACTGCGCTGCTCAGGTAGGCTGCAAGCCAATCCATTCATTCGACCTGCGATACGCTCTGCAGATACTTACTAAGAATGGGTGAACAGGTCTTTTACTCCGTCGGCTTTGGAGGACTCGCCTACAGTTGGAGTGTGCTCGCCACGGACGTGACGAACCTCAGGAATCGAGGGTTGGCATTCGCATTCACATCCTCTCCCGCAGTGATCACAGCATTTGCTGGGTCAAAAGCTGCCGAGGGCTTCTACAACAATGTCAGTTGGCAATGGGGTATTGGCTGCTGGGCCATAATTTTCCCCTGCGTCGGCGTGCCATTGTACTTGATTTTGAGGCAAAATCTGCACAAGGCCGAGAAAAGGGGGCTCATCGTCCGGGAGAAAAGCGGCCGGACCTGGTCAGAGCAGGCCTTGTATGTCTTGAAAGAATTTGACTGTGAGTATTCAGATACGCTTCTGTCATTTCTGTTTGTTGCACCACTGACATGTCTCGGAATAAACAGTGCCAGGTGTGGTCCTGTTCGCCAGTGGTCTGACGGTGTTCCTCTTGCCATTCACGCTGGCCTCTCATGCACGCAATGGTTGGAATACCGACTACATTATTGCAATGATCATCACAGGGTTTGTCATACTGGTCATGTTCGTCGTGTACCAAATTTACCTGGCGCCCAAACCATTCCTCAAGTCTCGCTTCCTACTGGACCGGACCGTCTTGGGGGCGTGTCTACTGAACATGACCTATCAAATTTCCTACTATTGCTACGCTAGCTACCTCACGTCTTTTCTCATGGTGGTTTACAATTTGACTCTGTCTGAGGCCGGATATGTCGCCAACACGTTCAGCGCGGTCGCATTTGTCTTTCTTTTCATCACCGGCTACATCGTCCGAGTTACCGGCAAATTCAAATTCATCCTCTGGTTCTGCGTACCGCTGTACATCTTCGCCGTTGGCCTGATGATCCACTTCCGAGAACCCAACGGATATATTGGCTACATAGTTATGTGCGAGATCTTCTTCTCTGTCGCTGGTTGTGTCTTCATCCTTCTCTGCCAGCTCGCCGTCCTCGCTACTGTTGATCATCAGTACGTTGCAGCGATTTTGTCACTGTTGTTTGTATGCGGTACCGCCGGTGGCGCAATTGGGGATACGGTTTCGGGAACCATATGGACCAACACGTTCAAGAAGGCACTCGAGCGCAACCTGCCTAGATCCGAGTTGCCGAACCTGAACTCTATATACGGCAGCCTGACAGTTCAACTCAGCTACCCGCCGGGAACTCCAGAGCGCCTTGCGATCCAGCTTTCGTACGGTTATGCTCAGGTACGCATGCTCGCTGCGGCTTGCTCCATCATGGCTTTGGGTTTCATATGGGTGGCTATGATCAGGGATATAAATGTCAAGAAGATGACGCAGACCAAGGGTAACGTGTTGTAAAGGCCAAAAGCCGATTGGGCTTGGGACAGTTCGTGGTGTCTTGCTGGCGCATCGTAACAAACCAGGTATCCTTACTCAGTGCCAGGCGATAACCTGGGCGGTCACCCGCCTAACACAACTAATGCTAGTGGAGTCTCATTATACCTTTTAACGTCAGAGAGAGTAATGCACCGTGAAGACGAAGTCAACAAGCAACGAGACTAGTTGCTGGGCTTGTGCACCAATGTGACTCTTGAACCCAGCTCTCGATCCCTTCTCTTTCGGCGTGTTCTGCGCAGAAGCCAGGTCGAAAGGCTCTTAATGTTAATTATTTGTTCTTCCTTCCACCCATCACACATAACCACTATTTCGTCTCCGAGTCTTTTAACCTTAGATACTGAAGTGATATTAGTAGAACAACCTTACGGTCTCGAAGGCGTCTGATAAGGGGCTTCTGTTCTCCCAGAATTTAAGACGCTCCGGATATTTCCTTTTGTCGTGCTGCAGAGCATCAAAGATTCAATACTAGTACCTCCCCCCCAATACAGCAGACTCTGTTTAAGCTCAGATGGAAAAGCCTACGGGCAATAGCAAGGAGATTATCGACAGCTCTTATCCTACTGCGCGTTCTACTATTATCTTACTACTACAGTAATTATTGATATCATAATGACTTAGACTTTCTTCTAAAAGATAGAGTCTAATACCTCTGTATGAACATATTCTACTTTTTTTGATATTACTCTTCTTTGTCTAATTATCCTTCTGCCCCTCCATCAAGTGAACTGATGTAAGATAGCATCTAGGTCCTTAAGATTATGATTTCGTTTGGAGACGGCTCAGCATGCTTGGAGCAGAAGGTGAGCATTTTATTAGCTCTTGCGGCGCCCTCCATGGCGGTCCTTCTCTCTTCGTTTATAAGGTGGGAGAGTTTATTCGGACGGATCCAGATTCTAAAGCTGCTTTGAACTGTGTAAGTGGGACTCCATATTGTTTGTACCTTCAGCTGTAGAGGAATATCTGCTAGAATGAAGGTTGCTATGTTTAACATATTGAGAAATTGATAGTCGCATCCGATATATGGACTGGACGAAAGATCAAGGGCGGCGCAGGTCTTTTGAATAGCTGTCAATTGCACTCCCACTCAAAACATTGCAGCTGGAGTATGCTTGGTAAAGATGATCACAGTCCGTCAGCGAGCTAGCTAGATTTGTGACCCAAAAAGCATTTTGCTGTCCGCGCGCCCTGAACAGCTATGTCTGAGGAACTTCCAGTGCAGACCTGAGTTGGATTTGTGTCCATCTCTATGACATGGGGGACAGTGGACATGCCAAAACACTCAGAAGCCCGCCAGAGATTCAGCCAACTACCCATTGTCAAGCATTAGCCCCACCCCTTGAGGTCTCAGCCTTGTTATGTACATTGGGGATCCTGAAGACTGAACCGTCTTAGAGCGTAGCACTACTGCCAGTAGTGTGCTAGCTAGTATGGCGAATAAGTGGCTCCTCTGTAAAACTGGTTAACAATCATCTGATCCAGGGCGTAAATGGAATGACTTGGTTAGAGGAGGGGGAGAAGGAAGCAGGAGGTGGAGAAGCAGCAATTAACTATCCGTTGAAAAGAAGCAGTGCAATTGACATTCTCCTCTAGATCACACCTTCCCATCATCAATACCCGCTACATCAGGTATCCTAGTGTTAAATTTTATATATATATATATTATATATGCCCCGAACTGACCCGCCCCGATTACCACATTCGTTTGGGAAAGGGAGCATGGCCGCTTTAATCGGGCACGTGACGGAGCAAGGGAGAGCATCGGGAGAGCATCGGAAGAGGGTGAGGGGGCGGACAGGGAGCAAAGGAGAGCGTCAGTTGAGTACAAGGGAGTTGTAGGGGGAGCAGCAAGTGAGCGAGCCAAAGGAGGACACAGCCGTGAGAATGCTGTTGGGATCCCTAACGCCGGCAATAATTTCCCTGTTCTTGCGAGCCAAACCTCATCTGAAACGCTGCTGTCTAAACCTAAAGTGGGGTCACGGATAATGCTTAAGAAACCCGAAGTACACTCCTCAAGCGCCATAAGCAGACCCTCTTTCAGGAACCTAAAGTGGACCACAGGAGCCCAAAACAGTACACCCGTATAATTGCTGGACGAGCACAATTATGCACGAGACTATGTCGTACCCTCGGTATGTCGGCTTTTGTGCACTCGCGGTAGCACCTTAGTGCCACATTGCATGTCCTCAATGGGCGAAAAGGGCTGTGCACTCAGTAGACCTGCCGAAAATCTAGTCAATTTCAACATTTCTTCCGAGCTCAACGACAAGCGCAACATGCCTAGCGCACACAGCACAAGAAACAAGCCCAACCCGCCTCCCTCACAAACTGCGAAAGTGCAAGTGCTGGCTATTCAGGGGCAAGCGGTTAGTGACGAAAACTCGAAATATGAGCAGCGAATACTTGGCCGTATCAAGAAATGTCTCCAACGGGCTGAACATCCAAACACTCCAGAGTCGGAAGCCTAAGGCGCATGGCGTATGGCAAGTCGCATAATGGCTCAGTACAACGTTACGCAGGCCGATCTTCTAGATCGGACTACTAACGAGGACGACTACGCAGCGCTAGGAGGGCATTCGGTCGTGGATATCACGAGCACTAAAGGTAGTGAAGTAAAAGTTATCTCCCAAATTTGGGTTCACAAGGTTGCCTCCGCGATGACTATCTTCTTCGACTACCGGAGTTACTCCACCCGTCGTCTGACCTCCGTTGAATGGACATTTTATGGGATTTCTGCGAATACGGTCGGCGCAGCAATGGCCTTCGAAATAGCCCATAATCTGACGCTTGAATGGGCTAGAGGCAAAACTGGCAAAAACGCAAAACATAGCTATTGCCTAGGCGTTAGTAGAGGCCTGCTGAAGATTGCTCGAAAGGAGAAGAGTGAGGAGGCGAAACTTTCGGAAGGGGCGGGAGGACGAGGTGAGTAAAGTCAGCAAGAGAAACACATTCCCTATGCTGCAGAGGTCTCCCACCCTGATTAGAATGCGACCTCATGCCCATTGCTAAAAGCTAGGGTCTCACCATACCTTGAGAACGACGACAAGCCGGCAATCAAGCTAGATGATAGTGACAGTAACTCCTTTAATACGGCAAGAGAACAGGGAAACATTACTGACGATGGCGACATCCAAGAACAAGCAAGTGTCAGTGACGAGGATGAAGCTAAGGCTAAAGTAACTTTTAAGGAGTAGGAAGAGGAGCCACTTAACCTAGACGCTGACTTTAAAGAACAACTTCACCGGATGGCTCCCCGTCATGGTTCCTGAAACCTCTACGACCGTGGTTGACCATGACAGCGAAGGCCAGCTCACTTTAAATCCCTGGAATTCAAGCCAGGCTCTAGTGCGATTCCGTCAGTCTGCCGAGAAGGTTGCAACAGAGTACTTGAAGACGCAGAACTTGAAGCTTCATAAAGGTAGACCCAGAGAATACAAAGTCAGGAACAGGGATGCGTATCGAGATGGAGTTGAAGACAGTAAGCAGATCGACGTGAAGAGGAGAAGGATCGAGGGTGCTTGACTGAAGTGCACAGTGTCAGCTACGGTCTCAATGACTTCTACCAGATCGAAGATTGGTCGGTCGATTTACATCACCACGCCCATCATACGGACTTAAATTGGCTCAATGAACAAGCGGAACTAATCTCACATCTTGAACCGTTACGGAAACTCATTATCCTTACACATTATAGCCCTTGTACGAGCGAGGAAGCAATCGGTCCCAAGCATAGAGGAAGTGCAATCTCTTCCGGGATTCGCCACCGATCTATCAAGTGAAGCCTACTAGACGAATTAAAATATTGTAGTTTAGGCCTTAGGTACACACATTTCAACTATAACTTTTAAGATGTAAAAAATAGAAAAAGAGTTGTCTCGAACTAGCGTGGTTACTATTTTACTTAGGTAGCTAGTTTTAATTCGCAAAAGATTCTTACTATATAATTATAATATTATAAGTACTGGCTCTATACGATCTTCTTCTAATCTTACTTTAAAGTTATAGAGGTTAACTTAGTACCTAATAATTCTAATACTTTAAGCTCATCTAGAATTACCTTCTAGTTTACGTCTCCACTCTTGAGAGAATAGAAAAAGTGCCTAAATTATAACTTAAGGTAATCTTCTCGGAGTATTTCTAATCCGTCTACGTATTTTAATATATACGTCAGTAGAGCCATCCAGGCATAGTAATAGTAGTGAGATCAATCGCGTATAGATAGTCGGATAATAGCCTCTATATAGCGAGGGGCCGTTAGTATTCGTACAGGGTAGAGGTGAGAGGAAAAGGCCTCTTATCCCCGCCTAGGTTACGCACGAGGTAGCTAAGGGTCCGAGGCCAGGATGATATCTCCATTTAATGACTGAAAGTCTAGACTTGATAAGCTGTAAAGGAGTTCCGACTCCTTCAGTAAAGAAATGATTAGGTCTTAATTAACATATAGGTGCCGTGCTGGAGGCGGGAAAGGATGAAAGTCGCCTCTGAGCCTACATTCCGAGATTTGTTTGCAGTCCAAAACCCTGCTGAGAATAGGGCTTCGAAGCTAGTATATATTAATTCATCAGGCAAAATGAAGGAAGTTTCTATTAAACTAACATCGATGACGGAAGGGACTCCGTAGATTGTTAATAAATAATTGCCCCATAAAACATTAGGAATGCGGGCGTTGTTAAGGAGCTATGCAATCATGGCAACAAGCACATTATCTAGAGATTGGCCGTTGAACTTGAAGGTGTCCATTTCGGAGATAGCAAGATCAAGATAATATTGAGAAGATTAAGTTAGAGTCTTATTGTATAGATAACTAGTACCCCTAGAAACTTAGAAATAGCCTGTGCTATATTAGGAAGGTCCACCGAGAAGGCCCCTAGACTAGGCATCTACATGTAGTAGTATATCATCCGGTCTAGAGCTCTAATGACTGACGATTATCTGCAAAAATAGCTTCCTTCTTGCTATTATATGAAATATCCCCTTCTCCCTCCTTTCGAGTGACCATGGCACGTAGTTAGGACCGTATAGCCGCTTAAAGATTCACGCCGCACGCCCTTGGTCTGCCAGATAAAGGGAACGCATTCCTCTCCGCGATCAATACAAAGCACTAACGCACGCAACGAAACATACCCTAGGGATCAAGAAGAAACAACCGCAACATCCTCCTCGGCGAAAGGGCATGTTCGGGTCGGTCGATTAAGGTTGATGGACTCTAAGAAGGGTAAGCCAACATCCTTTCCCATCTCCTGTAAGCGACGTCAAAAGTATTGAGTTAAGGTATCCTAGTACCCCTGTGATCGAGTGCTGATCCGATCTAGCGTGCATAACTATCTCCTAGACCGTTTTACAATCGAAGGCTCCGAAGCGGGAGCGGAAAACCGAACAACAGAACCCGCCCTCTCGAAAGCGACCGCGTAACATCTCGTCCTGAACCTCCAAGAGTCATTAATTGGCCAGAAAGAAATCCACAAACTCGTTTCGCCGAAAACGTTCGGATGCAGGTTCTGGCAAACCCAGTTCGAACGCACGAAGTGGCCAGAAACCTGTGGAAGAGAAGAGTGCTCCTTATCACCTTCATGAGCACGGAACTTGGCCCTCACGAGCATGTGAAACGCCGGAAACTGGGAACCCTGGGGGGCATATTATAAGTTCCGGCACATACTTCACGGCTGTGCTCGCACTGCTAAGACGCCCTCAGGGTAGCCACAGCTCGGAACGGCTTAGTCATGATTCAGGTTATGTGGCGGTTTGCTCAGGACAAGAAGCGGAAACGGATTTTGGAGAGGTCAACGATTTGCCGCTGAGTATTGTGGTATGTACATAGAATAGGTAGGGTTTTATATGAGTACTTAGCTAGCTATTTAGCTTAACACCCTGTCCGGGGCTTGAGGGAAGGACTCGAAACCCTCTTATAATCACAATGCGTAAGTGCGTAGGTCGGACCGCCAAAACTAACGTTAACACCTCCTGTTCGATGACACAACCTCAAGTCCCCATCTCGGTCATTTGGATGCCTTCATGCAAGGACTTTTTTTCTTGCGTTTAAGCCACCCTAATGGCCGTTCAGCTTTATGTGACCCATTTTGGGCCTCTGGTTTCCGTTGACGATTAACGTTGAGGGATGCTTCGGTGAGATTTTTGCCGCAGGAAATTCGACCTTGACGCCACTCGTGGAAGGAATCGGCCTATGAGGATTTCGTGGCTTGCGCGGCGGGAGCTCCTTCAAGTAGGCTGGGAGCTGCTGCTTTTGCCCGGGTGGCTGAGCACTGTGATCGATATATTAGTTTGTTGAAAGGGAGGCGTGCATGTTGTTAAGTAAGTTGCATAGGGGTATTTCAAAACTTGGAGTGACATACCCATTGTAGTGTATCCCAGCAATCAAGTCGCCGCGAGCATTCATCTCTGCTCCATTCATCAAGAATGTGCCACTACCTGGAAGAAACAGCTTGTTCTGGTTTGCCAGCCCGTAAATGAGATTGTTTTCGGCATTGCTAAGCTGTGACTGGAAGTAGTTATTCATGCGATTCCGAATCGCATCTTCATAGTTATCCCACGGCGTTTCCCAGTCAATTCCCGAGCTGGAGCTCACGCCCACAACGGTAATGGCATCAACTCCCTGCGGGTCGGCCACGCGCGATATCTGGAGTCCGCCGTCGCTAACTACACCCAGAGCCACATTGACATGCCAATTCAGAGTAATTGCGAAACTGTGTGCAATAAGTTAGCAAGCTAGACTTTCTGTAGATACTTCCAACCTACGTTGCTCCTGTTGTGAACGGGCCAGAGATGAACCCAGTCTGGTCGCATTTGAAGTTGAATGTATTGGACCCAGTGATTTTAATCAATTGGCCACCTGGCGTGAAGATAATCTGTGAACTAGCTTGGGCTTCAAGCGTGGTCAGCTAGGAATGGACATTTCAAAAATCTTCACTCTCATGGTTAGAATTACCGTTTTCGTTAACTTCAATCTTGTTCCAGGCAGACCCGCCAGCCGTATCTGAATTCTCTGAAGTTGACACGTCCCCGTTCCAATAGAAGCTGCCGTCATCTGCGCGTTTGAAGTCATAGTAGCTGTCATTTGGGTCGGGATGACGGGAATTCCAAGACATAATGTATCTCGGCGCAACTTCAATTGACCCATCACCATGAGCCACTGCGACAGGCTCTGTGCATTCTATCTCTGTGGCAAAGTTCAAGAATTTGAGAAGGGGGCAAAACCAATCGAACCAGAATTGATCCGCATTCATCACCAATAAACCTCCATTGCTCGTGGAACCATCGACCCAGGTTCCCGAATAGTCGAGGACTGGTGGACTTGGTGGAGGGGTTCGATTGGTCATCATCATGTAGCAGAGCGCGTTTTGATCTAGCATGTTTTGTGGTGTAGAATTAGGCACTGATGGATCCAACCAAGGGTACATATAATAGTTCAGAGAAGTTGGCGGAAATGATGGAGCATCAGGGTTAACTGTAACGACAACGTTAAAGATTTCCACGAACCTGCAACAGATTTTGACACTGACCTGTCGATGGTTCACTGGTTTGAAGGGAAATACCCAGCAGCGTTTTGTCTGAGGCCGCCATGAGTGACAACCAGCGATTGACAAGGGTAGCAAAGCTGCTTCGTACGACATAATTTTCCTTGGACCAATCTTCCCCGCCAAAGTGGCTCATTGCAGGATCGTAGTTATATGCCTCTAAGTGCATACGTTAGCCAGCGATAACCACAGAGGTTATAGAGGTTATAGCTCTAACCCGAGGCATCGATAAACAGTTGTGCTAAAGAGAATACTCCTTGTGGGTTACCCATTTCTTGCAAGTACCCCTTATTCGCTGGATCGTTGGGGTCAAGATTTTTGGAGCCTGGCAAGTGAAGTTAGCTCGGCATCAAACCATACGAAGTTCAATTCACCGATGGTTACTGGAAATGCCAGGACCCAGCCGGAAACATCCCATTCCTTCTCTGTTGGGTCGTTCGGATCATCACTTGTGTAAAGGGTGAGTGTTCCGGATTGGAACTTAAGTAAATAGTACAACTGCGGGATGAGAGAAGTCACGTTCAGTGATATTTGAGGTGCATCTAGTTGCCCTGCCATGGATCCTCCGCCTCGTACGGTCATGTTGAAGGTTTTGATTGGAGAGGTGGGATCTGAGATGGCCCACATGTTCCAAAAAGCATCGTCAATCAGAGATTGGCTGAGAACAAGCAATTGATGCCATGGTTTTGGACTTGTCTTGTACACCAAACTATTTGTAAAAGGGTCTGCCATGTTGTAAGGCTGTCCTCTTTGGGCAGAACTATCGTTTTTGAGTGTGCGGACACTCGTCTTCCACGGGCGGGACCAGGTGCATTTATAGCTGAATCACAACAATTAAGGAACGAAGAATGATTCCCTCCATCATAAATTTGTTTCACATGCAAATTCATCAAATTCACTCATTTTGTTGGTCTGGGCTTTGAGTTTCAAATAAATGGAGTGTGGTATCTGATTCGATCAAACCTCTTGACATCAAAAGTCTGATGATATGCGCTCTGTCGACAAGATCCTTGAACGGCCTCAACTCCTCTAAAATCAAGCGTTTCCCACTTTCATTTCACTTTCGTTGTTTTCGGTCTGTCAATGCACTAAATAATTCAATAAATCTTCGTGTTGAAGACACTGGTTGTTACTAATCTTGTCGTCATTCGCCGCCTCTCACCCCTTCTATACTGGCACCAGCGCTGCACCTGAGCTGGAGGTGAGTCAGAGCTCAAGAAATAACAGCACTTAGAAATCTCCAGCACATGCCACTCACTAATCAGCAGCATCAGAAATTTTGGGACCGGGACCTCCCCCTCAGAGGGTTGCAATTACATGGCCTTCATTTAAATATTTTTGAGGGAGGAAAAGGGGCAATGCCTTCTCGTAGTAATCAAGCCGCAACAAGTCATGGACAGATGTCTCCACGTAGAGTAATAATGGTTTGGTTGTACGGTTCCGCTAGGTTTCTAGAGATAGGTATTGATCATGGTTTGCTGTAACGGTTTCCTGGCCTCAAGCTCCCGGGATTATGTCGATCATGGAGCATAGGGTTCGATCTGTGCACGTCCCCAACAAGATGGCTCGTGCTTTCAGCCCCATTATTAGGGACAAAAGAACATTGATGATACACGGACTACTTTGCTGGCTGCAATACGATTTCGGCAGATGTTAGTTATCCGGATGTGTTTATCCATTTAGCAAAGATCTGCATAAGTTGCGAAATATTTGGCTCCTGGCCAATCTCCACGCTTGCCGTTCAATACTGTAGTCTCTTCAATGTTGTCCACAGCTCGTAAATGGTGTGCTGACTTCTACAGCCACTCATCATGGAGCTCTGCGTATATTTGCGCCTTCGCGTCTTCTTTTCCTTGCGATGCAGATACCAATAACGGCGTGATCACGCGCGTTATTCATAGGTTCGCGACTGTGGATGGGTGTTCAGCTAGTGCTAAATATCAATATCCCAGAGCTTAGACCAAGTTACTTCGCCTCAGCGCCTCCCTTTGTGTTGTGAATATTCAGTCTGAGCTTTTCAATGCATCAATATCCGTCTAAATGCGTCTTCAGAGATGGTTGTTCCATGGTTCGTTCAACAGCTTTCAGCTCGATAGAGCTCTGAAAAAGTCGAAAATAATCTCATAAACAAGAGCTAAATCTGCCTAGAAACGACAGAATGAGCATAGAGAAGTCAAAATTTCTGTCATTGAGCACCGTCACAGTATAAGAAGGGACTTCTTGCTCCGTTGTCTGATCTGAAGGCAAGTAGCCGCTAATTCGGTCAAGGTACTGTTTTCATAACATCATCATCATCATCATCATCTTCTTCTTCAATCTCCTTCATCAAGACTCTTAAAATTGTGGTTTCTCCAACCCACTCCAGGAACTCAACCACAATGATTAGCATAACAGAAGACTCAGAGTTTATGACTAATCTATTGCCGGCGAACCCCGTCCCAGCTGGAAATCGATTCGTGGCGATCAAAGACGCTCAGTCTAATCCGGCCGTCGTGGCTATCGGTCAAGATCAAGAACTTAACTTGATCATCCAAAAGAATGGCGTTCCAGTCCTCGTAGATTATGGAAAACTCTGTGGGTTACAGGGAAATGTTCTGGCTTTCGACGTATATCAAGATATATATCTGAATTTGTGGTTCGTGATTGCTACGGATGCCGGCAATAACCAAAGTAATCTTTATCTGCTGGTAAACATCCCAGCCAGCAGCATTCTGGAACCATCTCAGGATTCCATCATCGAAAGCGGCCTCGTATTCAACACAATCCATGGCATCTACATGGCACGTATACCTACTTCTACTGCTTGGATCCTTGGCGACTAACACCTTTACAGAGCAACTTCGTCCAAACTGTAGGTCCATATCAGCTGCCTCAAATTTTCGTGGCATTCCAACCATTGGGCAAAATTACATCCGAAGACCAACTAGGCTATCTCAACATGACTGCAAATTCACAAGGGCAGCTCACGATTCTAATGAATAACAAATGGAAACTCGCAACAGATCCATTGAAGATCATCGACGTGACTTTTGGGTCAGCTGTGGTTGGTAAAGGTGCATTTGTACTATATGAGAGCACCGAAGGCTTAAACATCCAATTTCGAGTTTTTGAAGGGCATGACTTCAGTGTTGAAGTGGCTGTTCCATCAGGTGATGCATTCCTAAGCACGCCATTATTCCCGACATATGTTGACAGTGACAGGTGCTACTTGCTTGAACTCTTATATCGACCTGGGTACTGGTTATACCGTTTTACTGGTCGGTGGAGACCAGATCACGATGTATACTTCACACCAGTATGTTATCCCAGATAATAAAGGAACAATTATTACGACAAAAGACACAGATCTGGGTATTAAAGACCTCCACCTATCCCGAACCGAAACTGAACTAACCATGTGGTATACGACATCGAGTGATGCCGTTCATTACTATGCGGCAAACCTGGACGATCTGAATGACGGGCTTTTGGTACCCTTGTTGCCATCAGGATCTGGTGGACAGATATCTGGATTATTGTCTGCCGCATCCACCCACAGCGAAGTCCTTGTCAACACTCTTCTCAGTGTTAATCATTCAGGGTTCATAACGATGTTACAGCAAGCCACGGACAGTGGCATGTGGGAAAAGATCCCATTCTATGCTCCATCAAAGACCAATAATATGGAGGTCCCTAGCTTTACCATTAGAGTGATGGCGACTTCGGATGGTAGCAACAACGTAAACGAAAAAACTCCAAATTGCCAGCTTCACCTCGTCAGTTCTAGTCTCATTCAAGTTACGTCAAATGGTGCAAGCACAAGTATATCACCGGATGGTGTCTGGATGTCATGCGACTCTAACAGTGTCCTTACACTCATCGTCGCAACTGCAGATTTGGCCTGTGTCACAATCCAGGTTGATCAGTTCAAGTCTGAGACAGGATTCATTGAAACAATACCTTCGTTTATCATTAATCCTACGGAGAAATTGTTACCAAACTTGCTTCCCATTACAAGCGGTGCGGATCTTCTTAATGCGAAGACCCAAACTGGAGAACCCTTGCTCAAACCAGGGTCAGTAAGCCCAGAGGATGCTGATAGCGCGGCAACGATAATCTCTGAGTTGACAAGAACAAACCCACTGGTGCAGGCTCCATCACCGGGACGTTTCCAAAGGCAAAGGAGGCGGGTGAAATTCTCAGAGGAAACCAAAGCTCAACGTCCCATCCATATAGCTGGTGTCCTACCAGAAGACCCGGAGGCCCGAGCTAGAATGTTTGCATTAGGAGACTGGAGCTCTTTCTGGGATTTCTTCTACGACCTCTATGAAGAAGCTGAAGAGGTCCTTGGCTGGTCTCTTCAAAAATTAGGTAAGAATAAGTGTAAAAAACTGCATATTGGATTCTGACGTTATATAGACGACGTCTATCATCTTGTACTTCATTGGTTGGATCAAGAATTTCGCTTTGTTCTTGATAGTTTTCAAGCCGTCGGAAAGGCAATCAGCTGGGTATTCAAAAAGATCACAGTTGCCGTTGACAAGCTTATCGACTATGTTGGCTTCCTGTTCTCGTGGGATGACATCCTACAAACATCCGACACGATCAGCACATACATCAATGCAGGCTTGTCCTACGGCAACACCCAAATTGGAGAGCTGAAATCCCAAATTGACA
This sequence comes from Exophiala aquamarina CBS 119918, assembly GCF_000709125.1. Taxonomy (NCBI): domain Eukaryota; kingdom Fungi; phylum Ascomycota; class Eurotiomycetes; order Chaetothyriales; family Herpotrichiellaceae; genus Exophiala; species Exophiala aquamarina. The sequence goes on from NW_013550587.1 coordinate 125,379, forward strand.
CATACCTCCAAACATTGAGAGTCTCCGCAACCAGGGGAAAGCTTAAGCCATCGAACGTATTGACTGCGAGTAATGAGCAGGATCCTCAGTCGACAGACCCGACAAAAGCCGCCCAGAACGGAGTGGCTTATAATTTTGCTGCGTATCATATGCAACATAGCGGGTATGCCACTGATAGTACTATCATCCCCAAGATCCCTTCCAACAGTTCCCAAGACAGTGGTCAAGAACTCAAAGCAATCTGGGACAGCATCTCCAAAGAAGTTGATGTGGTGAAATATCTTGTTGAAGACATTTCCCAGGACATTAAGGACATTTTCACGCCTGGGACGGACACAAATGAGATATTCGCCAGGCTGAAGGATGAGCTTGTGAACGCGGCAATCGACACCATACAGAATGTCGCTGATGCTTTACTCGAGGCTGTCAGCCTGTGCATTTCAGAGTTCCAGGACTTGGGAAATGCGGAAATTCAAGTCCCAATTTTCAGCGCGTTATGGGACTTGATATCTGACGGACGGAAATTTACGGTCTTCAACTGCCTCTCATTGATCCTTGCTATTCCAAGTGCCATCCTCTTTAAGCTTGCCGCAGGCAAAGCTCCACCAGCTCTTGAGGGGCGCCTTACCGAAAAAACATTTGGGATGTACGTTACTGGCGACCCTAAACTTGATCCCACACTCGCCAGCGATATCAAAGCAGTGACCGAATGTGTCGCCGTCACCTCTGGCGGACTTGCTGTCATTGTGATGGCATTGACTTTTGTTACAGATCATCTGAGCGTATCCACCGTCAAGAGTAATAAGCTGCTTGCGAACAACCAGGGTTTCCAACCAAATGGCCATCCGGAGCTGCCAACTGCAGCTGGAAATGCGATGGACGCAGCCACAATATTCTTGGATACATTTACCTTGATCACCTCCTGGCCTCTAAAGTACAAATATGACCAGAACCTTTACTGGACAGTGAGTCACTCTTATCAAGGAGCACAACTTCAAAGCTGACAAAGATTTCAGGTATGGGGACTTGAGCTGAGCAATGCTATATTTCTCGCCTGCAGTCGTATCGTCGGCTGGAAATTCGGCTTCCCACGGGTCGAGACCAAGCGATCCGTCGGTATCTGGGAGGTCGTCACTAGCTTCCCAATATACATCGTTGATATTATTATTGACGTCCACGAGTTTGACCTACCCGATGGCGATCCTGACAAGGATGATGCGCTGACAACCAGACATGTCATAGAGGAGACTGCTACCCTTATTAAAAACTGGGCTTTTGGTGTTGCAGCCTTGAACGATGAGATTAATGAGCCAGTGACGGCAGTAGCGCTTGCAGTGATGGGCATTGCAACCGTACTTAGCTCATCATTCAAGTTTGTCGATTTTGTGTTTTGGTATGAGGATAGGCCAAAGGAGCCAGGGCCGGTACGCCCTCCTGGCCATGGTTTACCTCCACCCTCGAAAAAGCAATGTGTCTTCCAGGACAACTGAGAATAAAACGGCCAGTAAGAGCCCGAATTTGAGATTGGGGTTGAACTGTTAAGGCGTCTATGGTCATGATGGAGTACTACTAATTCTCTTTTCTTGATATGTCTCGTAGTGCTTTGTCTGCGGTATCGTCGTCAACAATATTGATCTATGCTACGAATTTCGCATATTTTATCTCATGCGATTGCCTCCACTTGCCTGAAAATTCCTCGAAGTCCTTCTAATAGGTCCAAGGAATAATTCGGACTCACCATGTCATCAATCTGGACGAACAAGCTCTCTGCTCAGTGCACGAGTTCGAAGAAAGCCAAGGTGGTTCGCTCATTTTCTCGCCCGATCTTCTCAATATCCAATTTCGATGCTATTTCGAGCGATCATATAAAGTCAATCAACTCCCCTGTATCAAGCCGTATCATTATTACAGGCACCATGGCTGAAAACAAATCCTTGCTATCGTATATGCTGGATATAGGCTAAATATCACCGGAACTCCGAGGATCAATATTTCAGGAACGAACAGCATTGTTTATGTTCACCTCGAAAGGGGAATCTGTCGAGACACTGTTGGCAAAACTGACAGACCGCAGATCTGGCACGACCCAGTCCGCCCCAGCGTCCAGCAAATCCTGTGTTCGATGCGTAGTTGCCAGACCAAGAACTTTGCAGCCCGCGGCTTTTCCAGCCTTCACACCAGCAGGTGCGTCCTCGAGCACTAGAACGGAACTAGCTAATGCCTCAAGCCTGAGTTTGCGTAGACCCTGTTAATATGGTTCCGGATCTGGCTTGCCGTTGGTCTCATCCTCGGCAGTGATCATGTACTCTGGTTCCAGGAGCTTCAGCACTTTCAGCCAGCCCTCCACCAGTGGTCGCGTCCCCGACGTAACAATGGCCCACTTCAAGTCAAGCAATTCCAGAGTTGAAAAAAGTTGTCTGGCGCCAAGGATCTCTTCTGCGTCGTTCCCAAAGAGAGTTGGTATCTCTCCTTCCATCTGACGGACGAAGTCCCAGTTTGCATTGGCTGGATCAATAGTCTGAAAGACATCGATGGATCGACGGCCATGTGATGTCGCGAGTATAACTTTGGGATCAATACCGTACGTTTGACCAATTCTACGGAATAGTTTAGTCATAGGTAGAAATAATACGAGGTATGAGGCTTACCTTTCCCAATGCTTAACAATCGCATTGGTGGAGTCTATCAGAGTGCCGTCCATATCCGAAAGGATGCCCGAGACGGTGATCTTGCATGTTTGCCTCCTAAAACGGACTTCGCTAAGGAGAGGAGTCTCAGACCTGGATATTGGTGTGTTGAAACCTGACAGAGCCATGTTGTGCGAATTCTCGGCATCGACCTACAAGCTTGGATTCATTGTACGCCAAAGGCTGTTATTGTAAAATTAAAAGTCGCGCGGGTTTTTGTTGAAGCAATCGCCGCCAAAATTATCAAAGTTTCTCCGTGATCTTTTCCGACAAGGGGGTTGAATGGATCATTAATTCTCGCATCGTCTTGAGCCTGCCAACCAAATCGTGTGGAAAACCAAATATGGCGAACTCGCGGTGATACCCGATACGGAAACTCCGCTCCTCTTGACTCGACCTATGGTTCCAGTACCTAGATACTTATACAACGCACCAAAGACATTTTGAGTCATTCCCTGGGTTTCGCACATATGTCAGCCTCAGATGCTAGGTTCTGACATGTTGTATGCAAGGCGCTGGTCGTCCCTGGGATTTCCTCCAGAATCCTGAGCGCCCTGCGGTAGAGTCGTGAGGCTTCAACTTGGCATCCATGAAGGGACTCTATCCATGCGGTGCAGAGAATGATGGCTAATTCGATCTGCCGACCTCGTTTCCCATGAATACCACAACAACCTGCTAGCGTGATGCGATGATGTGCCTCGTCCAGTGCATCCATTGAGGCATAGATCACCGCCAGATTGTGATGCGCTACCCGAGTCGTCCAATGACTAGGCCCGTAAATGTAATGACAATTTTCCACCACACCTTGAGCAAGATCCTTTGCAGTCTTGTGCTTCGTCAGTCGATATAAGACGGCTACAAGGTTTGGCATGCTGAGTATTGTATCCGGGTCATACCCGCCGAGCTCGCGAAGACGATAGATCGCAGATTGTCATTGATATTGTTCCGCTTCATTGTATCGACGTTGAAACTGGAGACACAATGCTAAGTTATAGAAAACGCGAGCAGTCTGGATTCTCGAGGTATTTTACTCTTTCTGTAGAGTGTGAAGGCCTCCGCGGAGGAATGCTTCGATTATTTTGTATCTCGCCATGTCGTGGAGTGTGAGTCGAGCTGACATCACGTTTGTGACTTTCATGCATCGCCTGTCTAGACTTTGATTAAGCTTCATTGTCGTTTCATCCTGTTCAGACAGATCCGAGATAGGCCCCTCGCTGCACTGTAACATCGTCTGGCTAAACCATTGGTGTTGAGAATGTGACTTGCCACGACTTCGTCCTGACACGCCTCGTGGCGCACCGGTTCGGGAAACCTTATTTCCCTCATTTTCATCAACTGATCAATCTGCTAGTTTTCGGTACAGTGTCGGTCAATTGCAGAAAACCAAAGTGAAGAACACGGTAGTGAAGATGATTTCTGGTCACTCGTAAAGTTTTAAAATCAACTGCAGTATGCTGTGGTCCGTTGAATACGCGTATACGATACGGTAGACTCGATTCTGGTCAACTTCAAACCCTTTTAATCGTAGTCTGAATCGTTCTTCCAATAAGGATCATTCCTTCTCCTGTGATATTCCTCTTGCCACTGCTCGTCCTCCTCGTCTCGAAACTTCTGATACATATATCGGTCGTAGTCTTCCTCATTGTCAAACTCCTCGATTTTGTGGATGGTTTGACGGACTTGGTCAAATACTCTAAGCAGATGGGCAAAACATTCAAATTGGCCATTAGCAGTCGTCCGTACTTCCCTACCTACACTATTTCTCGTCGACTTCAGCGACAAGTGGAACTCTTTTCCATTGACGGAGCAAAGGAGCACGAGAATTCTACCCAAGATGTCAAAACTTTTATCAGCCAGGAGCTCAGAGAATTGCGTATCGTCCTAGCACTGTCAGAAGAAGAGGTCCAGATGGTAGATTTCAAGTTGAAGGCTTGCCAGCAACATAATTTCCTCTGCGCATATTTTCTAACGCAACGGCTTTCCAAGAATCCTCCCTCAACTGTCCAAGCTATGTTGGACACACTGGATTATCTCCCACTAGGTCTCGAAGACCACTATAAGCGGACGCTAACTTATTGCACGGATTATAAGAAGGCCAAGGCTACATTCTCCGTCCTTTTTGCGGCGCGGAGGCCTTTGAGTGTGGATGATATCGCTATCATTCTTATGCTGCAGCCAGGTTTTCAGGGCCTTACAACTTCTGACCGTACGAGGGATATCATTAGAGACACATGCGGAATGCTAGTGCATGTAGTCGGCGGAAAGGTGTACTTGATCCATAACACATTGAAAATGTTCCTCCTCAATCCGAAGCCAACGGTCAATGAATCGAAAAGAAGACGAAAAGCCAATCCCTGGAAGCACATGATCAATGTCGATGAAGGTGAAGCGAGGCTGCCATTGGCATGCACGAGGATTCTCGGCGTTAAAGCAGCTCTTTGGGGTGAGCAGTCAGGATTCAGGGAGTACGCTCGTCACTATTGGGGTGTACATCTCTCCCAGACTCTTCGGTCTGCCCATTGTCGCCGTCCTATTTCTTATATTGAGACGATGATTGGCTATGGACTTAACTTGCAGATGCTTGATAATGATGACAAGAGTCTCCTGCACCGAGCTGTCGATATATATGTTTCTGACGTCAATCGCGAAATTGTGCGCGGGATTCTCAACCAAGGGAAATTGGTACAAACCGCAGCAGACCGCGATAACATGACTTGTCTGCATTATGCAACATTACGAAGCGATAGAGGGCTAGTCGAAATGCTCTTGGAGGCTGGATTTGATATTAATGTGGCGGTCAGGCGTAGAAATCCTGGCGCAGTACACGAGAGTCATGACAGAAAAGGCATGGGACATGGAGGACTCACAGCTTTGCATGCAGCTGCATACTTTGGAAGACCTGATATGGTAGAACTACTGCTCAATGCTGGTGCGGATGCTCAAGCTCAAGATATCAATGGTAACATGGCTTTGCATCTGGTGCTTAGCAGGTCACTTGGGTACAAGAGCAGGGAAGATTTGTGGCCTGACCACATGTATATGCTCGAAGAGATACCTGAATATATGTAGGACATTGATGATGAAGAACAAAAGGAAGAAGCAGAGGCCAGGTTTATGAATTGCGTGTGAAAATCACGACACTAGATTTTAGAAAGCCTCTGTACAGGTGCAAGAATGTCTCTTCATCAACAAGATGTTTACGGCAGAACGGCTCTACACCGTGTCCCGTATAACAACAAGGAATCGGCAAGAAGAACAACACTGTATCTGTTGGAGCAAGGTCTTGAGCGATCGCTACAAGATAACGAAGGTAGAACACCTATCCATTTCGCTGCCCTCGCTGGTGATATTCAATCCCTTGAGGTTCTGCTGAATGATCCAAACGATCTCCTTGTTCAAGACAAAATAGGTTGGAATGCTTTACATTATGCAGCCCAGAGCGGCTGCGAGCGTTCAGTGGAATTTATTATTGAAAGCTCAACCTCCTTGAAGATAGAAACATCCTTGAAGATAGAAACATCCTTGAAGATAGAAACATCCTTGAAGATAGAAACATCCTTGAAGATAGAAACATCCTTGGATTATCAAGGGATGAATGCGCTACACCACGCACTTCGGGGTATCCCAAACGATGCAATCATTGACAAATTGGTTTTACTTGGGGTTAATTCCCAGCACAAGGATCTGAAAGGAAGAGACTCTCTTGCTTATTACATCGAGGACAAGTGGGGAAAGCCACAACCAGAAATCGTAAAGAGGCTGATCGAGAGCGGTGCAGACCTGGACTATGTGGACAAGAAGGGAAGGAACTTAGCCCACTTGGCTGTGGATACTTTATGGGAACTTGATCTTGATACCTTGTTGCGACTTCAAGAGGCAGGTGTGGATATCCTCGCCATTGACGCACAAGGTAGAAGTATTCTCCATCAAGCAGCCATTTCAGGATCCGTGAGCATCAAATTGTTGCACCATCTCGATGGACGCCTGCATCTTAACCTTGATCTACGCGACATCTCAGGTACTAGTGCTCTTCAGTATCCCACCGCAATGGCTCAGAAAAAGTACCAACGGTACATGTGGAGGAAAGATCGCTGGAAAGTGGCAGAAATCGTTTTTGGAAACTGTCATTTGCCGGTTCAAGGTCAATGCAAATGCAATTGCAAATCTTAGCAGAGAACGTCTTGAGCCTGCCGCGCAACTCAAGGATGGGCTTCTGTCGATTCGTGGCTGACCTAAGTGTCATCAAATCCGCTTCGCAGATAGCCTGCTGGTCGAGTCACTGAAGGGACCTAATTAGAGTAACCACGCGTCAACCCTAAACACTATCAACTATCTCGGAAACCTGTATGCTGACCAAAGCAAGCTCGTCAAGGTGGAACAGGTGTAGCAGCGGGCCTCAACAGGTGTTCCGAGGGTCATTAGGGTCGGAACTTCCTTCCACAGTGACAGCCATGAACAAGCAGAAGCAGCTAGCTCATCGGGCCAACAAAGATGATGTTTGAGATAGTCATTCACGTTTCAAAACCTTCACTTAGGAGAGATCCGCACAAACATGTGGAGTACACAGTTGTTCAGTTGATCTTTGTGCTGCATATGATATTGATTTCTGACTGGCAACGGAGACTGTGACCAAAATTTTGTTACAGCAATCGACATCCCGGCATGGTGAAACACCCTGCGTAGTGAAATATGCTCATGGTACTTCGATTGCCACCACGACTGGCACACCACCATTTATGTGATCAACCGTCTAAGGCTCTTTCTATATTTGAAATCCATTATTCTACAGTTTTTGCCACTCTTGTTCATAAATACCAAGATTTGATATTTCGAGATCACAGATTTTGAGAACTCTCGACAAATCAGTCGAAATGGCTTGGAACCCCTACTTGCCTCAATACTTGCCGTCCACCACGATTTACGACTCATTGACGTCCATAGATTGCCGGATGAAGAATTCACATTTGGTCCAGGGTGCGATCGCAGGGACTGGGTGGCGAGGTACTTGACTAAGTGGAATTTTCTGAACTCCATGGTTTCATTTTTACACAGGATACTTCCTTGAACTTTAGACGAGCTTACTAGCGAGTGGCTTAGTGACTTCATTCCAACCCTGCTCCCACATCGCTTGGATTTCGCACCTTGACAACCCATTCGCGTTCTCAGTTTAATCCACGGTGAAGATAACAGCGGTACACGCGTAATAATTGAGCCAGATTCAATCTCAAATTGGCTGCTATTGAAACGAGCTATGGGAAGTTTAGCCTGTCCACCTGCGAACATCCGGTTCCAAGGGTAGATCGCAACCTTCACGTTTCCAACGCATTGTCATATAACGTCAAGCTGGTTGCCGTTACCAACTCTATCTCGGAATGACCGAGTGGTGGCACATCCCCTTTTCGAGAGCCCGTAGAGGGTGCGGGTTCCTCTTGCCATCTGCCGGCGCCGTATCCCGCGTCAATGATGCGTGGGGATTCTGACCGAATTCCAACGACCTCGGCGTGACTCTGCTAAACAAGGGATGCACCGAGCATCTTCCCCTGACTGGTCCTCTTCTCATCTCCTTCGGTGAGTGGAAGACTGCTTGCTCTGCGACCTGGTCACTGGCCTGTTACGGGAGTGTGTGGCCCCTTTGGAGCTTCGCTTTCCGCGACGTTCGACGGCCTGCAGGACCTGAGAGCGTATGGCGGTAAGCGAATTCTCCTCCTCCACAACCCCGAACTGAGGACGGAAGGGGTTGGAGTCATGATCAAACGACTCCACTCGAATCGGTGGTCCGTTTGCGTAGGTCACCTCTCCCAGGTCTGGCGTGAGAGGGTCAAACTCTGTCGGGCTGTCACTGTTCGAGCCAGGAGAACAGTCGGAAGGAGAGGAAAGGGGGTCCAGTCCCATTGAAGAGTCGAAGTCCAGCAACTCCGGGTCGGAAAATCGTGGGTCGATCAGCAGCGCTAGGTCCGGACCGCTCGTGGATTTGGACGAGTCGAAAGGAGGAGCGGCCCCAATCAAGTGTTGGTCAACCGTGAAAGGTGGATTGTTGTAGCATACTCCGGGTGAAACAGCGGGATCGATCTTCTCAGAGTTGAACGTCACGGTATACCCGTCGATAGAGTTGGATCGATATTTCACCTCTGAGGGATCGCGAAGGCGGTCAGGCTCGCCAAAGGCGATGAAGCCGTCGTCGATTTTCGAACGTGGCCAGCCGGGATGGTAAAGCCGCTTACTCGGACAGGCCTTAGTTCGCTCACAACAATGGATATCTTGGGCGTGGTATTGGAGATCTGCGACGGCGTCGAAGGAGAGGCCACATCGCGGGTCTGGACACGGTGTCGCCTTTCTCTCGTCCGACGTCTGAGCGAGCTCGTCTTTCTTCTCGAGCTCGCCAAAATGCTCGTCTAGGTGCTGCTTCCAGCTCGACTTTTTGGGGCATTGACGAAACCGCTTGGTAGGCGAGAGATGCCGATTGAATAGGCAGAAAAGACAGTGACCGGCGGCGGCCAGGGTCCGACGGAAGGTAAGGGGATCGCATTAGACTGGGAGTGACTCGAGATCGTCCAGGTGGCTCTGGCAATGCACATGCCAACTCGCCTTGCCGATGACCCACTTATCGCATTAGAAGCACAGCTCGGCAAAGCCGTGTTTGGCTTTGAGATCGGCTTTGTAGCATCGATGGATGTGGTCCCATCTACCGTCGACATGGAGGCTGTTAAAAATGAATATCGTCACCGGGGGAACTTTCGTGGAGCGGACACGGAAGGAACCTCGCGAGGTTCCACGGGGCGACCAACCTTTCTATCTTTATTACGTACGTTGGTACGGGGTAATGGCCGTGCTCTAGCCGTAGGCTTAGGCGCTAAGCGACCTTAGGGTTCTCTTCACATAGTGTAATTATATCCTGAAGAACCGCCTGACCCTAAGGGCTCCGGAGAGGAACGTCGAGGAAAAGCGAGGAGGCGAGACGATTACGCGTCGGATCTAGCCTCCGAACGCGATTAAAGAAGCTAGGTAACGAGGCGACGGGCGAGGCCTCCGTTTCTATATACGTAGTGACCTTCCGCGATTACACCTCCTACTACCTACTTAGCTCTTCCGATACTATTCGGCGTTTCTACTAGTATAACTCCTCCCTACGGCCTTGGTCTCGCTGAGACTCGCGTTTAGCTAGCGGCTATCGAATCTTTTCTCCTAGGGATTCGATCTCCTTATTAAGGGCGATAAAGTCGGGGCGCTCCTCTAGATTAACCTACTTTAGCCGGTAGCGACTATAATATTATTAGGAATACCCTAGGCGGCTTCCTAGTAAGTATATAACTAATAGGTCCGAGAATACCTCGTACTTCGTACGAGATTCTAGTCTTTTTGAGCAACCCTTAAGGGCTTACGAACCTATTGCCTAACAAATATCTATAGGTAGTATTAGAGCGATAAGCCTTAGAAGCCCTTAAGATAGACGGTGGGCCGTTTACTCCCCTAGAAGCTATCCTACCTATCGATAGTACTAATTTACGGTATCTACGAGCCGAAGAAGGTATCGGAATTTTCGTGGCCTATAAACTTTATCCTCTTAGTGATTATATAGCCGTTATCTTTAGCGATATTAACGCCTTTACTATAAACCTTTCGTTTAGTAAAACCTACTATTAGCCTTAACTAGTACCTCCCTTCTAAAATTATAGACCCGAATATTTTCTTTATATCTCGCTCGATAGCCTAGACTAACGAGTCTACTACTAAACGATACTACGCCTTAGATCTTTCTAGTAGGGCCATTAGAGGACATAATCTAGAAAAAAGGCGTCGGATGTAATGTAGCTCTTTCCGGATTCGAAGATAGTATAGAGACTTATCTACGGGGGGCGGGATCGCCTCGATCTCCTCGAAGGTGTAGTAGTATTAGGAATACCCTAAGAGGTTTCCTAGCAAGCATATAACTAATAGGTCCGAGAATACCTCGTACTTCGTGCGAGATTCTAGTCTTTTTGAGCGATCCTTAAGGGCTTACGGACCTATTGCCTGACAAGTAGTCTTGAAAGACACTATCGGCTAGGGTAATTACTAGTAGAGGTAGGACCGAGTTCGCGAATAGCGGCTATATATCCTTATATATTCTATACTACGGTCTAGCAGTCTTTAATATTAGTAGGAAACCTATTTATAGTATCGTTCGTAGAGAAAGAGACGTTTAAGGACGACTAACCTCTTATGGAGCTTACTAGTAAAGCCCTTCGCGTCCCGCGTAGCTCGTATAGCTAATTCCGCTTCTCCTTTCTCCTTCTTAAAGACGACGAAGACGATATCCTATATCCGAATCGTAAGGACAGCTCTATCCTAGATTAATCCTATTATATTCTTACCCGGTATAATAATCCTCGCCCCGAGCTACGGCGTATATTAGATTCGAAGATCTCTCCTACTCTCGACGGCGTATATATAAAGAGTATATACGCCGCGTAATCCTATACTAGAGTCCTAGAATACTTATACTAGTACTAATCTTTTTACTACTTATACTTAATTAGAATATTAAAATAGGCTTCTATTATAAAATACGATTAGCGTCGTTTAGTTAAAAGTTTAAACTTTTTTATTAACTCTATTTCGATATATACTAGTATTACTCTTAGTTTCACTAAAGGAAGGTAGGCGGAGAAGGGAAAGAGATAGGGTGTAAATATAGTATACCGACTCCGAGACCTTAGAGGGGATCTAATAATTATCCGGTCACCGTTTCTAACTAGTACTAAAGTCCGTCTACTACTACTTTATAGAGGACAGTCGTAGATTAGGACAACGTACTTTATAGACTCTTATAATACCTTCCATGAAATGTTTCGCGGTCTATAAATCGTAGGGGCTAACACTAGGATTTCGCTTCGTATACCTATATACCTAATCGCCTCAGTAATGACTAGCATAGCCTCTAGACGGACGAGGAACTTACTCATCCTAGAGGTTAGTTATTTAGTTATAGTTCAACTTAGTTCCAGGTTTAATTGGTTTGCCGACTCGGTCGCCATTCACATCGGCGATCGCACTTAATTACCACCCGTTCTCCTCCGCGTCATCAAAGAATTCCTCGGCCGTTCTCTTCCTGCTTAACATCGGGGACAGTGGATAGAACAGTATATGGTAAAGGCGCTAAGAAACTAAGGAAAGCCGAACGATGGAGGGAAAGGAGAAGAGTACGCTAGGGGAGGGAGGGTAAAAAGTAGAACGAAACACTAGTAAAGTACGCTTTAGGCTATGAGAAGAGAAACTGAGGGAGAGAGTGAACGTACGAGATATAAAGTGAAAGGGATGTGCGAGAGGGACACACGGAGAAGCATCAGGACCGCGAGGGTAGAAAAGGGAAGGAAAATTGAGAAGAGGACCGCTGTAGAGCGGGGGCATCTAGTTAACCCTATTAAGGCTACCTACTACGAGGGATCTCTCAGAAACCTCTTTAAGATCCTAGCTCTAGTGAGGGCCCGAAACGGCCTATCCAAGATACCATCGTATCAAGTTACTTCGACGTCGTCTAGACGAATGCGGCCACGCTAGAGGCTAGAGCCGAAACGGCAGCCGGTAAGAGCGTTAAGGAGCAGAGAGGGAGCGAGGGAGAGGCGAAGGGGAGCAGAGGAGAATCGGAGGAGAGCGAGAGAGAGTGGAAGAGAGCAGAAGGGAAGAGAAAGGGGAGCAAGGAGGTTAAATAGTCACTAGCGCGGGAGCAAAGCGGCGACGGATGAGTCAGCGAAAATATCGTGAAAAAGTGCAGTTCAGGGAATCTATATCTATATATATATTACACTGGTTAGTTCGAGGGAATAGACGAATACCCGGGGCTGTTCTGCTTGTGCCCCACTCCGGTTTCTGCCAGAGTCGTCGTCACCGCCCGCGTTCTGCGCCAGATGACGCGGGCACTCCCTCGTTCTTCAAACTCAGGATCCAGTACCAAGACGTCGGTCAATGCTCAACGTGTCCTGAGTCCTGCCTCGATCCCGTCACCACATTGCTTCTCGCACGAAGATGGCAACATCTGAGAAATCAAGGGTCCCTACAGATGCGCCTCCATCATATGAGGACGTCTCAGCGCCCTCCAGAGAACCACAATCACGCCCCAATGCTCCGCCCCGCCAATTAAGACCTCCTCCACCTCTTGATTTGCCTGCGTTGAATTTACTACGAGGAAAGCGAGTCATTCTTGCCTCAGCATCTCCCCGGCGGAAGGCTCTACTGGCACAGATCGGCCTTACAAATGTCGAGGTCATCCCGTCCAAGTTTGAAGAGAATCTGCCCAAGACGCTTTCCCCGTTTGAATATGTCCTTGCGACCGCGACCCAGAAGGCGCTGGCCGTCTATAGAGAAGAGGTCGACAATGAGGACAAGGGCGAGCCTGGACTCATCCTCGCTGCGGATACTGTTGTCGTGAATACCATGGGTGAGATATTAGAGAAGCCACGGAGCGAAGCACACCACATCGCGATGCTGAAGGGCCTGCGGGATTCCGGTATACATCGGGTCTACACTGCCGTCGTAGTGGTCACTCCGCTTGCGAGCGCCAGAGACCCCGGCTATGCGCTTGAGTCGACCACGGAGGAGACTGTGGTCAAGTTTGATTCCGAGATTACCGACGAGCTTCTGCTTGCCTATGTCCGCACCAGGGAGGGTGCAGATAAGGCCGGTGGCTATGGCATACAAGGCACGGGAGCAATCCTGGTGGAGAAGATAGAAGGCAGCTTTGACAATGTCGTCGGCTTGCCGCTGAGAACCACTTTGAAGTTAATAGGCAGTGTCCTGGCAAGATCCGATGACGACGACATTCTCCCGGATGACGATTTCCTGGAGGATTGATCAGTTACTGTCTTGGTGCACAATATCAGCAGCATTTGAAGGCGCTACGGATTTAGAATATCGGGAACCAAAAACTGTATGTTGGCATAGAAGGCCCGGTACAAAGGCGGTCGTGGCATAGAATCAAGGCTGTGCGTCGTACAATTCGATCTCAATTGGGACATCCTTGTGCCTTAACGCGGCAGTCATATACATATTCTTTGGTGGCATCAAGGTTCCTTCGCCTCGGTCATCACCTATTTCAAATGTTTGAGTTTTCCATCGTGTCCAAGCCCCGAAATATCGGCCTTTCCAATGGTGGCATCGTTCGCGCCCGCGTGCCAGATTCTTTTAATTGCCTCGGTCACACCCACATCGTTGGTCTCAAACTCGTAAAACCCAATGGCCACAACCACTGTAGCCAGATTCAAGAGCCAGCCGAATACTTTCCGAGCAGTGGGATGTTGGTGAACGGGGATATAGTCAATGACCACGGATCTTTACTTGGTTAACCGGGGTGACTTTCTTCCGATGAATGCTTGCCTAGACTTACTGAAAGCCCATGTGCGAGTGCACGATGATGGTGAAGATCAAAGCTGCATCGAGCGCCGGATTGACGGCTCCCGCAGCAAAAGGCGTGATGGTCAGGGGAATCAGCGCGACCGACAACGCTCTCTCAAATGTCCAGTGATAGCTTCCGTGGAGAGGATTGGGCTTGGGGACGGGGGCTGGATCATTGACTCCGCCTTGGATGACTTGAGGGCCGGGTGGTAGAATCTTCCGCGTGAGAGATGTCGAGAAAGGCGCGAATCGAGTGGTAGCTGCCCACGATGCTGGCAGTAAAGCTCTCGAGGATGTGGACGGAGCAGGTCGGAGGAGGCGTAGTGATTGAGCTGTGCTGGGAAACAGCCGTGCCGAAGAGGAGGAGAGCAGTTGGGCGTGTCGCAGCACCAAAGTCCTCGATGGCGCCGCCATATTCAGCCAGGGAGAGAGTCGAGATTGTCTAGGTCGTGTGTTGCATGGAGCGCAGGTTGGAGTCAACGAGGTGAAGCTGTGAAGCAATTGAGATGCGAAATGCAGGATGCCCGCTGCCGGGTGCCAAGGGCTGCTTTCGGAAGGCGGCCCCCAATCAGAGGGTCGCTATTGTCATTCGTGCTCTGCCGTTGCCGAGCAGGGCATCACTGGCGCTCTCGAGATGGCTGACCCGCTCCCAAAGCCATACTGTACATACGTACTCAGTACATACCAGTGCATCTCATTCCAAGACGACTCCCAGAGGACCTATTCTGTCATTTTGCACGCTGTCCTCCATGTTCTCACTTGTTGAGCCTCACATCTGTACCATGCACAACAAGCTTAGTCACGTGGCGCGGCCGCCAAGCAATCTACTCTTGTCAGACTTGTGCAGGATAGGCGCCCTACCATATGCACAAACATCTTTGTTTCTCAGACACGCCATTTTCGCTGGTATAATAGACTTCTGCTGCTTTTGATTACTGCTGGGGGGCTATCTGCTTCCTGCTTAGCAAACCACGCTTACTGGAAAGTCTCCGCCAAAGCGAGCTGGATGGCTCCATCGTGATGTATCCACCATCTCCATGGTTGATGTTGACCTTTCCCTCGAGCGTGGTAGAGTGTCGCCTGCATCTTGCTCAAGGAACTGGCACCCACGAGGCTCGTTTGACCAGAACCTGATAAGCCTCGGACACGCCTTGGATCGGCCGTTGGCGGCGTCATCAATGCTGCGGGGTTCTCCCGTGCCGACCTTGGTTCAAATAGGATCTCGTTCGTTGTCGGAGCGGTTTACTTTGCTATCGTTCGACTATCGCTTATGGCCACTGGGCGGCGCCTGATGCGTGTCTGAAAGGGACCCCTGCAACTTCCTATTCCGGTTTATGCCCTCATTGATCTCTTCAGTCCCTTTCCTCTACTCGGTTCCCCAAAGATCGTCACGTACCCTCGTTCAGCTGTTAGCCTTGTCCTGTTCCTTTGTTCATGATGTCTGCAGATCGGGTCGTCCTAACATCAGCAGCCCCTGATGAAGACGTATCAGTGCCTTCAGATGCTCCTCATGAGAATGGTTGGTATAATGGACGAGATTTCGATGGCTACCGTGTCACTGAACAAGTCCTGTATCAGAGGCGCAAGCTACGAGTGATCTGCGTCGGAGCGGGCGCCACAGGCATACAGTTCGCCTATAAGGCCGAGCGGGCATTCAAAGATGTCGAACTGCAGATATATGACCGGAACCATGACTTCGGAGGCACCTGGCTTGAGAACCGTTATCCTGGCTGTACTTGCGATATCCCTTCCCACTCCTAGTAAGTATGGTCATCTGCAGGATGTACAGGAGCAGAGTCAAGGAGCTGACAGGTGCCGCAGTCAATTCACCTGGGACAAGAACCCCAATTGGTCCCATTTCTATTCCGGCTCCGAGGAAATCTGGAGATACATGAAGGATGTTGCTGTCAGGCATGGGATTGATAAATACGTCAAGTTCAACACCATGATAGAATCAGCTACCTGGGACGAGGACGCAGGTCTCTGGCGCTTGCAGGTCGTTGGGCCTGATGGTTCGCGTTTTGAGGACACCTGCAACGTCCTAGTCAATGGCTCAGGTGTATTGAAGTATGTCCCGCCTGCTGCTTTTCCCAAGCACAAACAAGCCTTGGCTGATGATGTATAAAAGCTCGTGGAAGTGGCCAAACATTCCTGGAATCGATATCTTCAAAGGCAAACTTATGCACAGTGCAAGGTGGGACGCCGAATATGACCTGAAGGGAAAAACTGTCGCAGTCATAGGCGGTGGCTCCTCAGCTGTTCAGATAGTACCCTCCATACAACCAGGTAAGCTATCGGCCCGTCAGATCGATGAGTGTCTTGGCAAGCATCCTTACCCTTCATAGTTGTCTCAAAACTGTTCGCTTTCCTTCGCTCGCCTGTTTGGGTGACCACTGGCTTCGGAGCCAAATATGCAGGGCCTGGTGGAACAAATTTCGCGTGTGAGTACCCTAATAGCGACCGTTCTACAATTTTCTGATTCTTCCAGACTCTGAAGAACAGAAGCAAGAGTGGCGAGATGATCCAGATAAGTATGCACAATACAGTCGAGACGTTGAGGGAGAATTGAATAAACGATTTACTCTGGTACGTATCCACGATCAGATTATCCAAAATTCGCTCAACTTGCCCTCTAGATGCACTTGAAGGCAAAGGATCAAAAGTCTTCCCGTGACCTTGTTGCAACTATCATGGCAGAACAATTGGGGCACGATGAAAGTCTCACCAAACACATGATCCCACCGTTCGCCCTCGGATGCAGACGCATGACGCCTGGGTCTGGCTACCTTCAATCTCTCACGGCCGAAAATGTCGAAGTTGTGCCACGATCGGCCTCACGCTTGACCGAAACGGGAATTGTGGATGAGTCAGGTGTGGAACACAAGGTCGATGTTGTTATTTGCGCGACAGGCTTCGACACGACATTTACTCCCCATTTCCAGGTACATGGGCGCAACGGCAGGGAAATCCATGAGCAATTTGGCGACTTTCCCATAGGATACATGGGCATTGCTGCTGAGAATTATCCCAATCTGTTCTTATTCATCGGGCCGAATGGACCAGCATCGCATTCCAGCCTCTTGCCTGTATTGGAGTGGTATACTCGGTACGTGTTCCAGGTGATTGAAAAGCTCCAGACCGAGCGGATCAAAGCGGTTGAGCCCAAGAAAGAAGCCATCAAGGAGCTGTACAACCATACACACGAGCTCATGAAACGACTGGTCTGGTCGTCGGCCTGCAGATCGTGGTTCAAGAACGGCAAAACACATGGTCCCGTGACTGCGATATACCCTGGAAGTCGGCTCCATTTCTTCGAGATCATGAAAAATGTGAGATGGGAGGACTACAATATCACATATTGTTCCGAGAATAGATATGCCTTTATGGGCAATGGCTTCACCCAGACTGAGGTGGGTGACGGTGATCCAGTCTGGTACTTTGATGATCCATTTGTCCGACTCTGAGAGGAGCATAAGATGCCCAAGCGTGGTGGCACGTCTACCGCGACTTGTTCTTTCATTTGAATTACAGTCCACATGATATGCTATATGATATAGAATATAGTAAACTCCCTTCCCAATGTTATGATAAGTTATACTGTCGTAAATTCATTAACCGTCCAGCACGCATCCACCATAAGGAGCAGGAGACAAGACGGCCCATAAAAGGAATATACATCTGTAAAGGCCAGAGGAAAGGGGCTGATCAGGTTCTTCTTGGTTCTAGGTCATACGCGCGCCAGAAGATCGAGGGGGTCGTCGGATGTTGTTGGGAGGGCATGAGCAATGCAAAGACCAATCCTCTTAGTAGGCGAATTGGCTGAATGCTTGACTTAGTTGGTCGCACCATAGCACCGGATAATACATTGGTGACAGTAGCACGCCCCCCATCCGAGTTTCGCGTGTACGCACTGGTCGTAAAGAAAGAGGACTTGGGGAATGGAAGATGGTGAAAGCACAGCCAGGGACATTATCTTATAAAATCATACTATGCCGAAGAGTACATTTGCTCACTTTGGAATGAGATCGAAGCCTGAAGATCGTCCTTACATATTCGTGAGTTGGTATCTTCCCAACGTCGTTTTCCTTTGGTGTCTCCTTGCGCTGGTAGCGTGGCCTATCTCCATTCTACCAGCTGCTCATCCATCACCATTTTCTGCCATACCTTATCTTTCAGATCAAGCCTTGACCTTCAGTACAGCCTTCCCGAAATTATCACCCTTGAGCATTCCGACAAATGCCTCGGCGGCATTTTCGATCCCGACGGTCTCGTGAATTTTTGCCTTGAATGTACCGTCCTTCAACCACCTGGAGACGTTCTCTAGATGCGCCTTAGCATATGCAGGGCCCATGTTCGCATCGCCGACCAGAAACCCGGTCCAGGTGAGCCGGCGGACGACAGTCAAGAAGGTGTTGGTGATTGGATACCGCTTCTCAGGTGGCAGATTATACTGGGATATCTGGCCGCAAGCGACGATGCGGCCAAACACATTCAAGCTATCAAGGGCGCCCTGGAGCTGCTCGCCGCCTACATTGTCGTAGAAGATGTCGATGCCATTACCGTTGGTTAGGCGGTCGAGGATTTCCTTGGTCGAGCCCTTTTCGGTCTTGTAGTTCCAGCCGCCGTCGAAGCCGAGCTCGCTGATGATGAAGTCGAGCTTCTCGTCGGAGCCGACGCTGCCGAGAACGGTGAGGCCTTCATGCTTAGCCAATTGGCCGACTAGTTGGCCGACAGCGCCGGCGGCGCTGCTTACGAAGATGATTTCTCCTTTCTTCGGCTTGCCAATTTCGTAGAGCGAAGAGTATGCTGTCAGGCCTGGCATGCCCAGTGCGCCTAGGAAATGGCGGATGTCATCTGGGGCGGTGGTCAGGTCGATTTTGGTGGGCGTGGGATTTGAGTCATTTGTTCGCGTGAAGAGATTGTACTCCTGGACCGGAAGGCCGTGGCGGACGATGTCGCCTTCTTTGTAGCCGTCGAGGCTCGACTTGAGGACTTTGGCCAGCGAGGCGGCCACAATGACCGAGCCAAGCGGGAATGCTGGCGAGTAGGATTGGACACTGGGGTCGCGCAACAGGCCTCGTAAGTATGGGTCAAAGGAGACATATTGAGTCTCCAGGATTAGACTGTGCGGCGGTAACTCTTGGTCGAGATCGAACCCGACGTCTTTGATCGTCAGATGCTCACCAGGCACGGGGAAATCCTTGGGGATCTTGCTGAAGACCAGGGCTTGATTTTTGGTAGGCATGTTTGCAAGATAGATTTCTCAACCTAGTCAAGCTATATATCAAACCAGGCAAGATAAGAAGAAACTCAGAGTGGATTTGAAGTATGGTAGTTGACCAGATACCTTTCAACGTTGGAACCCAAAAGAAAGGCGCTTTGAGCAAGGGCGGTAGTTGGAATACACTCCTGGCCCAGCTAAAAGTCTGCATATAAGTACACCAAGCAGAGTCCAATTTGTAAGCTGTGGACGAGCAAGAGGCAAGCAAAGAGCACTATCCCCAGACCCATCGTGCGTGTGGCGGGCATACCTAGCCACTAAGAATGGTTTCCTCCGTTACTTGGTCGACACTTTTGGAGTGGAATGGAAGGATCAATCATGTTTACCGAGTATCATGTCGTGACCAACTGACTAGTTAGGGAGGCCTGGATAGAGTTCGGGAGATGTTGCGTCATAATTACAACTGGCTTTGCAATGCCGAGGTCAACAGCTCAAAAAATTTCTTGATCACTAGAGAATAGTGTGATGGACGGACGAGTACTGCCTCTTCTAGAGACCGAGTCCCTCTCGAGACGGTTTATGCCTTGATTGGGACGCTTCAAGATTTCCGCCGTGCTCCAGCGAACTTTGTTGTTCCTCCATATTGTTTCAAGCCAGTCGATTCATTGCGCTTGTGTACCCACCGTTAACGACGAGGGACTCCTACGTCCGTAAATAGAGGCATTCGATCTTACGGGGCCGATAATACTCTGATCTCTTCTCAACTCTGCGGACATCAGTGGTAGTCAGGCAAAGGTGATGATGAAATGAGACCGCAATGTCCACTTCAGAAACGTTCTCATTGCCAAAGAGTCGAAGCGTACGGCACAAAATTGGATGGAAGAGTATTGGTGAATCCAAGGCAGATATCAAGCACGGGTCCACCTTCAATGCTCTGACACCGGTCATCCATGGAAGAATGCTTAGTGCATTGGCTCACGAGGACGAAGGAAGGTCGAAATCAAGGTAATCGAACAGATATCAGGTGTATATACACGTGATCAGGCCTTGCTTAAGTCACCAGCTGGCCGTCGTCCAAAGGGCAGGCGCATTGCTTGTCCGCAGTACGTCCGACCGACCCACAGTTCCTCTGGTATGTTCCCATACTGTAATTAGGACGGAGGACTTCAAGACAAAAATCGCCCACGGCACCAAGTCAAGCGCAGACGCCAGACATTTGTGGTATTCCATGCCTGAGCACTTGACCGACGAGTCGTTCGGCATACGTCAGACACAAATTAGTTTCTCTGTACTTTCTCTCTTTTCGAAGTATGCACTGTACAATACAAATCGTCTCCTCTACAGACCAAGTCTCTGCTTAACCCGGAGCCTTTCGCCACTCCCCAGCTCACCCTCTTCTCTATGCTGCGTTTCTGCTCATATCTGCCCTTATCCTGTTGTAATCTAGGAGGCCCTCAATCGAACCTACGGCAGAGATGGCTATGTCTTGATCCCACAGTTTCTTGTGGGCAAATGCCATGACATCTTTCTCTGTGATTGCACCAACAACCCTCTCGATCTCGGCGGGGTCTGCTCTTCGTCCAGTAGTCACAATTTGTCGTCCAATATCTTCGGCGACAGCAGTGGTACCGTCGAGGGATAAGAGGATGGAAGCCTTGAGTTGGGCCTTGGCGCGCTCTGTCTCTGCTTCGCTGACATTAAATGACAATCTGGACCATTCGCGGAGTGTGAAATGAACCAGATCATCAATTTGAGTCTTGTTCTCGGTTACCAGATAGATACCCCAAAGGCTAGTGAATGATTAGCGATGATTCAGCAACGAACGACGGCTGGACTCACCCGGTGTCGCTGTAGCTGGTGGAAAAGCTCATGAAACTGTTGGCAAGGTTGTTGGAATTGACAAATGTGCTCAGTTTGCTTCCGAGATACGGGGAGTTGCCCATGGCACGGTCCCAGTTGCCAACAATGGCTTGGGTAACGAGGGCAGTGAAGAAGTCGGGATCCTTCCAGCTGACACCTTCAACGGCGATGGCAATGTTTGCTGTGGGGATAGTGTCGTCTCGAATTCTGACTTCCGAGCCAACAAAGTCAGGCTTTCGCTTCTGCTCAGCAGCAATTTCGGCGGCGAGGGACGTAGGCGGTGCTGATCTCAATCCACCGAGATGTTTCTCGGCGAGTTTGACAAGCTCCTCATGGGGGACACCACCAGCTCCAACGAGGACCATACGATCGGCGGTATAATTCGTGCTAATGTAGTCAACCAAATCTTGCCGAGTAATGCTGAGAATGTTCTCTCGTGGCCCGAGAATGGTGCGGCCTAGGGGCTGGTTTTGGTAGGCGGTGGCGTGCAGGTGATCGAAAACAACCTCTTCCAACTGCTTGTCAACCTCCTCTTGTTCCCTTAAGATAACATCTCGTTCTCTTTCGACGGCTTTGGAATCAAGCTTGGAATTCTGGAGAATATCGGCAAGGATGTCGACCGTCTTGGGGACGTCGGAGTTGAAAGATTTGGCATAATACACCGTATTTTCACGCTGGCCAGAGTGTTAGCAAAGCTTGAATTGCCACCGGAAGAGTGTCGTACTGAGGTATATGCGTTGAGATGGCCGCCCATGTTCTCGATTTCAAGCTCCAGCTGGTGTTGGTCGCGTCGGCCGGTTCCCTGGATGTGTCAATTGCTATGGTCTGAAGCTGCAGCAGGTTGACATAGGCTACCTTGAAAGCCAGATGCTCGAGGAAGTGAGCAGTTCCATTGGTCTTGTCGGTCTCGGCTCTGCTACCTGCATCGATCCAAATTCCAACAGTCGAGATTTGAGCCCAAGGTGAGTGCTCGGTGGCGATCTGAGGCAAGATCAGTAAGGCACAGTTCCCTCCCGCGAGATTGACCGTACCGTTAGGCCATTGGAAAGAGTGGTGCTCTCGGTTCTTGAGGGAGTGATTGGGTTGGCATAACGTCTTAGGGGAGATTGGATGGAATTGAGAGCTTTACGGTTTCGAAGGGAGCGCTGGAGATTCAGCGCTAGCCGCTGCGTTGCCATTGTTGGAAGTCGAAAGGGAGAGAAGGGGGTTTGAAAGGGCAGAAAGAAGAAGAACAGGAAGAAGAGGTACTTTCGAGAGCTCCCTCAGCAAGATGAACTTTACGAGTAACTCAACTGGCTGCGGTTGCTCTGCTGCAAACTGCTGCTCAGAAAAGCCGCTAGTCCCCGAACATCCGCCAAGCCGCGGTTTTGCTATTCCTCGATTATGATTGGCTGAGAGCTCCCATCGCCCTTAGTCCATCGATCACAGATTCAGCAATCACATGACCTTCGCAAACAGTATTCTGTGTGACCATCAATCATCATTCATGCTACACGCGACGATGCCGAGTTACTAAAGGCTCCACTGCTTGACTATGTGAAATTCCACATATTGTCTCCCGCTCCCAGCGTCGTCCCCTCAAAGTCAAAGAAGGGCATTCCCAGGCCCAGTGCTGGATCTCCAAAATCAAACGCTGCAGGGTCGAGGGAGCTGTAGTCTGGTATATCTGTTGTACCGTTCGCCACCTTCCCTGGAGTCATGGCAGCCACTGGCTGGCTTGGGGATGGCAGGGGCTGGCTTGGTCTTCCCCCATTGATCCGTCGGCTCTTGATCCGAGCTGGTCCGCCTAAACTCTCGGCCATTTTCTCCAACCCATCTGCCATCCGATGAATAAGATGGTCCTTGCCAACATCGGTGGATTTGAAGTGTTGCGCCAGTGCATTGATCAGCCGCTGGAAACGGACTGTGTCGAGGAATAGTTGCTCGCTGTACTTGGTCGCAATTTTCAACAGAAACATGCAAGCGAAGGCAATCATACCATGTATGTGGTGAGGAACATACGCAATTGCGATTTGGGCGTCCTTATCCTCGAGCAGAAGGTTGATAATTGCAGTCGCGGCTGCTACTGCCGCTGAAGCATTTTCCAGGAAATGCTCTGGGATGACTGCACCTGATTCTGGAAGACCACGCAGCACGTAGGATTGTAGATATAGTTTGGCCCAATGATAATGCATGACCGCTCCTTTGTTAGGCCAATTGCCTACGAATTGACTGGGATCTACACATCGCTTAGTACTCCTTATCATCTCAAACAAGAGGCGTTGCTTACTATGTCTCGAAAATCTTGCAATCCAGTCGTCCAGATCTCGCTCAAACCCAGCAATCTTTGCCAAGGCAGATACTGGAAGAACTGAGTTGGTGTCCTCAGGCCCCAGTGTTTCGCGTATCTGGTTCATCAGGTACATCAGGCAAATTTGGCCGGCAATCCTGCGATCGGCATCTGTCGACAACGAACAGGCAAGATACGATTCCCACCCCGTAATGTAGCTTTCGTTGTCTCGCATGATTGAAGACCTACCATATAGGATTGAAAGATGGTGATCACAGATGTAAAGAAGATACAAAACTCTGATGCCGTCGATGGCCTCTTGTAGCTTGGCCTGTGGGACTTTCTCTGGAGAATTGACCGATTCCTGGATTTGGAGGTAGTATTGTCTCAGATGGAATTCACTGGCGCGTCTGATTGCATATCCTGAGAGCGTCCACGAAATGTCGCTTAACCAGTAGGACCCGAGGACCAATGCTCGTAGGTACTCCATGTCGATCTTTCTCTCGAACATGGCATTTGCGACCAATCTTCGGTATTCTTTGCTGCAAATGGGATAAAGATGGCCGAGTTTTGTATCATGAAGTGCGGCAACAGTCAAGACACAGGCCGTCAAGGTAGGTGACCGGCGACGGAATGATTCGAGATCTTTGTAATCTGGGCAGATGTGCCAAATGTAAGGATCGAGTTTGCTGAGGTAGTAGTTGGCAAGATGCTCCGCGTCCTCTTGTTTCATGATCCCTCTTGCAATGAAGTCGGTATCGCGCAACTGTTTACATATCCGCGACTGGTCCTCGGTAATATTCTCGGTGGCGCGCAATGATCGCATACCCGTAATTTGATACAAAGATTCAATGGGGACGTGCGACAAATTATCGGCAACTGGGGTCACCTTAGGGGAATTATCCAGTGATTGATCCTCGTCATCATCCTTGTCATCTTCTTGGTCAAAAAAGATAGCGGGGTCTTGAGTTGAGGTAAGCATTTGTGGCAAGGAGGGCAGTTGCAAGGTTCGGACAATCTCCTCCACAGTGGCATACAAAGATGTGACGTCTTTGGTGACGGCGGCCTTCCATTTTGAATCTTCAGACATGAGTGTCTGCAAGCTCTTGTTCAGGCGACATGATAACCCTCGCTCCTTGCATCTTTGACAGGGTGGGTCTCCAACCATGATACATTTGATCTGTCAGAACGACATGTCAGTCTATCGAGCATTTCGGTCCTCAATGGGATCCAACCTTTTGTTTGCGACACGCAGCACAAGCCTTGACCTTCCTCGAGATACCAGGCAGCTTACTTGTCTCCGCCGAGATCCCATTTGGAGTAGAATTGGTCCGCTGTGGCTTCGGCGGAGCTTTTGCAATTGGTTGGGGTTCGTCGAACGAGTTGCGACTTTTCTTAGGCGATGTCTGTTGAATTGGAGAGTGGTAGGAATGCGGCGAGACCGAAGAACCAGTCTGCTTGACTCCGGGTATCGACCGGGGAGAGGGGAGGTTGGCTTCTTGCCAACTCCGCTTCGACATGCTGGGATTGTCCCTCTCTGGTGCGAACTGGAGAAGCTTGCAAGAGGCCACTGCAGCGCAGTGGGGGTGAGCGAGGGCGTAGGCGTAGGTGGAGGGAGACAGGAAAACAATTGCTGCGGAGGCCTGGTAACCAAGTTGCTACTTGCTTCTTGATAAGATGCTAGAATAGAATATGTATGAGTCGCAGTTCGAGATTGATTAGCCCGCCGATAGAAACTTTATGGGGTTTAGGCTAGGACGAGCTGTTGCCAATTAGCGGGCAGGTGCACCCGGCAGGCGGAAGGCGCAGGAGCGGGATTCTCCCCACAGCCGCCGTAGGGAAGGAGCACTGCGAGATCGCCCACTCCAGGGAGCCGGGGCAGCAGGTCTCTGATTGGGGCGCCATATATGGCACTCCTGTAGGAGCTGCTGCTCTCTCGCCGTTGTACATAACTTGTAAGTACTCGGGTACCCAAGGTAACTAGTAGCTAATGCCATGGATCGACAGTTGGGGATGGAGTATGTATAATAATATTTATCATTCACAGCAGAACCTCAGCCTATGACGCCAGCGCACTGGAGGTACTTCAGCGCTACCAGTCATCAGTCCCCTCCACTACTCGCCCCAGGAGCAACGACATGCATAGTTACATTCGTATTGTTGTATACAATCATTGTTCTATCCCTCATATCCCAGCCTTATTTGCATCTCATCGCCCCTCGGAAGAGGTTGAGGTCGTTGAGGTCGTTGAGGTCGTTGAGGTCGTTGGGTGCATTGCTGTGGCTCTAGCCACTGGGTGAGGAGTTGCGGCCCGAGATCTTCTGTTCGACCTTACGGACGAAATATGCGAAAATGTTCCATTTGCAGTACTTATAAATGTGTCGCAGCACCCCTGCTACAGGGAGTAATGCCTGCCACATCGTACGCACTTGATGCATTCAATTTCATCTGTCACCCGCATGGCAGCCGAAGGATACCTGTCCAAGAAAAGCGAAGGAGTCAGACAGTGTGAGTGGCCCGGACAATGTCTACTGGCACACTCAGGGACTGGTTTCTCGGAGGAGTTGAAGAATAGCCGGGAACCCATATCAAGAGCGCTCAATGGAGAGGCGTTGGTGTCCCCCGCTCATCTCCTCCCAGGACAAAGCGGTCCGAGAACCATCTCGGGACAGTACTTAGGGCTCCGGTTGCATGGCGATGCGCCCCACGAGATTTGCCATTTTCACGCTGCTGACTATTCACATGGCCACCATCCATCAGGGCAATAGCGGGAATGGAATATTGCACATTGCGATCCCAATCCTCGAGCCGCTCATACGGGCTCCTCAGCCACGCCTGCAGCTCGTGGATGAAAAGCCGAGCGTTGTCTCTGCCCAGGAAGTCTGTCAATAACTCTTCTGCTTGCCCGGAACTTCCCTTGAGATCGATGGATTTCAAGATCGAGATGACATATTCGAGCAGGAAGTCGGCAGTGCTTCCGCGACGGCTCTCTGTCGCTGCTGCTGCTGATGAGACCACCGACGACGAGGTGGTGGAGGAAGAGGGTTCTGGACGAAGGAAATCGAAGACGGAGAGTTCCCGACGGAGGAACGCTCTCGCACGCGAGACAAGACGTTCATCGCGTTGGAAAGAAACAGGTGTAATCCCGCGGTAGCATGATATGCGATTTGAGCCGACGTAAAGAGAGAAAAGATTGCTACGGTAGACGGCCCTGCGAAACGCAAGGCCTGTGGCTTGCGATTGGACAGCACAATGTGAGTTCTCCTGGTGTTGCGAGAAGCGTCGGTCTTGTCTCGCCCACCTCAGTCTGTGACGTGCCGCGAGGGCTTCGATGTTTCTGCGTCGCGGCTGCCCCACCTCCTCCGCAGGTGGTGGCAGATGGAATATCTTACTCGCTCCGTTCGCTTCCTTATCAACGTCGTACCTGATCGCCCTGACCTCACCCTTGCACAGCGGGCATATCTGTCGGCGCTGCAGCCACTGGCCTAGGCAAGAGAAATCAAACTGTTCATGGCGGCAAGGTAAGGCGATTGCCTTCTCGACTAGCACGTCGAGGCAAATGACACAATGTCCTCCGGAAATAGAACGAGTTGTTGCAGAGGGTGAGGGAGAGTCTGCTGGCTCTATGGGGGAAGCAGTTGGCGCATCCTCAGGCACAGATGTTGCCATCAACAAGGTGAATGGTGGATGCGTGGTCAACCAGAGACGATAAAAAGAGAGAGGGGAAAAGACGTCGATAATTTGGTACGGCAGCCTCGCCACCGCCAGGCTGCAGCTAACCCTTTTTGGCGTCTATCTCACCCTACCAATAATTAGTCGTACATAGATACTGTAATGGATGGCGCTGGCGTTATTTTGTAATGTACATCTATTGACACAGCTGGAGTCGAGGTATAGATAGTCTCAGAATACATCTCACTGATACAATCTCAACAATCTGCCTTTCCCCAGACGCGAGGAAAAGAAACCACATCCCTCACATTTGCCACACCAGTCAAGTAAGCGAGTAATCGATCAAAGCCAAGCCCATAACCCCCATGAGGACTGCTACCAAATCGCCTCAGATCGCCGTACCACTTCAATGACCCCAAGCTTTCGTCGGGCTGCAGGAATGGATACCGCTCTTCCGTCCCAGGCTCAACTTTCTTCAGCAGCCCTTTCTCTCGCATATTCGCGATAAGATCTGGTAGGCGATGCTCTCTCAAGCTTCCGCCAACCACTTCGCAGTAGCCAAAGGGTAGTAAGAGGTCAAAACAAGCCATGGTTTCTTGGGGAACATCTGACAGCTCTGCATTACCATTCTCCGTGCTTAACGTGGACGGAAGCATGTAGAAGGGCTTGACCACCTTGGGATAATCTGTAACAAACACGGGTCGATTGTTAGCGAGAGTGTCGGTGAGCCAGCGCTCGTGTTCCAGGTGAAGACCATGCGCCCATACTGGACGGTGGTCGAAGAGCTTCCCACCTCTAGCATCGTTGGCTTCTTGAAGCAACCGGATCGCCGTGGTATAATCTATAGACTCCCACTCACCGAGCAATTTAGCCCATCGTAGTTGGAGATCGACCGCACCCTCAGTCGCGATGCCGTGCTTCTTGTCTACGTAGTATTCAAGCAGCTCCTGGCCATTTGCGTGGCCTGCGATGTGTGCTGTAACGCTCTTGATTAGCGTTTTTACACTGCCCATGATCTGCTGTAGAGGCGTATTTCGAAATTCGGCTTCCACCATGTAAAACTCTGCCAAGTGCCGGGGGGTATCACTCTCCTCAGCACGAAAGGTAGGCGAGAAGGCATAAACGGCGCCTAATTCAGCACAAAAGGCTTCAAGATGAAGTTGCGATGATACAGTAAGATACTTCGGGTCACGAAAGTACAGCTCGTCCGCTCCACCGCTTTCGATTGAAGCAGGGGATATTGGCTTTCTGTTTTGGGGTTCAACCGTGAAAACCTCTCCGGCACCTTCGCAATCGGACGAAGTGATCAGAGGCGGATGGACCAAATAAACAGGAAGATTGGACTGATGGGTCTCGGAGAAATGAGTATGGATGCTAGAAATCAACATGCTTCGAGTGCGCAAGAGGAGAGATTGGAAGTCGGTCCGTATGCGAAGATGAGGGATTGCTCGAAGGAATGCTTTGGTCATGGCCTTTTTCTGGATTGGGTTTTCCTTGATGATAATGGTCAGAGAGGAAGGGGAGGCTGGAGAATGAGAATAATCGGCCTACAGGTGTATTCCCTTCGCCAACCATGAGGACCTTCGCAACCTGCAGTTCGCTGCGTTGTTGACCTCCGTGAGAGGGCACCCACTGGCCCAACAATGATACAAATGCTCCATTGGAGATACTTGTGGCAATATCAGTCAATTCGTCCATTCTCTTATGTTGTAGTTGATCAGATGTACTTCTCTGCAAGCTGAGGGTCACTTAATACGGCCTGTACAGGAGCAAGCGTTGAGCCGTCGGCAATATGTGCAAACGCAATTCTCTTCTGCTTCCTGACACTACGCACCAGGCCATCAATCACAATGGGGCCATTTGGTCGCTGTACTGTGTCCATTCCTTCACCTCTCAGCAGCTGAACATGCCGATATTTCTGGGCCGAGCATGTGAAAGTTTCTTCAGGGCCTGGCCGCTCTGACTCAACAGCGAAGGCTTCCTCGTCTCGAACTGCATTCGGCGCCCTTGAATCCAGTGTCAGCGTCGACTGTTTGGCATGCAGCGCCAATGTTGGTTTCGAGCTCCCGGGCAAACGAGTGCGAGGCGCACATGTCCCAGTATTACCGTGGACGCCGCCCGTTGGCCGAAATGATTTGAAACTAAGTAAGGGCCGTTTCGATATGGTCGAACGCCATAGCATCACGGAGTCGTATAATTACAAAGTCTGCCAGAATTGTGTGCGTTTAGGATCGTGTCTAGGTTGGCTGTGAGTAGGGCGCAGTTGAAGCTGAATGATCGTTGCGACTCGCCATTGGTCAGCCTTGTCTATCCAGGCTTGGCTTCAGCCTCGTGAGTGAAACACAGAGCCGGGAACGCATCGTCTCCAGTTTCCCAACCCACAGAAATATACCTAGGTGATGTGGCACACACACACACACACATATCATCGCCATCATGATACGTGTCGAGCTCGTCAAAGTATGCCGCCCTTCCCCTCTGTTTCTCCGTTCGTTCCCGACCGTCCAGAGATCGTATTCCTCCAAAGACTCCACCCGCGATTGGCCGATGGACCTTCGCTCTGAGCGACACATGGAAAGGTTTATTGCGATGAAGGAGGAGGAGGCGTTGCAAGATCTGAGAAACAAAGTCCAGCTCGCACGAGACAAACTAGATGACCTACACACGATCATTCAGAGATTGGAAAATATCAGAATCGATCAACAGCCGGATACCGCGGCTCATAGCAAGTCCAAGACAGCATGAGGCGCAGTCAACTTGAGGTACGATCACAGTATCAAAGTTTGAAGCAGTCCACAATGTGCCAAGCACGTTACACATCCAACATACTTCTGACTACTTGGGGTCGCGACTGCAACGAAATCGTCGACGAGCGGTCGTCGCCGCTTTCGCTGCTCGACCTGGTCCGACTCACTACGCGTATCCTCGAGTCGTCCTCCTCGGTCCATCTGCATTGAGTCTGAGTCACCGAAGTATCCCGAATACGTCCACCACCGGCGTGTGACGAACCCGAATCAAATGGAGCTGCTGTGAATTTCCTTCGTCTGGTGTCGGGTTCCTCTCGCTTGCGGCTCTGCCACCAGGAGTGTCCACTTTCGTCCCCATTCGCTTCTAAGGCGGACGGGAAAGTCCCAGCTTTGACAGTCTCGGGAGTTGGAGAGGTCGGCGTCTTGAACGCCTGGCCACCGTGTGACATAGCGGCACGAGACCTCGACCACCACGCTGGCGACGAGGCTTGCTGCAGCCGGTTTGGTGGAGGTTGACGTCTTGACTCCAGACGCAGTCCGTCCTCTTCACCCCTCGAAGCTCGCCGAGCGATCAAGATCTTCTCTTCATTCTCGTTCATATACCCTCGGGCATTCAACAGGCATAAGACGAGGAGGACTGGGGCATATCCTAATCCATACAACCAACCGATGTTGACGTCCAACCTGTACGGGGAGATCTGCCAAACCCACGAAGCAGCAAGCATATACGCCAGTCTGATGGCCACCAGAACCACAACCTGCAGCAACGCCCAGGGGACTCGAACGTGGTAAACCCGGCTGCTGTAGGCTAATCGGAACGCAGAGATACCTAAACAAATAATGGCCAGAATTGCTCCAGCTTTGAACCGGGAATCTAGGGCTGCTGGCCTAGCCGATAACAATGTCTGCACCTCGGATCTTTGCTTCTGGACAAATGTCCATCCGCGAGGAACTACCAAGAAGAAGACCATCCAGTCAAATGCGTAGAAGGCCAGTGGGAGATAGAACTCGAGTTTTGCGTGGGCTCCAGTGGGCCGGAAGGCAAAAGGATCGGCATCATGGATCTGACGATGCTCGAAGGAGGCCCTAAAGAATTAGATACGGCATAGCATGTAACATGGTGAATTAATATCAAGGCTTACCAGCTTCTGACCGCCTCCCACACGCACGCCAGGACGGTCGGTATTGCCAGCGTCAGGAAGAAACTCTGTAACACCATTGGCATGTTAACAATGTAGTCCCTGTCGACATCCACGGCTGTAAAACAGCTTAGAATCCCGCAGGCAGCAACGAAGATGGTCCAGTACCACAGCCAGCGCCTTCCAACAGGCTTCCAGCGTTTCTCGCGTGGTAGATAGGCCCGGCCATGCTTTCTAAGATTGATCGTTGAGATGACGATCGAGACAGCGAACAAAGAGCCAAAGATCAGCCCAATGATGCCCCGAGTGCCGATCGGATTGACGGGGTTGTAGCAGGAGGTCGAGTTGATGAAAGTGCCGTTGGCCACAGAGACGAGGACGGGACGGTAATTGCCAAAAGTCAGATAGCACTCACTGCCATTGGATAGTGTGCCATTGTCATAGATTGTGTAGTTCCAGTACTGCAGGGCTGTTGCATTATAGGAGATGCCATTGATGATGGCTGTCGAATTGGATGAGTCCTGGTGCATCTTGACGATATCGTTGTTACATGTCCGGTGGTTCCATCAACCTATTTTCGACCAGATGCACCAGCCACATTGGCTGGAAAGGGTGGTTGTTTTTAGATGCAGAAACTCGTGACACCTAACACGCCCGCAATGTGTTCTATATGGCCTGAATGAGAATCATCAGGGTTGCAAATATGATGGTCGGGAACACAGCGAAGGTAAAAAAAGACGCCGAACTTGAGGACACCGCTGAGGTGGAACTCAAAAACAATATTGAAATAAATTCGCGACACACTCGTCAAGTGATGCCTTTTGCGTCAAATCTTTTGTGCAGGGCTTATTACAAACCGCATGCATCTTACTGGAGCCAGGGAGCTATACTACTTTTTATTTCTCTACGAGTATACTGACGCCCCAAGAATTTGGTAGAATACCTGATGCACAACACTTGACACTGGTGCTACCAGTGTGATACAACTCCGAGGTTCTGCAAACACCCACCTCAAATGACATGGCGATACCAATTCAGGATCGATCATCACGACCGTCATCATTGAATTCTAGGAATGGCTTCCGCTCGCAAGACCAAACCTGATATGCTGGGGCGCTGTAAAGAGCTCGAACCCTCGGCATCTTGTCACAGAGTCTCGAGAGATCGACGTACCTGAGAATGAAGTCGGTGCACTTGTCTGGAGATGGCTAGACTCAGCCTTGTCAAGGAAATCATCCTCATATTTGACAATTACATATGACCATCCTAAGCAACCAATGGTCGCCCCCACTGCAACTTCTGCATTGTTCGATACTCGAGAGTATTTTCCCATAAAATCAACGGCGGTATTTTGATCACGACCCGCTCCCCAACTTTGCGAATTTGTGTTCTGACTACAAAGAACGAGCGCTGGTCGGTGGCCGGAAGACCCTCCCCATTGAGGCACTAGCTGGCTGTGAGCGACTTCTGGGCCCAGATGACATGTGGACCAAAATTGTAGCGTCAGAGCTCGGAGGCTTTAGACGGAAGCGTCAAGAGACTGCGGGCTTCGTTGATGGTTCAATAACGTGCAAAGCCACTCGGCGGTCCACTGTGGTAGCAATGCGCTACACTCAGTGTCTATGACCACTTCGAGATCTAGCTTGAACAAAAGGGTCAAGCTAGCCTATTTCCACCCTATGAGTACAGCTTGTAATTATCGAGAAATTCTACGGTACAGACCATCAAGATTGGTCTCAGTCTTCTGGATACTCCTGCCTGACGTTACTCACGAAAATGCCCGACGCTTCATCATAGCGTTTGAACCACTTTCCAATCTCGATGGGAAACGAACCGATCAATTCCTCCTTTGAGATCTCACCAGGCTGGAGCAGCACGACATTCTCCTCGGCGACATAGCGTGTCGATTCATCCTCAACTATGACATTGTAAAACGGCTGATGACGACCATTCGGTAAGGTGTCCACTTGATTCATGGTGATCCATTGCTCCTGCATTTTGCAATATGGATCCCAGCCGTAGATTATGGCGAGGTACCCACGGCGCCGGTGACGGAAGACCTGGCCAACCGTGAACTGGACATTTTCATTGCGTGGATCAGTCGTGCGGTACTTTGGTACCCGGGAGTCATTGTCCGAATCTCTGAGTGAGTGAATCAGATTTCGATACGAACGAGCGTCTGGCAACGAGTTTGTCAGTGGCAGAATCCGCGTTTCGAAGAGATGGACGTCGAGCTCGAAGAACTCCAGAAAATGTTGCGTCAAGACGGCGAGATGTTGGCGCAATTGAGCCGGATGGGCGGTTGGAAGCGATGGAAGGAGCACCAGGGAGAAGAGAGCTGCATAGGTCGCAAGATTGGGGTTGACCGGGTGTACGGGTGGGCCGGCGTAGTGGGATGGTGAAGAGAGGATATTATGGGCTGTCCGCATTGTGAGATCGCGAGGAGAAGCGGCTGAGAGATATGATTCGGTCTGTGACGCTGTGGTTGTGGGGCCGATGAATCGAATACGGTTTTCGAGGGTAGACCGAGAGATTGGGTTGGAGTTGTTGAAAGGGTCCATGTAGAGATGTGTTTGACTCGATGGCTCCTGGTTCTCGCCTTCTGGAAGCGGGTTACCATCCAGATCGATTCCCTGGGGTGGCTGGATGAGAGCGTGGACATGGAAAGGGTAGCTGCACGGGGCGGCGCGAAGGTCGAATGCGCGTGCGACGTAGCAAAATATAATGCATGAGATCAACGGGACAGAGTTTCTGTTCGAGCTGAATAGCGAAACCCCCAAGAACATGTGGTCTAGGCTGTGATAGTGGCGATTATCGTGAATGCCTATCCACTTCTTCTCAAGTAGATGATCGGCAATGGCAACCGCTTTTTGTCGTGGTGTCAACTCGTCAATCAGTGGGCAACCGCAGCGCACTGAGTCGACGTAGGAGTTTAGGCGAGCAAAGATCTATATGAGTGAGCGCGATTGCTGGTGCGATTTGGGTGGCTCACTCACATCGTCAACATCCCCCTCTCTGTGTTCCTCTAGAATGAACATGTCAAGTGCCGCAAGAGGTCTTTCGTAGGGGAGCGAGCTTTCTCGAACGTACGGCATACTCGCCTGCTTGATGGCTAGCCATTCCTCGACAGCGATAAGGCGGTGTAGGCAGCCGAGAACAGCATGGCTCCAATATCTGCTACGGTCAGGAAAATCTGGATGTTGGCTTTGATCCAAGGCTTACCTTTGGGCCAGGTGATTTGGCGAGGACGAGGAATTCCAGTACAGGTCCAACAGTGCATCTTTGGCATCATAGCCTGTGCTCAGAATGTTCTGGATTTCACGAAGACGCCCAATTTCATTAGTGACAATATTGTCAAGACGCCGTCTAGTTTGAAGATATGACTCGTAGCGATTGCCAAAAAGAACCTTCCAGTTGAGGAATGATGGATCTGCTAGATTTATATGAAAATTCCAGTGTCGATCCCACCACCTGAACGAGTTTCGACAGAAGGATTTCCACAAAAGAGGCTCGTTGACAATGTTCATAAATCGCTTACTGGTGCGCTGAACCGCGACTGTTGTGGTTGGTGGTAAGTGCGTCAGAATTAACTGTATGACCTCGTCGGGTAGAGAGTCCAAGGTGATCGCCATCTAAGATGAAATTCGGGCAGAAGAAATGACAATATGGCCTCCAAGCGAACGATCATGGTGTCGAAGGGTGACGCGGATGGCAAATGATTATTGATGATAAAATGGGACCGACGTTAGTGGGGTTAAACCTCGGGATAAACACGTCACCGTTATGCCACGAATTATAGTGACTTCAGCCTCGTCGGCAAACCCCCATCGACTATTCCGTACAGCTTCGGCTATTCCAGGGTTTCACACTGAGGAGGGGTATACCGTGGACAAGTAGGGATTATGTCGAGACAAGGAAAGGGCTGTTCCGTGCTGGGATATGAAGTCAGAAACACTCATACCGGAGATGGCATTCGTGCTTGAGCTATAAACTCGGTCTAAGTTAATGAAGAATCCAGCCGTAACAACATGATAGAATGCAACTCATGATTGGGCAGAGCGGCCGCCAGAAGTGAGTCTTATATGCATGTCTCCGTAAGAGTAGAGCTGAATTCTGGATTGGCCTCTGTTCATTTCTACTGGGTCAACTTTTCCTTGATATCGCCCTTTTCGGCATGCAGTCTCACCATCTGGGCGATGAACGGGCCCCAGTCCTCCCTGGTTCGCGCCATTTTCTCTTCATCCGCCGCTAGTTGTGAAGAATCGGTCATAGCAGTCAAAGACAGCAAAGAGAACTCTAAAGTGACGCTCGACGCCGACTCCCATGTGGCTTGAAGCTCAGGCAAGACCATCATAATCCAGTCAGTGCCATCACACAGTTCCCCAAGCTTCCTCGGGAAAGGTTCCATTCCATCCATGCGCCACACAAAGCCGCCTGCAGGTACATATGCCACGAAGTGAAATCCAGTACCTTCTTCTTCATCGTATCCTTCCTCAATCTTGGCCTTCTTGCGTGGTCGCTTTGCCGTTGCAGCAGCGGCGGCTTTCTTCTTCGCTTTCTCCGAGTTTTTCAGGTCTTCCTTTAGGCGAAGGTCAACAATCATGCGGTCGAATTCAGTCGAGAATGAGTTGTGGACCATTCGGACGTGGCTGAAACCATCTAGGGCAACACCACGAGCCATTGGACTCAAATCTGCTGTTTGGGAGCGGAAAGCATTTAACTGCTCGCCCAGATCCAGATCGTCGCGATTGTTGATGATGTTCATGAGCGACACAGTAGCGCAAGAGAAAGAAGAGACCTGACAATTTGTTAGAAAAAGGTGCAATAGGGACATATGAGACTCCATCACCTGATTAGCGAACCATACACCCCGTGGGACTTCTGTGACACTATTTTCGGTTTCTGCAGCAGCCCAGGGAGACAGAAATATCAATCCGTAGGTCTCCTCACTGCGGGACGAGTCAATGCACATTAAAGGCAGTTAGTAGATTCTCCACTTACGACGGCTGGTTAAAGACACTCTCGAGGGGAACGACTTCGTTGACCTGGACATTGGTAACACCCCACTCCTTTAGTAGGGTAGCAAAAATGAGAGGGTCATTCTCCAATTCTGCCCAGCCAGTCCAAGTGGGCATCAGGCTGTCTGTTCCTGGTTGATCTCCGGTGCCAGGGGTGGAGAGGTCGTCCCCAGTATTTGACGACGCTGCAACAGAGCTACCATGTTCGGTCGCAGTCAACTTCGCGAGATCGGCGGCGAGACTTTTAGCGGGAGTACTGTTTCTGCTGGACATATTTGACGTGGGAGAAAGTTGATTAGGAGAACCTAATGGTTGTGGAACGGTAGGTGGACAGGTCTGGAAGCGGATTAACCTTCCTGGCAACAGCACCACTGTGCAGTTTAACTAGTTCAGAGAGAAAGAGCTTGATAGTCAGGGAGAGGTCACTATCGACAATGAAGCAAGATTAGTCGTAGAGCAACATGGGGGTTAACTCGTCGATCTGAAAGAAGCGTTGATGATGCGTGAAGGTTGGAACCTCCATTTGGACAGCCCTCACCGCCTTTGGGAACGTATGTCAGTCTGATCGAACATGAAGTTGAAGCCTGGTGGAGGTGTCCTGGGTCCAACGTGAAGATATGGCGTTCATACAAACGAGGGCAAGGCTGTGTGTGGGCCGAGTCTGTCCCCAAAGCAGCAATGGCGGGCAACATTTAATGCCAAGACCAAGCGGCGACGTCTTTGTAAAAGCGGCATCTCAATGCATGTCATTTGGTTGGGGCCCCTCCAACGGCTTCTCAGACATTCGCCTCCACCACAAACTCGAAATCATCTCGGCTTTGGTTCAGGCATCGTTCTTCGTTGGCGAATGTATGAGACCGGCCTGACATGATTGCCAGGCTCACCGAATTTGTGGCGACCACATAGTAAAGCCGACAGTAATTCCTGTGCATGGGAGCGTTGGCCGAGAATCCGTCTTAAAATGGCTAGAGGCATGACGTCACTTATGCCAAGCCGTATTTCTCGGAAACTGCGACCGCCTCACTTCGTATCGGGTTTGGACTAACACCTCCAACGCGTGCCTGCCTCTTTTGTCCCTGAAAACACGCGCTTGACATCCTCACCGTCGACACCAACGCCGACGCCAACATTTGCCGACAACAGTCGACGGCAACTTGCTTACCACACCTTTACAACTCTCCAAAACTCCCTCGCGCAGATCTCTTCTACAACAAACATCCAGCAACAAGTCACATCGGCTCTGCTCGGTCCTTCGACTGAACACTACACCCCACCCCACTGACTTCCCACACCCACCCTGCTTCTGTCTGGAGGAGCAAAAGGAAACCCCCCGCCGCATGGTGCAATGAACGAAACCCCGCGACTTCGGTCGGCCTTCCCCACCACCCCAAGAACCGAGCTGCGACAACGGACTTTCAACGGCAATGGAAGACCACTGTTTGGCTCCCCTCAGTCACAGCAATCCCAAAGGTCGTCGCCGATAACAAAACCTATGCGCAGTACGGAGAATGCTGCCTCTCAATCTACACAATCGCCCTTAATACCTGCTGAAGCCATCGATGTCCCCGCCCAGCGCGCCTACGTCCTATCTTTCTACGTTGCTTTGTGGGTATGGAGAGGTTGCGATGCGTTCTTTAACGTGGATGATCTGGACTCTACCTGGCTTTTCTTGAAGTGGACTGCCATAGATCTGTGTTTTCTGACTGCACTACCAATGTTCAGAATACCATGGCTGCAGCTGTCTTTTGTTACTCTTGTGACAGTATGGCTGCTGCATGTCGTGCTAAATGTTATGTTCATGTACAAGATCATGCCCCCGGTGTTGACTTGGGTTTGGGCATTTCCTAAATTGTTTTCTGACACTGAAAATGCTCTTTCAGGAGGAACGGTGAATCCCGCAAACATTCTTCAAAATTCATCCATAATCCTTGGGAAGCAGATTGTTCACATTCTACCCGAGGGCTCGGCAATACTTAACCCGGAGAAGAAAGCATTCTGCTTGGATGCATTCAGCACCACTATTGAGCTGCCAATCCAGATCAACCAGACTACCCCTATTCTGATTGAGTTGAAGAGATATGATCTTGACACCAACGAGACAGAGCTCATTACCATTACCGGCCGTGAGACTAAAAGCTTGAAGAAGAAAGCCGATTCAGAATCCTCTGGGCTCGGCCTTGCCACCCCACGAATCCTGCGTTATGCAGTCAAGAAAACTGGACTTTACCAATTGGATCGCGTTATTGATACTACGAACCTCGAAGTACGACGCCAAAGTTTTGATGTAGCAGTCGTCCCATGTCCAAAGGCCTCGATATCCTCAAGATCTGTGGATAGATGTATCGGAGAGCTCAGCAGTGTCTTTATGCAGGTGGAGGGAGTGCCTCCGTTCAAAGTCAAGTACCGCAAGACTGTGAATGGGAAGCAATTCAGCTCCAATTCGCAGAATATCCAACCCCCACCGGATGGCTATATCAATATTGAGGACGCATCGAAAGTGGTTCTTGACCCTCGAAAGCCCCATCTGGAATGGACGAAATCTACCGTTGAATCATTTGACATTAACGAGTCACTGCATCAAAATGGAACTCATTCCTACACAATTGAGGCGGTTGAGGATGGTTTGGGGAATACAGTGTCCTACGACTCCCCCAACTTGAAGGATTTGTATGCACCTCGAATCCAAAGTCTAGTCGTCCACAATCGACCACAAGTGCGGCTCCATGATTGCAGTCCGGATCGGTTAATTCCGTTACCAACTGGCAAGTCGACTCCGCTTCCTGTACGGGTTCAGGACTCCGCTAAACTCCATCCCTCGGATTGGCCATTGACATTGAAGTACAGCTTTGTTTCAGAGACAGACCAGGCTACTCCACAAACCCAGGAATTCACATATGAGATGACAGATGATCATACTGGACCAAAAATCGGCCAAGCTGGCCGCTACAATATTGACTCAATTTCAGGCCAATTCTGTCCTGGAGAGGTGCTGGAACCTTCATCGTGCAGCCTTTTCAATCCGCCGAGGCCAGATATCTCGGTCACTCGGGAAGACATATTTGACAAGTGTGCCGGCAACCCCATAGGAATGATCCTAAACTTCGACTTGACTGGAACCCCGCCGTTCAAAATCATGTATGCCGTTACGCGCGCAGGCAAGGCTCGACCTCAAATGAAAGAGTTCTCGACCATGCGTGGTCAAATTGAATTGCTAGAGCAGTCTGCAGGAACTTACATTTACACAATCAACGAGATCGCGGACTCTGTGTATGAACCAACTTCTCTAAAGGACCGGGACTTAGTGTTTGAACAAAATATCAGACCGCCTGCTTCTGCAATTTTCCAGAGTCCCCAGGCCGTCGTTAAGGCTTGCTTGGGCCAGTCCGTCTCCGAGACGGTAAAATTATTCGGCGAAGGCCCATGGAACTTGGAATATGAGGTTATTCACGGTGGGAAGAGGAAAAAGAATTCTGCTCAATCTGAAACAGATCTCGTCAGCATTGAGTTTCCTGGTCAAAGGGATGGCGGTCGATACACTTTGATGTTGACAAATGTCCAAGACAAGTCTCGATGCAAAACTGCGCTCAGAGAGGAGCGGCACATCGAC
This sequence comes from Exophiala aquamarina CBS 119918, assembly GCF_000709125.1. Taxonomy (NCBI): domain Eukaryota; kingdom Fungi; phylum Ascomycota; class Eurotiomycetes; order Chaetothyriales; family Herpotrichiellaceae; genus Exophiala; species Exophiala aquamarina. Next base: position 164,966 of record NW_013550587.1, read on the forward strand.
GTCAGACCAGATCAGCCCACAGCCGGGTTTGGCGATATTCAAGGGAGGCGATCCATTCTCGCTTTGGACGGAAAAGAAGTCAAAATCCCCCTGCGCCTCAAAGGAAATGCCCCCTGGGCGGTAAGATTTCAGATGTCAGATGATCCGTTAAGTTTCACAGAGCAACACTTTCGGCAAGCAAACTCATTCTTCACGGTGAACAAACCAGGCACCTATGAAATAGTAGCCGTTCATGATCAATGTGCAGGTCTTGTTGACCCTAAAGCGAACCAATTTCAGGTCAACTGGATCCCTCGGCCTTCGCTTCAAATCGAAGATCCAACATTGACACAAGACGGATCCAGCCTTCGTAAAGTGCCCGTCTGTCAAGGTGACGATTCTGCTTTGGTGCTCGCTCTGAAAGGCACTCCCCCGTTTAGCGTCAAATATCAACAGAAATATGAACCAGCCAAAGGTCCTGCTTCCATCAGCAATAAAGAAAGCAATTTCGCCGGTCCAAATGCCTTTATCAACCTCGACACAACGAAATCCGGCGAATATACCTACCTGTTCTCTGAAATAGGTGATGAACGCTATGCCCATGACAAAAAGAGATTCTCACCCATTGTTGTGAAGCAGCAAGTCTTCGCCCCACCGTCGGCCAAATTTACTCAGCCGGGAAAGACGTACAGTTATTGCCAAGATGACCTTAGCTTCACGAGTCAGGGAGCAGAGACGGAATATATCCCTATTGCTCTCACGGGAGATCCTCCTTTCAACCTGGAAATTGCAATCACTCATCATGGACAGTCGCCTCGACCTGAGATACTTCGCCAGAAGGATATTCCATCGAACAGCTACTTATGGCCTCTTTCACGAACAAATCTGGACCTTGGTACACACAGCATCGCTATTCGCTCTGTCAAAGACAGTCGTGGATGCGAGAGCGGCATTGAATCCGACCCATCCTCGGTTCGAGTCCAAGTTTCTCCTCCCCCAATTATCAATCCACTTCAGTCGCAAGATGACTTCTGCGTTGGTGAGCATGTATCCTTCTCGCTCAGTGGTCAACCACCGTTTGAAGTATCCTATACGTTCAATGGTAAAGTGAAAACGGTAACAGAGTCGACCAATGAGTTCAAGCGACTTACCGATCGCCCTGGCGAATTCGTGATCACCGGAATTAGTGATAGTGTGATGCGTAATGGCAAATGCCGTGCTAGGAAAGAGATCAAGAAGATGATCCGCCCCTATCCGACGGTCGAACTTGGCCGGGGCAAGACCCTCATCAGTGACATCCATGAAGGCGGCGAAGTTGAAATCCTGTTCAGCTTTACTGGCACCCCGCCCTTTGAATTTACGTAAGCTGCCCTCAAGGCCCCTTCCAGTCATCATCTTGTGTTCTGATACTGACTCTTGTCTTATAGGTACACTCGATCTGAAGACGTGAAAGGACGGAAACACGCAAAGATCCTAGAGACGCGGCACGACACCTCGACCGAGTTCAGCAAAGTGATCCGCGCCAGTGATGAGGGTGTGTACGAAGTCGTCTCCATCAAAGATCGATACTGCTCGTACACGAAGCCACATCACAAGAATACCAATGCCCGTAAGGAGGGCCAAAAGCAATTGAAATGGTAGATTAACTGAGACTGGAGAGAATGTCTTCTTCTACATAGAGTTTTCCGTTGTGTCAAACTTGGAATGAGGAGTTTTATGGGCTAGCAGAGGAGCAGCTTGATGCAACGGGAATTGCAATTATTACTTGGGCCCCTTTTCTGGATGGAATTAGAATTGAAAGTTGAGCAAGCAGCGCGAAATGCTAGCCAGGAGTAGGTACCTAGGTTGACCTGGGGAGTGGCATTCTTTCCTGGGCTTGTTGCTTGTCCTCACAATCAGGAGTACTGTAAAAACCCTGTCGTATGAGAGATGCTTTGACACCGTTCCATCACCGCTTACTCATAGCAGGAAATATATTCTCTTGACGAGGTAGCCATAGTACCCCCCGTGCGCAGCAAAATATAAAGTTGACCTTGATACTATCTAGTTGCAAACCACGGTGCGCCAATTTCTCGCCTAAAAGCCAACAGTCTTTCACCGTCGCGGCCAAAGCTGACCGGCCAAGGACTGACCAGGTCCGGATGGTATCCGCTGGCCGATGCATTGTCTCTCGATGTTTCCTCCGCAGGACATGGCAGGATAGGCCACCATGCCCTGGATGCATGTCTGTTCTCTATAAGTAAGCTTGCCTCGATGGTGGCAACACTGCGGCACGATGGAATTCGGCACGATTCATGATTCATGGTTCAAGTAGAAACTAAGCCTGTTTCCCGCACTTGACGGCGACTCTGCCGCGAAATTGACTGACTGTGGTTCAATTTTCCCGGCGCCGACGTAGTAGCTTTGTCGAAAGAGAGAGGAAGAAAGGAACGAAAGGAAGGAGACTAAGAAAAGCGCAAGATAACTTGAACTGGAATGGAATCAACTTTTATCAGAGGAAGGTAATCATATTTTCTACTTGATTCGAGGTGTCGATCTCGATCTCCTGAGAGGAGTCCAGACATAGACATAGGAGAGAGCCACTGACTATGAGGCATATCAGTCGATAACCAACGGTGGGCTTTATGGGCTCTCTAATTGAAACCGCTTCTTGGTCCTTGTCTAGTCATACACGCCATCTCGGGATTGCGTCATCCTGCACAACTCATTGCTTGCCATTGCTTTCACTCTTTTTTTCTTGGGAATAGAAGAATTAATCTGCATCGATCAGTCTAGTCGAATGTGTAGCTGTGTTGATGTGCTGTGGGAATTGAATCGGATCGGTAGCGTTTTGCTTCGAGATAAGCAAGTCTGTGTGTTGACTCTCGGCCTTCCTCCTATTCTTTTTTTGTGGCTTTTGTGGTTGTTAGTTGAGGGTATTGGGGATATAAGTTCGCGGTGCTAGAATCTAGCCACTTTCTGTTCAATCCCAGTCGCTGAGTGGCAATTGGTGAGAATGGTAACAGACGGGCTCTTGATGTTTTAGTGGGTTCCGTGCAATCGTTTGGATGATGAATATTAAGCTCGGGGAAATGTTCTGCATAATGACATCACGGCCGAGAGGGTATGTTCAGGAATGAATGTTGTATTTGGATACGTCCGAAAGAACTGTAAGCCAAGTGGGAAGTTCCTGCGCCTCATGATACGGAATCCTCGCCATCTCAGCGAAGAAGGCTGATAGTCGAGAAGATGTTCGTGAAGAATGTTATGATTATTGTAGACGAGCCTTAACAATGGTGTCGGCACGGCGACACTTAAGTGGCCTGAACGAGGTGGAAACGGCAAACTGTAGGTAGGTCGTGAGAGTCAAGTGGTCATGTGTTCTGTGATGGATGACGAGAGATAAAGTCGCCCTGCGATAGGTTGAGTCGTGGTCAATGTGAGGTGATATAACCCAAGTAACGCCATGCAAATCTACAGCCCTCCTGTAGATGCTCTGCCTGAACTTTTAGGACGTATGATAGAAAGCCCGCCAGTTCAAACCCCAGCCATACCAGCAACAAGAGGGGGATCCTCAAGGCATCCAGCGCCGTCCTGCCGTAAAATGCGGATGTTAAAAAGAGGGGAAAAAAAGTCTGTCCCACGAAGTCCATCCCAGTCTTTCATCGATCCAGAAAGTCCCCCAACGAGAGAAAGCAAGAAATTGAAGCTGTACGACACTGTTGTACAGACCTAACAACTAGCCATCATTTCAACTCCGAGCTGTCGCATGTCGCATGTCATTGACCTTCGTGAGCGTGGAAGACAAAAAACGCCGTACGGAAAGAAAAAAGATTTGCTAGATCCAGAGCAGATCTCAAGCGAGCTTCGAAGCAACCAGGCCTGGGAGCTACTGAGCGGCTTGAACAGGTGCTCCTGCCTGCTGGGGATGACCGCCTCGACCACGTGGGCCTTGTCCACGACCCCTTGCTCTGTACCCGCCTCGGCCCTGATTGTTGTACTGCTGTCCATATCCATTGGAATAGGTTTGTGGTCTGCGGGTTTGGCCTTGGACTTGCCCATTCTGTCCTGCTCCTGCTGGTGCTCCTGCCGATTGGAATGGTCCAGAAGCGTTGGGTGGGAGTGGCCTGGAGGGCTGAGATGGAGGGGGCATTGATCGAGGAATGTTCTCAGGGTTGTCGTAAACGTAGAGACTCTTGTCAATGGACGGTGGAATAGGTTGAATTTCGGTTCCTAATTCCTGCTCGATCTTGTAGAGGTTGAAACGGTCATCCCAATTGATCAGGTTGATAGCTAGACCGAGGTGACCGAATCGACCGGAGCGACCGATACGATGAAGATATGTCTCAGCATTTTTGGGGAAATCGAAGTTGATGACAACGTTTACCGCCTGAATATCAATACCACGGGTAAGAAGATCGGAACAGACCAAATTGCGAGAAACACCAGCCCTGAAATCGTGGAAGACCTTGTTTCGATTTTGTTGCAGCATCTTTGCGTGAGAGTAAAAGCAAGAGTAACCAAGCTCGGTAATCTTTTTAGCCAAAAGCTCGACACGATTGGTTGAATTGCAGAAAATAATGGATTGATTAATTTGGAGCTTAGAGAACAGAGTGTTGAGACAGTGGACCTTTTGTTTCTCTTCGACAAAAGCATAATACTGAGTGATACCACGCAGGGTCAACTCGTCCATCAGGTTTATTTCGTAAGGGTTCCGCATGTGTTTGTCCTTGAATGACTTGACAATCATCGGAAAGGTCGCACTGAAGAGCATAACCTGGCGATCTTTGGGATGGAAGGAGAGTAACTGCTCGACGACAACAGTGAACTCTGGAGATAGAAGCTTGTCGGCTTCATCCATGACAAATATGGGACATTCAGAAAGATCGGCGACACCTTTACTAGCGAGATCGAGGACTCTACCGGGTGTGCCGACGATAATGTGGACTGGTTCCCCCAATCTTATAATGTCGTCTTTCAGACCTGTGCCACCAGTGGTGACCATGACATTGATGCCCAGATGTTTCCCAAGTAACTTGCAGACTTGAGATGTTTGCAGGGCGAGTTCTCGAGTTGGAACGAGGAGAAGAGCTTGTGTCTTGGGATTCTTCGGATTGATCCGTTCAAGTGTGGGAATGACAAAGGCGGCGGTCTTGCCGGTTCCGTTCTTTGCTCTTGCTAATATATCTCTGCCTGTAAGGGCGACTGGAATGGTCTCTTCTTGAATGGGAGATGGCTTTTCGAAACCAGCTTCAAAAATACCCATCATGAGTTCACGCTTAATATAGAAATCTTCGAACTCGAGGCCTTTGGTGGCCAGGACATCCTCGGTTTGTTGTCTCTGGTCCTTGGCTGGGAGTTTGAGAGAGTTCTTCCAATTTGTTTCATCGTGTCCGTCGCTGAGAGAGGTTTTATTGAGCTGAGATGCTAAAGCGTCCGTCATTTTCACGGGTTTGTGTTTGGTGAGAAAGGCCCAGGGCGCTGGTGGGAGTGGAGGTGCGCAGAAAGTCCGAGATAGTGAAAGGTGACTGAATGGGGGCCCTCAAGTAGTGGGTAGAGGCTGATATTAACAGGCAACAACAGGGGAGTTCTTGAGCCAGGCACTGAGCGTGAGAGGATTCTGGTGTGGCTTGAGGCTGGAGCAGAACGGTTGTGGGGAATCGTCCTGAGTCAAATCCAGTAGTAGGTGAGGTTGTAGTTTCGTTCTCGACAGAAACAGTGCGGCAGTGAAGTTGGAGGTGAATGTGTGCTTGGAGTGGGACGTGGAAGAAGTCAATTAGATCACTTGTGAGTCTGTGGAAGTAATATGGGAGCGAGGCTGTTTGCTCGATCAAGGGACAATTGGAATGAAGAGGAACTGGGAGCGGAAGAAGCGAGTGCGGCGAGAATGTTGGTGGTCGGCGCATTCAGCCAATGGGAATCTATATCCATGGAAACGGAAAGAACAATGCCAAGAGACATATCACGTGGTTTAGTCATGTGATCTGATCACTGCTTCTGCCTTGATGGGCCATGTTTCTGCCTACACCCTCCCTCTGTCCTCAGATTTGGACTTGAACTCGAAATGTCCTAGCCTCGCTCTCAAGGCATCGACCTTGATCCTCAGTGCAGGCCAGGATTAGGCTCACTGTGTTGGATTCTGATTGTTGTCTCCTTCCAGTCCGAGCACCCCACACCACTGACAAAGAGTTCACGACCAACGATTATCGGTGTCTTCATTTACACTGACACACAGCGCTGCTGGGACATCGCCCTCGCCCCTGTGTGTGCTTGCAAGCACAGCTGGAGACTGGGGGGGGGGATTAACAGTGACCGTGGTCGCAATGGAGCACGGAAACATCAAGCCTGCAACGGACACACTGTGGCACACATCTACAATTCCGAACCTTCTATATCTTCAATATGCGACTTGCTGCGGTTTTGACTTTTATGCTGGTAACAGGGCTATGGTTTTGCCCAAGGGCAGGAAAATTGTCATCACTGAAAGTGTCTTCCCTTGCCTGGTGGTGCCCTGGTGCTTCAACGGTGGGGGGCTGAGAAATCTGTTCTGCTTGCTAAATACGTGAAGCCATATTGCCGAAAGTATTGGAATGCTAGTGATATAGATTCACTTGATCGAAAGCGCCCAGGTGCAGGCACCCTCATCATGGCAACCCAAGGGCTTGGTACCTCCAGATAGGTGGTAGGTGGAATAATTGCGTTCAGAGAGCTGGAAGCCGTCAGTTCTGTTTGCCAACCTTGTGCGAACAACTTCAAAATTGGGCAGCGTCACACGGCCTTACGATCAGCCGATAGGATGGGGACGCTGGCTTGGCTAATGATAGACGACTGCATTTGTGCCTGATACTGTTGTTTCTTACATGGGATTTCTGCCCAAAGAATAGAAAAGGTGGGAGTGTGGAAGCATCGTCGGAGCCAGGTTCTCCGACTCTATATCGCAAGAGTTACCCAATCACGAAGGCCGGACATTTAGCCAGACATACACTTTCTCGATGGATTCGGAAATTTTCAGGCTCGTGTCCCGACAGATGCGAACTTCGGTGCTGTAGTACCAGGCTCACTCTCCATCAAATAGCATCAAATCTGAGATCTGTATTAGGAGCCTCACTTATGATGCCGCTGCAATCGCGAGCCGAGTTTGTCCTCTTTCTGGTGCAGCAACCCTAGCACTTTGTTAGTTCGCAATCGTCCAAGAATGCTGGGAACTTACTCAATAGCGTTGACATCGGGAGCTCGTTTGATATCGGACTTGGTGCCTGGACTGATGAGGACAAATTGTTTCCCAATACTTTGTCTTGCCCCCTCAATCAATAAGTTGACACTGATTGATCGATTCACGGCATCCATGAAGACGTCGAATTCGTCCAAACATCTCACTGGTGAACCCATCGCTTCCCATATGGCAAGGAGGAGGCAGATTTGCGTGAACGATTTCTCCCCACCAGACAAAGTTTTGACACCTCGCCCACTTCCATCACGCGTGGTGATATCGGGCTCCACCTGGATCTCCATCAACTTCTTCTTATGATCCATAACCGCCTGCCCTCGAAAGCCTCTCTCGCTGAGCATGTACATGAACTGGATCTTGATCCGATGTGAAATCAAGCTTCTAAACAGTTTCCAGCGGGTTTTTCGTTCACCGAGGGATTCCAACAACTTGTCCAGCAGCTTTTCCATATCCTCCATCTCTTGCCGGGCTCTATTGTATGCTTCAGAGCATTCCGCTGCCCTTGCAGCAATCTGCTCTTTGCTCCCGCCCAGGTTCTTCTCGAATGCTGCATAGTCTTTCCCGAGTCGCTTATACTTCTTTTCGAGGGCATCGTAAGTTGTACCTGTAGGGATGTTAACTCGCTCAGACACCGCCCGTGCTTGTTCGGTCCAATTGTCAATATCGCTGTTTATTTCTTCAAGCTTGCGTTCCATGGTTCCTCGGTCGCTCTTGGCATCATCGATTCGGGCGATCGCCGCGTTCTTCTCACCAAGGGTGTATGCACGTTTCTTTCCGGCCTTTTGTGCGACAACTTGGGCATCATTCGCAGTTGCCTGCAGGTTAGCCATCCGCTCGTCTAGATCACTGAGTTTCTGGGTTGCGGTCCGAAGCAGTTGCTTTTTCTCGTCTAGGGCAGTCACGGAATCTTGATACGAGCTGGCGTGGACGGCCTTTTGTTCCTCTGCATCATTCAGCGCCTCTCTCAGCGCCTCCAGCTTTCCACCTTCGACATTGTCTTCATTGATCGCATCTCTCAGCTTTTCTGCTTCGTGCTGGGCCGATTGGACTGTGATTCGTAGTTCACCACTGTCTCGACCATGCTTTGTAAGAGCCTGCTGCGCTTTTAAATGTCGGTCTCGAGCATTGAGAAACTCATTTTCGAGTTGATGAAGCTGCGCTTTCGACTCCTCGACAGCTTCACCTTGTCTTCGAATACTCTCATCAACGTCGGCGCGCATGCGAGGGCTGCCCTGAAACTGATGGACAGGGTCCTGGGCAGGTTGCCCACCTCGATAGAACAAAACGGCACCTCTTAGGCGAGTATTGGCGCTGAAACAGAAGCATCTCTTGACATTCCGTAACGGTTGACCTGTTGAGTACAATCTTTCCGAAGCCTCTGCCATATCCGGGATCAGTATAGCCTGTTCAATGTTGTGTGCAATCACCAACTGTTTCTTCACTGCTTCGTTGTCGATTTCCAGTACCCTGAGAATGGTGTCAAATTGAGCGTCCGGTTCATGACTGCTAACATCAATTGGCTGATTATTACCAATGTAGATAGGAACTGGGCATTTCGCACGTCTCATAATGTCGCTGAGTAGCTTTTCGTCGCGCTTGTTGCTCACTAGGAACGCGTTCATGGTGCTGCCGAATGACTTCTCCAGGATTGAAGACCATTCAGGCTTGAGTAACTTGACATGCTTTCCCAGCGGGCCAATCGGACGGTGCTGGAATTTACTCTCCTGTTGAATTGCTTTCAACAAGGAAGGCATGTTTTGGTGGAATGCCAAATCCTGCGAATTGCGATTACGGTTCATCTGATCGAGTATTTGTCCCTGTTGCCTCACACGTTCTGTCTGGGAGTTCTTCGCTTGTTCAGCTTCTTCGAGAAGCTGCCCGGTAGTTTTGATCTCGGCTTGCAATATATGTCTTTTGTCAGCATGTTCTCTCTCAACTCTCCTCGCGACGTTGAGTGTTTCCTCGGCCTCTTGAAGAGCGTGCACACGAGCGGCAGCACCGCCACCGTCCAGCTCTGCTAACCTGTTCATTTCTTCTTCAATAGCCTGCTTTTTCGTGGTGATGATGCCCTCTACCACCTTTAGATTTGTGCGAATGTCTCGCTGCTCTGTATGAGCTTCTACAGTAGCTTTCTTTACCTCATCATGGCGGGCTTTCTCTTCCCGTTTTTCTTCTTCAACCGCGAGAACTTCGGCTTTCATAAGTTCGTAGGTGTTGTTTGTGTTGGTTGCATCCTGGTCTGCTGCTTGGTATATCTCATCCAATTGCTCAGCCTTATGTTCTGCGTCTGCTATCCTACCATCTGCTTCCACGATTGCCTGCATGTAGTTGTCTCGTATCTTCTCTTGTTCCTCGACCTGAATCCATGCGAGCAAGCGGCGGTATTCACGCATCTTTGCTAGAGTGCTGTCATGCTTCTGGGACAGCTCTAATTTCGTGTTTGCACTTTCCATGGCCTTTCTGAGATCTTCCAGGTCGGGGGCCTTGATCTCAACCTTGGCTTTGATATTCTCGGATTGTTCTTCGATCAACCGATAATCCTGATCTAGCTGTTCAAGCTGGACGCCTTTCATGAATAGTTTGTATTTTTCCGAAGCGCCCGAGTTTGCTAGAAATTGTCTTGCTTGATCCTGAGAGAGCACCGACATAGGGTTGTCAAACTGCATCATCATGTGATCGAGGATGTCCTCAAGGTCCAATTTGCGGGTGGAAATAATGCGTCCTTTATCTGATTTCAATTTAAAGCCACTGCCGCCGGTGCGGGTGAAATGGCGTTCCACTCGAATCGAATTCCCATAGTCCTCAGGTTTGTAGGCATTTTCCCCTTGGTTCTTGATGTGGCAAGTAATAGAAGCATGATCTTGACCCTCCTTGATGAAATCTTGCAGGCGGGCACCCCGATTGGTAGCAGATGCCTTGCCACCCAGGCACAATGTAATGGCAGTCAGGATTGCGCTCTTTCCGCTACCATTTTTACCGCAAATAAAGTTGATTAAAGGCCCAAGTTTGAAGGTCATAGATTCGTGGCACATGAAGTTTTTCAGCTCCACGCCTTCCAAGATACCATAGTCAGCAGGTTCATTTCCTCTTCTTCTGTTCTCAATAGCCTTGGCCCGCAAAGCTTGTGTCGCGGCAACATCTGCTTGCTCGTCGTCAGTGTCGAAGTCAGATGGCGGAGTGCTGGCAGTAGGTGGCTCGTCAGGGTCAGTTTGGGGGGTTCGCTGCAGAGACGACTCGTCGCTTATCCTCGGGCGCTTGTTCTGCGACGCTTGTTAGATAACTGTCTGATCTGAGTGAGCGAGAACTTACCGAAGCTGAGGCTGGAGAGGAAGTGCCTCTGGTACTTTGTTCTGGATCGTCATCGTTCTCAGAATCCGACTGCGGGGGAGCTGGACGCTTCTGCGGCGCCATGGCGCATAGTGGGACGGGGGAATCGATGACTTGCCACAACGATGTAGAGAATGCAGATCCTGGCTCCTCTATAAAAAGGTACGGAGCAGGTGGGATGATATAAACGATTCGGTCTGGGTCGCAGCCTGGTGGTGGATGGTCGATAGTGGCAAGCGCGTGTTAGGCTAACACGTGCTTTGGGGTTTGACGTGATTGCACGCGTCACTGCCTTTTTGCTCCCCACATTCGCGCTTTCCTCATCGGGGGCTACTGCCTACCGTTGAATATTAATTATTACTCGTAACTTATTACTTGCTTACCGCTCTAGCGGACTCATTCTCTCCGCAGCCTCCAGCAATTCTATTGCTCGCAGTATATGCGAAAGACTGACGCACGCTGTATAGGTCTGTTCTTCTACTGCTCAGAAATCTAGGCAACATTTGAAACTAGGCACAGCCTTGCCTCCAGCTGAAGTCCTTCCTTTCAGAAATGGCCCCGGCCATGGCCAATATTGGCGACCATCACAAGACGAAGGTATTTACCTATTCTCGCTGTCTTCAAATGCCAATCCAACTGATGAGTTCTCTAGCCCAGCGCCTTGCGCTCCATCATCGCTGGGTCTACGGCTGGAGCTGTCGAAATCGGTAAGTCTCGCGAGCAATATCAGCCTCCATCTACTGCTGTGGAGAATTCTTGCTCTCATTCCCACATTGATCAACGTTCACATGCTCATGTTCTTCCTCTGTAGCGATAACTTTCCCTTTCGATTTCCTTAAAACAAGGAACCAGCTCAACTTACGACTTCCCGACTCCAAGAAAGTACCTCTCCCTCCATTTCCCTCCAAAGCCTGGTATACAGGATGCACCACCGCCGTCATAGGAAACTCTGCCAAAGCAGGTGTGCGCTTTCTCGCTTTCGACTCCTACAAACACCTTCTATCGGATGCAGATGGACAAATATCTGGTCCTAGGACAGTCCTCGCTGGCTTCGGTGCTGGTATTACCGAATCTCTACTCGCTGTGACGCCGTCAGAGTCGGTCAAGACACAACTTATAGATGATCGAAAGAGGCTACAACCCAGGATGCGAGGTTTCATCCATGGTTCAGCTCTTATTGCAAGAGAAAAAGGCATAAAAGGTTTCTTTCAAGGCTTTGTCCCGACCACTGCAAGACAAGCCGCAAATAGTGCTGTGCGCTTCAGCACGTATACCAGCCTGAAGCAGTTTGCCGAAGGTTATGTTGCTCCCGGAGAGAAATTGGGTTCCCTCACAACTTTTGGCCTCGGAGCGGCCGCCGGCGTTGTTACAGTCTACACCACCATGCCCCTGGATACTATCAAGACACGAATGCAGAGTTTGGAGGCCAGCAAGAACTACAAAAACAGTTTCGATTGTGCCGCCAGCATCTTCAAGAATGAAGGAATTCTGACTTTTTGGTCTGGCGCCTTACCACGCCTTGGCCGTCTCACCATGAGCGGTGGGATCGTCTTCACGATGTAAGCCACTTATCGCAAATGCCGCCGCCCTTATTGACTTGACATTCAGGTACGAGAAGACCATCGAGTTATTGGACTTGGTGGACCCACAGAAGAAATACGTTTGAGGAATCTCGGCTTTATCTGACCTTGACGTAACATTGGCGGCCCATCACTGCACATACTATGTTTGAGCAATTGTTGGTAAGATGGATATGAGTGCACATGTTTAAGAGATTACGCTAGAGTCGATCTGTAAATGTAGCTCGCCTGCAGGGAAGGGAACAGGCAGCATCGGATGCCCAGAAAGCTTTAGATACGATGTGGATGTAGAGAAGCTCGCAAAAGACGAACAGTGACAGGATTGGCCGACTGATTAAGGCAAGAGGCCTTTCGGACACCATTCATGATACCCAATACCATTTCTTATTGTGATGTGAGGTCCAAATTCTACCGCTATTGACCTTTGATCTTGATATGCTTGATGAGCCCTTCTCCTAAAGTACTTATTTCTGCCAGAACGGCCCGTTCGTTGAACAAACACTGTTGTTTCCCATCTTCTTGCCCCTCTGCGACCGGGACAGGTACACTTGACCATCCCAGCCGGACTCGCCACTCCTTCCGACCCAACACCACTGGCTTCCACATCCCAGCAATAACATCTCCACCATAGCTGTCGTGAAAGAACAAAGCAGTCGATCCAAAAGCGGCCTCCAAGTCCTCCACGAACAGTCTCACAGCGTCGTGACCAATCGCCTCGACGTCAAGCGCCTGCTCGAGTTGAAGATTCTTGTAGACTACACGGTCTTCCCGACGCCCTGATTTCAACCGCGCATCAGCGTGATGTTTCACGACCGACGGCTTGAGATAGATCCTGAAATCAAAATCGTCCAGCGGACTGAGGAACAGCGCAGCCCAGTCTTCATCACTCATCCTCGTCCCCCCTGACTTTAACATCTCCACCGCCGCACTAGCCAATGCTCGCACTCGAACTGCAACAACCCGTTCTGGCCGGGAGCCCTGCGTCCACACCGTCCCCGTCGGGTCGAGGCTTGTGCCCACGAACCAAACCACGTTATTCAGCCCTGGATCGAGCTTCCGCCACGCCTGGAACCGCGTCATCATCTCATCCGTCTGCGCCGCGGGCATATCCTGCGAGAGACTCAGATCAGCGACCAACGGCGCTAACGCGAAGTCGAACCGTGATAGCAGATGGAGACATCGGAAAAAGGCGGTCGTGGAGGATCCTGGCGTTACCCACGGGGCGGGATGCAGGAAAACTTGCGCGGCGATGACCTCGAGAATTTCTTCGGAGAGATGGTGCAGGAGGAGGTGAGACGAGACCCATTTCTTGAGCAGGCGGATCGTGCTCGAGAGGGGCGGGAACCGGGTGCACAGATTGCGGATTGCCGTCGTGTGGATCGGTGCGGCGATGAATGTCCGTTTGTACGCTACAAGGGCAGATGTGAGGGAATCGCGGACAGAGCCGTGCAATGACTTTTCTTGCAGAGCAGTCTGCAGAAGATGTTCCTCGCGGTCGTGGTAGATGCGGGTGCGGAAGCATATTGGTGAGAGGCCGGGGGCGGGGGATGGAGTGATGATATCGAGGAATGATGTGTTGAAGTGGCCGCTCGCTGCTGACTCTGTGTTTTCGAGACCGACACGCGTAGTGATGTTGGGGTCGGAGGCAGAGAGGAGCTCTGCAAGTTTCAGGAGGAAAGCGATTTTCGTGTGCTGGATGGCCGAGAGTGAGTCCGGCCATCTCGTCGAGGAGTCAAATTGGATAAGGATGTCGATTGGCTCTGCTGCTGATGGCAATAGCGGATGATTGGTTGTGGAGGACCGAAGAGCAGCACCCGACGGTGAGATTGAGCGAATAGGCAACGGTAAATCTTCGAGGCCGTGCAAGGTCGATGCCAGGGCTTGGTAGGCATTGTTAATGAGTCTGTACGCATCCTTCGCACCCAGGGATGGATCGTAGGTTAAAATGCTGGGCTCGAGGTCTCGACTGGTCAACGAGACTGAGCTTGGGAGTAATTTGAAATGATGCGAACACAGGTGTCTAACGATTTGCAATGTTACTGGAGTTCCAGAGGTCCAGACAAGACTCTCGGTGATGCTTCCATCCTTGAAGCGGCGGCGCTCGGCCTTCTCACCCCAAAACTCCTGGAACTCTGCAGCCTCGTCAGGTTCCTCTGCAGAAGGGCCACGATCGACGAGACGTGCAACGTTCTCGGGATTCGTGAGGAGACCAATCTCCAGTAGGCAATCCTCGCCAGATGACGAATCTTGCTTCGCTGCCCAACGCTGTTCTTCAGGCAACTTGAAGTCGATGAATGAAACTCGATCACCGAGGCCTCGGACTAATGCACCGTGCAATTTTTCGAGATAACGTCGCTGCTCTGACGTCGTGTGCAGGTTTTCCGAAGGCAATCTGACCGAGAGTATTTCATCATATTGTAATGAAGGCTCCACAACACGCAACACGAAGACTGACTCAAAGTTGTCGGGATGCTTTCCGTTCACGGCTGCCAAGGATATTTGCGCATGACGCCGTAAAGATTGGTAGGACCATGAACCCATTTTGAACAGAACGTTGACACCTGTTGCAGCATCGAACAGGACTGGTAGGTTCGAACGGGGAATTTCAACACCAACGCTACCTACTACCAAAGGATCTCTCAAATCACGGCCAGCCAATACCTGAAGCATTGCTTTGAAGAACTGCAAGCTGCTATACTGCTTGGAGAATAGTGGGTGGCCCCGAATCCCACCCCCACGAAGCAGAAGAGCGCACATGAGGGCCCATTCCGAGTATCCGAAGCCCCCAGCCGTTGTAGGACTTGAGAATCCCCTTTGATGCAGCCATATTTGACCAATGCGACACGCATCGTCGAATGCCGAACTTCTAACACTCTCCAGTGTATTGTCATTTTCCACGACAGACGCGGCAGATCGAAGACAGCTATTGTAGAATGGTGTAGGTTGTTGACCACAACCGCCCCCCTCCTCATTTGCTGACGGCTGCCGCAAACAATTCTTAGTTGGGGAAGTTCTGTCCAAGGGAATTGCGCTGCTAGGCAATTCAAATGAGATCCGGAATTCAAATTTCGAAAGCTGCGTTTCCTTCGGAGTTACGAGGAGGATCGGCCGGAGGTCGACACCGTCAGCATTTATGAATGAGAGATCGAAATCCTCGCCTGCGGTATTCTTTATCTCGAGGGCAACGCAAGCAAGGTGGAATGCCGCTTTATGGAATGCCCTGTTGTTCAGATAGTCCTTATCCTGAAGAACGGTATCTGGCAACAGCACCTTCAAGTCGATGAAGTTTTCGGCTTTGATGCTGAGGCCCTTCGCTAGTGCACCGCCAACCAGGATCTGACTTGGAGGTATAAATTCAAATTTGTAGTTTGTTTCCTTAGTGGGATGAGGTCTGGGAAATGGTATGTTGATGCCTTTCTTTCTGAACGACTTTAGAGCTTCAATAGCGGTGACAGGAGGGCGTTGCGGTGTTTGTCTGATGATGGATTCCAGCTTGTTGACCACAACTAGCCATTTACTCTGTAGCTTCTCATAATTTGGTTTTGTCTCCTGGCTTAGTTCAGTTACTTGCAAGCTAAGCACAGAAGACTTGTTGATTCCTCCGGTAGGCATGATGTTCAGGTTTTTGGACGTTGTTCCATTTAATTTAGGCTTGAAATCTGAATGACTTGATGGTCTAGGTTTGGCATTTTGATTAACAAGTTGGGGGCCTTCATCAGAACTGGATGCTTCTTCAGAAGTATTAGAATCGCCGTCAGGATCCTTATGGGCGAGTTTGCGCCTTTTCAGGGCACGATGTTCCGGATGTTTGGCTCTCATAGTCATAATGGTCGCAGATTTAGAGCTGGCGTCGTGTTTCCGTGCATAAAGGGTATAGTTTTCAAACTACAGAAGCATCTCGAGATTGCGTACTGATAGTCACAGCCAAGTTGGGAGTTGCACGCATGCTCAGACCTCCAGGCTTTACATCTTACTGAACAAAATCCCACTCGAGACTACAGTTTCGAAACTTTTTTGATGCCAAGAGCTCTACGGATACACATCCTATCTTGGCCTAGCACGTCTTCAACCAGCCTATTCGGGAATCAGGTGACGCTGCCCTGTACTTAGCACTCATTGTCCCCTCGCCGCTTTCACCGACTGTGATACGTCGAAGGTTTATCTCATGCTAATAAACTGTACTTTTCTCTTCCCACTCGTTTCCCCCTGGCTACGCCTACCCTGACATTCAAATGAAAGGTGAGCGCACGTGGGTGCAGATCATATCCTTTATAATTTGTCAAGAGTTCGCCGGGTACCGTTCCTATGTGGGACTAGCATGTCTGCTATCGATCCCGTGGCACGAACAAGTCCTAATTTGTCCTAGTATGCTTCAAATATGGGCAACACCTACTCGTACGACAAGACTCACAATTTCAGCTCATTCAAGCTTATCAAGACCTATAATTCAGCCTACCGTTGAGTTGCATCTTCGTTTTTAGGAGACGTGTCACAGACATCTAGGTGTCCAACATGTTGTAGGACGACAGAATCACTCAGAGCACTTGTCACCCATCACTCTCCTTTCGGACAGTCCTCGAGGAGCTTGTCAAGACCCATGAGGCCATAATCGACCGTCCAGCTGGCAATTCTCATCCACAGGATCCGAACGATATCTGTCTCTTGCATTATGGATCTTTCAAAGGCACATCGTTCAACGACAGGGACGGCATCGGTACCAGGATCGGGACATAACGACCGAAGCTTGTTAACGGAGGTATTGTCACAGTTGGCATTCTCAAGCAAGACTCCGAGATTAAAATCCTGCTCGGGGCAAAGTAATTATCGCGAGGCACAATCAAGGCAAACAGACCGCTGTGTTGACTGAACGAACAGCTTTGGTTCTGGTGTTGAAGGTGGTACCCAGGTGTCCAGTTAATGCATAACTCCGTTTATTTGCCCACCCTTCCGGTAACCCAAACGCTAGGTGACGTGAACTTCTCTGTCAATCTGCCATGCGCCATGGCATCATTGCCGTAACTCAAAATATACAATTGTGCGAGGTTTGGCTCACACGCTCTGGAGTTTTGATGTGCCTTAGAGGCACCATTTCTTGTCGCTCAAAATTAATGATTAGTCCAAGCACTGGCAAGCAGTAAATGATGATAATGTAGACAAAAATTCTGATAATTCGGGCTTGTTGTTCGGCCTGATAGTTCTAGCTGTGAAACTGCATAATTAGTTGATACATACAACATATTGCCTGATCCGGAAAACACTCCCAGTTTCTCCGCGATCGGCACAAATTTTTCCCAGGGAAGTGAGTCAAAGGCAGCACGCCACTAATCAGATGATACGTATTGCAAAAAGACGACTTTACGGCCAAATTGAACAATAGATTACAGCCTTGTATATTTTATTGGAACTATTTGAAAATTATTTATCATGCTCGCGGCCGTCGGGCAACCTGTGCCAAACACGGAGCATGCAGTCAGCGTCTCCTTACCGTCATGGAAAGCGACCGTGGGCTACGAAGAAGGAGAGGAATGGGTGATGTCCAAGATGAAGACTGGCTATCCAAGATTTTTCATTCATCTGACGATTCAGGAGCTCCAGAAGGAGATTTTGAGACTGCATGGCCGAGTCGGAGAGGCTGTCATGCTATTCCCGACCATACTTGTCGCCAGTCGATGCGAGAAGTTCTTCTATGATAAGGTCGAAGGCCTCGCCCCCGGATTGGCACGCGTTCTTCAGCTTGTTCCAGTCATTAGCAAGAACAAGAGTCATGAGACCGTCTCGTCTGGGCTTGCCTGTGTCTTCTTCCCCAAGGAGCACTTCAGTGTCGCCAAGCAGGTCTGGCAACATTCGGGCGATGGCATTTCCAGTCGAAGGGGAGAATTCTGTCTTAAAGCTCTACGAGATGGATTTCTGAGAGCCGTATCGGCGCCGGTAAACCCCACGACAGAAGAAGTCTACACCAAAGGTCCGCGTAGGTACCAGCGCCCGGCCTCTCAAAACGGCATAATTCCCGCTTTCACAACCAATCCTGAACCGACACCAACGAAAGATGGAAACTCGGAAATAGAAGGCAAAGATTACTTTCATTTTGTGGAGGAACGCTTTGGGCGAAATCTCGATGCGAAGCTCGCCTCACAGGCAAAGCTCGCCATTCAGCGACGCATCAGTGGCTGTCTCACCGACGATTCCGATCTTGATCAGGCACTGGCCAACTCCACGACCAACTGCGATGGTCGCCAGATAGGACTCAGAGACCATGATGTCTACCTATATCCTTGCGGCATGTCGGCCATCTTTAACACACATCGAATCCTTTTGGCCAATGCCGCCGCCAAGGGCATGGAACCACGGAAATCGATCTGTTTCGGTTTCCCTTACATTGACACCCTGAAGATTCTAGAGAAATGGGGCCATGGATGTAAATTCTATGGCTTTGGCAGTTCTGCATGTCTGGATGACCTGGAGAAGAACCTCGAGTCGGGAGAGCGCTACCTTGCGCTATTTTGCGAATTCCCAAGCAACCCCTTGCTCAATTCACCAGACCTTGTCCGTATTCGCCAGCTGGCCAACAAGTACAACTTCGCGATTGTTGTCGACGAAACGGTGGGCAACTTCATCAACATAGATGTACTGACTCACGCGGATATCGTGGTCAGCTCGCTCACAAAGGTTTTCAGCGGGGATAGCAACGTCATGGGCGGCAGTGCGGTACTCAATCCACAGTCTAGAATGTACCCGGAGCTCAAGGAAACCCTGCAAAGGGAGTATGAAGACAATTACTGGGCGGAGGACGCGGTCTTCATGGAACGGAACTCACGCGATTTCCGTGCACGGATCGCACGGATCAACGCCAATGCCGAGGCCATTGTGGAGAGACTGCAAGCTTGGCCAATCGTCAAGGCAGTATACTATCCCAAAAACAGCCCATCACGTCCCAACTACGAGGCATGCCGCAACCGTGATGGTGGGTACGGCGGCCTCTTATCTGTCTCGTTCCAACATCCCGAGCAGGCTGTCACTTTCTTCGATCAGCTTGAGTGCCAGAAGGGACCCAGCTTGGGGACGAATTTCACTCTTGCATGCCCTTATACGATCCTCGCACACTACCTGGAGCTTGCTTGGACGAGCAGCTGGGGAGTTGAGCCTGATTTGGTCCGGATAAGTGTTGGTTTAGAGGAAGCGGATGATCTCACCAAACGGTTCGAACGCGCACTGAATGCAGCAGAGGCCGCAACTCCGGCTGGAAAAGCCAGTGCATAAGCGCATAGGGGCGGCGTACAATCAAGAAACGGATTCTTCTCGATCTGGGGCTACGACGGCTCTGAGAGACGACCTAAATGAGACTGGAGTAGTGCTGTTCAACTCAGCCCATACCCATTGTCTCGATATATGTAATCCTGACAGAAGAAAAGGACAGCTAGATGATACAGTTTTCAAGTACTCGTGGCATAAAAGCCCGCTCGTGGCCGGAAGAGAGGTGAAGAGAGCCAAGGAGCCAGGCAGAGGAAGAAGAACGCCTCAAATTTCCGTCATGGAGGAGATATAAGAATTGAATATTTTCATATTACGAGCCTTTGCCCCTCTCTTGTAAATTGCCGACTATGGGAACAAGCGAATCTCCCACTGGTCATGCTGCAAGAGCCAAAGTGGTCGTGCGTTCGATTTTCCGCCCCGCCCCGCCCCTTCGACCAGCTTCCCCGCATGATGCCATGAATGTCCTTGACTCCGCCCCTCGCCCAACTTCAAGTTGTCACTCACCAGTACGGAGTACGTCATCTTGACACTTTTGCATTCCACGTGGGTGAGAGATTCATGACTTCCTCGTGTCGCAGGCTGTGCGGGATGACTTATAGCCACTACTACACAGTCATCGCAATATTATATACCCCTCACCTCACCCGAATGACACAACATTGATTGGGATATAAAACGGGCCATACTACATTGCATGAACCTTTCCTCCTCATATCTTCGACCCATCCTCATCCTCATTTTCACCAGCATCTCAATCCTTGCGATCACACTCTTCTGCAAGCACTCATACAACCCAGAATTACTATTCGACCTCTTCCACATCACGCAAACCCCGACCACAATGGCATGGCGCTGCAGCGGCCACAGCAACAGCGAGCTGATCGCGAATCTCTTCGCGAAAGGGCTAATCAAGGCACCGCGCGTTCGCGACGCCATGTCCTCCGTCGACCGCGCGCACTACTGCCCGTCGTCGCCCTCCGCCGCGTATGAAGACTCGCCGCAGGCGATCGGGTTCCGGGCCACCATCTCCGCTCCACACATGCATGCGTCCGCCTGCGAATCGCTACTGAACCATTTGCCGGAAAACCAGGGCGCGCGGGTGCTGGACATCGGCTCGGGCAGCGGATACTTGACGCATGTTCTTGCGAACCTGGTCTGTGGCGCAGACGGGAAGGGAGATGGCAAGGTTGTGGGGATAGACCATATCCAGGGCTTGGTGGACTTGGCTGATAGTAATATGCGGCGGAGCGAGGAGGGCAGGCGGCTGTTGAGCACGGGCAAGGTGGAGTTGATTCTTGGGGATGGGCGCAAAGGATATAAGGCCGGAGGCCCCTACGATGCAATTCATGTGGGCGCGGCTGCGAAGGAGATGCATCCGGATCTGATGGAGCAGTTGAAATCACCCGGTCGGATGTTCATACCGGTGGACGATGAAGATGGTTGGGGCGGCCAATGGATCTGGGTCGTGGATAAGGACAAGGACGGGAAGGTCACCCGGACGAGGGATATCGGCGTCAGGTACGTCCCGCTGACGGACGCGCCTAAGTGACCATCAAAAGAAGTGGACGGGGCGGTAGTGATGGACACTGGTGGGAAAGGCTGTTTGGACAATGATTCGCTCGCGTTGTGGACGAAATGACACCGCCACATCTGGAGCTTACAAAAGAGCCCGAGCCGGACTCTGTGGGCGGAACTGAAGTACGGAGTACCTGCATCCTGCCTTTCGGAAGCAGGGGTGCGAGATTGAGAGACCCCAATAATTACAACAACACATAACCAACGACACGACTACTCATAACACAACATACAACAGGAGCTGATAGAGGGACCATGGCGTTTATCGAAGGATGTCAGAGCCACAACAAGCTGGGTCCCAACGACATCGCAGACCTATAGAGGGTGCTTCGAGGTGGAAGATGGTGCTCTCAGTTGGCGGTCAGCAAGGGGTATGTGGTGGCGGCTGCATACCCGGACAGTCTAGCCTACGTAGTCCGGGAGGGAGATGAAACGGAGAGAAACGACAGGCTTTGGCTGTTGGAAGATGACGAATGGGTGGGGCAGATTTTGGGCAGTGAAGCACAAAGGGAGACTTCAAGTATTTGCTATACAAGTTTAAGCATGCTTTATTGTAGCATACTTCTGATTTGATCGGATACCGATCGAACAATGCCCTGGGCAGAACAAGTAGCTATCATGCTTCACGCCAGTCCTTGTGGATCAAATCCGGTTCTTCTGCCCCATCTCGAAGACGTAGTTAGCCCACCTTGATGGGCTCTTCGGCAACATAATGCAAGTATGCGCCCAGTAGTTTGATTCCCTCGATGTAGTTCCTTCGGTCGAGCTTCTCGTTGATGCTGTGCGCGGCGTCTGTGCTCGAGCCCATGGGGAGGAGCAAGACATTCTTTCCCGTGGCCTGTTCAAAGGTAATGGTGACAGGGATACTGCCGCCCTCACGAGTATAATCTGGATCTACACCAAATACTTCCTTCACGGCCTTCGCCGCGGCGGCAAAATTCCAATGCTTAGGACTGGCGACCCACCATTTGCCGCCATGCTGCTCGACGATGTCAATGGTGTTTTTGGAGTTGAGCTTGGCGAACTCGCTCTTTACATGCTTGATGACCTGCTCCGTGACTTTGGAGCCTTCCATGTCGGGGACAGTGCGGATGGAGAATTTGCCAATGACCTTGGCGGGGATGACGGTCTTTGCACCGGGGGCGGAGAAGGCACCCTCGATACCGTGTAGAGAAAGAGACGGATACCGCCAGCGGGCCATCAGGGTCCGTTCCTTGTCTTCAAAAATGCTGGTTGTCGAGCCTAAGGATTCGTACAGATTGTCCATGGTGTATGCGATAGGGCCGTAGAGCTCCTTCTCGTCGTCGGTGAGGGGGGCGACCTGTTCGTTGATTCCAGGAATCAGGATTTTGCCATGACCATCGACGAGGGTGCTCATCAGGCGGACCAGATCAGTCATTGGTTCCTGGGCCGTGCCCCCAAAAACACCAGAGTGCAAGTCCTGGCCGGGCCCGGAGACGGAAAGCGAGTAGTACATGACTCCACGAAGCCCGTACGTCAGGCATGGTTTCTCGGTGCCTAGCCAGTAGTTATCGGAGATGCACACAGCGTCGGTGTCCTTAAAGTAGTTCTTGGCCTCAGCATTGATGAACTCGTCCAGACCCTCGGAGCCGTATTCCTCCATGCCCTCGAAGCAGCAGAGAAGATTGACGGGGAAGTCGACACCGGCCTTTTGGTGTGCTTCGATTGCATTCAGCCATCCTAACACGGGGCCCTTATCATCTGTGCTGCCACGGCCGTACATCCGATTCTTGTCATCAATGGTCAGGGTGAAAGGCTCTGTGGCCCATCCATCCTCCAGCAAAGCGGGTTGGACATCGTAGTGGCCGTAGACCAGTATCGTACGCTTCTTCTTGTCATTTCCATATCGAGCGATGACCACGGGAGGCAGATCGAGGTGTTCTTTGTGCGGTTGTTTTCCCAGTTCTCGCAACTCGACTTCGGCGCCGAGTGCTCTTAGTTCTCCGGCAAGGAACTTGCCCATCTGTGAGGGTGAATCATCTTGTCAGCCTGAATGCTGCTACCAGTGGCAGGGCGTCAAACGTACCCGAACCACTTCTGGTCTCTTATCTTCATCGGCCGAGACTGAAGGAATGGCAACGGCTTTGCGCAGGCCTGTGAGGGCGAATGAGTCAAATACCCCGCGATGCGCACGAGATTAGGTGGGAAGGGTTGCTCACGTTCAATGAAGGTGTCGGCCAACTCATCAACCCTGAGATTAATTAGCAGGGCATTGGTAGAGTAAAGCGTAGTCCTGACTTCTTGAAATAGGGCTCCAATTGAGGGGCCATCTTGTGATCTGAGATGTGGCCGTAGTAGTGTTTTGCCCGGCACGGTGTGGTAGACAATGAGCGTAGTTGAGTGTATTTAGACGGAGCCAGGCAAGTGGATTGAGAGATCGAAAGATTAACCCGACTGCGGTGTAAAGTCTGGAGGGGATATCTGGACCACATATGTGAGTACGAGGCAGCGAATAATGAGTACGAGGAGCGGTTATGTACGGATGGATGGTGTACTGCTCATTTGGGGGGCAGTGGCGTCCAAAAATCATGGAGTTGGAGCATGGCGAGCTTCCCATGTCCGAAGATTGGGCTGTACGAACACAACACGTCCCCTATCTGTTCCCCATTAACTACATTCCATCTCCGAACAGAGGTTGAAAGAGGTCCAAATAGCTTGTGCACCATCTGGGGTATTGCTTCGAATATTCTAGCCCTATCTACTTCTAGTTCCCCGTTTCTTCTACCTTATTCCTACAGGCATGGAATATCGTAGGCGGACACAACGACCGAAGGGCCAGCTCATGCATCCCTTTGCCAGAGCTCCCTTCTGATCTCTCGGTCTTCTCGTGCAATCCTCTTGGACTTGCTCCAGTTAGACTTGACGGCAGCTGTCACATCCTGTTGCATTTTCTTGGCTTCTGGGGCGAGTTTCCCCACGACAAACTGGACAAACAGGTGTGAACAGTCGTACTTCTTTGCCAGTTTGTTGATGCTCCATGTGGTAGGATCCTGTGCCCGCAAGGTCCTCATTTCATCCGCTTGGGCCTCTGTTACATGATAGCGCTTTTCGGTAGACTTGAACAGTGAAGGTGCCTGACTTGAAGGAGGCGGGCTTGGGATCTTTCTGGGGTCGGTTTTTGGTAGGAAGACATTCGGAGTATGGAGGACATTTGGCATGCTCGGAGGTGGGTTATGGATGATGTGGTCATGCTGCTCAGTCTTGGAGGGTAGGAAAGCAGGATCAGGTTTGATATTGAGTTTTGATCGTGTTCTTCGAGCAGACGATTGATGGCGCCGGAATGACGGGACTAGGATCTGAGCACATAGTTTGTAAAAGCGCGAGGACGCGGTTAAAGGAGTGGTCGACGGGATTAAAGGTTGCATAGTGCCGGAATCGTCGCGTGGATGGAGGGTACTCGGCGGTGGGCGACAGAGAGCGGAAGCATGTGAAGCAGCCGGAGAAGTTCTTCTTTGGGTGGCTAGGGTGAGGAGAGGGATCTAGATGGCCAGGCTTGAGTCCCGATAGCAAAGCAAGGGCTGCATTTACCTTCTGCCTCTAGAGACTGCAGATTGGAGGGAAGAAGGTCGAGGGGAGGTCGGCGACGAGGGTGAAGATTTTGAGAGGAAATGGCAGCGACGAGGACAACCTGGTAGAACGCAGTATGTAATAGCTCAATGCAACGAGCGCGCTTCAGGTGAGGCTAGCTGGCTTGGCATCGGCTAATGGACAAGTGCACTAGCCGCGACTAAGGGCAGTTAGAGCCCGGAAGAGTTGCCTTGTAGGGTCATACATAAATATAGATACGACCGCGTGGGCTCGGAACAGCGAATGGAGATCACGGGTTCGAGTTTCGTTGCAGCCTCAGGATTCAGGAATGACGAAGGGATCGCAGCCGAGGGTGCGCCCTTATTGTTTGCAGCCTCAGGTTTGATTGGGGGATACACAAATCATCAAATGGGTTGGCATGTCACAAGACCAAGACTGAGCTGGATTGAGCCGGACTGAGTGGGATCACCTGCTGGTCGGCCCCTCCTGGATCTTGGGCCCTGGACCTTCAGCCCTGAGCCTTTAATGATACCAGTTAATTACCCAGTACTTACGAGTGTTCCCCAGGTACTCCGTACTCCGTACGAGTAGCTCTCCTTCACTCGTATATGTGTACGAGTGGGTAGGCTAGGATGTGGTAGGTAAATTTAGGCTGGACTACGAAAGCCTAACAGTAACGAGTAGTACTCGTATAGGGTAGTCTACTGTTGTCCCCCTCTATCTCCATCCCCATCTCCATCTCCGTCTCCGTCTTCAGTTCCTCAACACCATCCATCATTCCCTTGACCACCTCCCTCCATCTTGTTTACATACCTCGCCCTCGATCTCGCCCATTTCTCTGTTGGGCCAAGCACAAACAACCACCGTTACTCCAGACCCCATCCGTCTCCCATATCCTCCTTAATACACCCTCCTCCACCGAGGACCCAGCCTACCAAGGCCCTCTTCGCCAATTTCCCATCCCACTTTCCTCTCTGCCTCCGCCGCCCCCATTACGTTGCCTGCCGCTTCCGACCCAACCCCCTATTGCCCGTATACCAGTCCTCGGGACACTTCCACAAACTTCTCAATCACTAAACCTCCAGAGACATGTGAATTTTGGCCATCTCTTCTTGTTTCCTGACAAACCAAGACACGAGCTCATGCTCTGCGCCGGATCATCCACCATGTCTTCAAGAGACCCTTCCATCAATGCCATCCACCCCAAAACAAACACTCCCTCCACCGAGTCCAAGGATTCAGCTGCTCCCTTGTTAAAGAACTCCTCCCACCCAACTCCACATGGGCCGTCTACAGCACATTCCGACAGCGATCCAACCACAAAGCATCGAAAGAGAGATTTTTGGAAATTCAAAAAGCCAGACGAAGAGAAACAGCAGCCAAAGGGCAAACCCGTCGTCGACATCAGCCCACGACTTGGGCTGAGCCCGGCATCTCCCATCAAGTCACAAGATGCATCCGCCGGGCCTGTTTCGCCTGGTCGCACCCTTCCATATGCACTTCCAGCGTCCCCCAGCATTGGAATTCACAGTCCATCTTCCAGACCACAATCACCCGCCTCATCCATGATCTTCGAGCGAAATGTCCAGGAAGATGTTGTTCTCCCAGAGACGTCCCCTCATCTTCCCTCACATGTTATCATGGAGAACCACATCGCACCCGCTCTGGACGCCTCAGCTGCTGCAATTACCAATGAGAAACTAGACCCAGATACCGTGGAAATTGTAACCCATGCAACCCATCAGTCTGCTGCCGTGACCATCACCGGCGTCGGCGCCGAGCATTCTTTGGCGTCTTCAGTCACCGAGGATTTCCCACCCACTTCGCGACAGGAACCTGACGAGACCTCGAATTATGGTTCGGTGGATCAAACTGATGTCCGCCGTTTGAGCTTTATCTCCTTCGCCGACGTGGTTCACGGCGAGCAAGAGCTGGTAGAGGGCCGCCGTGATTCAGCTCACCTCTCAGGCCATCACAGCATTGTGGTCCCTCGATCACCTTCACCCATTCGATCCCCTACCTCTTCGGCAGCGTTTGGGACGTCCCCGCCCACCAGTGTTACTGCATCAGTCAAGGGCTTTGAAACATCACCGCACCGTGCTCCGAGAGGCACAGGAAGCCCATTGCCCGGCCAAAGCTCGCCTCTGGCACTCGGCAGTGAGATCAATGTGGAAACCATGAGGCAGGCATTACGGAAGACTGGCAGTGGAGATCTCAGTCATTTCCGAAGCCCCCCTGTCAGCGCCATTGGGAACGACGATGGCACGTATGAACGACCTTTCCGGTAAGAGGTACCGCATTGGATTTGGAATCTGGGACTATCGCAATCATTCCCCAGGACACGAATGCACATGATCTACGCTGGCGCACATCATGATTGGGATAAAGCGGTAGTGATGACTGGCATAAATCTCTATAGCGGGAGTCTTGAACGAACTTGTTTGGCTAGATGATTCGTCTTCTGACTTTGGACACAGGCGCGCGCACTTCTCTCTTTCTCATTGCTACGTGAGAGTGCTAGGTGTAACCTCTAGATACCACCAACTGCCTCTTCCCCAAGGTTTTGTTGGCTTGAACTGAATTATGATACTTCAAAGAGCCTAATCGAATGAAATTGCACTTTGATTAATTACTCAACTGCAGGGAACCCGGGCTCTGGAAACACCACTAAAGCTCTTCCGGTACCAGCTATCCTGATGCCTGGAGGTCTTCTGATTGCTT
This sequence comes from Exophiala aquamarina CBS 119918, assembly GCF_000709125.1. Lineage (NCBI taxonomy): Eukaryota > Fungi > Ascomycota > Eurotiomycetes > Chaetothyriales > Herpotrichiellaceae > Exophiala > Exophiala aquamarina. The sequence continues at coordinate 192,155 of NW_013550587.1, forward strand.
CAGCTTGCCCCTCTTCCGCGTCTGTTGTGTCTGTGGCGATATGCCGAGGTCTTGACGTCTGCATCCCACCTCTCGGGAGCTTCTCCTCTCCCTTTCCGCTCCCAAAAAAGGGTACTTCTCACGTTCCTTCGCCCCCTTCCTTTCCAACTTGTAGCTGACATGGCCTCGTATTTCGTTTCTCTGTGCTCTCGTATCGACTTGAAGCGGGGTTGCCGGGTTGGTGAAGCCCTGGCTCATACGTCCTCCAGAGTCATATAATATATGTACCCTACACCATGCTGGGTGATTATCTTCTGTCTTGTGTAAGCCCATGGGAAAACATCTTTCACGGTGATAGCAGCGGCTCTTTCGTTGCCCACGGCGAACATCGATCGTCTTGTGACTACAGTGTTCCAAGCAAGCAATCTAGGCGACCAAACCTATTGATCAGAACTCACATTTCACAACAGAGCGATATTCTTGACCATGGCAGTTCAATCCTTGTTGTCCACATTCCCATCTCCGAAACAAATTCTCCTTTCCCCATATGTCTCAGGACCCCTTCTCTTGTATCTTACCAAAATCAACCCCTCTGCTGTGGAGAAGATCCCGTGGTTCAGGGATCTGACCCTTGCACTCCCCTTCTCCCTCCCTTTCAATCTTCGCAACGATGTGACCCTCAGAGCAACCCCACTGCTGAAGACCTTGAGATATATTTTTGCCCTGGGCGTTATCATTCATCTCAACCGGTTCTTCAACCGTCTCGCGCTGAATTATGGCCATTTGAAGAAACAGGGCGTCCCATGGGACTTCCACACGGAAGGGAAGGAGACGATCTTGATCACAGGAGGATGTAGCGGGTTTGGCAAGGAGATGGTCAAGATCTTCTCGCGACAGACGAAGAGCAAGATCTTGGTTCTCGACGTCCAAGATCTACCTGCAGATCTCCAGGATGGTATGCTCACCCTAAAGCTGATCTATTCTTTTGTTTTCGTCCATCAGAATTACCACCACATCCAACAGTGCTGATTTCTCTACCTAGTATCCCGTTTGACTTACCACAAAGTCGACCTTACGTCCAACGAAGACATTCACAACGTCATCTCCCAAGTCCTCTCGCAATCCCCACCAACGGTGCTGATCAACAATGCCGGGATAGCTCAGGCCCACACGATTCTCGACACATCGGATGCATTCCTGGAGAAAATCTTCCGCATCAACGTCATGTCACACTTCACGCTTATCCGTTTGATTCTGCCAACCATGATGAAACAACGGAAGGGCCACATCGTCTCCATCGCGAGCATGGCCAGTTACACTGGACAAGCGTCGCTGGGAGATTACTGCGCCACGAAGGCCGCCGTCCTGGGTATGCACGAATCTCTTGTTCTGGAGTTGAAGCACCGCTACGAGGACCAAGGTGGGCATACTATTCAAGCGAGCATCGTGCATCCCATGTGGGCGAATACTCCATTGGTGGGCAGCTGGGCGCCAGAGCTTCAAAAGTCCGGGCAGCCCGTGTTGACCGCCACAGATGTGGCCGAGCAAGTTGTGAAGCAGGTTCTGCGCGGAGAGAGTGGAAGTGTGTTTGTTCCTGAGAAACAGCTGGCGGGATCCCTTATGAGAGGGTTTCCGGATTGGCTGGCCCTGACAGTGAGAGCGGGACTACAAAGTGCGACGGCCACAAAAGTGGCTTCCAAGGTGATATAACAAGGACTTGTGAGATTGATTGAGCTTGTTGCCTCTTTCTTTCTTGTATGATGATCCTGCCCTGGAGATATCTGGTAACTTGCGACTCAACTGTGGCAATGTAATGGTACACGAGCCTTCATGCTCAATTGCTCATCTCCCCACCCTTCAATATCCACGATGCCACAGCGACTATCAATCCCGCGTTACCTTTTCCAAACATCGGTATCATTATATTTATGGTTGGACAATCATGCAGGTACGAAGCTAGTCATGCAGCTTACGACAAACGGTTCATGCTTCTATATTCTTCTCTTTTAGTTACATAACTCAGGGCTTCAGTAGGCTCAGCACTATATTAACAAGTCTTGAACATTAGCGTTAAGGCCCAAGACCATAGAGACGGCTATTATAGCAACAAGATTTCCTCGGTATCTCGCGAACCGAAATAGCCAACAACGATCGCACTCGGCTCCTGAGCCGATCTCCCGGGAGAGGAGCCCGAGCGGGTGGCGGAGGACAACCTTTGGCCTACAGAATGTGGCCTCGGATGGCCGCCTGTTGTCTTACGGCCATCACATTCAAACAGTACCCCAAGTAGCAAAGGTGACTTCTATAGAAAGACTGTGATCGAAGCCCAGATTAACTACAGACCATGGCCCTGTCGCGAGCTCCAAAAGTGGTACTCTCACCCTTCTCCCGCTACCTGCACTCGCCCTCTATAGGTAAAATTGCAATTTCAAGGTTTAGCAACACAGCAAGGCATTCAAAAGCATACGCAGCCACCTTGGGCCATGATAAAGGCTCCCAGTTATTGTCAACAACCCAGTGTGAGGTGCAACCCGGCAGTATCAATGCATTCCAAGGAAGACCATTTAGAAAAATGCCGGTCGCAGACCTTCTACGGTCACTTCTTGTTCTGTCGGTCGCGGCGTTGCCTCGACCCCTGCTCCTCGCTCTCATACAAATGGCCAAAGATCGCGCGAGTCTTCTGAGTCGCAGCAGGTTGCTAAGCTGGATGATCAGGAACACCTTCTACAAGCACTTTTGCATTGGTTCCAATATGAGCGAGATCATATCCAACACCGCTGCCATTCGAAAGAGGAGCGTTGATGGTGTAATCTTGACTTACGCAAAAGAGGCAGCAGTACGACAGACTTCGACACAAGCGGTGACGCTGACGAGGACTGACCAAGATCTGAACAACTGGGTTCAATCCAATCTTCAGACCATAGAAATGCTGTTTCCAGGGGACTACGTCGCGTTGAGGGTCACAGGAGCAGGACCAGCCTCAGTCGACTTTCTGAAGCGGTATACTTCGGCCTGTACATGGGAATCAGGTTCGCCAGCCTCCACCAATGAAATGGAGACGAATCTCAAGCAAGAGCATCAAATCCTCCAAGACGCGATGCGACAAATATGCACGAAAGCCCAGTCAAGACGAGTCCGTATCCTGGTCGACGCCGAAGGCTCACGCTACCAGCGTGCCATAGACGAGATATCACTGAATTTAATGGCCGAGTTCAACCAGCACAGCAACAGTAGTCGTAACGAGAATGGCAGAGCCACAATTCTGAACACCTACCAGCTCTACCTCAAGAACAATATCGACAAGATCAAGCGGCATCTCCAACATTCGGTTGATCATAACTACACCTTGGGGCTCAAGCTCGTAAGGGGTGCGTATATGTCCGTTGAACCTGACCGGGAGATCATTCACGATAGTAAACAGAACACGGATGAAGCATATGATGCCGCGGTGAAGTTTTTGCTCGATGATCGGGCAAATGGACTTGAGGAGGGGTCGACTCATGCCGAGAAGTGGACTACTGATATCATGCTTGCCACGCACAACACACGGAGCGTTCAAGAAGCCTTGAAACAGTACATGTCCATTACCAAATTCAAAGACAGGGTTCAAGGTCTCGCCTTTGCACAGCTCATGGGCATGGCGGACGAGCTGTCGTTGTCGCTCGCGGCGCATTTGGGGCAAATTACTACCGAAACTACACTCGACTACGGGCAAGATTCAATCCTCACAACTCATGCACATCAGAACTTGACCTTTGCCCGAGTGCGAGACCCTAAAGCTCCAGTTTCTAACTATCCAGAATTGAGTGTCTATAAATATACCGTTTGGGGCACCTTGTCTGATTGTTTGTTGTACATGCTCCGACGAGCAGAAGAGAACAGCGACGCTGTAACGAGGAGCCGTGGGACACTAATGGCTGTATTGAAGGAACTCTTGAAGAGGCCGATGTTGCTTTAGAACATAGCCTTAGATTTTTAATGGTTAGTGAAGCTAGCTTTAGCATTTTGAACGACGCTACACTTGATATGACTTCGATCCCAATGATAGTGGGTAATCTACACACGGGCCAAATGGGCACTAAGATGGTCTAATTTTCTCTTCATCGCTTCTCTGATTTCTGTGTTCAGCACGCCTCCCACGCCAAAGGCAGGTAATATCCGCAGCATTCTTGTCGGAATCGCCGCAGAAAGGTCCCTTGCCACCCTTGCCAAACGATCCGAGGCACTCAAACCTCGGTGTGGCCGGTTGTACAAGTCAAGGGCCGACAGGTGTATTGGCGTACTGACGACCTGTATCATTACCGGTAGCATAAACTGGGATACTCGTAAGCGGGCCTCAGGTGTGCTCAGCAGAAGTTGATGCTTAAAGCTGGCAGGAAGGCTTTCGAGACGCGCGGCGAGAATAGGTGGGCAGACAAAGCAGCCATAGATGGTGAGGACGTCGCGGAGAATGAAGAGGATGTAGCTTATCGGCGGCACAGGCTTCGGCTTAGCAGCGGCACCAAACATCTGAGTCAAGCAGGAGTCTTTGTAGACCGTCAAACTGGTACTGACAGTCGAAACACCTATAAGCTTGACTGCCGTGGGAGAAACTGGGGAGCTGAGCCTGCCCTTGAAGCAGTGTTGGAGAGAATCTATGCTGTTGGCAGTTGTATACGTGCCAGAGTACACCATGAAAAGCAGTCGTGAAGCCCTTGAGACAATATACCTATGAGGAGACAAGAGTAATGGCTTGCAACTCTTCCATAGCAGCGGTAATATACGTCTTCGGCGGCTTGAGGAAGCGACTTGGATAATGGAGCTGCAAGAAAATTAGGACAAGACCCACGAAGCTCCTCTCGGAAGCCATCGAGAAATTCCAGTTTCTGGTAGTAAGCCTCACCTATCTACCACAGCCACAAGCGGTGACACAGCTAATGATGCGGATGCCGCAGCAACGACATCGCAGAAAAGGTGGGAAGTTAGCTCTCTATGGTCCCAAGACATCAGATTTGCTTGGATCCGAGGGATCGCAGAAGCCTCCAATCGAGGAAGTAAGCCGCTCTGTAAAGAGACTCCCTTACTATATAATTCCAATTGTCACATCCGCGGCTGACCTGATTCGACGCAGGTTGGGAAGCTACCCAGTGCGACCAGGGGTTCGGAATTGCATCCGAATCTCCACATATTGTGGCACTATTCAACTGTTCGTCGCCGCAGATTCAAAATCAAAAGACTTCTTTGAATTGACCACAAGGGGCGAGTAGCATTCCTAGCTGCTTACTTCTCTAGATACCCCATGCGTGCACATGATTGATGATTCTTGCTTTGTGGATTAGTTCGGGTGTCCTGGCCTGATGCTATTCCCATAAACTAGGGAACATATTTGGGTAGGAAAAAGCCGAGGGGTAGAGAACAGAACGGATGGCCTTCCGCTTCTAAAGGCTCGACCGGGAAGGCCTCCCGAGGCGTCCATTCCTACCCTTCATTTTGAAAGAACAAAATGTTGGCCCTTCTAGATGATGGCCAGCATTTGACTGACTCCAATTGACTGATCCTCGCTGTTGCGGCTTAATCAACCCCTTGATAACTCGTTACACGATTCTGCGAGTGATAAATTATCACAACAATTTGCCCCCGGCATTAGGACAATCCGCATTGTATTGCAACTCACAATCGAAGCATGACTATTAATACAGCAGAGCCTGTGGCCATCCTAGGAGCTGGCGCCTGGGGCTTGTCGACCGCTCTCCATCTCCTCAACACAGGACATACAAATATCACGGTCTACGATCAAGCATCTCAGATACCATCACCGTACTCTGGTGCCTACGACTTGAACAAGATCGTTCGAGCTGAATATGAAGATGAATTTTACACTGAACTAGCGCTGGTAGGTCGACCCAGAAATGGGGTGATATTATGGATTTGGCTATGGGTGCTGATGCTAGGTTCTAGAAAGCGATAAATACCTGGAAGACTCCCCTTTGGGGGAGAAATTTTCACCAGGTGGGTTACGTGGTTGCCGTGACAGGTGCAGCGCCTGATAAAGCAGTCAAACACCTACAGAAAGCACTTGGTTCGGTGAAGGATCATCCTGTATTCTCTGGTGGGATTACGTCTTTGGATACATCTCAGGCATTCAAGGACGTGTTTTGGCAATTTAGCGGTCCACTAAATGGCTTCCGAGGCTATCATAATCGGCTTGCGGGTTACGCTCACTCATCCAACGTAATGGCTGATATGTATCAGCATCTGGCTGGTAGAGGAGTTAAATTTGTCCTTGGTTCCGTAGAGGGCAAGGCAGTAAAACTTCTTTACAGCGACGATCGTGATGGGCCCGGGCGGCGATGTACTGGATTCCAGGTGGCTAGTGGAAAGGTCCACAGAGCTACAATCACCATCGCCTGTCTCGGCGCGTGGGCCGCGATGCTCATCCCTGATATCGGCTCGTACGTCAAGGCAAAATCTTGGTCCGTTGCCCACGTTCAACTCACAGAGCGGGAATGTGATTACCTCCGTGGTATCCCTGTCCTTAATGTTCGAGATCTAGGCTTTTTCTTTGAGCCTGATCCGGCCACCCGGCTCTTGAAGCTGTGTCCTCTGGGTGCAGGTTATATCAACACTGATAAGAATACGGGCATTTCTTTACCTCCTGGAGAGACTCTACAAGCAACGAAAGATTATATCCCGGCGATCGATGAAAAAAAATTGCGAACACTATTACGGGAGACATTGCCGTGGTTGGCAGGCCGCCCCTTTGTAGATAAAAAAATGTGCTGGTTCGCGGACACTGGTGACTCGGAATACACAGTTGATTTTGTTCCAAATACGAGTAACTCCTTGATCGTGCTATCTGGAGACTCCGGACACGGATTCAAAATGATGCCAATTGTCGGAGAGTGGGTTGTCCAACTCTTGAAAGATGGAAAACAAAGCCTGACTAGGTGGCAATGGAGACAAATTCAAGGGAAAGGCGCCAATGAATGGGGCGACGACGTGAGTTGGAGAATCGGAACGACAGAAGAAATCAGAGAGGTTACCAAAGAGCAGGCTAGGGTAATGGGAGCACGTTTGTAAGCTCACAATGTTTAAGGCTCCCTGATTTTGAGTATTCCCTTCACCTACACAGATCTAGAAGAAATCGTAATGCTGACCCCTTCCTCCTGATATTTACCAGTATGCACACCTTTTACTTGAACCAGCAGAAAATGATTCCCTTGACTGTGAACTGAACTCTTGCAATATAAATTCATATATGAATAGCTGCAACCAGATCCTGTAGCAAGATGGCATCAAGTTGAAATGTGAAAAACTCGCTAGAGCCGATATATCATTGATCACCATCCAGAAGGTCTGCAGCACTCATCAACTGCACGGACCTCGAGGCATTCTTCCATGTTCAATATTCGGATGGCTGTCCAAATGCTCCCAGATCAATCATCATTGCCTGTACGCTATACCATGGCATTGCCGATTGGCCGTTGCAGGCCGTCATCTGGTATAGCCTCATTGGCAAATTTTGTGTCCCCAAGAGGCTGAGCCTGCATGGGCATACTAAAGCTGTGCTCTTTGAGGGTATTCAAAGTATTGCCCAGCTGCTCCAGTTCAGCCTGAACCGTTGCTTGACGTGAACGATCTTAAGGTCTTGCGGCCGTCCGAGCGAGTGACTACGCTGGGCTAGGGCTCACATTTCCGTTCATTAGTTGCTGAGAATTCAACCAGTGCCTTAGAGATACTGTCTCAAAATGCGACAAATGTCATTTCGGTCCACATTGATCTTGATGTCACTGACCACCGCGTCGCTAAGGACAATGAGTTCAGGCATGGTTGCTCAAAGACTGGTTACAGGCATCGAAGAGATTAAGTGACCCGTTTTCTTAACCATCATATTTGGCACGGGTATGGTACCGCCCTCTCCAGAAGTTGCTGCAATGATGACCGTTATGTGGTCGCCATCCCGATAGCGGGTTCAGGGGGCCAGGGTTGCCAATAAATCGGCTTCTCATCCGAGGTGGAGCATCCTGCGTCCAGTAGATCCCACCCTGGTAATTGTCACTCCGGAGAAAGCTACTTGCTCCAGAGTGTATAAGTTGAACGTCGGGGTAGAGGACCGGGACAGCACCGATGACAATAAATGAGAACACGAGATCGCCATAAATCATTCAAATGGTATGAGCCAAGGGAGAGTACTATTACAATGCGTTTCTCCCACAGGTTCACATGTTGTCGGCGTTCACACTGCTGGTGAGGTCTGCGATGTGGTGGTTGACGGTGTGTTTGATGTGCTTGGTAAGCCCATGTATGAGAAGATGATGCTCATGTGGATAAAAGCCGACCATCTGCAGCTACTGCTCATGGACGAACCTCGAGGTAGTGCTAGCATTTGTAGCAACATTATTTATCCACCGTTAGACCCAGAATGTCGGGCTGTCAACAAGACGCTCTTTAGAAAGTCCACTCAAAACCTTACTAATTATAACTTCATAGCCTGTGTATTTGAGCGTTCAATATTGTGGATTTAGAAGTAGTACCAACTAGCAGGCCACTTCAGTCAAGACTGAAGAGTCGCCATAAAGAAAAGTTACCCACTCCTATAGGGGAAGTTAGCCGATAGAGAACGAGGCTCCGCTACGTGACACGGGGAGGAATGAGTATGGTAATTACTCTGTGGGCAACAACTCGATTATTCTGGTCTTGCAAGAGCGGCAAGAAACTGAGGGACTTAGAATGCAACGGAAGGCAAGTTTAAAGTCCTCGTTCCTTTCTTTGTGCTACTGGAATATGGTGTCTCGTCTTGGTTAGAATCAACCCAATGTACCTTCACAAGGATTGGCGTCTCAATGATATTGCTAGTTTTGATGCTACATATTGGTGTATCCACGCCCTTCGCCATGCAAGGCTGCTTAACAAATGCCTGCATGAACTTTCAAAGCTATAAGCTAGCCCTTGCTACAAAGTGGCATTCATAGAGCATGCCACTGAATTTCTAGCCCTTCATGAGATCGTGGCGCTGACAGCTTGATCAGCCAAAAGCATACGGCCACAATTCACCGTATGTCATCAGAGACCCCGGAATTGTTGCAGTAAATTTTCCTGACCCAGATGTGACCCTGTTGTCCCCGGCCTTTACATCTCCTGAAACGGTCCCCGTGACATTTGCGAATGGGACATCTGGGCCCACCGACGACTCTGTTCTTGGTGATTATCTCTGCACTTGAAAATCGCACCTGAAAGCTAACGAACAAAGTAGTCCGTTCTCTCGGTGACCTAGCAAGCCGCAATGAGTGGATGAGACACGAGACCGCAGACTTCCCATCCGAAGAAGGCAGAAATATACCATATGTGGTATTGTCTACATCTACGTCATCTCAGACCTTGCCCAGAGACCCCAATAAGCTCCGCGTCTGGATCCAAGGGTCAACTCATGGAGATGAGCCTGCAAGCGAGCAATCGATTCTAGCGTTTCTCGGAAGCCTCGATGCGAACCACAGTCGGGCACTGTCACTCCTGCAGAAGTTGGACATTCTGATACTGCCACGATACAATCCCGACGGCGTCGCGTACTTCCAACGCCGCTTCGCCACCAATTTCGACCCAGCACGAGACCACATCAAGTTGCGGTCGGAGCAGACACGGCATACGAAGTCGCTTTTCAATGCATTTGCTCCCCACGTCGCAGTTGACATGCACGAATTCAGCGCAAAGGCGCGGTATGCGGAACGGTATGTTCGCGTTCTAGATGGTCAGTTTGCCGTGGGGAAGAACCTCAACATCCACCCGGATATCCGCCGTCTGTCGGAGGATATCTTTGCACACAGCATCGGAGCCGCGTTGGAGGCTGTAGGCCTGCGCTGCGCACCTTATTCGACGGGCCGGAGAAATGCTACCGACGATGGACGTTTGAGTTTCAGTGAAGCTGGTGGCGAGGGATGCATAGCTCGCAATGCGTGGGGGCTGACTCAAGCCGTCGCCATCCTCTGTGAGACCCGGGGGATAGGCATCGCGGACCAACATTTTGCGCGAAGGACATTCACAGGATTGACAATGTTAGACGCCGTAGTCTCAACCGCTGCGCAACGCGCTGATGAGGTCTGGTCGAAGGTGCATCTTGCGAGACAAGCTTTCATCGACAGTCGCGAAGATATTGTCGTTACTGACGCTCCGAAGATTATCAAATGCAGCTGGCCATTCGTCGATCTTCACGGAGGTAGGCTGGTCGAAGTGCCCTCTATTGTGAAGAGCAGCACGCCACTGAGCCCGAAGTTGACACGGGCCAGACCACGGGCGTACCTGATACCAAAGGCATGGTCTGAACTGATCCCCCGCCTGTTAGTGAATGGTATCGATGTAACAACACTGGAGCAGGCATTTCGCGACGAGGTCGAGGTATTACAGATCACTTCCGTTGAATTCGAGAACGAGTATCACGAAGGCGCTGTCCGCGCAAAGGTGAAAACAAAGCTGCTGAGGAAGGTCATTCAATTACCGGTTGGAAGCTTTCAGGTTAGCACGGTGCAAAAAATGGCCGCTCTGGCCTTCATAGCACTCGAACCTGAGGGTGTGGACAGTTTCGCCACGATGAACATTGTGCCGCTTGTGCCAGGGGATGACTATCCGATCTTTCGAGTGTTGTGGAAATGAATGAACAAGTGCTTTGTACATCCATGCTACTCTGGTGCTAGTGTGATATCCCATCCCATTTACTGTACAGCCATCTTCTCTTCCCCACTGCCAACTCTGGAACTGTGCAATGCGGGGGCTGCCAGTGTGCTATGTCTATGTATGTGAATTTCAGGTGTGTAAATGGTGTCATCATACGTAGTCGTAAAAAGTCCATTGGAGTCCCTTCCAGCCCCATTCATTAATTATGTTTCCCCCCAACGCATTTCACAGCCGGCGCACACCCGGGTTATCCATTCATCGTAACATCATCGCCCCTTTCGCCCTGGGTCACGTCATCGATCTTGCGTTTCGAGCTTGTTGAATCCGACGCTGGCTGGCCTGGATCGTGCAGCTGTGTCCCGTCGTCGAAATCTTCAGACACCTCCCACTCCACTATTGTTGAGCCATCAGCGCCAATGCCATGGCCCCGTCGAGTCTTGTGCCTGCGTCCAAGGCGGCTCCCTTCGAGCAGCTCTTCAAACCAGGAGAGACCTCCTGTCTTCCCATTCCGCTGGCCCTGTGTGACTGCTGCGGATTCTTCTTGAGGCTCCTGGGGCCGGTGTGTGGGCACAGCTGAACTTGAGCTTGTGTCTCGTCGCTGTTGCTGGCTTGGATGCCACTCTAGAGCTTCGGAGTCAATGTCGCCCGGCAATAAGTCTAATTCCTGTAGAGCTCTTAGGTCTTCGGTGAGGAGACTTCCTAGTGTGACACTCAGGTACTCCGCTTCCGACGCTGGTTGTTCAGTCCAGTACGAGAGATGTGTTCCACAATAACCACAGAATACCCGCTGACAATGAGGGGTGTGTAGAGGGGTGAATATCTTCCGTATGGAGGAGTGAGTTTCATCGGGGAAATGGGCTTGTGTGGCGGATGCGAACCATGGCAATGGCACCCGCAGCCATGCTGTCAGCGGAGTCGCTTGACTTCGTCCTGCAATGAGACTGTTAGTTGGAAAACACAACTGAAGCTGGGCATTTTCAAGGGGGCAGGGTTTACTGCTCTCGCTGCTGTCGTCAAAGTATACTTCGGCTCGTTCCACCGCACCCTCGGGGACTGTGATTGAGTAGAGGTTGCGTCCACAATTACAAGCGCCGTGGATCGGCCGGAGTTGGCTCATCGTAGCTCGCTCAAATAGGTGTAGGTGTAGGTGTAGGCGATATATCGGCAACGCAGATCGACGTAATGGCGTGATCAGCAAATGCTTTAACTGTTTGATATCCAACGGAATCAGTGGAGGAATGTTTCGTTGATTCGAATGATCCAGCACGAGATGGAGGGTTCTGGTGTCGGAGTTAAGCACATGCACGTCTCGGTTGTTTCCGGCGCTAGTAGTGTTAGCGCCGTCCACTGAAAGCTTGTTTGAGGAACGTCAGCTTCCTTTCAATGTTTGAACCTGAACGTGAACTTGTTGACAACTGAATAGCTCAAATCTGAAGAAAACAACCCTCAATGAAACCTCTATAGGTAGGGCCATTCAAGCTCAAGTCTACCTCTGCTTAGAGAAAAGCTTGAAGAATCGGTCTGTTCACTGAAGGAATCCTATGCCTTCTCGCCACAGCTCGACGTCCCTCTTGATCCGGGCCACCCCAGTCTCAGGCCACTCATTGAAATAGCCCACGACAGGCCAGCCAGCCTTCTGCCGGCTACAGCTGTTTGTGACTTCTCCAACTAGAGTCCCTCAAAATGTCGAATGAAGAAGACAGAGCCACGGAGTCCAACGGCTCCTCTCCGGCATCGTCAACTACCTCTGAGGCGAAAAAACCGTCCACCACTCCAGCAGGCTCTTCAAAGAAATCGAAGGCCAGCAAGCCTAGACTGACAGCGTCTCAGAAGAACTTCAACCACAAAGATGCCGAGAACAAACGGCGGACTGCCATTCGTGAACGCTTCACGGAGCTCTCGCAAATGGTGCCCGGCGCACAAGGACAGGAACGGAGCGAGCAGGTCATGTTAGGGAAAACCACTGATTTCCTAAGAGACATGCTTCAGGAGCAAAGAAGACTGGAAGCTTTGGCTGATGCCCAAGGTATTCCCATTGACGACTCCACTCGCATGAGAGATGACGATTATGGCGGTCCTCAATGGGTCCAGCCGAATATGGCAGCGTATGAATCGAGTAAACAAAAGAAATCGACCGGTGACTCCCAGAGTGCGACCAAAGAAGACGACGAGAACGAATGACTGGGCTCTGCACAATGCTTGTTGTGACGTTCTCTGTCAGCGAGTGCAAGACATCATCGTTGGCGGCTGACAAACAGCCTGCTTTGCGCCGGGAATGGTCTGAGTATGTGTGGGCTTCGCACTTTATTGGTGCGCGTGAAGACAGAGATCACGGTACAGGGGAGCGCATGAGCGCATTAAGCGATGCTCAAAGAGAGTCATTTTGAGGGAGTCAGCTTGCTGCGCTCCCCAGTACCAATGTAGTCTCTCTCCTTACGCGCTCTTGGCCCAACAAACAAAAGGTCGGAAGTCAATTCTTTTAACCTTTTCCCTCTTGCGTTCTTGAAGCATTGCCGCTCTTACTTCGTTTGGTCAAGCATGTCCTCTAGCAGAGGAGACCGTGAGAGCTCAGGCTCACCGGCCAACAGAGGTCTGCGCAAAGCAACTGGCGTCAGTGCTAGAGCCAAAGGCATTCGACAACCGTCCTCTCCATCGCCCCCCTTTTCAGCCCCAGCTCAAAAGTCCGCCGAGACCGCGACATTCACACAGAGATCACGAAACAAAACTCCCCTCTGGTTTAAGTCTTCTTCATCGTCATCTACACTCGCACCAGCATCTAAAGCTACACCCTCGACAGATCCTTCCAAGAAGTCAAAGCCGTGGGTTGCCAGTGCGACGAGAAGGCTTGGATTCTCCAAAGGAGCTGCTAAGATTTCACGTCGCCACATTGACACCATGGACAACAAACCAGACTCTTCCGTGACTGGCCAGTCTCTGCAAAAGCCTACTGTACGTTTCACAATATCAATTGCCTTGAAACCCTCTAATAAGCTCTAGATTTGTGACGAGATCATCAGTCAGCGAGTTCGTTCTCTCGAAGGTTCTCGTACTCGCCCCCCTATTGGCCACGCAAGTCCCCATGACAAACCATTGCCCAGTCTTCCACCCCTTGGTGCCATACATAGTTCGCATGTAAGTTATACCTTGATTGACTGCAGAGAGCGACCACTTCGTGTCTCCTGATCATTGGGAGCCTCAGGGAGTGCACTGGTCCCCCGTTTAACTTACAAAAGTCACTGACAACGATGTCGGCCAGGGTCAACAACCAAAAATCAAGCCGAGCTTGGGCGAGAGTGTGATTGAAGGCATGAACAACTTGACCTTGACTGGAAATCCTGAGAAGCATGATACCTCCCATATCCATCAGACCGCAACATCAACATTCAACTATGGTCACGGATCTCATCGCAGTGCCGCGCCCGCGAACATCCTCAGACGATCTGCCACTGGTGCTGGCCGTCTCTCCTCTAGCCAGGTGCCAAAGCCGAGAGATTCAATGATGGAGTCGCTGTCGCGTCACGTGGAAGCAGGACCGTCGATCCGACAGACCAAGACTTCGGCTATGAGACTGCAGAACTCACTCGAAAAGAGATCTCAGAGCTCCCCTCTAGCTCGACATGGTGTTACTGAAACAGGCTCTCCCTATTCCTTCCCTGCTCGTTCCAACTCGGGACAGGGCAAGGGCAAGGCACCCCTAGATGAATTTCGACGATACATTCCGCAAGAATCTGTTGGCTTACCTTCCACGGAGAAGAAAGCCTCCGACGGATACGATCCCAGTCGCTATAAGAGTTCGATTCCTTTGCCAATCCGTTCTTCTCGTCAATCACCCGAATATATCGATCCAGATCCAAAGACCTCTTTCATTTATCAGAACGCTGCTGGTGTCATAGAAGCTGACCAGAACGACCTCCGAAAATGCACACCAGGATTCTTACCTACCGCAGACCCCCAAGGCTCGGGTGATCAGTTTGCTGGCTATGAGCTTCCAGCTGCCATGTCAGACGAAGACTTTCTGGCTGTGGAACAGACGTCACCAATGCAAGTCCCATACGTCGAGGTATCAGCCTAGGAGGATGATACCCCGGATGGTTCTGTCGAAAATTCTGACGATAATGTGCATGATGGTTCCGACAATCCTGTCCATGGCTACGACAAAGATGGTGCCTTCCACATTCGTCGGCTCCGAGCCGCCGATGCAAGTGGGCCCACCTTGATTGTTCGGGATGAAGCTAGCGATCTTCTACTTGGCGTAGAAGATGCGCCTGCGACTCAATCTAATTCTACAGCCGGTTTGAGACTGAGACGCACTCAACGTGGTCTTCGCGGTTTGGCAATTGAAACTATTACCAACCGCTCCTTCGCCACGCGTAGAGGCGATAGTAGCGAAGATGACATGCAGAGATTGCTTCCAGACACTGATCTCGATAACGACGGTCTCATGCATGACAATGACGATGAGCAACATGACTGGGACCAAGGCCCGCCTTACACATCTGTCCATCATTCAATCGCTGTTGAGAGTAGCTCTAGCTGCCTTCCATCTGGCCATGATCAAACGAACTTGGAGCGCTTTGCATTGCCATCCAACCATGTGATTGCAGTTTCCCAGGATTCCTCCCCAGAAGGACCTGACCCTGGGCCGATTCAACGTCTACGCACTCGTCCGTCAACTATTGGTAGACCTTCGCAGGTGACCCAGCGTGTGGACCCAAGCAAGCAGAATGCTCAGTTGTGGTTCCAGGGCGTAGATGAAGAAGACCTCAGCCAGGAGCAGTCCATCGATGATTTGCCATCTCGTATTCACGGCATGGAACCTGGTGCATTTACCCCAGCTGCCACAAGCTATCCGACTCGTACATCTTCTCGAAAGCCTAAGGCCAATCCTGCCCCGATCGATATCTCGTCTACAAAGGGAATTGAGACCGGAAATCGTTTCCTAGAACAAGCCTCCAAAGCACAGGCTCCCAAATTGCGCGGAATGCGACTGCCCAGACTTGTGAAGACATTCTCGCAGAGTGTCAGTCCTGGCCCAGAAGCTGCAAGCGAGTCACATCAAGGTCCTTCATCCAGCAAGAAAGTCCTCTCTCAAATGCGTGGCCTCTTCGCCAAGCGTTCGACTGACTTTCAACGTGGAGATGGCAGTGTCACTTCTTCTCTGAGGAAGATACCCAGTAAGCTTGGTGTGCGCAACTTTGACTCTGTTCGCCACAATCGAGTCCAACAGTCGGCCAAGTTTCCCAACACACTGTTGAACCCTGGTTCAGCAGTACGTGAGTCTTCGAGCAGCGATAATAACACTCAGGAATTTGTGATTTCGGATCCTTTTGCTGACCCGGTCACACCGTTCACTGCTGGCATCATGGACTCCTCAACCACCTCGACTTCAGAATCTCAAGTCAATCCCGACTCTGCATCTCCAATCATCCCCGCGTCTGCATCCCTCATTCCCCACAGATCGTCAACTCCGGCCTTGAGCGAAACACCCACGCCTACACCTCCTGCATCACTCGATAGTGCTACAGAGCTGGTGCACACACTTTTGAATCGTGCACTTGCCGAACCTGACGGGGAGCGTAAGGTTCAATTCATCGAGCTGTCTAAATGCATGGTTGCAATTGTCAACAAGGCTCGGGATGGAGCAAAGGCACTGGAACAGGCCAAGATAGAAGCTGCGAAGGCAGAGATGACTTGGCTCAAAATTCAACAGGATATGGATCATCTCGAAGGGGTTCTCCGCAACATGCTCTCAGGTCCAACAAAGTAAAACGCTCCCAAGTTTATCTTGGCCGGCTTTACGAACCGCTCGAACTCAAGATTTCATTGGACAAGCAGGTGCGAGATGAATCAAAGGTGATGCTGAGTATTTTGCCTTCACAGGGTATTGGCGATATTCATCCGACATAGTCACATTGGATCTTCAGCAATGGCGACATTCCCAGCCCTTCCGTGTTCAATGCTCCTGACAAAAGCGAAAACCTTTCCAAAGAAGGAAAAAAAGACCCACAAGAGCCGAAAACACCTAAAAACCAAATCAAAAAAAATTGTCGGGAGTACGATGAAAACCACATGGGAGGATGTCTCGCTCCGAAAATGACGACAAGACGGGAATTTCAGCTGTGACCAACAATCAGAGCCGTTCAATGATGTATGAGTCAACATCGACCCAAAGGGTACCTCGGACAAGCGAAGGAAGCAAACTCTGTCATGGTATGCACAATGGTGCTATGAGGAGTCAGGGGGACCAAATACCCAGAAAATGGAGGATGAAATGGAAGCGGATCTCTTTCAAGGAGACCGTTGATTCAAATTGAATCTCAACTCTACTGTACGAGCTCCTACGCTTCTAAGCTAGTTCCAATTGATGTCCCAGCAGACATTCAAGTGATCAAATATCACCAATCACCAATGATTCATGTTCATGTAGCTCCTCCCTCCCCTCCCATTCCATGTAACCCTTGCACAGATCTAGGCTTATAATGTAGTTGCCTGCAACACATATGGTTGCGAAACAGTTGGCCGCAGCATCCTGGTAGTTGGCCGCAGCATCCTAGTAGTTGGCTGCAACGCCAGTAACGTCCCGAGCACCCGAGCTCTGAGATTCAGCAACACCTCTCTGGCATTTTCTGGTGACGACATTGCGTGAGCAACAGTGTCTGCCGCACGGTGCATAGCCAACCTGACCGGGGCCCAGTAATCACTCCTACCCAGTATGAAGATCGGAGGAAGGCCAGCGAGAGTGATCGCGAATATTAGCGCCTCGTACCAGTACTCGTGGAGGCCGTTGCGCTCAATAAGTCGGAGCACTGCACTGGTGGTGTTGATGAAGCCGTCTTCCAGCTTGTAGTAAAGGCCGGACGCGAGACGGGCTTCCTCAACCGCGGCGTCCAAGGGCTGCAGGGCGTGGTTCATGTGGCCCTTCGTGGCCCATTCGCAGTAGACCTGGCTGCGGGCAATGCATTTGTAGTACGTCACGAAGCTGCCACGGTCTGGGAGGTGGAAGGGGTTGACGTCTTCTTGGCTTGGGGTTCCGTGACAGCGAGTTTGCCCGCGACCGTTTTGTGGTCGACGCTGCTGTGCTTCGTCCTGGGCCATGTCGTGGTCCCATTCTGTGCCGGGATGACGGTGTCCATCGCTGAGCTTATCCACATCCTCGTCCTCCTGGATCTCGGCGTGCAGGACGGGAAGGTGTTGTTTGAAGTATTCCTCGAGCCCGTCAAATGACCGAGGGCCATCTTGTCCAGTCTGCGCGTTGAACTGAGCCTCGATCTGCTCGTATTGTTCCAGGTCCACGTTGTGAGGCACCACGGCTTCAACTTGGCCCCAGCAGGTCATCTTGATTTGCCACTCATCATGCTCCGAAGGTGGATCTGGTTTCTCGATGTCATAGTCGGCCTCGTTGATGCACTCCATGGTCTCGGACTGGGTGAATGCAGTGCCCTTTGCAATGGGCCGGAGAATACGGACATTGGTGCCATCTTTGCCGCTGAGGCGGATGGAGAGATGGACGGACGCGGCCTTGTAGATGAGCACGCGGAGATCATGCATCATGTAATCCCACAAATTTTTGGCAGCTTGCTTTTCTGCCTCTGTGATCTTGTCACCACGGAATGGGTGGCGTGATTTCGGTTCCAGCAAGCAACGAGAGGAAATCAGTGGATCGAATAGGCGAGGCGGCATTAATGGTTCAACGAGCTCCAGGATCAGTCGCGCCAGGGAATCTGAAGCGTTGAGCATGTCCTGACGATGAGCCAACCAGAAGCCATGCGTTTCGTGAATGATTTTAGTAAGCAGAGCAGCCCGCTTCTTGTTGCGGACGAAGGCATCATACTTGAGGTATTTCTCGTCGAGCTCCTTGAGTTTTTCGAGTTTGGGCCCCGTAAATGAGAAAGCAGTCTGCTTGAAGACATGTTCTTCGAGATACTCTCCAACAATCGCATGGACCAAAGCAACGCGACTTTCAGGGTTGGTGAAAAAGTCTCGCCAGCTATAGGCATCGCTATCGGCGAGCCATTGTGCCATGGTCTTGAGACCGAAATAGTCCCATTTCAGCAGATGCAGAGGCCAAGCTTCAACCTGCTCATCGTTCAACTGGAAGCTAAAGAACTTTTTGGCAAACGCCTGTGACAAGTCCTGAAGTTCCGTGAAACATGCGCCGATCTCTGCAAGATTTAGATCTTCGGGGATGAGCAGGATACGATCGAAGATGCCCTTGAGTGGATCCTCCAAATATGATGACGGTCGATATTCATCATCATCATCATCACCATCATTACCATTGGCGAAATGGGCTCTTTTGGGCGGCCTGCTCGTACTGGCTGCATCTTCGTCGCCCTCTTGTAAATGTCGTTTCATCGCGCTCTTCAGCTCGGCTGTTGTGTATCCCGGATATGGAGTCTCGAGATTCTGGAACAGTGCACGCTTTCTAAGCAGGTCGCTGGGCATCTTCCGACCACTGAGATAGAATTCCCCGCCGATCGGTGTTTGATTTCCAGTGTCAGCTGTCCCTGCAGAAAACCCATCAGACGCCGAAATTTGAGAATCTACGTCGGAGTGCTGTTCTTCTTGTTGATTTGCACCACTTCTGCCATCTGTATCGGTACTTGCTGTGTCGGTAGTATTGTGGGTGTCATCTTCGGGCTGGTCAGCGCCTTGATCGCCGTCTTGGTCTTCAATCTGGTCTTGAGGGCCCGGCGTTGCATTTTCTTTATTCGTATCGTGAGAGCCAACATCCGAACCGCTCTCACTGACACTGTCACACTTCGTCTGTCTTGCCTTTGGCCGTGGGGACCTCTTTGAAGAAGCCGACCGGCTCCGATTTACTGGGCCCTTTTCAGGGGACATGCAGTGATCCGAATCTTCGTGCTCTGGAGCATCCACTGGCAGTATATACGATAAGTCTGTGTTTGGTGATCTTTTCTTCTTGCGAGGTTCAGGGTCCGGGTCCGGGACATATTCCTCGTCACTCCTGTCAGAAGGGGAAAGTCTCGCTTTCTGCTTCCCCTTTCCAGAGGTTGATTTTCGTGTTTTGATTGGGTCTTGTGTAGCGACTGGAGTCTTTGGGGTTTGGGTAGCTTTGGGTCCTGTGGGCGATCTGGTCGGGGTCTTCGGAGCTGGCGATCTTCTAGGTGGCGAAGGCGTTTTGGGTGGCGGGACACTTTTCTTAGGAGTCTTTCTTCGCCGCATTCGTTCCTCTATGTTCGGATCTGGAGACATCAGCTGCGCTGCTCCCTCAGAAACGGCGCTCCGAGTCTTTCTTCTCTCGGGGGGAGCCATGATCAAGAGTCTTCGCCAAAGCAAGGTTCAGGTCAGCAAGGACAGAACGAAACAGGTAAGTATCTATAGATATAGCAGATAGTTACAAGACAAGGGGTTTGAATTGGGAAGGGAGTTATGGTAAAGACGAAGACGACATTTATCGGGAGGCACAAGGCGTATGCAAACGGTTGTACCTCTCTGATGCACACAAAGGCCTTCACTGTTTGCGGCTGACAAGAACTCACGGCATTCACCGATGTATGTTTGTTTAGAAGCACAATAGGCTGGTCTCATTCAGCTCATGAAGTAGGCTTTGTTCTAAATGGTAATTCACCCAGGCTTTTGAGGCACCAAAGCTTAGGACAAAGGTATTCATTTGCCTGAGCCCTCAGTCGTTCATCCTAATAATCAAAGCTTGGACCGTGAGCCGTCAGTCCTGATCAAAGTCAGCATCATGTAATTCGAGATTGTTACAATTTTGCCATATCTCATGCCTCACAATGCAGCAGTGCATTCAATCTCGACCTATACACATTAGTTCTTGATTCCTTAGGCTAGATCGACCATTGAAGACTTGCATCAGTCTTGAATGGCAATTCCTTCACAGCAACACATGTCCGTGCAGGTCTTGGTTCCGGGATCATCTCGAGGACTGTTTCCGGTGAGTTCGTTGGAATGTGAATGGGGTAGGGAATTACGCACAGGCCGTGTTCATTGCGGCGTAGTCCTCCATGCTTGTAATATATATATTCATCTTCACCCAGCAGTGAGTCGACGGTATGCGCATCCATAAAAGCGGGCAAATTACCTTGAGGATATTCTGAAGGCTGCTTCCAGCTTCTTCAAGCACAACTTGGATGTTCTCAAGCGCCTTTTTGGTTCGATCGGCAACAGATCCTTCGACCACCTGCATGGTGGATGTGTCAAGACCAATGTGGCCGCTCACATAAATGGTACCATTATGAACAATAGCCTGAGAAAGGAGGTTGGACTTCAAGCCTTTCTCCGAGAAGACTACTTGTTTGGGGGCCATTGTGATATGTGATCCGTGACACGCCTGGGAACCTTTCTCTTGACGGCACTGATTTGAATGCCGGCGTTATTATGCCCTGAGTTGACCGATGGGTTTGATGAGGGCAGCTTCAACACATCCGAGGATTAATATGGAAGATGTATAGCCAGGGTTAGAAATGTAGGAATTGGTATGTAATATCATTTCTCGCTTCAGCACGCCCTATGGTGGGTACCAAGAAAAGACATAATCATCGGACATATCCGCCTGTTCCATGGATAGAGCGGTTATTGTCGGTATCAACTTTATCATGGTTCTCTGAGCAGTCCGTGGTTCGTGCCGCATAAACTCGATACCAAATTTCTGAAGCTCTGCTTACAAACTTAGTCAATTCCTGCCCCGTGTTCACCTGTACCAATCATAGAAGTAGCTATCGTCGTGACGGCTGCGATATCGGTGGGGACGTTCATGTTGCCGACGGCAGTCTCGGTCTTGACCTATCTGTCGCCACTGGTCTATATCATGTCTCTGAAGCCTGTCTCTCTCGTGTCGGAGCTCATCAACCTCTCTCCAAAGCTGCCCTAATCTCATTCGATCAGGATTGTCATCAAGAGCAGCTCCACCCACTTGCCAGCCTCGCGCCAACTCGTCCAAGTAACCTTGAGGCCGGTTGGCAATTTCGCTGATCTCGCCATCAAGTCGAGCAATGTGTTCACGGTGTCTTGCAAGTCTCCAGTCGTCCCCGTCACCGTCGCCGCCAGTGTGTGGAAATACAAACGGTGGGAGGTGCCAACCTCCACCGAAGTGCAAGTGATTCAATGGGTTCAAGAGAACATAGTGGATCTGAGGTTCCCAAACAACAGGGGCTATTGCCAGCATTTGGAAGGTGATTCGGATTCTTCGACTATTTCGAGCTCGGTAGTATTCGTTCATTGGTACCCAGTGAGTTCTCGAGAAGCAACCCCAGCCGCTCCGGATAGGTTGCCACCTTCGCCCATACAGCCACTCGTCGTTATCGGACCATTCCCATTGCATGCTGACAACGTGTTTTGAGGGTGTCCAACGTGATGGATGAGATGTATCTGCGCTTCTTTCTCTTCCCCTTCTTCAAAACCACCACGATCAGTTGACAGTAAGTCTGGGCAGGCAGAAGACATCATAAGGTGAGTGTCACGGACAACCTGTTCGAACTTGGCGAGTAACACAGGGATGTCAGCAGCAAACAAAGCCAAAGTAATTGTTCAAGGAAATCCAAGGGATAGTCCCAAAGAAGGGGGCAACGTTATCCTGATGTTGTACATCTCTGCAGCTACCCTCACCGTCTTGTCACTGATGTCTTCCTCATCCTTCCCTGTGCGCGGGCTGTGGAGAAGATGCTATTCAGTTGGCGGTTGTTCATTAGGAGCAGTCACGATGATCGCAATTCTTAGTCTCTCCGATAAGGGTTGAAGCTGTAAAAAGCGCCTTGCCAGGTGGTCGAATTTCCTGGATTTGGCTATCATTTCATCCTCGGTCCCCCAAAGACTATGGTATGCCACTAGCAACTCAACTGCCCGAAGCCTTTGCCATCCATCTTCACGCTGACCTTTGATCGCCCTGCGGTCTCTGATAAAGGACAGCACCCTAGTTTTGATAATTTCTCTCCGTTGTTTGTCGTTCAAGATATTGTGCTCTAAAAATGAAGAGTGCTCTCGGATCTTCGAAACAGTCTGGTGGCTTCTAAGTCATCTCGGTCCCTTGCCGACTCTGGCCTGTTTATATGGCGGGGCAGCAGCAATCGCTGGAACACTCTGTCGAGGACTCGCGTGTAGAGTTGAAGAGTTGGCAACTCTGTCATAAATGTTGAGCTTCTGTGCTTTGACCAATGCCAAGTTTTGAGACGACAGGGGAATTGAGTTGAGTAAGAGCCTAGTGGATTTCGGGATCCCGAAATGGGAGGATCATTGATCCTTGATGATTGATCCCTGATGTCGAAGTTGTGGTTGTTGGGCCTCTGTCTATGGGTTGCTTTGCACGAAGATGACTTGGAAGCGGTCACCTTCAGTCTCCATTCCTGAGGAGATCATTCACATATGACCGAACTAACAATGATAATTGGGAATAATGTGATGCACTGCCTCTTGAATGGCGGGTGCCGTCCGAATAACAAGTGATATTTCTATGATACCAATGCGACCTCACGAAAACAGTCTGAGAGGGGTGAAATGGTGGACAGTGCAAATAAGCCAACGGGTCCAGCCTTTTTGTTTGGAAGATGAACATGTTCAATTCTCATTTTACCAACATCTCACAAGGCATTCGAACACTTCACCACACACTTTCCTTTTTCATCTTCTGAGCTGCTTTCGATAATCTATCGGCACTGTACTGAAAGCACTCTGGCAACCCGGTGTCTGCCCACGTCCCCCCCGTGATCATCTTGACCAGACCCGGCGCACATGTGAAGATCCTGGCCATTCCATGTCCGTTGAATCCTGCACAGATATACTGTCCGCGCAACTCGTCAATGGGTCCGACCAAGGGAACCGAGTCTGGTGTCATTGCGATGATTCCTGTCCACGCATGATCGAGACCTTCGCCATGCCGCAACTTGGTGTTAGACTCGGGAAACATGACCTTGAATCTTGTCATGGCATCTTCAACAATCTCTGGGTTGAAGGAAGAATCGTCGAAGCTCACGATTTGAGCCTTTGTCGCTGCACTCAGCTCTGGATTTGCTCTTGAAACACCCAGTATAACTGTGCCATCACCTTGCCGTTGGATCAAGGAGTAGAAGTGATGCATGCTATACCGCAGCGACATGGTGCTTTCGAGCAATCCCTCTCCCGAGAATGCCTGGCTGGGGACTACCGAATGCGCCTGAGCCTTGTTTGGTGTAACGAACGTATCTAACTGTGGAAGAAGCGCAGCAGCGTAGGCGTTTGTGCAATGAATCACTTTCCTCGCTAGAATGGTGCCGCGAGGTGTTTGTACTTCCCACTGCTCGTTTGATCCTTTTTTCACCTGCGTAGCTGGGCAGTGTGTCCATAATCGGGCTCCTTGAGCCATCGCACTGCTCAGAAGCCAGTGTGCGAGCTTCGCAGGATGACTGCTCCCGGCAGGCCATTCATATGCTGCGACCGCGCTGGGCACACGAGTCCGTTTCTGAGCCTCTTCCCCTTGATAGAATTTGACGTGGCTGACATTTCCACCGGCCTTTTTGAATGCCTCGAAACTATCGGCTTCGTAGGTCGCAAATTCGGGTGTGAGGCACACGTCGAAAGTGGTAGTTGGGTTGAAATCGCACTGAACCTGGTGTTTCTTGACGAACTCATCAACTCGTTCAAAGACCACCTTCTCATTCTCAATGATTTTGATGGCTTGTTCCGTGCCATGCAAGGACGCATATCCTTGGAAACCTCGAAATGCATCGGGCCTCACATGTCCGGCATTGCGCCCAGATGCTCCTGCGACTGCTTCACGAGCTTCCAGTATGACGATATCAGCACCATTGACACCAGCCTCAATGAGAGAAAATGCAGTCAAGGCGCCTGATATGCCAGATCCGACAATCACAAACGGTGACGAGGTTGGGACCTTAGCTTCAGCATTGGCGTTGAGATGCTTGAACGCCCTTGAGGTCCGATGCCAATACGAAAGACAAGGAGAAAGTCCTGGCAATGAAGTCCCGACGTGGGCCATAGCAGTAGCACCGCTCTCTACCGACCGGGGTGGTGGACTGACACTATGGGGTGCCATTTTCCTGTTTCTTCGCCAGCCAAGGAAGTCAAGATATCCAAGCCTGAATGCTTCCTTATCTCAAGCTAGGGGGCGAGAATGCTTTAATCTATGTACTCGCCTTTCCATACCACAACACCTCGGCTAGTTATATCACTTTGGAATGCTGAGCTCCGTTGATAAGACATTCCCCTCAGGTGCTCAACGCAATGCATCCCCACATAGTAATTATGGATTCGATCCTTCAGGCGACTTACTCATTTCGGCATTTCCAAGCAAAATCGGGATGAGGGAGCCAGTCAGGGAGACCCTTGGAGTACCAGGGCGCTGATCACCGGCATTTGGGTTCTCGTCTCGAACTTCTTCGTATGCTCTCGACAAGGGTCTCCGTTACTGATGCAACCTGGTGAGGTAGGTTAGTGGCAGTCAATCTGCAAACCGATGATTACCTGGACACTCCAGCCACGCGATGATCTGTGAAATATATCTTCTGAGCCATCAGGCGACTTGTGATCTTTTTCCTTTTTCCCGGATGCTTTATCAACAGTTCATCTGGTGGAAGAAGCGGTACAATAATACCCCGTTCATAAAGGAATAGATCTGTACCTAACAAGAATCCATGCCCTGGTACGAATAGAGCAAGCCCAGCACCATCCCAAAGTTCGTCAGGCACAAGCAGCACGCCACAATGGGAATCTTCAATGGCTTCCGGCAGTCGACCAAAACAATTCCTAATATCAAACTGGAGCACCGCTCGGCAGACGAGAGAAGTCTAGTCTTCAGGCTGGATCTGTTTTTCATGACATTTGGCTGTCTCTCCCAGGTCATCAAATATCTTGACCAGCAGAACATCAACAATGCCTACGTCTCAGGAATGCAAGAAGACCTTGACCTTCGTGGCAATGAATTGAACTATTTCACGACATATTTCAACGTCGCATACTGCCTCATGCTCATTCCGTCTCAGGTCATCTTGACCTATGTTCGCCCATCCTTTTGGTTGTCCGGGTTAGAAATAACCTGGGGCATCATCACCGGGCTCATGGCCCTGTCCAAGCACGCATACCAGGTCTACATTCTTCGCGTCTTTCTGGGGCTGTGTGAAAGCAGTGCCTGGCCGGGAATGATGACATTGCTCATGCACTGGTACACGCCGGCTGAATTGGCCAAACGGATGGGTTTCTATCATTCCTGTCAAGCAATTGGGTATATGATGAGCGGCGCACTCCAAGCTGCGATCATGCGGACAATGAACGGAACGCACGGTCTTGCTGGATGGAGATGGCTATTCATTGTTAATGCCATCATCACCGTGGTCTGGGGAATGATGGGCTTCTTTATGTTGCCGGACTATCCCAACCGAACCAATCCACGCGCCTTCTGGTTCAAGCGAGTCCACCAGGAGGTCGCAATGGAGAGACTAGCAAGACACAATCGTGCTGAGCCAACGCATGTTACTTGGGCGGGTGCGAAGAGAACCTTTTCTGGCTGGACAGTTTATTTCATTGCCACCTTGTACATCGCCACTGTCCTGGCAAGCTATGGGTACAACTACTTCTCGCTGTTCCTCAAGTCATTAAAGAATCCGGATGGCACCAGGGTCTGGTCTGTGGAAGCTGTCAATGTCATTCCTATCGGCGGAGGTGCCATCAACGTGGTGTTTGTATGGATCTGGGCTTTGCTGTCAGATTTCCTCCGTACTCGATGGACCTTGATTATTACCCAGGCTTTGATCGGCTTAATACCCGCGATTGCAATGTCGGTCTGGACCTCACACCCCCGTTCAACAACGCTCACGACCGCCTATGCTGGATACTTCATTTCATATTTATGTCTTGGCACAGCGCCTCTCATCTTCTCATGGCTGTCGGATCTCCTTCCACAGGATCCGGAAGCTAGATCACTTATTGTTGGGATGTCTGTTGCAGGGTATTATGCCATCAGCGCGTGGTCACAAGTCCTAGTATGGCCGGCGAAACAAGCTCCTTACTATAAGTACGGTTGGCAAACCAGCATTGCGCTTTGGGTGTTGATCATTGCCATGACGTGCACACTGAGATTCATTGATGTGAGATATTTGAAACCAAAGCGAGATGCCTACAATGAAGCCCATCGCCATGGAGAGGTGATGACTGGTGAAGAAGCTCGCAACTCCGACGATGGAAGTGTCGGTCGTGACAGTATGATCAAGGACATTGAAGAGCAAGACCGCAAGGATGTGGGCATTGCCGTCAAGGGGATATAATGCACTTCAGAAAAGTGCAGGGCCCATGATGGGAGAGCAGGGCGTTTGGACGAGGGGATATGAATCGGAAGCGCATCAGTGCTGTAGGCCTTATCTCAGTCGCAAGACAGCAAGCCATTTACCGTATTCTACCATCTAGAAATCTCTGTTCGAACTTGTAAGCGATCTGATCCAAGATGGTGAGCACATTTCACGACTAATTAGCCCAACGAGAAGGAGAAAACCTTTCAAGGCTGATTCAAGGGAGGAAGGCCGGAGCGACGGGTGCCGGTATTGCTAGTAAAGCCAGATCCCGGCTAACTTTCCCATTAAAGCTGCGCCCCGCTAGCCGCTTTTAGGCGAACCTCCTTATCGTCACGTGGAGATAAATTGTTGTCCAACTGCGAAAAAAATGTTTGAATAATGACCCATGCTTGAATTTCTCTGCCCGCTTTACACGGGGACCAGCACTCTTAATACTGCTCTTGACTACTGAAATAGCGTCGCTTTCTATCATGGATCCTCAAACAGAGAAATCTCACAAACGAAAAAGAAAGCATGCCAAAGCAGTCCCTGCAGATGTGGAGCCTGAAGTCGTAGATGCACCATCAAGAACGAAGGTGCCCCGTTCCAAAGCCATAAAGGAGCCACGAGAGAAAAGCAAAAAGAGGAGAAAGACGGCGCACTCTAGCGAAGATGAAGGTCAAGACCAAGACCGAGAGGCTGACAAAACCCAAGAAGAAGAAGAAGAAGCTGAGGTTGATACACCCCTTGCGAACGGTCAGCCCATCGAGCCAGCAGACCGCTCACCCGAGGTGGACGAGGACCACGACGGAGGAGATGAACTGGAAAAGACGGTAAACACAACAAATGGAACAACAGAGACGACCACTGATGGTCTACCGACTGATTCTGTGCCCTCGCTACCAGGCGCAGATGCAACACCACAGCAGTTCTCCGAGCTCAACATCTCGGAGAAGACCATGAAGGCAATCCAAGAGATGAAATTCGAGACCATGACTGAGATACAGCAACGAGGAATCCCGCCACTACTAGCAGGCCGAGATGTTCTGGGCGCAGCAAAAACGGGGTCTGGAAAGACACTCGCATTTTTGATCCCGGCGGTTGAAATGCTCTCAGCTCTGCGGTTTAAACCTCGCAACGGGACTGGTGTCGTCGTTGTCTCGCCTACCAGAGAGCTTGCTCTCCAGATATTTGGTGTGGCAAGGGACCTCATGCAATTCCACAGCCAAACTTTTGGGATCGTCATTGGGGGAGCGAACCGAAGCGCCGAGGCAGAGAAGCTAACCAAAGGCGTAAATCTTCTCATCGCGACACCGGGCCGTCTCCTCGACCACCTGCAAAACACGAAAGGATTCGTCTTCAAGAACACGAAAGCGCTGGTCATCGACGAGGCGGATCGAATCCTCGAAGTCGGCTTCGAGGACGAAATGCGGCAGATCGTCAAGATCCTGCCCAAGGAAGATCGTCAAACGATGCTCTTCTCCGCAACGCAGACCACCAAGGTCGAAGACCTCGCCCGCATCTCTCTGAGACCTGGCCCGCTCTACATCAACGTCGACCACAAGAAAGAGCACAGCACGGTCGAGGGCCTAGAGCAGGGGTACGTGATCTGCGAGAGCGACAAGCGGTTCCTGCTGCTCTTCTCCTTCTTGAAGCGCAACCTGAAGAAGAAAGTCATCGTGTTTATGTCGAGCTGCAACTGCGTGAAATACCACTCCGAACTCCTCAACTACATCGACCTGCCCGTCCTCGAACTGCACGGAAATCTCAAACAGCAGAAACGCACGAACACCTTCTTCGAATTCTGCAACGCGACGCACGGCACGCTTGTCTGTACAGATGTAGCGGCCAGGGGGCTCGATATCCCCTCCGTGGACTGGATCGTGCAGTTCGACCCACCGGACGACCCGAGAGACTACATTCACCGAGTGGGGCGGACGGCGCGAGGCTCCAACGGGAAAGGAAGAAGCTTGATGTTCCTGCAACCAAACGAGGTGGGATTTCTCAGTCACCTGAAAGAAGCTCGCGTGCCAGTGGTCGAGTTCGATTTCCCGGCTAAGAAGCTCGTCAACATCCAGAGTCAGCTGGAGAAGTTGATCACCCAGAACTACTATTTAAATAAGGTGCGTTCATGTCCACCCCGTACATGCTTTTCCTTGACCCCTTCCATCCTTTGAACAACGCTGAGTCCCTCCAGTCTGCCAAGGACGGCTACCGTTCGTACCTGCAGGCATATGCAAGCCACAGCCTACGGTCTGTATTCGACGTGAACAAATTAGATCTGGTGAAGGTGGCCAAGAGCTTCGGGTTCGCAACACCACCGCGCGTTGATATTCAGCTCGGAGCTAGCATGCACCAGCGAGACAAGAAGCAGAGTCGGAGAGGCTATGGGAGTCAGCCAAAGCATTCCGGACGTGGGGGACATGGTTTCAAGCGCAGTAGTTAGTCGTGAGCTGATTGGCGCAAAAACATACGCACTTGAACGAACGGTACCGGGTGTCATATATGCATAAGATTGTTCTAGCGTTATGTAGCCATTGCATAATAAAGTCCGTTCGCCTGGGGCCCAGATCTACGAAGCATGCAAATGCTGTATGGGCCGGAATAGCATTGCAATTCAAGCAAAGAAAACGAACAATGAAAAGACAGTACCAAGTTGATTAAATTTTTTTGGGTCATCGGAACTCCAGCAATTCCATATCCAGGAGGATAAACACTTTGTTTCTATCGCCTCAGTAAGTCTGAACCTGCCTGTAGTTCATGTTCGAGATCATTTCCGTAGGCCGTACTGGCTTCTTGGGGTCGGGGATCTTCCTGCTTCCATTGATTTGGATTATCGGGGATTGGTACGTTGATATTGGTCGAAGGAGTCTGACTGGGTTGGTGGCGGACATGGTGGCGGAACCGGAGGACTTCGTCCAAGATCATTTTTCTCATTTCTTGTACCTCATCAACAACCTCAAAGGCGAAGTCAAATGTTTTGGGGCATGCTGGCTCGTCAGAGGCATCGTGCCAGATATGCAAATATTTATGTTCCAAAGCATCTTCGACATTGATACGCGACGAGGGATCAAATGCCAGCATTCGATCCAGGAGGTCCAAGGCGTCGGGGTTTGCTTGAGGGAAGAGTCTCTGGAACAATATCTTTGGCATAAATGGAAGATTGCGAACGTATTCCTGAGCGCGCGGCGAACCAATCCTGGACAGGGTTTCCTCGTTAGGGGTTCCCAGGTAGTGCAGAATCTGATTGAGCTGATCCACATAGTCACGACCCTTAAAGAATGGTCTGCCACCCAGTAACTCTGCCAGGATACAACCAACTGACCAAACATCGACTATCAAGCATTAGTGGTCGTTTCACGTGAGAAGCATTGCACACGTACTGGCTTTAGTATAGCTTTGGAAGCTTAACATGATCTCCGGCGCACGATACCACCGAGTCGCGACATACTCAGTCATATACCCGGCATTTTCCTCGGGGTCCTGTGAAAACCCTCTGGCAAGACCAAAGTCACAGA
Organism: Exophiala aquamarina CBS 119918; assembly: GCF_000709125.1. Lineage (NCBI taxonomy): Eukaryota > Fungi > Ascomycota > Eurotiomycetes > Chaetothyriales > Herpotrichiellaceae > Exophiala > Exophiala aquamarina. The sequence goes on from NW_013550587.1 coordinate 222,531, forward strand.
TCTTGAGCTCGCAATCGGCGTTGACGAGCAGATTTCCCGGTTTCAAGTCTCTATGCAGCACATTGGCGGAATGGATGTACTTGAGACCGCACAGGATTTGATAGATGAAGGATTGAAAATGAGCATCAGTCAAAGGCTGGCCAGATCGAATAATGGCAGCAAGATCACATTCCATCAATTCTGCTCCAATGTCAATGAATATTCCAAGGCCAAACTAAGGGTAATTTACCCTCGTATAGATAAGTTTCGTTGAAATTGTCCGGGCGGGGAATGTCCATGTCATAGAGACAGGCGATCTGCACAATTTAGGTTTCCGCGTTCCTGGCAATGGCAAGGTAAGAATAGGGCACTTACGTTTCGATGACCTCGGAAGTGTTGGAGGAGCTTGATCTCACGCAAAGCTCTCTTTGCGAGAATCTTCTTGCTGAAAACATTCGTGACCTTCTTGATGGCTACGCCTTCGCCAGTCTGGGCATTGGTAGCTGCGCTTCAACCAGGTCAGCTACTGTTTTTGAGCGCCCAACGCGATCGAGGTCATACCAGACGATACCATATGCACCTTGCCCGAGCTCCTTTGTGACAGTATATCTGTCATCAACGACGAAGTCCTGGTTAAAGACTTTGAAGACCTTGCGGCCTGCGAGATCACCCATTGTTGCTGTTGACTTTGGCTTCGGCCTTTTCTATCTCTAACAGGGAGCAATAGGGATGAAGAGGAGGACTTGGACGACGATGGTCAAGGCTTTTAAAGGCTTGCCGAGCCAAGCTGAAGATATTAGAGGCAGACAAATGGTAGTGCGGCTGAGAGATAGAGTTGAACTGGTGCTGACAGGGCTGCGGCCAGCGAGATCAATAGGGCTCGGAGGTGGGGAACCACTGAAATGTTGCAACGAGCCACTTGCGTAAGAACTAGTTGGTACCACGTAGAACGGGATGATGCAAGAGGGATAATGAGAGGAGGAGAGGTAGAGAGAGAGGGCGAGAAAAGGGGCCGATTCCCAGTACCTTTGCCCTTCTTATTTGAAGTTGGGATTCGGATTGCAACTGGGATGAAGGCTGAGGCGAGACTTGAGATTGTCGGGCGCTTGCAGCGAGCGGTCGGTTCGATGTGCAAAGTGGCAGGCGCCGGCTCAGGCTCAGGCTTGCGATCGCAGGCCGAGTCGCACCTGCAGGTGCAGTTCACAGTTCACCATAGCAGCCGCGCGCGCAAATAGGCACACAGGCAGGCACAATGTGAACTTCGCAGGTGGGGGAAAAGAGGGGCAAGCGCCAAGACAAAGCCTGAAACACGTGCACGTCCAAGTCACGAGTCACGAGTTAATACAGGGAAGTGTCTGAACATATGTGCATTATCTCGGGCGGACCATAGAACCCTCCCCGCCACAGTCAGCGAGGCCTTTTTCCGACACGGCGAGTTTAAAACAACCAATTTAAGGAGACCCCACAATTTTGTTAGGTTGGAACCAGATGTAGAGGGCTTTGTTTCTAAGTAGACTCCCCATTCGCTGCCCAGAGTGGCATTGATCTCGTTCAATTCAGCCAAATGGACGAGCTACTCACAAAACATCTCAAAGAAAAACGAGACCTATCGTCAAGAATCGCCCAGAAAAAGAAGAATGCTACTAAGAAGACACGAAAAGGCGTAACCGACGAGTGTGAGAGACTAGAAAGACTGCTGGCCGAGCAACAGGCAGCAGAGATTGCGGAGTTGAAACCCCAGGATCCCGAACAGCTAGACAGGGCTGTTGAAGGACTTTCTATCGTGGACCTTGCTGCTCAGCACCAAGAGGCACGTCATTCTACGCCAAAGGATTTGGCTGCCAGTGCGGTCGACTCTCCAACACCATCTGAGGCCGGGTCTGACTTTCACCAACGTAGCAAGAAGCCAAATCGCCAAAAGGCACGCCTTGCTCGGCGGGCTGCCGAACAAGATGCTGCGGTAAGCGCCGCCGAGCAGGAAGCAAAAGACCAACCCGACCGCCGGGAGCAGGAACAGTCGTCAATGAAGAAGCAAATGGAATCCCTCAAGTTGCGAGAGACTTCGATCCGACCCGATGGACATTGCCTATTTTCTGCATGCGCACACAGCATGCCTTCAGACACTCTTCCCAAATCTACTCGGAATAAAGAGCCTTATCAGACAGTAAGAACATCTGCGGCAGACTTCATGTCATCACATCCAGACGACTTTGCTCCATTCCTCGAGGAGCCTCTAGATACTTACATCACGAAGATCAGAGACACGGCGGAGTGGGGAGGGCAGTTGGAGTTACAGGCCATTGCACGGTCCTACAACATTGATATCAATGTGCTTCAAGCAGATGGCCGGATTGAGAGAATCCGCTCAGGTGCCTCGGACAACAAAAACGTCATTTGGCTGGCCTACTATCGACATAGTTTCGGCTTAGGTGAACACTACAATGCTCTGACCGAGGTTGAACAAGGCCGAGATGTGACATGACTGATGTTCGCTGACACGGTATAAGCATGCGTGTCTCTGACCTCCATGCCTCAGTGATGTCTCCAAATGGCAATGTAGTCCTCAACATTGCCATTTGCGTCCTTCCCGACTTGGTGGGTATCTGCAGGATGCCAATGGCCAACTCGTTCCAGGGCATTGGAGCTGTCTGGTGCAAAGGGGTTCATCATGACACTTCCAGCCTCGTTGTATTTGACCTCTTCACCCGGATGACTCAAATGCTCCATCTGCAAATATTCAGTCAGCAGCCGTCGCTCGGAGATGAAGATACTAGCAAGAGACTGGACAAGGCCATCGACGTAATGGGTACAATGACGTTTAACTTACGTAGGCACTTGGAGGAGAAGCCCAAGGAGGGCCACCAGATGTCCCTGGTTTTTGTGTCGGGAATTCCAGACATATCAGATTAGCAAGAGGAGAAGGGCGAAGCAGCTCTGTCATCCTTTTCGACCAAGCCGGTCGCATGGAGATCTGCATGGCACAGAAGAACTACACCACGTCTTGTATCAACCAAGGTATCCGCGGGCAGTGCGTCGATAATGCTGTACTTACAGTGTAATCGTAGATCAAATCGAACTTTGTGTCCTTGTCAAGACCTGCATCGACAAGCCAATCATCCTTGTAGAAATCACCTCGTACAAACTTTCGACTCCCCCTCCCGGCCGCCTCGTCCTTGACAGGATAGTCGTTTGCATGCTCTTCCGCAAATTTCTGACATGCGTTCAAGGCGCCCTCAGGATACTCCAATCCAACTACATCGTAACCAAAGCTCTCGAGCAACAGAACGTCAACGCCTCTGCCACAGCCAGGTACCAACGCTCGCTTTCGACGCTTCTGGCCATCATCCTCCACCAGGGCACGACCAACCAGATCAACATGATTCTTCAGAGTATCTGCCAAAGCAGGTGATGGAGCCAGACGGTCCCAGGGTAAGAAATTGCCGTTCGACCAGAGCTTTGCCCAGCCCTGGGTGTATTCAGAGCCTTGATATTCCGAGAAATGACGCCTTAGTTCTGCGCGAGCTTCTTCCACAGGGAGGTTTCTCCCTTCGGTTTTCGCTTCTGCCATCTTTCAAAAATGAAACTTGTTGGGAGTTAGTGCCGTCGCTCAAATCGCAGATGAGGGACTCGCAACAATGACGGTACTTTGAAGGTGGCGATATTGACGTTGTGTCCATTGGTCATAGGTTGCGGTTCCGGAGAACGCCACCTCCTTCCTCAGGGCCTCGGCCCACGTGAGGTTGACATTTGTGCGGATTGCGAGGTCAGATTACTGTACCTATTCATGCCTACTATGTCGGTCAACGAATTATTACTTTTCTGAGAGGCAAGGAGGAAGACGCGGGGAAGAGAAGATCGAAACTAAGAAACTTCTCCTCAACGTCGAAAGCTCAAGACATGCCAGTGTAATGTCATATTTCTTGGCAGGCTTACAGCATCTTACGCATCAAACTATTCTGGCTCTTAGGGTTCCAGAACTTCTTCGGAAGCGCTATATAATTAAAGCCCTCGTCTCTCTCTGGGTAATTTTCAATGAAAGAAAGACCCTCCCCCGATGTCAAACATCTGGCCGGTGATGAACTCTGCTTCAGGACTGGCGATGTACATGATAGCATGTGCCACATCCTCCGGTAGCCCAGTCCTTTTCACATACTGCTGATTCAAAATCTTTGCAAACAGTGGTTTGGCATGTGGAGCGGCCAGCGTTGTCTCGGTTGCAATTAATGTCGGTGACACGAAATTAGCCGTCACACCAGGACCTGCTTCTGTCGCTGTGGCTTTTGTGAATCCTGCGACTGCGCTCTTGGACGCTGCATAAACTGCCAGTCCTGGCTCGGGCTTGACGATTGTTTGACTCGAAGTATTGATGATGCGTCCGTATCGCCGGTTTTGCATGTGTGGCAAGGTTGCTTGAGTGAGGAAGAAACAACTGTCCATGTTGACTTGGAAAATCTTTCGATACTCTGCCGCTGTGACATCTAGTAATGGCTTGGCCGGGTAAATGCCTGCTATGTGGGCGAGAATATCGATCTTGCCGAGTGTCTGTACAATGTCATTGATGGTCCCGTGTACCTGGCTCTCATCCGTAAGGTCACATCTTCGATGGGATGCAATAAACCCTTTCGAGACCAATCCTTGTTCGACCTGTTGAAGCCTCTCTTTGCTGAGATCCACCAGAACGACGCTTGCACCTTGCTCCGCGAAGAGAGTAGCAACTACCTGTCCTATACCCTGAGCCGAGCCAGTGACAACGGCAACTTGATCCTTGAATTTCTGTGGGTTAAGCACAATACTTGGGCTATTCGATTCGTTGGGACTCATGTTGGATGGTATCTGGCTCTCACGCACTGACATCGAGGGAAACGTCGTGTATAAATACCCTCAGCCGAGCCCTGCAGGTCGCTTCTTCCTTGCATCCACCCGCAAGTGGGCTAAAACCAATACCCTGTCTTGGGTCAGAGCGGCCGAAGCTCTTATGGGGTAATTGGCTAAGTTTTGGCGGGTCTAACTCGGACCGGGATCTGCAACCCTTATCCGTTTGGCAAATGAAATGTTCAAGCAGGAGTCTACAATCCTAAGTTCAAAATTGTTCAGTCTGATAATGTTTCTGTTGCCTTACGCTGAGGTGAGTTTGACCAATCCCTAGACAGACATTAAACCATGTGCATGACGAGACTAGAGACTTGAAAGTTGAAATTCCTTGGTATGCCTCACGTAAGTGCAGCAGTTGCTGGTGGCGATCAAGGCAATGGACGCTCTCCAAAAGGAAAGACTCGTAAAATCCTTTGCGCTTTGAGGAACCTCAAGTGAAACTGCTTGTCCGTGGAGCTAGTGCTGATGGGTGGTTTCGACGTAGAGACAGGTTGAGACAATTTAAAAGCGCCCTCTTGGATAACAAGGATAGGAGTGCCACTTGAGATGAGTCTATCTGACCCACCTTTCATATTTCAAACAGTAACGGAAAGAAGGACAGTCTATATGACTGGGCGTCGGCGGCAAACGAGACTGATTTGACTTAAAAATGCTGCCAGCCTGATCATGTACGTTTCCTCCTTCTCCCACTTAGACTCTGAGAGCCTCTTTTAAAGTGCCTGAACGCCTTTGAAATCATCCGTTCTGGCTCGATGTTGGCTTCCTGTGGTGGTATTGAATTGCAGCCAGCTTTCTTCACCTTTTCCGCCGATTAAATTCATCAGGCCGCTCTTTGTGCCAGGGATCACCCGTACAGAGGACATTATCTTGGTTTCGAAGCAACATACATATGTCAAATAGTTCAGCATACTACGCGAATAGAACATATGTTGCTAGCGTGAGCTAGTCGCTCAGAACTGAGGCCTAGTCCGGTAGAAGGTGATTCTCATTCTCTCCACTCAACTTTGTCGAAGCCTATTCCACAAGAAGGCGGCCTGTGAGCAATATTGAAATATGTCATCTTGGTGTGCGTTGGTACTGGTCAAGCATCCTCCAGATACCAATATACTTATCTTTGTCTTCGATGCCTGTCCACAGAAAGCCCATGAGCACCGATCTGAGTTCCGGCCATCCCACGAGGTATGAAGCACCGGTGGCAATCACCTTCTGAACGAACCAATCATGGCAGGTCAATCCGTAGCTGGCCACGGAGCCAACACTCAATATCCAGAAGAGCAGCGAATGAGCAAACGTGAGTTCTCTAAAATCATGGCTCATCAAAGACAAGGTTTCCTGCAACATGGGTGCCAGCACTCGGAATTGTGGATGCCTGAGTGGATTGCCACGGAGGAAATGGTGCACAAGTATCAAGGAGGCGAGGGCAGTTACTCTCCAAGAGATATTGTGAATTGACTGCCCAATGATGCTCAGCCGGCTTTCGACCTTCAAGGACATGTCACACCTCAACATTCTTTTGTGGTCTTGCAAGATCGACATGGGCCTCGATCTTTGAATCCCACAAAGCTCATAAACGTCTTGAAGTGCTTCGACCACTTCATGGCGCCGGAGACTGTTGACTCTAGATTCTGGGGTAAAAGCCCAATAGGCGAACCTGGTAGAGCCAGTGGATCACGAGAATGCCACGATAAATCCCAGATCTCTGCTGGTGGAAACATAGGTACTGTTCCAAAGGTTTCGGAATAGAAGATGTCTACCCAGCGGATTAACCTTTGTAATAATAACTGCAAAGGTGTGGTAAAAGATGTGAAGCCCCCTCGCATTTCGATAAGTGCTCTCAAGCCATTCATGTGCAGGGTTGCGGCTGCCCTGGTGCCATGAAGTAGCTCTAGATGTGCCACCATCGTGACAGAAGCGACGGTCTGGTCTTTTACTGTGTCTTCTGGACTCGATATCCTAGCATGACAAGTGATATTGTCGAGAATCTATGTCGCATGATGTTCGGATTGCCTTCGAGCCAGGTGGAGGCATCCTTGCCTAGAAGTCAACTACCGACACCCATACTCCAAGAACACATGGTGGCAGAAAATGCCAGCTCGTCGGAAAGAGCGAAGGGCGACCATAGTGTCTGTCCACTGACTGGACACCAAGGCCTCTTTTCGTAATGACAGAAGCGATCGACCAAGACTTCATCCCAGGACTAAGTTTCATTGGAAGAACACCAAAGGGGTCTATACGTGAAATACCAAACAAAAGCAGTGGAGGTGTTGCAAGCTGCAGCAGGGTTCGCATATCGTTCGTGCTAAGGCCTTCTACTTTGGCTGCTACACTCTCCGGTAAGTTGACTCTCTTGATATAATTGGGGGCCAATGAAGTTTGCCACGAGTCCTCCTTTGGGTGATTTGCAACGGCTGAAGCAGGGATGACCGTCCTCGGACTGGGGCTAAGTTTTATTTCGTGGCGAGCTAGTCGAAAGCTTCGTTTTCCTGCAGCCGGGGATGGTAACATATGAGGCAGGAAGGGTTATGAGAGCTACTCGTCTGTGCTCGCGTCTTGACCTGGTTGTGCATAACGTGAGCTCTTCGTAGCGCATCATTCTTGGACTTCCCTTGGGGCGTAGCTGTGACGAAGATGTATTTGGCTCCACTTCTGTTTTCGTTGCTTGTCATTGTATGTTCTCGAAATCTTGGTCTTATCATTTCTGTCCTTGAACTCGCTGTGCCTTAAGCTCGCCAGAACTGATTGAGAACTTTGCTTCCCTTGATTTGAAATGATATTCTCGGGTATTCGTTGGTCATCATGAATACTTCAAGAGTAATCAGTACCTGCTACATCGCCATTCGTTTGCAATGACCATGGCCAAAAGTCTGCAAGATTCAAGCAAAACATCTTTTGATGGATGTTGAACATCACATCTTCAACCTCGAGAAAAAGACTGATGTCTTAATCAAGTAATTCATTTCTTGGCAAAAGGTTACCCAAGTTATTCTGCAGCATTGTGGCTTGGGGAACCCCTTAGTACTGGTTTTCGCTCGATAGATTGTCTGGAGCATGTTTCATTGGTCTGCTCAACGGCCATGATCACGAATTGGGCAAGATCACTCCAGTGCCAGCAGCATGCGCACTATGATTACTTGGGTTGATGCCTTGTAAAGGCTTTCTGATTCATCATTCGAAAGAGATGAGTAACGATACAACATCGGCGAAATGACTCACAGGGCCACCGAAACTGAGGGGACCCAGTACTTAAGTAATGAAAGAACCCGACGAAATTATTCTACTGGTACCCCAAGACTAGAATCGTTCAAATCAAGTTCAGCAAAATAACTATAAGAGCGCCCAAGATCAGGACCAAAATGACAACCTTCGTCACAAATCATTTGAAACCCTACGAGGCCCTGACCTCAAGACTCTCTTCACAGCCCCCTGAAAGGTAAATCCGTCTTCATTACTGGTGCGAGTCGTGGAGTTGGAGAGCATATTACCCGCGCCATTGCCGCAGCTGGAGCTGCTAAGATTGGTATTCTAGGTCGGGATGAGAAGCGTGTGCAAAGCGCCAGAGAAAAGTTCACCAAAGAACATCCCTTCACGCAGTTCCTAGGATATTCCGCAGACATTATTGACGAGACTGCTATTGCCATCATGCTCAAGGACTTTAGCGTTCCTGACGTCCTAACCAGCAATGCTGGCGTATTCCCAGATGATGGGCCGTTCATTTCTCAAGATTTGAAGCGATGGTGGTTGGGGTTTGAAACGAATGTCTTGGGTACAGCAGTCGTCACTCAAAAGTAACTTCAGGCGAAAGGGCCTACGGCAGCGGGAGTCGTCTTCGACTGTTGTACAATGGCTGCCCATATGCGCTTCCCCCTGCATGTTTGGTCAGGCTATAATAGCAGCAAGTTGGGAGCCGCTCGAATTTTTGAAACTCTTCGATTCGAGTACCCTGAGGTCCGGCTCATGAGAATCCACCCGGGAAGCGTTGAATCCGACAGATTTACCAGATCTGGAGCTTCCGAACCTCCGGGCGGGATGACAGATGGTGCCTTATCAGGTCAATTCTTTGCGTGGGCTGCAACCGACGAAGCAGAATTTGTGAGAGACCGATTTCATTGGGCGGAATGGGACATAGCAGAACTCGAAGCGAAGAAAGCCGAAATCATTGAGAAAGATCTCCTTTTGATAACCATAGGTGGCTTTAGCAAAGGATTCTGGGGATCCAGTCGACAAGAGATAATCGCAGACAACCACCGTAAGCTGAAAGAGCTGTATATTAATGCAAGAGTCACCTGTGGCGCAGATAGAAAGGTACGAATAAAGAACCGTCACTTTGAAGCTTCCTTCAGTCCGTGCATGCCTCCCTCAATATTGGAACCAAATCAGCCATCCCAGATTCTGCGAATCAAATAGTATAGATTACACGTTGGCTGTAGTCATGTTCCTACTACCCTCCTTTGCAGAGCCAAAGCCGTTGGAGCCCCGTCGCATCCTTATCGCTTAATTCTGTCCTCTGTCGCAAGGCAGGGTTCAGAGTTTACTCGATTAGAGACGTCGACTCTAGTGAGTGCTCCCAATTCGATACTCCTAACACCTGCCTGGCTGTAGCGATGTCCAGAGATCAGATATCGTATTTTTGCCTTGATTGTTAAGTAGTGCAAGATTCACCGGAGGACAGCACTTGCACCAGATTACAGAGATCAATCATATTTTGTCAGTTGATCCAGAGGGCAAGGTATATTCAATTTTCAGGGATTGACGGCCTATGTACGTTGCTTACACATCGATCTTCGGGACTGACATAGGTAGGCAAAGATGGACAATACCGCAAAGTTGAAAAAATCGAGCAGGACTTGCGCCACCTGAGGGTCCAGCCGTGATATTTTCAGCAAGCCTCTGCATAAGTCCGAGCGTGCACGGGGGGGACGGGGGGGGGCGCACTGTGGAGCTTGAAGCTAGGTACTGGTGTCCGGATAGAGGAATTTGCGGGCCTCTAATGATATGGCTCCCTCCACCGATATATTTCGGATATGTTTTCTGGCTTTGTCTACGGGTTTCAATTTTGCATCTTTAAAGAATTGAATAGAGTCGGTTACGTGAGTAGTCCCTTCGGGCGGATTGGAAGTTGGCGCAGTACTCTGTATGTCAGCAAATACGACAGCTCGAGAAGAAGATTGTTGGAGGATTTGGACTGTACAACTGTACGGGCCAATCGATACAGGCAAGTCAGCGTAGTTGAGATTTCTTGTCTTCTTCTACTCTATGGTCAACGTTCTGGTTTATATAGAAAATTACTAGGCAAATGACCTCCTGGAGCCTATTTTCCATGATTCCAAAGCATTCCAGAGGCTGTAGCACTGACTCATTGCTCGTCGTCATGAGGTTGCCTGCGCTAGTCACTTTGGCGCCAACAAAGATCGTAGAAACAAAGTAGTGGAGACAGACTCAACATATAAAATAACACTCCCCTGTTTGAGGTTGCACCAGAGCCTCGATACTTAGGCAGATGACTTCGAACCATCCGCGGAAGTTATTTCGTATGCATAGTATCGTTTTTATTTTCCTTGTTCGTCCCAATCTGCCTATCAACAACATGTGGGTCATTATGAGAGAATCTGCCGCAGGGCACTTTTTGCGGCTCCTCTCAGTGCGAGGCGTCCTGACTTATCCCGAAGAGCATCAGGATTTCTGAACTTCCATCGACTTGCCACTCAGCATTTGATCGTGGACAAAGATCTTCAAACAATTCAGATCGTCAAGCCGAAAAGCCCGATGAGCCAGATATCCGATGATGAGGAATTCACGGGTATGGAAGTGGCACCGACAGTCCTTCACCTTTTCACCAGTCGAGAACACAGTATTGCAACAGAACACACACCACTGCTAGCGCAGATGGTCTTGAGGCCAAAGAGATTGTTCCCATGCGCACCAGAGATGGCTTGATTCTAGTGACTTGGTATTGTCCAAACGATCCAGCCAACCCACAAATTGGTCATCTAGCAAGAAGGTGTTTATCACAGCTCAAATCTGTATCTATACCTTCTCTGTATACATTGGATCGTCGCTTTATGTGGCAAGTGTTCCGGATGTGATGGCGTTGTTCAACGTCGGCGAGGTGACCGCAGCACTCGGCCTCGCGTTGCATGTCCTTCCATAGGGTATAGGGCCAGCGCTCTTCTCTCCCTTGAGCGAAATTGCTTTGATCGGACGTAACATTACATACATTGTCACCTACATACTCTTCGTGGCACTCTGTGTTGCGATTTCCCCGGTCGATAACTTCCCGGGACTCTTTGCTTTGCGTTTTCTTCTCGGTTTCTTTGGCTCCCCATGCCTTGCAACAGGTGGTGCAAGCTTTGGCGACATGTACGCGCCTATCAAGATGCGCTATGTCATCGCATTCTGGGCAGGCGCTGCCACGCTTGGGCCGGCGCTAGAGCCAGTCATCTCTGGGTTTGCGGTATCGGCTGAAGGTTGGAGGTGGAGCTCGTGGGAACTTCTCTGGCTCTCAGCACCCATACTGCTGATTTTGATCGCATTTCTGCCTGAAACATCACACGATACGATCCTGCTGAGGCGAGCACAACGCCTCCGGCAGCGTACTTCCCGCAACGAGTTGAAATCTCAGCCCGAGGTTGATATGGCTAGCTTCACGGTACTTGAAATTGCACAGGACGCTTTGGTCAAACCATGGCAGATCAACGTCCTCGACCCGGCGCGGCGGTACTCTTCACCACAATATACACCGCGTTGGTATATGTAATATTCTACTCATTCTTTGAATCATTCCCACTGGTATATCCAGAGCTCTATGGCTTTAACCTCGGGCAAACTGGATTACCATTTCTCATTGTCTTGGTGGCGCTAGTGATATCCATTACTGGGTATATCGCTTTCTTCTATTACCATGCGGAGCCTATCATGCAGAGTCAGACAGGCTTTGGATCACCCGAAGCGCGTCTGGTCCCAGGCCTATATGCTTCGTTCCTTGTTCCGGTTGCTTGTTTCATGTTCGGTAAGTGACATTACTCTGAAGGAGGCTCAGTCTGAACTTAGCTTCCCATGCTAACCAAATATTTGTCTCACAGCGTGGACAACGAAGCAGTCTGTCCACTGGATCGCGAGTGTGACTGGAATGGGGCTGAACATGTGTGGCACGTACACAGTGATGCAGCGTATGTTTCTGTACCTGCCATTTACATATTCAAAATACTCTGCGTCTCTGTTTGCAGCAAACAACCTTGCACGTAGGAGTTTTGCCGCTGGAGCAATCTTATTCTCTCGCCCAATGTTCCTGCCTCTTACGGTGCCTGGTGGAGTTAGCATGCTCCGTGGACTCACAATCATATGCATTGGAGGGATTTTTCTGGACTACTTTTATGTTGCAGCACGAGAGCACGTAGTAGATTTGCAGTAGGATAGGGCAAATCGTTGGCACCAGTAAAGCAAGTTGAAGGCAGAGGTTCTTCTAGGGTTGTAGAAAGTGGGGTGATAACAGAAGGATGGTGGAGAGTGAGGGATAACAGAGTTGATCATAGGGAGTGAATGCAAATAATTAAATGAGATATAAAACTATACATATAGCAAACATCAACCTAGCTTGAGGAGCAGCAATCAGGCTGGGGAAGAGGGAAGAGAGCAATACTTATTTGAAAAGTCTGTTATGGTTGCGAGTCATGAGATATCAATCACGAATCATAGAAATCTCAGTCGCGAGTCATGGCCCCAACTCGTGAGTCATGATGTATAAAGACTTGGGACGCAGCAATCCACCGTAGCAAATACCACCGCAGCGCAGCTGGGTGAATTCGTCTTCGCCTCGCCTTTCACTTGAAGCATACTGTCTGCTCAGAACCATGGTTGAGTCCCTCCGACTTCATATCTCCTAGCCTTGACCTACAAGATGCCCTCGCCATGTCCTACCAAACCTATCGGAAGCCTTTGTTCCTGGCCCTCGCGAGCACGGTAGCACTTGCAGCGACCTACTATGCCTACATCAAATATGCCGCCAGTCAAAATAAACCAGTGGTAGTACAGTCTGGATCTCTTCATCGCAGCAATGCCATTCGACGGCCTAGGACCAGACGCTGCTGGCGGCCTGGATACCAAGCCACTCACCTCGATTTCAATCCTACTGAACGAGCTTTAGCTCATCTTCTAGTGCGTAACAGTTCCTGTGAAGGTTATGGAGACTATCGCAATACCTACTTCATTTCCGAGGCAACGCAAGGAACTGAGCTCAATTTGGGACTTTATCCCCTAAATCTCCAGTCGATCTACGAATTCTTGGTGCTTCAATCTGGCGAGCTCTCCCCTCACCTCCGAGACTGTCTCCGCCTCCATATACATGGGTTATTCATTCAGAATTTCCTCCTTGAAGAGTTTCCTGAAGGCTACATTATTGGGGATGATACCTATAATCTGGCAGCCGGGTTAGCCGTCCTCGGAGTTGCAGAGGAAACAGTATATGAGGTAGTGAAAGCCTTCGATGAGGGCAGAGTTCTTTATACTGAGGCATGGGATCCTTTTACCCTTGCTGTCCCAGGTCCAACAATTCCTCCTGGACACTCCGATGGGATAGCTGAAGATCTAGACCCTCATGATGCTCTCCACGCCCTAGCGGATCACTCGAGAGATGAGGATGAAGAAAGTGAGTTGTATGTCAACAACGACGATGACGCCGAGGGCAGTCAGAACATGCTTGACCTGCTCTATCATATCGCCGGTGAACAAGCCCGGAGAGAAGGATCAGTTCACCGAGGGGTCGAATGCAACAGCTGTGGGGTACATCCAATACAAGGTATTCGTTACCACTGTGCCAATTGCTTCGACTTCGATCTCTGCGAGAGTTGTGAGGCGAGCTCTGCACATACCAAGAGCCACGTCTTTTACAAGATTCGTATCCCTGCTCCCTCGAGGGGTAACATAAAGCAAGTCATCCCAAAATGGTATCCAGGAAGGCCCACTGCGTTCTTGAACACCTTGCCGAAGGAGATATCAGGGCCACTTCTCGAAGAGACAACCTATGACCGGACGGAAATCGATGCACTTTACGAACAATTCACGTGCCTTGCAGGACATTACTGGAATGCCGACCCAGCAAACCTTGGGTTTGCCATTGACCGTAAAGGTTTTGACGCCTATTTTATTCCCACAACATTCGACAAGCCCTCTCCAGCAAATTTGATTTACGACCGTATATTTGCATTCTATGACACGAACCATGACGGACTGATTGGATTTCACGAATTCATTCGCGGTCTTGCGCGCCTACAGGACAAATCCCGCGCCTCCAGACTCAAACGTATATTTCAGGGCTACGACTTGGATGCCGATGGGTATGTGGATCGCAAAGATTTTCTCCGCATGTTTCGTGCATATTATGCGTTAAGCAAGGAGCTCAGCCGCGAAATGGTCAATGTACACGACGATTTTGGTTTCGAATACGTAGAAGAAGAAATCCGAGAAATTGTCCAAAGCAGTCAACCCCTCAGTGCTGCATTTACTGCGGGTAATCTCTACAGCCATGAGTCCAGGACTGGACAGAGCAAGATGCGTCAACCCAATGGCGATCTGCTGCCAGTCAACGGTCATGATGGGGTCCTGGAACACGATTCGACCATGCAAGGAGATCCTGCTCAAGCGATCGGCAATGCTGCGCTCGGCGATCGCACTAGGAATCATCCGTTTCGATCCTTCAGACAAGAATCGCCAGAAGATGAGTCGTTACTCCTTTTGCCAACAAATAGTAATTTCATTGGATCTGGGTTCCAAGATTATGACGAAGCCACTGAGGCGGAGATGTCTGGGCCGGACCCGCCTCTACAAACTTACGGCTGGCCTCCACCATTATCGCCCGAACCAAGGGACATCATTGACGCACTTGGTCAGGAGGTGTCACTTGACGACATCACGGACCCTGTTGATAGATCCCGGGTTTTGTACGCTCAGTCGCAACGTCTGGACACGGCATTCGATCAGAGCGCTGAAAATACCAGGAAAACTGCCGTGGAAGACAGGTGGGAAAGAAGACAGTTCTACCTCGATCAGGAAGAGGGCCTGAGCAAACCTCCCGGCTATACCGAGCCTGATAGCTCCGATGACGAGGCAAGCCTTCCCGAAGCAAAGGAAAGCAAGAGGACGAAGGCAAGCCCACGACGACAATCTATGCAGTCGAGATCTTCGTCTAAAGTACGCTTCGACGACAGTGCCATCGACACGGATTACGAGACTCGTTCCAACGCATCGTCAAGAAGTGTACCTGCCAATGAAAGGTGGGGCGGCCATGAGCTAGGTCAAGCGGAAGCCGACATTGGTAAAGACATCTTGTATCAAGCTGTTCAGCAAGGTTTCAACGAATTACTTGATCTTCTCTTCAAGGACAAGGAGGACGATTGGCTCGCCTCACACAAAACCCGCCATCTACGACTCAGATTCCGTGCAGAACAGGATGAGTACAAACGATCTCTTGAGCAGTCAGAAGACAAGCAGGCAGCGGCACTGGAGGAGGCAGACAGACTACGGACAGAAGAACTACTTTTGGGTACACAACCCAAAGCTGAAATCGAAGGCAAGCCCGAAGTCCTCACTTCAAACCCTAACATGGAAATAGTGGATGTGACCAGTTTTGAACCAGTAGCTATACCGCCAGCTGACCCCGACGACCACATTGAACTGATGTTTGGCTCGACGCCTCCAGTCGCCACGAATTCAAAAACACGATCAAGTGGTTCATATCATGACCCAACCCTACCACAATTTAGACCCGATGAAGGTGATGATGAGGGTTCTAACAGCAATTTGAGTCGAGTCTCTACCCCTACATCAGAGGATGCTCCGAATCCATTTGTAGGGGACCAAGCGAAGCAGATCTACGAACTCTGGACGCGACACGATGAGATTGACGACGAGGCTGAGCAGCGTGGCGGGTTTGGAAAGCTGAGCTTTGATGAGTTCTGCAAGAAGATGGTCCCCAATGATGAGGTAGAGAAAGCACTTGGGATCAAGGACAAGAGAGATGGCGAGCAAGAAACGTGGGAAAGTAGCGCAGAGCTGGGGAGACTGGCGTTTGTCGGTACGTGGTTGGAAATGGCAAGCTTTTAGGGACTTGGTACCAGTGACCAGGCCAGTCACTACCATTGTAATTGTGGCGGAGTGTATTATTTTGTCAGTGGATGAAACGACTTTACGATGAATCATGTGATACCCTCAGTCATGCGATGGGAACGATCTATAGCTCGCGAAGTTCAACAGAAACTTCTCTCTTCACCGACGCATGAGGATGAGTACGAGTACATGGTGGCCCGGTCTGAGCGTCGTCTGCACCTCATGCAACTCCGTACCCATACATACGTTAGCGGGCGATCGAGCTTTGATGGTCAAGGTTTCTTAAGCTTAAAATGGCGAGACTTGGCACTGAACTAGGGGGACTAAGATTCACTATGTGGTACTAGTGGGCACTAAATACTACTAGCGCGCAAGGCGCTCATCAAGCAGGCAGGGGGCACATTTTGGTTTCAGATTTGGAGGCGCAGTCATTCTTCAATCCCCCACTGATCTATGTTCCTGTCACCCTTGGACCAACAACAATTCCCCTAGTAGTCCGTGAACCTCACGCATTGCATTATACCTTTTCATCTCCTCCAGCAGCATCGCTTACTCGTTCAGGAAGACCCTTTTTGAAGACCTTCTTTCAAACGCTGACCCTCCTTCTGCCGCCTGCATCTTACCCCTCCGACCCTGGGCATTCTCGACATCTATCTCTCAAACTGGCGTATCTCCACCGTCCCGCCTGAATTTCAGGCGACTACCCGTCATGGGAAATATCAGCAGTAGGCCCGAAGATGGCTCAGTACTGTACCTCAAAGATCAATCCCGTTGTATGCTAACCGTTTCCCGCGGAGAACCATGCTGATCCTCCTCAGTCTCGATCAGTTCAATCGTTGTTACAAACGCCCGCCGCAGATCACTGATAACAGTCACGCCTAATGCATACCCTGCCGCCCGACTTGTTGGAAAACCCGACGCGGCCGACTACAAACCGATATCCTATGTACAGGTATAATTCCGCAATCCGCGAACTTGGCGCTTGCTCTGACTGATTCTCTCAGGATCCCGAGTCCATCAATCTCTCCTTCCTGCCGAGATTAGATCTCGAAGATGAACTTGAACTACATTTCACATTTGTGAGCCGACAAAACTCGGCCCCACTGCCTCCTACGCCTTCGACTGCCACAGCCGCTGTTGATACCAATATCAGCGGTTTGACCTTTGCTTACGCTCAGAATACAAAAGATTTGGACAAATTAATCACCCGGGAATTCCATGCAGATCCCAACTTACACAAGAATTCAAATGTCCAATTCATTGGCGATTTCGGTACGAACGGAAGTCCGGCTGTAACATATGAATGGCACTGGCAGTGGAAGCCTCCAAAATCGTTCGAGGACAAAGGCGGCGGTTGGCGCAACTCTTGCAGTTTTCTTGAGTACGATTCTCGGGCGCATAGATTGAATACGCTAGCATCCTTCTCTTTCTGGGTGAATAACAATGTGTCCATCGCCATGACACCACTCGCTTCGCCGGGCCTGGAGCTTATAGTCCCATCGCAAAGGGCGCGCTTGCCGTCCTCACAATCATTTCAATCGGCAGTCAGTGATACTGAGGGGCCTGCTCCGGTCGAGTATGCAAGCCCGCCCTCTCCTCATGTTCAGTCAACAGAGTTCAGTTCAACTGCCTCGACCGTTACGCCGCCCCTTCCAGTCATTGATGTTCAGTGTACACGACCTGGTGAAGACGTGAGTGCCGTTGAGGACGGGCCGGTTTTCAGAGCGACCATGAAGTCTTTAGAGCAAAAGACCGGCAACATGAGAATACAAATAAAGAAGGTTCTGAAACGTGCAGAGGCAGCTCAGCAAGCGCAAAGCGAGTACAATCAGGCGATGTCGGCATTTCTTGCTGCGCTACAAGAAGCTTCAGCATCCAATGCCACCGCGTTCAAGCCGGCAATTGAGCATTATTTCACGAATATTGCTCAGCGCATACTAAAATACGAGAAAGAAAATGGGGTTTTGCTTCAGAAGCAGATCATCGATCCCATCACTAAACTCTACAACCTAGACATCAAACAAGCAGAATCTAAGAAAAAGGATTTCGAGGAGGAAAGCCGCGACTATTATGCTTACGTCAGCCGCTATTTAGGCCAACGGCAAGATTCTCTCAAGGACAAGAAGCGTGCAGAGAGTGATTCTAAGTATCAGACTAAGAAGAAAAACTTCGAGCTCAAGCGTTTCGACTACTCGAGCTTCATGCAAGACCTTCATGGAGGTCGCAAGGAACAAGAACTCCTCTCCCAGCTCACGAAATATGCAGACGGACAATCGAAGTCATTCCTTACAGCGGCCAAACGGGTGGAAAGTCTAACTCCTAGGCTGGACGCACTTGTAAAAGAGGTCATGGAAGCTGACAAAGAATACAATCTTCAAAGAACGGAAAGGGAAGAGAAGCGTCGAAATCTAGAGAAGAATGGCCCTTCTATTGTCGAGACAGAAACCGTTTATCAATCAACAGCTACTCCTAGTCAAATCCCGGCGCAAAATGGCTCGACTGGTTATACTTCTGATACAGATTTGTCTAGGGCGGACAGTGTAAGCTCGCAATTTGGAACCGTATCCATCAAGACATTATCACCAACATCCAACTCAAACAACTTCAATGGCATCCCAACCACAACGATGTCAACTTCGCCGGGGGCCTCATCCATTATACCAACACCGAGCAAGTTCAAAGGAATTCGTGATCTTGACGAGACTTCAGTCTCTGCAAGCGAGAAATCCACAGGTGGTCAGTATCGGAAAGAAGGCTTGCTGTGGGCTTTGAGCAGACCCGGCTCGCATATTGACCCCAAGGGCATTAATAAGCAGGCATGGCACAAGTAAGTCATCTTCGATTGGTAGTTAAACTATAACAGATACTGACATTTACAGATTCTGGATTGTACTTGATCAGGGCAAACTGTCTGAGTATAGCAACTGGAAAGACAAATTAGACTTACACCGAGAGCCTATCGATTTGCGGATGGCATCAGTAAGGACAGCACGTGATGCTGAAAGGAGATTCTGCTTCGAGGTCATAACACCACAATACAAACGCATTTACCAGGCAACCACGGAAGACGAGATGAACAATTGGATCAATTCCATCAACAACGCTTTACAAAGCGCAATGGAATTAGGTGGCCAGACTTCTCAACCAACGCGAAAGGAGCCTGTTGGTCGGGAGTTTGGTCACGTTCTCACAGGGAAAAGTTCTTCGCAGTCCGGTCCACACGGGTACTCCCAGAAAACCGATTCATTGGGGGTGGGAGTTGGACGAAGAATCACTGTGGGTGCTAGACCGACCTACACACGCACAAGTAGCAACAGCTACGATGAAAATCCATCGAAGTTGCTCGATCAGATTAGGAACAACGATCATGGCAACCAGTTCTGCGCCGATTGCAACTCCACTTCGAAAGTCGAGTGGGTTTCTCTAAACCTCGGAATAATACTCTGCATTGAGTGTGGTGGCATACATCGGTCTCTCGGAACTCATGTGTCGAAGATTAGATCACTCACCCTGGACGTTCATTCCTTCACGAATGACATTGTGGAGCTCATGATGCTCATCGGAAACCGAATCAGTAATATGGTGTGGGAGAGTCTGCTCGATCGAAATCTCAAACCCGCTCCAACAGCAACTCGTGATCAACGGTTAAAATTCATCACGGCAAAATATGTTGAGCGGGTCTATGTCGAACCTGTTGGACAGTATGGGACTGCTGACGATGCATTACTGACATCGATCAAGAAACACGACATTCAAAGCGTGCTGCTCAACATCGCACGACGAGGAAATGTCAATGCGCACGACCGGTCGAGGAACACTCACGCGGTCTTTCTGGCATTGGCAGCCGCTGATCCTGCGCGGCCGGTCTCATCTCACGCGACAAGCCCACAGCAGGCCTCGACAGTCAAGGCCTTCGCCATGGCAGAACTACTTGTCCAGAATGGAGCCGAGATCCCTACTGAGCCACCGGCCATTCCCCTCTCGACGGCCGCTCAGTTGTACATTGAACAGCGCACGTCTAGAGCAGGGGCGGGTCCCGGCGGTGTCAGCGATACGTTGGGCCCGCTCCCGATGATGATGAAGGCTGCTCCGTTGCTGCCCTCGGATAACAGCATTACCAGCAAGTTACAGAAACGAGGCAGCGCAGGTGCCAGGTTCGCTGGCAAGGTGACGGGGCTTGGCGAACGATAGCACCGTTATAAGGCTAGACTTGATATCGAAGTTGTGACGCCCATTGTGCTTTGTGATACTGTCGTTGGATATTATGATGAAACGAATGATTGATTGATGATGCTGGTCATGACGAGGAACAAGGAATGAGGACATCTTGGACATACTACACCCTACAAACAGGAGGAGATTTGCGAAATTGCGACGACTCCGTGATTTGACAAGGCCACAACTCAGACCTTCTACGTACAGTGCCTTCAAATGGAATGGCTGTCGCTTGTCGCTTGTCGCTTCTGGATACGAGCGATGTTACATATGCATCTTCCAACAAGGCAAGGTGGTATGGTATACTTGAATTGCGGAGATTACGCACACCCGTTGCGGAAGGAAACGAACATGCAGGGAACCGTTTGTGTGTTTGCAAGTACAGAGTTAATGTATTGCTGCTCTGCATACTTACATACTTGTATGCTTGGATGCGTTCTCTTTTGTTCCCGATTATATAACGCAAATGGCACTGTTGGTTGCCTTGGTGGAGGATGTGGATGGACGACTTGCACAAGCATCGTAGCAAGGAAAGAAGGAAGGAAAGGAAGCAATAGTGCCGGCGCGGCTTGGAAAACAGTTGCATATGCGTACACGCGCGCTCTGCGCCCTACTAACTTTGCGCCTCCTTACCCCTCTTGACTGACCGAAGAGTCGAGGGCTTAATAGTAATAACATATAAGTATATCAAGAATTGCAAAGTAGAAGATACTGTTGGGTTCTTGACATATCGTCCTGACGTGGAGACTACCGCAGAAGAAAGTGCGAGGGGGAAGGGACATAGCGTATAGTGCAATTGATCGTTCTTCTCAAGCATGGCATACCTGGTGTCCAGTGCTCAAACAATCTGCGAGGATAGAGAGAGATTTGCGCCGTGTTTTTAGAACAAGCCTGCGCAAAAAGTGAACCGCAACAGAAAAAAGCCATCTGCCGGACAAAACAACAAGAGAGCAAGATAAAGCGGGTAAGAATAAGGAGAGGTCTGATAACCCGAATGATTGGGCAAACTGCCATCTGCAGGGGGGCGAGCACGCACTTTCCGGGGGTGGACATCCTTGAGCCTCTCTCACAATTTGCAAGGTAATCTTGCATTGCGATTGGCCTTGGGTACTATTGTCCATATTGATGAGCAATCACTTCGCTAGGGAAGTCTCTGACCGGGAAGGGGCACGGCGAGTGAGCAAAGTAAACAAACTCTATGGCTTCGACTGCCGATCCCTGTGAAGTACTCGTTCTTGCGTGCCCTTGCATGTTCGATAGCAACCAAAGGACCATGCTGAGTCCAGAGAACTAGGGCCACCCTTAGTTTAAGCACGTTGATAGTGTGACCAGGTTTCACCGAATCTACCAGTAGACCAGCCCGCAGGCGAGGCGGGTGGAGCAGGACGTCGAGCACGCCGTCTGACAAGGCAAAAGTGGATTCTCAAGCTCTTATGCTCGCTCACTGACAACGCTGCCTTTCTCTTTTAAAAAAAAGTGGTGGGAGGCCCCCAGGCATTCAATTGGATGAAAGTTTGAGATCAGCTAGGAACCAACTCTTGGGCTAGAGGAACCGGTTTACAGCTAAAGGAAAGTCTCATGTAGGGGGAAATCAAACAGGGACGGACCTGCATGCTCGCGAGGTGCAGAAGCTGAATATCGTTGGCCAGGTCCTCCGAGATTTAATTCCACTACCGTGCAACTGCATCGCTTCCGAGGTGGGCCCGTTCGTTTGGCGACGCTAGATACGCACCAAGGATTGGATGAACCTGCACCAACCATGGTACTTTTGATTCAAATCTGAGAATGTGGCTATATTAGGGGGTTGAGGTGTCGAATCGGACCATATTAAGAATGCACTTTCCGTTCGCGAGCGGCTCAAATTCAAGACGAGCCACTTGAAATTTGGGTCAGCGATTGGTTGGCACCGCCAACCCGGTATCAGAGACATAGCCTGTAGGACATACCTTTCGGCACATTCGCGAGCAATCAAGTGTCTCAATTGCATCGCCACAACAGGATCATGATGCCTGGCCACATGGCCACAAAACTTGGAGGATTTATGACAGCCAGGAGATTGGAATGTTCATCGCTTCGGGCCGCTTCTGACTGCTGCCGTGGCATGACCTTCATTATGAGCCTTTGTGGAATGTAATCCGCTTGACTCGGTTCGTGGCTCTAAGATAAGCTCGAATCTGAAACCAATGGGAGACCTCCCTCAGGAGCCCTGAACTGTCTGCATAGCGAGTGGATGAGACCAAGAGGAGATGTAACTACCAGGGTTTTCTGCTTCGGAGACTCCGTGTGAATGACCGTCGATCTTTGCAAAAATGGGAGTACTCTTCTAATGGTCATGTGAGTGGAGTGAAAGTGTTTGTATTGAAAACTTCGGAATTTAAGAAGGCCTTGATGAAAAAGAGCTGAGAATAGGGAATTGAGGTAGGTTTGCCACCGTTAGTCTCGGTTGAAAAGAGCCTGTCTAGGGCAGGTTCAGCTCCGAGACAAAGTCGCATGGTGGCAAATTTCGAACGATAGAGCACGAGGCGTTCAGTACGGGGAAGTTAGCGATCAGAGGGTTTTTGACTGGAGTATCCGGCGAATTAGGCCTTTGATACCAAGACGAGACGTTTTGAAGATCTCACAGTGGAGACAGTGCCCGACCAGAAGCCTGGAAGGACGTTCTATTCCGGGAAGAAATCTAGTGATCCGAGCGGAGGTCATTCGTCATGCAAAATTCGGAGCTCCCAGCATCGTTGGGCCATTTGGGTACGTGTCGCGATGGAGAGCGATGATCAAGAGGCAAATGTTTTGCAAAAGAGGAAACACAGAAGTGAGGTTGGGTTAAGAACAAGGTTCATGACGTAAGAGTTCGGGACCGGACCACGCAAAAATGTTTCTCCGCGGCCCTACTCCCCGGGCGTGGCTGCCGTGGATGGGCTTGTGAACAATTCCCATCCGGTCGCTCCTGCCTCTTTGCATTTTCCCATCATCCCAGACATGCTCAGCCACAGGAAATTCCAGCCACGGTACATCCCCGACTTGAATGATTCACCTGAACAAACATGATTCGAATGGTCTGGTGATCCTCTAACCGTGATCCCAGATGCATTCACCAAAAATAGGACTCCCGTGCATCGTTTCATCAAGACCATGGCCGCGTAATAGTGATCTGCAACAGATTTTCATCATTGTGATTAAGACGCGATAATGCGCTTTGGACCGCAGCTCAAGGGTTCATGCTGTATCTCGAAGAGGGCTTCGAGCCTCTGCATTGTACCTACATTGCGGGCAATATGGAAGGTCGCTTGGTCTAAGCAAGCACCAAATTCGCAATATGGGAAGGGCATGTCGATGCATTCTCCCTTCAAAGCTCTGATTTTGTCGCAAGCGCGAGAGACCAGTGGGAGTTGCAGGGATATATAATCCGAGACTTTTACTGTTCCACATTTCCACTCATCTCTCGGTTTGGTAGGGTTCAAGCAGCATGACTTGAGGAGTGGTCATCGCAATGGCGTTTCCTTAACACGTATTGCGTTGCCGTCGGATCTAATGGTACTTTTAGCAGAAGAATCTCATCACAAAAGAACCGATTTTGGGTCTTGGTGAAAGGGTCAGCGTACGAAAGGAATGAGTGTGGCGTACCACCTTGCCCATGGAGATAGACCCAAGTCTGCGGATACCGGTATTCAAGGATCAGGTAACCGTGCAGAATGAGCACCCGATACAGCCAATGCGAGTCACGACTGCACAACCTCTGGGACACAGGTGGATCCCCAGATGTCACTTCCAACACGAAGAACCTCGTCCCAAAGACCTGGGGCCCAGGACAGTCCAGAACTTCGCAGATGCCGAGGGGTGGCGGGAGCGAAATGATCTCTAGATGATGCAAAATGTGGGTGTGTGGCTTGCCCTGGTCCATGCTTTGCCCTTCCGCTTGGCAGTATGCGCCTCATTCTAACTGTTATAGTCAGGGATCAGCGTAGTCCAGAACGTCAAGCCTTTTCCGCTGCGCATCCACTAAGCCATCCACAAATTGCTACTCCCGATTATCAGCTTGGATCGCAAAAAGCCTATGCATTGAAAGCAGATCCCTGAAGCATGGACAGTGGTCCGACTTTGATGTCACACTCTGAGGCCCCCACGGCCTCCCCATATCGCTCGATGCTGCATTGCCGCGCACTCCAAAAGCGGTGGGTAGTGCTCTACCTAGAAACCAACTCAAAATCCACTCAGTCAGCTAGCAAGCTCTGTCAACGTTGTAAGCGACGATCAATTCTGCCGATGTCAGCAGGAAGAGTCCAAACGCCCCCAAACCTCTTCAATGCTGTCCTTGAGTCGCCACACTTTGAGTTTGTCGCTAAGTAGGGCTACCTGCTCGGTACAGGCAAGCTCAGCGATCGCTTCCGTTTCTCATGGCGTGTGTTCTGCAATGTATGAGTGGGGATACACGCTATGCAGTGGCGAACCTGGACTTTCTAGCATTGACATGCTATATCGAGTCCTGCCGCATCCACAAGGCCGAGTCCCGATCATTCCTTTTCAAGCTCTAACTCACGTCTATGCCAACCGGCCTAAACATCCGGAAAGGATCACAAACACCGCCACTATCTGGCGTGACCCACAGGCTAGGAGCGTGGTTCTGCTCACATGGTTGTCTGTACTTCGCACGGCATCCTCTGTCCTCCACTTTATACACCAGCCACTAGGGGTAGATCGATTGCCGGTAATGCCACCTATTGAATGGAGTATGCGCCCAGTTCTTAGACTTGCGCTTACCCCATCCGATTTCCAACATCGCATAATTATTCCGTCCAATAAAGCCCTTTCCAGCTTCGCTGGTAATCTGAACACCCACGCGCACACCATTCCCCTTACAAACCGCAGGCTCCTCTTTAGAAAAAATAAATCATGGCGCACCAAAAGGGTCTTAGACTTCTACCGTGCTGTCTCTAATTCCCAGCAGCCTTTAGCTTTTCTCCAGTTTCCCCCGAGCAGGTTGCTCGCTGATGAACCCCGGCCAATTCCTTCCCACAAGCCTCCTTTCCCCTTGTAGTTCCCATTCACTACCCTGTCGTGTATTTGACCGCTGGGTTCTTGTGGGCCCTCGGTCCAGTCTCGAATTTTACTTGCTGTGTCCCACCGGGCCCTAGTCCGTTGGTTGTCGCTATCACCACCAGTCATAATCTTCCGGTCCCGATAGACCAGAATTCAAGTACTACTTTCTGCGGATTCTCTTCTCATACTCGTTCTCTTCATGCATATGGGACAGGCCAATTACCAGTCCATGGTTGTTTGTTAGCACAGCAATGATCAAGTGCGGTACCCTTCTAGTGCTTTGAGAAAAAGAGTCTACCCCTGCGAACTACGTTCACTTCCAAATTTGGCGCCTGGTCGATTGTTTCATTTCGCTTCTGGAAAATCGAGAGTATATCCTGCTGGAATTCCTATCCATCAATCCTTTCTCATCACGGTCAAAGGGGCCATTCGGATCCATTCTCTTCCGTGCTCAGCCTACAGTTCATTTGAGGGCGATCACCAGAGTTCTCCTGAGTCAGGGTGTAGCTATTTGAGGTACAGTTTGCCTTAGCTCTTAATGTTTTATCTGCAAGCAGCCAGCATGATGGATGGTTAACTGATGGCTGTCTTTTGGGTGCAGCACTACTATACTTTGCCCGTCATATTTGAGAATATAGGGATGGGCGACGAATCTTTGCCCAGACCTGGTCTTCCCATGATTGATGGCGAAGCAAATCAGTCAAGAGGTTGGTGTTTCTTTTGTTGCCCATTGAGACCTTCGCTAACAACTTTCAGATCAATCCACACAACATTCGTTACCAGGTGTACATCCTGCGACTAGCCATCCACCCAGCATGGAATTTGAGCCATACTCTCAACAACATTTTGGGATGAATGGCTATCCTGGCCCAGGCATGCACAATATGTCGAGTATGGTAGCTGCACTACCTGATTATCAGACGCGGTATTACCAGCAGCAACCTTTCCCTCAACATTTCCAATCCCCAGGGACGACTAATCAGTCTCTGATGTATCAATATCAACAAAGCACACAATTTGCTGGACAGGCTGCTCCAAATTATAGTCATCCTTACAGTCCACAATTTCCCAATCAATATGTTCAGAGTCATCCGCAACGGCAGCATCAGCAGCAACAGCAGCATGCTATTTATCCTCAATTCGTGGGCGGCCCGACCGGTCCCAACAACGCGCGGCATTTACAAAACCAAAGTTTTATGCTTCAACAACCATTAATTCACAATTCCAATGGTCCCATGCAGCAACATCAATTGCAAGCTACTCAATTCACGCGACAAGCGAATGCTGTGTATGCAGACTCGTATGATTCTAGAATGGTCGGCGGATATCCCTTGCCACAGTTGCGACTTGACAGTACGCTTGCGCATCCTCAAGCGACCGGCCTTTATCCGCAAACTCAGCCGACAGGTACTGTGACTCTTTCTAGTTCGTCCGTTCTGGCTGACAAAAGAAACAGTTCGCCGATCAAGCTCAAACTCATCTTTGCAGAAATCGGTCCTGAGAGGTCCTCCACGGAAGCCAAAGCAATCTGGTCATGCACTATGGGTTGGCAATCTTCCACCTGCTACCCACATCATAGATCTCAAGGACCATTTCTCTCGGGACGCGACAGATTCGATCGAAAGCGTCTTTCTGATTTCAAAGAGCAACTGTGCCTTTGTCAATTACAAAACAGAAACAAGCTGTGCAACGGCTATGTCTCGCTTTCACGATTCTCGCTTCCAAGGAGTTAGGCTGGTCTGCAGGCTGCGTCGAGGAAGTATATCGACGAGCGCGCCACAAACCGTCGCAAAAAATGCACATGAATCAGCAGGAGAGAGCGATACTTCGCCCACTGCAGAGGACGGCGCTCTTACAGATGGAGAGGCCAAAGTTGGGTCTGACACAGAAGCAGAGGTCGTCGAGAAAGTGAAAGAGAAGTTTTTCGTCGTCAAGAGCTTGACTGTTGACGATTTGGAGCGAAGCGTCCATAGCGGCGTTTGGGCAACGCAAGCTCACAATGAGACTGCGCTAAACAAAGCATTCCAAGTAAGTAGCCAGTCGACTGTGACATGTGGAAGGGCTAACAGGGATTCAGGCCGCTGAAAATGTATATCTGATCTTTTCTGCAAACAAATCAGGCGAATATTTTGGATACGCCAGGATGGAATCTACTATTGATGGCGATACGGTTGCAGATCTTGAATACCAGCCAAGTCCCGAAGCTCCACCTCCGACGGCCGCAGACCTCCCTCTAACGATCCTAACCCCGGCGACTTCCACGGCGCCTAGAGGGCGCATTATAGATGACTCTGCCAGAGGCACAATCTTTTGGGAAGCGGGGTCTGAGAATAAGATCCAAGAAGACCAAGCTGCAGAGGATGAAGCAGTAGATTTGTCTGCAGAAGGTGAAGATTTCTCAAATCCAAGCCCTGGGACACCGCAAACAT
This sequence comes from Exophiala aquamarina CBS 119918, assembly GCF_000709125.1. NCBI lineage: Eukaryota > Fungi > Ascomycota > Eurotiomycetes > Chaetothyriales > Herpotrichiellaceae > Exophiala > Exophiala aquamarina. The sequence goes on from NW_013550587.1 coordinate 250,157, forward strand.
TCGGAAATCCATTTAAGATCAAGTGGATCTCAACCGATCGACTTCCTTTCTACCGAACAAGAGGATTGCGCAACCCTTGGAACGCCAATCGAGAGGTGAAGATAGCTCGAGATGGCACCGAGATCGAACCCAACATTGGACGTAGACTTGTTAGCTTGTTCCATCGTCCTCAAATGCCCGCAGCAAGCTCTAATGCTCCCCGACAACCACCACCGTCACAAGGAGGAATGAGCCCGTTCATGAATCCGCACGCCGCTGCGCCAGGTGGTATGTATGGGAGGAGCTACTAAAGCTACAGACCTTACGCTCGTTATTGTACAAAGCTCGCAAGAATTCACGAAGCGACGTCTCACGTTTGTACGATGCCATGACCATCATGACAACTCAAATACTAAGCAGCGAAACAAACACTACCCTGATCCAAAAGCAAAGATGTAGTGGGATGAGGAGTTGGATACCAAACCTCCCCAGATGTGAATTTCACTTAGCAACAAGAGCAACTGAGCTTGGCTGGCCGAGCCATTTTTTTCGATTCTCTATTTGTATGCGGTCCATAAGCAAACTGGAAATGCGAGGGGAAAATTTGTGTTGGAGGGTTAGCACTTGTGAAGGCACTGGAAGGCTGTAGCTGTTTTGGATGTCCAGCCTTTCAAGAGCGACGGTTCTTTTCAGGAATAACGCAGAACTTGCACATTCAGGAGTGTGGTGTCGCGCCAGAAGCACAGGAGCCTTCATAGGGAAATTGGACCCTGGAGATGTGGTATAGTTGTGAGGGGCTTTATGAAGAGGTAGTGTCGTCAAGCTCCTGAACCAACTCGATAAAGTCCTCGTCTCCTTCATGGGCCAATCTTCGAAACTGTTCCATGTTGATCTTCAACCACTGCTCTTCCTCGCCAACCTGTGTTATTATTAGCAGGTTTCAGGGGGGATTTCCCTCCACCCAACCAGGAACGAACATACCCTGGGTCGCGCAATACCATTTTCCACTGCTGTCGTCAAGGCGCCAAGCACCCAAACGGCCCTGAGGCCTTCTACGCCGCCTCTACCAATATTCTTTTCCCATATCGCGACAATGTCTCGGCAGTGCTCATCGTAGAGATCTTTAGCACGCTGCTCGCCTACCCGAGTTCTGAGAATCACACGATTGTATTCTACTTTCCTCCCGCCTCGATATACTGCCTGGGAACTGACATTCGAATACCGAACATTGACAAAGAACTTGGGTGTCTTGAAGCGCGTTGCGTGAAGCTTTGTGAATGCTATGGCCAATGATGATTGCTGCTCCTCTGTCAAGGGGATGAAATGCTCAACATCGTAGAGCGGCATCTTGACATGCCCAACGAGACCTTGCCGCGACAAACAATGTTCTGGACCCCTTGCCAATGGAACTCAGGCCTCTTCTTGCAGAATGCGAACAAACGATTAGATTACTATCCACTGGTGAAGATGTTGGTAAGATGAATACTGAGCACCGGATAGAAGACCGTTCAGAAGTCACCACGTGATGTCGGACATTAAAGCAGTGACATCTCGGGTGTTTAAGACCGGCGAAAATTCCTCCGCCTTTTGCAGATTTCATTTCACGGTTTGCAACTCATCACGCCGAGAGCGAGTCCATCAGAAGACATATCGGCCAGCTGCGGTGTCTCTTATTCAGCTGGGCAGACGCTAAGCTGGCTCATTTCGGAAGTTCTGGGTAGCTTGACCTTTCGAAGATCCAAGGTTGTGGCTGAAGAGGTCCGAGCAGACATGTGTACTCGCCGCAGGCGGTGGTGTGGCTTAAGAAAGCGAATTTTCGAATTCCAAATTCAAGGCAAGTCTAATGTCATTAGGTACCTACGAGTATGCAGTGAGTATCTGCGTTCCACTTGGTGAGGCTGCATCATTTAAATGTTGGACCGAACTCTAAAGAACATGTCGTTCGGGTCAATAGGATGGCGCATGACCCGTACCATGGTTCAGACATTTCCATCGACGCCACAAGCTTGGGCTTATTCAAATGCGTGCTCTATTGGAGAACCAAGTACAAACGCGCTGCAGACTACATTGTCAATATCTTGGATATGGTTTGGACAAGCCCGGGACTCAATTTTTGAGTATTTTGGAAGACAAGTCAAGGCTCCACATACCATGTTGGAGTTAGGCTTGGGTAACACACCAACGTCAGTGACAGACACAATCTTGCAAGGCCTTCCGCTCCTAGGTAAGCGAATGCGCATCGCCAAGGTCGGAAGAGGTGAATGTCAAATACGCTCGGTTGGCAACTTCTCAATAACCAAGCGCAAATCTGAATGTTGGTGAATGTGGACTGAGTAACGGGATCCTAGAGGAGCCCCCTCCCGTTCAATGCCCCCTACTAGAGCACACGCACTGACCGTAGAATGGCGCTTTAAGCCGTGATGGTGACTTCCTACTTTAGGTGGTGGCGTATTTACCAGTCATGATATCTCGTTTGATGAAGGATATGCCTGGTACCGCACTCAGGCTCCACCCAGGGCGAAACATGCACTATAAGCATAGACGACCTGTCCTCATTACCGGTGTATTGACAACTTCTCATAGTAATGATGTATCCATGGGGCCAAGCCTTAGAACTCAGAGCCATTCCTCCTCAAATGAGCACTTCGGCCTCACATTTTGGCACAGCCCCGCAGCAGAGGCATCAGCATGCTGGCATTGCATGAACCCCCTTTCACCGTCTGCCTAACCATGGCAGAGTAGCACCAAGAAAGTAATGAACAAGCACTTTCTGTCTCTTAAAGCCACCTAGGTAACTTTGAGTCCATTGGAAAGCCAGGCCAGCCTCTGGGGGCAGACTCAGCCTTGCGGGATTATTGCAAGGCTGAGGCAACAAGTGGGGAAGGAGCGGTGACACATCGACTAGCCAATAATGGCGCAGCAAATTCTTTTTCCGCCTCGAAATCTCAATCCGAGTTTTTTTCCCCTCATACAGCTTCACTGTTTCTGAGAGCCCTCAACTTGTTCTGCACAGTAACTTCCTCGCATCTTCGCCTCTAATTTGATTTCAGGTCTTTCATTAAACTACGTTTCCCCTAGTAATGGTAGTTGGCATTGGACAACACCATCTATGCTGTGCCCTTGATTTGTCAGTGCTGTGAACAACCAGGTTACCAGCAGCGAAATAAATGAAATAATCCAGCACACCACTAGTCCTCTGGGTCCAGAAAAGGACTTTGACAGTTCCGCAATCCAACAAACCTTTCAACTAGTCCAATAAACTAGTAAATTTCTCCGAGAAAGTGGGAAAAACCATGACGGCAACTACCTCAAACAGAGAAAATAGCAGCCACAGCCACAGCCACAGCCATAGTTACAGCCTTGCCAGTAGACAGGAGAGTCTCAACCGCAACACCTTGAACCAGCGGGCATCACGGGCGCGGCGGAAGGACTACGTCGCGTCACTGGAGCTTAAGGTGCGCGAGTACGAAGCGAGGGGTGTGCAGGCAACGGAGCAGGTTCAGAATGCGGCGCGCCATGTCGCGGAGGAGAACCGGGTGCTCAAGGAGGAGATGAGGATGTTGAGGGAGCAGGTCAGATGTTTGGAGGAGGTTTTGAGCCGGAGAGAGATTCGTCCTTCAGGGAATGGTGAGGGTGATGAGAGGGACAATGGGCTTGGGGACAGAGATGCCGCATTGGATGCTGCCTGGAGAAGACTTCAACATGAGGATCGCTTACGCGGTTGGGGACAGCAGCAACAGCGGCAGCAGGACCAACAACACCAGTACCGGGATCATGAGTGGCAGGACCAGAGCTCGGACTCGACGTTACTAGCTGTCGATACCGAAATACCAGCTGATGTCGTGGAGAGTCAATATCCCTCACCACCAGGGGAGAGCAGGGAAGGGAAGGGCTCGCCGCACCGGCACCTACACAGACCTACAAAGGCTGTGCATTCTGTCAAATCACCCGACGAACCTGAATTCACTCACGCGAGTATAGCATCTTTTGATACTTACCATGACATCGACACAGACGATGATGCGCTACAAAGTACCCTCGACGATGATATCTCCCATCTGACCTACCACCCCTTCTCTAACGAATGGGTCCAAGGACAAGGACAAGGACAAGGACGAAGGCAAGGTGAATTATTCTCACAACCAAGCAGACCCCCACTCAGAACGCTGCCCGCCAACACGACACCATGCGAGGAGGCGGCGTTAATCATCGCGAGCATGCGCGGCATCGCGACGTCCAACGCCGACCCTACAGCCGACATTCTCCCTGAGTTGGGCTGCCACAATGCGGACACTTCCCGCTCTTGCACCGTGGACAACGCGCGGCTGTTTGGGATCATGGACGCTGATCGCGGGTGAGGGTCGCGCGGGGCATGATGAAAAGGACGGCGATTATATTGGGTGTCGAGACCAGGGAAGATGACGAGATACCAGAGGTGCGCGTGTGGGTTGGAGAGATGATGGAAAACGAGGAAAGTATCGAGAGGCGGGAAACCGAATGGAGTCCGGCGGATGGGATTGTCATTGCCAACAGCGAAGGGTCAGAAAAAGGTTTTCCAGAATTTCCCCTACACACAGAACGCGACGCGAATGAAATCAAGCCTAGAGGATGGTGGGAAAGGAAATCCCAGAAACCATGAGCCTTCAGTCTGGAAATTAAAACCTTCTATTCAATGTTTAATTCCAAGCGACGCCCTTCTATCTATGACTATGACTAGGAGGACGAACGAGTCACGGGAGTGAAAGTCTGTTCTCGTGATTTCGGGGGTATCAATTACATTCCACACAAGACAGAGAGGAAAGTAAGAACGCTGCAGCATATGCAGAACCACCCGTGGACTTCTGCTGAGTAGGTCCGAGCAAGATCGAAAGGCAATTCGAGCCTCAATCCCGGGGACACCGATGCAATTTCGGGTGTACAACGTCTACCTGGTTCCTCATAACATATTACCATTTGGTGTGGCCGAGAGGCGAACGTAGGCCTCGTTTGATTTCGATCTTGACGTGTCTTAGGAGTACGACAAAGGTGGCACGTTTTTACAACACCGAGTAGGGGAGTTGCTGATTCTGCAAGGCGTGTAAGAAGTGCCCTGAAGCTGTGCGCACGTCCGGTGCCAAACCCCAAAATCATGCATTCAGCAAGCCGGTGATCCCAATCTGGGGCTCGGCTATCTAAGCCCATTTGCCGAGCAAGGCCATCAAACCAGCACCGAGACACATGGTTACGAACGCAAACAGGACTGTCTGAATCTTAGCTCTTTGCATGGACCGACTGAACATGAACTCGTGGGCCATCAGCTCCACAAGACCGGTATAGATGAGAATGCCGGCAGATATCGAGTCGAAAATACCGTTGACGATGAGTGTGGTTTGGGATTCAGGTGGGTAGGACTTTCGAACGCCGAGGCCGATGGCGATGGCAATCGGAGTGCTGAGGCCGTACGCCAGTGCAAGGATATAAGGAGTCCAGCGGCGATTCTTGGGCCAAGGCGTAACGGCCAGTCGTGATCCGAGGCCTAGGCCTTCGAACGTCTGGTGGAAGATGAGCACCACGAAGAGGGTATCGAATTCCGACCCTGCAACGGCCAAGGTGAGACCGATGAAGACGCTGTGAAAAATGATTCCGAACTCGAGAACAAAGATCGCGGTCATTTGAGCCTTGTAGTCTTCAAAGCTGAATGGGTTGGCGGCTTCATCGATTTCATTGTGTTCGTGTCTATGGCCAAGGTGGTCTTGACCAGGGATATGAGTGCTTTGTCGTCGATCTTCTTGCGTTGGTGAGAAGACAGCGGCTGCCGTACTCTCGGACGGGCTGTCTTTGTACGGTGCCGGGTCCGCCACCTTACTCAATTCTGTCTCTTTGGACCCATTGATCGCAGTGTTGTGGCCGTGGGCAGGATGGTTGTGTCCATCGCCGAAACTGCCGTACCTCGTGACCATCAACTCAACGAAAAACAGGACAAATATGGTCATCAAGATGATACCCTCGACCCATGAGTACTCGGTGATGGGGCCGGTGAGACATTCGTTGGTCAAGGCTTCTTCTGCTGGGCCTAAGAGGTGGATGAAAGCCGTGGCAACGATGACACCAGAGCCGAAATACTTGCAGATGAAGAAGACCCATTCGGGGATCTTTAGACCTTTGTGCCTGTTTGCGAAGACCGGAAAGACGGCACCAATCGACGAGGTGACCCAGATGATGAAGAGTGCGGCAACCCGCAGGCCGATGCGACCATCGTAGTCGTTACCAGTCGCACAGGATGGGGGGGCATCAGCCTCTTGTCGAGCAATCAGCTGCCCGAGGCCTTCTAAGTTGGCCATTGTCATACGAATCGACTGGAAAGCAGCGGCTACCGGCAAGAGGGTACGATGTTGCAAGGGCCGGATGTTTGCAGAGTGAAGGGAGCGATCTCTTGATAAAGAATTCGACTTCTGGTTGATTTATAGAAGCAAGAAAGAGCAAGCTTCATGTGAAAAGTGCTTGTTCAAATGCTTGAGATCGAGGACCTTATTCTTAGAGAAACTTGGATTTCACTAGGAGACATGAATTGTGGAACTGTGGGCCGGTTGACAGACTTTTTAAAGGAAGAGTCGGTAACAGAGCACCGCGTGTGGTCACTGGTCAGGGCCGATACGAGTGTACATGGGTCAGAGTAGCATACCAGAGCCTATTACCAGGATAGGATCACAATTGAGTAGCGAGGTGCATGTGGGTGGAAGTTAAACTAAACCGTAGGGGTGAGTGGTGTACTCGGAACGAAGAGGAGGTGTTTGTGATTCGGATGGAGTCAGCGACCTAGAAGCAGCAAGTCATGTCCGAGTAGCCGTGAGTACGAGGTAGTCAACGACCAAGTGGTGGAGGTCAAATGTGAGGACCTTAAAAATGATGATAGGATCTTCGGATGGGCGAGGGGCCAATCAGAGGAAGTGCATGGGTCCGAGGCTGGCCTTAACATCGGACTTCTGATTGGTGCATACGCCGATCACCTTCTGTCACTGATTGTATACTTGTTTTTGTCCTGTAGACGCTTCTCGAAACCCGTGGAAAGAACATCTATATCATTCGAATTCGGCGTTGATTTCACCAGAGGCACATCCAGACCAGATCGATCATCGATCAATAACCGTATTTTACAATATATCCTTGTGGTACAGGCAGTCGGAATTCCAACTTCGCCTTATCTCACCCACAAGGCTGCGTCACCTTGGCGTCTTTAAGGTCCTCATTTTGACCCATGCTCCTATCAAATCCCGTCACTAGTCGCTTGTCGTGTCAATCCTGGCCCTGCTTAGGACACGCGCGGACTTCGTGTGCTTGACAGTCAGCGCTCAGTCGTCAGCAACAACATAAGCATGTGTTCCGCAAGTGGCCTAGTGCCATGTGTTTTCAGTCTCCACGCAGTCGGAAAATGTTCTCCAGCATGAACGTCCTGGTGAACCTTCGGCCATGTGGACACGGTGCGGAGTGTCCAACTAGTAATTGAACTAGTAACTGGCACCAACGTGACCAAATCTCCATTAGGCCAGTCCAAGAAAAGAACCAGCTTCCCCAAAGGTTCGGCCTCGTTGGTTGGGAAATGGTCGAGGCAGGTGCAGTAACCCTCTGTAGAACATCACGCCAACTACACCGACTGTGGTAAGAGTTGTGACCAGGGCCTGGACGTAGATTTCCCGTCGTCGTTGGATCATCATCAATTGCGACTGCTTCTTCTGGTGCAAGTCACCAGTGCCCTGGAGATGGCTGATTTGGGAGGCTTTATATGCATTTCCGATGACTGGCACAGAGCTAATGCAGCTTTCCAGGACTGAATGCAGGACTTGTTGCGACGATCTGTCCGGTGGACTCTGCCACGGCAACTCCAAGCTTGTGTTCCTCTCGCCTATCTTCTGCTTCACTAGCGAAGCTGCATCGTGGGAAGAACCAAGCACTCGGGACGTTTGTGCCGATGCCCATTGACCCAACTTGGCGTACTTCTTTTGCAGAGCCTCCTTCACCCACTCTTGGGGCAACTGAGGGACTTGGAGAAGCGAAATATAGCCGATTGTTAGACAATCTACACTGCTAACGGTGTCAGCAAGCAACCAATTCTTTTCCCCGAGTTTTTCCAGAAGAGGATCTAAAAAGTCTGCCGTCACAGCATCGAGTCTGAACCGATTCTTCTGCATATTGCGGCCGATTAGACTGCTCACGGTTTGCCGGGGTTTTCGTAAAGACTTGGGAATGTGTGCAGTAAGCCCAACATCCTCGCTCTGATGGTCTTGTGCTGTATCAACGTCCAGGCTACTCAACCCAAGATGTTCCGATCTCTTCTTAGCTTTATCTCGTAACAGATGAGGTAGGAACCAACTATCTGGCCAAAGCAATATTTCAGCCAGAGCCGGTCGGGTGGAGGCGAAGTAGTTGTCGCTGCTCACGTAGAGGCTAAGATCGAGGAGAGGCTGGCCACGAGATTCGAGGAAAGAGGTGAATGCGATGGCATCGGCCCGTTGAGATTCATCCAGGCTTCGGTCGAGGTCATGGTCGCCATTGGAGGTATTTCGAAGATATTCAACGATGTTGCTGAAGCCAGCGATCCACGTATTGCCATCTCTTAGTGCGGGCAGCTCACCGAGGGGACTGACATGAGGGTTACTCGAGGGAATGAGTGACCAGGCCCCCGCAGGAAGAGACTTTTGAAAATAATAAACTGCAGCGAGACATTGAGCGTCCAGTGACGGCAAGCCAAATGCTGGACCCCATATGTGAAGTTCCAGCACCATTTCTGGCCTCTTGATGGCCCTCAGCTTCTGATCCAAGTGCCGGTGGTATTCCAAGAATATCACCGAGTAATGTGAACTGGAATTGCGGAAGGAACGCGCTCCATGGCACTGGCACCCAGGAACAGGGAATTCGACGTGGCTTGAACGCGTAACCGGTAAGCTTTCCTTTTGGGGACAAAGACCGACCAAGGCTTCTCAGGTCAGCGCTAGGTTGGTTTCGAGATCGAGTAGAGTCAGCGCACTGGTAACAGCAAACTGTCCAGAGTCTTGAATCTTGCAGCGAATGGTATTGATCTGCCAGATACATAGATTTTCCTCAGCAGGACAGGTTTACACGACTTAGATCGCTGATGATGCCAGCTCTTAAGCCTTGTCGTGTCGTGGTCGGTTGTCGTGACTCGTGACTCGTGAGGGGCTGATGCGCAAGCCACTGTGGCGCTTTGCTAATTTTGCACTAGTGCGGGGAAGTGTGGCGTCGCCTTAGTAATCCATCAGGCACCTGCGAGGGGCGAGGCACCCAGCAAGGGACCCAAACGCGAAGCTTAGATGAACATGTTCATGACGATGTATCTTCAAGTTTCAGGACGGAGTTTCGTATCCAGGTTTCACTAGGTACTCCGAGCACGCATCAAACTATTCCCCTTGACCAATTCTCAATAGCCGAAATATTGTTGGTGCTTTCGGTTGACGGGTCATGCCTTGCATAAAGATTCGACCGAAATCGCATGAAAATAGAGGTGCATTAATGATTATTCTGTCTGTCGAGGTGGGTCGATGACAAATGGGCGGTGATCACCTCCCTCCTTTTAATTCACCACACCCAAGTCCGCGGCAATTGAGCGTAGTAGGAAATCCTTGCGACAGATATAACCCCACACTCAATCCACCCGGGAAGTAGGAACGAGGGCTGATGCGATAGTTTGGTTCACGAACGTTTGAACTTTTAAAGCCATTGTGAGACCCATCCGGGTACCACAAATCAATCACTCACTTCAGAAAACGACCATCCAGCGTGCCAGAAAAGAAACCCGCGTTCTCATACATTCGGACCAGCCAATACTTATTCTATTCTCACCTCGGCAAAGACTTCCACTGTCCAGACAACATGTCTTCCCAGTCCATAAAAGTAGTATTTGGCACTGCCTCAGTGGGCAATCGCGACCCATTTTCCAAGCCTGAGGATCTTGAAAACGTGTATTCCATCATCCTCAAGCACGGCGTAAAGACCCTCGACACCGCTCAACTTTACGGCAACTCTCAGGCCACTTTGGGCGCTACCAAGGCCGGTGAGAAATTCACCATCGATACCAAGTGGGTTGGTGGATTCTCCCAACCCGGCTGGTCAACTCGTGAGAATATCGTCAAGACTGGTAAAGACAGCCTCGAGAAATTGGGCGTCAAGCAAGTCGACATCTTCTACCTCCACAGCCCCGACGCGGCGACTGATATCAAAGAAACACTCGCCGGTGTTCAGGAGATTTATCAACTTGGACTGTTCAAGCGTTTTGGCTTGAGTAACTACACTGCCGAGGACGTGCAGAAAGTCTACGATCATGCCAAGGAGCAAGGCTACGTTTTGCCCACCGTCTACCAGGGAAACTACTCTCCAGCTGCTCGCAAACAAGAAGCAGTACTGTTCCCAACTCTCCGCAGGCTGGGTATTGCCTTCTACGCATATAGTCCTCTGGCCGGTGGATTCTTAACCAAGACCGCACAGCAGATTAAAGATGGGGCCGGCCGCTTCAGCGAGGACGCTTTAGGTGGCATGTACAGGAGGATGTATGCCAAACCAGCACTCTTGAACGCACTAGAAAAATGGGCTGCAATTGCTGAGGAGGAGGGTGCCACAAAGGCAGAGCTAGCATACCGCTGGGTCGCTTACAACAGTCCTCTGAAGAAAGAAAATGGCGATGCTATCATTGTCGGTGCAAGCAGTCACGAGCAAATTGAGCAGACATTGTCCGGGATTGAGAAGGGAAAGTTGAGTGACAAAGCTGTTCAAGGAATCGATGAGATTTGGGAGGAGATCAAACACGAGGCACCACTGGACAACTTTGCTGGCTGAAAACGCACCAGGCTTCCGCAATAAATGGAATTTTATGTTTACTCCTACACCAATCTAACATTGAGAATGGATGTGAGAAGAGATATGAGACATAGACATGAGACATTGTGAGATTAGCTAGCAGAATACCAGAGCCCGCAGCTGCACTCGTTCATTCTTCTCATGCTCAGCCTTCCTCACTCCTGAAGGTCAAACCTACCTGGGGATCCCTCCCTTCGCCCTTGATGTGTATAATGACGTCACGGACTCCATCTCCATCCGGCGAGTCACGAGTCACGACCAGACGCCAACTTAGACTTCACACAGACTTCACCCTCGAGTCTCAGCCGACGATACTACTGTACTGCAGTCGGCGCATGGCCAGATAAATCTAACTCAATCATCCTCCAAAATATACCAAAGGTTAGTCCAGAGCTCAATCGAGCTACATTATAGTTCCGCCGATGCATGAATCAGCTGCACCTTCGACAGAGCCTGGGCACTCTCGCGCCGGAGACTCTGCGAAGGCGCCACTATGAATCAGTCATCGACGACCTTGCACATCAGAAAAGGATCTCATTTAGCTATATCAAGCAAGAAGGCTCTGCTTCTACAGACGACGCTTCGGCCGCACCGCCAACATCGGCCGGGATCGCACATCAGGCTGGCGTGAATTGCCTGGCAATCGACAGAAACGAGGGACAGTTTCTCTTCTCTGGTGGTGCGGATTCGACCGTCCGGCTTTGGGATCTGAGCCATGAGCCTTTCCAATTGCATCATCGCGATGGCCAGTCGTCAACAAGACCCACACTCTACCACCCGAAGGCAACATTGAGCCGCAGCTCGCCGTCCTCTCATACGCACGCGCTGACGTCCATCTCAATTTATCCGTTCGACCCCATCCCATCAACACTGTTGACCACATCGTACGACAAAACCCTCAAAGTGACATCCATCACTCCAAGCGGCCTGACACCACTGCATACTTTCGAGCTAAGCTTCACGCCCTACACGCACTCGCTGTCTCCACTCGTAGACTCCCATCCGCTTATCGCAGTCGGAACGGCACACCCAGCAATCCGACTCCTCGACCTCCGGACCGGCCTGGCGACACACTCAATGACCGGGCCCAACGGCGCCGTGTACAGCGTAGCATGGTCGCCACGGGCATCGCACATATTAGCCTCAGGCTCCAGCGACGGACGCGTGCTGTTCTTCGACGTCCGGCGCGCGAACGCGGCCTTCGCATCACTGGACCTCGACGATGCCGTCGGGGTAGTCGGCATCCCCGCCTACCTAGACCACGACGCGCGCCGCGAGCAACTCCTAGACTTCAACGCGGTCGCGCATAACGGACCCGTGACGGGCGTGCAGTGGACGCCCAGTGGCGACAAGATCGTGACGTCTGGTCATGACCAGCGCATTCGCGTGTGGGACGCCGCGACAGGGCGAAACGACCTCGTGCACTTTGGCCCGCGGATCAGGAATGAGCGCCCCGGGGAGCTCAAGCCTTTGATCTCGCCGGCGGCCACCCATATGCCCGGCCGTGAATCCTTGTTCTGGGCGAACGACGAACCCCGTGGTTTCATCTTCCAGCACCATCTGCGGGAGGGCCATATGCTGAAGGTTCTGCGTACTGAGGGTGTGAAACTGGCTCAGGTGCAGGCTGCTTCCGCTTCGGTCCCGCGCCGTGGGAGTGGCGTTGGCGGTCGCGGCGGTCGCGGCGGTCGCGGTGGTGCAGGTACCAGCAATCACAGCCACACCAGTAGCAGTAGCGTCGTCGCGTCGAGGGTGACGGGTAGCGGACGGATCAACGCGATGGTGTGGCGCGTGCAACCAATCGGCCGTGCCGGTGCGCTCGTCGAGATGTACACGGCGCACGGCGATGGACGGATCGGCGTGTGGCTTCCCAGCTCGGAAATTGATGGTGATGCCGAAAACGAAGGCGCAAGCGACAGCGCGGATACCCGTTATGGACAGTCTCCTCCGCAACGAGGCATGCTGGAAGAACCATCGAGGGAGGTGGAGAACAAAGAGGTGGAAGAAGATGGTGAGGCCGAGAGGAGGAAGCGCAAGAGAGCGCTGATCGGGGATCTGGTCGAGGGCCTGGCAAAGCGGCCGGTTCCGTTCTTATGAGGATTAGTGAATGGAAATGGAACCACCTGTCAAACGACCCGCACTTGATACGGTTCTAAACGACAGAAATACATGCGTCGCAATTCATATCTACATGGCGAGACTGGAGACAGCCATTGATCAAGGGGTCGTTCTCGCTCTATCGTGGCCTACCGCAACGAAAATCGATGGATCCAAAGGCTGCACCAGGTACCATGTCAAATTGAAGATCCAGGGCCCAATGGTCCAATATAAAAAATATGGCCTTCGACTGAGCGAGCTATTGTACTGTGATGCCATTGCCCAGCAAGATCACCGGTGTAATATTTACTTCAGATATCTAGTCTGTATGTTCCAACTTTTACTCCTTCGCTTGGACTCGTGCAAACCTCAGCACTACCTCATCTACCCCAACAGTGGAACAGAAGCAGAAAACACAATTCCAACCCAAGCGCCATCGCTAGTCAAAAACAAAGAAAGTACAGTAGGCTATCAGTGGAAAAACCTTTGCTCAAAACACGCAAATATGAAACTGGTTGCGATTAAACGGCCGTGAATCATCTTGACTTTGGTCGTTATCATCATCACTCTGGTCTAGTAAGTTGAAACACATGGTTTGGATCAGAAAGCCAACTGGATCTTAGTACCTCTTGGGTACGCTAAAATCCGTTTGAGTAGCAACCGTGAACATGGTGTTGGTGCCAGCGACCATATCGGCAGCGGTCATAAGGCCAGGGTTCAATTCTGTACGGGACTTGGGAGCAGATGTCCCGAAGGTTGGCATTGGTGCGGACGGAGGGTAGACGAGGGGCATGTTCATGTTCCCCAGGCCACTGATAGGTTGTGTTGGATAGGTTAACAGAGGATTGAAACTGGGTGCATTGCTGAGGCTCTGCTGGGCGAAGCTCTGCTGCCTCATGGTGATAGGGACTGTCATGTTGGTTTCTTCAGGACTATTGGTGGTTGGGTATTGTTGCGGGTAATTCATTTTGTAGAAGTTCTGCTGGCCATCAGGAAATTGGGAATTCATGTATTGATATTGTTGCTGGGCAAGTGCAGCCGAGTTTGACATTACATTTCCAGACTGAAGTTGACCGGTTGAAAAGTGAGGCGATTGGTATGGCGAGGCTTGTTGTTGCGAGGAGCGGGAGGAGCGGGGGTGATTTTGCGGAAATGGTGTTCGAAGCAAGGGACTTTGCTTTTGCTGATGTAATTGAGGAAGCTCGGAGAAGAGAGGTGGAATGCCAACCTGGGTTGAAGACACCATATTTCCATTCTGAAGAGGCCAAACCACAGAGTCTTGGCCATGCGCAGTGGACGAAGGTGTTTGATCCTTGAATGGTTCAGAGGAATGAGCAGGTTGTTGAGTGGTATCAGTGATATTCTTTTGGAGTTCAACTTCATCAGTCGCCTGTTCGAGAAAGTCTGCTATTGGCGAAGAGAATGGCGACGCGTATACGGAATCCCTTCTATCTTGCTGGACACCTTTCGAGGTTTCCGTCTCATGTGTTGACTGTTCAGTATTAGGTGTGCTCACAGTGTCTGTGGTTCGCCCTGCGGTTTCAACTCTGGGAGGTCCAGTTTTAGAATTGGTTGCGGGCAGTGAGACTGGGCGTGCTGGCAGAGGATTGGAAACCGATATAGATTGAGATTGCACCGGAGAAGCGCGACTTGCTTCCGCCTTGAGTTCAGTCATAAGTTGACTTCCTGGAGACTTCCCAGCTTGATATTCTGCTTGTTGTCTTTGCCATCTTGCTCGATGACCTGCAGCCTCATTCGCGGCCCTTTTCTTAGCAATCAAGGAGGCGATTAGATTAGGATGCGTCTTCAAGACCGGGGTTTCGCCTGGGCGAAGGATAGGTTCTGGTTGGGGACGGGCTTTGGAGTTGGGGTTGCTAGTCGTTCGTGAATGTGAATGCGCAGGAGCGCCATTAGGAGGCTGCGTAGGCGTGGGTTTGGGAAACGCAGGAGACGAGGATTTTGCTGCGGAAGTGGCCTGAACCCCTTTTGGGAGCGGAGTTGCCCAGGGCTGACTGTTGTGAACTGAAGCAGAAGACCTCTGGGACTGGGCGTTGACCGGAACCTGGCTAGTAGGGCGAGGGATGGTGAAACGAGGGGAGGACTGAGAGGATGACTGAGAAACCGGTCGATGCTGAGGCTCGGTTTGAGTCTGCGGTGAGGCGGTGGCAGGCGCAGAGGGGATAGTTGTATGGGTTGCAAGAGAGCGCGAGATAGACGAGAATTGGCGGAGCGAGGCGGGGATTTCGAAGTCGAAGGCCACGCGTTTGGAAGAGGCGGACGGAGAGGGGGAGGGGGAAGGAGACGAGGAGGGTGTCCGCTTTCGACGTGTCATGGCAGGTGCGACTGCGACCTAGACATGAGAAGGCACCCGCGCGTGTGTAGCTTGGGTAGCGTGTAATCGGTAGGGCGGCAGCGAGGCAGCGAGGCAGCGAGGCAGGGTGTTACGAAGACCGAAACCTGAGGTTGGAGAGAATAATAATAACTAGAGGATGATGAAAAAGTTCAAATTTGGTTCTGGCCCTTGGAAAGTCTCCGGTTGCCCAAAGGCCCCGTTTTGGGATGGTCCAATATGGTGCAGCTGGGCATCGAGATTGACACTGAGATTGACACCGAGATTAGGACCGGAGGGAAATGGGGATGAAGGTTGGGATGGGTGGTGGTAACCGTCGTGGTGGTGGTGGTGGTGGCCGTCGTCGTCGTCGTCGTCGTCGTGGCTTTTGTTGGTGTTTGTTGATGACGCATCCTTTCAGAAGTACCGACTACTGTATAAATTACATACTAGTAATACGGAGCCCACAGTAATTAATCAATCGTGGCTCTCTGCCTTGGATTAAACTTACCACTTCTCATATACGTGCTCCGGCCTATACAGCCAACTACCTAACGGCCTACCTCTTCAATGAAGTTCTGATAAGGCATACCATTGATTGCGCAGTATCCCGCCTGGATCTTAGCAATATCGATCCCAGGTGATAATTCTGCATTCTTCATCACAGACACCTGATCCCTCGACACAGTTTGGCCTGCTTCGTCGAGCACCCGTTTCAATCACTCACTCCTTCAGGATCCCAAAACTAAGGGATTTATGGGTGGCACGCCCTATTCTCCATCATAGACAGAAGGAATGGACTGTGATTCGTTCCTGTCAACGCTGAATGAATATCAAAGCCTCGGAGTTACATCTGGTCACTGCTAAATAAGGCGCACTTGATCCCTAGGTAAAACTTAGAAGGATCCGTTCGCGGACCTTCAGCTAATGAAGCTAAGCCATTGCTACACACACTTGCCGAGGTTTGAAATGAGGTTATCAGTACCAAAATCCACACCCACAATCTGATTTATCTACCAAAGATACACTGGTATATGACTGGAATACTCGTAGGTAGCTCGGGAGGTACCATCGGTGATCGATGATGATCAGGCTGCTCAGGGACAATCCCTCCAACGCTGATCACAGCCTGTCGTCTATTGTGTATTGAAATTTGGCAACATCAACATCAACCTCACCCTCATGCCAGTGGGAATCAGTCCATCAGCTGACATCAATTGATAATGAAGTGTGACTGGTGAGAGATCTATACTACTGTTCTATTTCCATTACTTGGACCTGCACACAACCAGAATACTCGCACTATCAGCCAGGAGGCATAAGAAACTGAGCCCTCCCTCCTCTCACGAGATATCTAACTATATCAGGTTTGGGCTCCTAGTCTCTGGATACAAGCTATGTCCTTGGTTGCATGGAAGTCCCGATCATACTTGTAACCGAGTGGTCCCAAGGTCAATCTTTGACCCTGGCTGGCGTGTTGAAGAATCGGCTCAATTTGGCATAATGCGCAATTCTGCAACGCGCTGGATCCAGCGCAGGCATAATTCAGTCATCCTGGAAGCCTTGAAGCACAGTACCTTGCATTTACAGGGCTCAGTGCACTGGGGGCCTCTTCGACCTGAGCACCGCTAATCTGGGTCTCATCGTGAACAAGAAGCTTTTGATCAGATCATTGCGGACACCTTTCACAAATTCATCATGCCTCACGTCCACTCATGCTGCAGCCAAGCCCGGTCATTATTTATCCTATTGCCTCAAGCAGTCAGTCGAGCTCCAACTTCATGAAAACACGAGCTGTGATCGGCCAGGGGGATCCCCCAAGCTTCATCGAGCTCTGGGAAAGAGGAGTCAACCGAGGGTATTGCGTTGAAGATCAGACCATTCAACCCCCCGGGTGCCCGAATTGATTATTTCAATCTTACTTAGAGCCAATGGGTTCCAGTGCCGACCTAGAATTATTGTCAAACCCCGGATTCTATACGTCCTATTTTGAGGGGGGAAGCGGGGGAACACCACACCTTATCTACACTAATTTCTATACCATGCTTCCCAGCGGATCCGCATCGTCTTATCGAGAATTTCAAGTCCTAGAATGCAATCGCTCGCCATGACTGCGTGCAAGCGAGGGAGGAGTAGGTTTCGACTTCCGTTTTACCGAATCTTCTCCCCGGTCACTAGAAAAGATGGGTTCCGCGCTATTTCAATGATCCTAAAACCCTGCTCTCACCCCAAGGTCCGTAACCACTGTCCTCAAATTGGCCCACAGTTAATCTTCGTTTTGCCCAGTCTAATAATATAGCGAGATCACAAATATGGGTGATCCTTCTGAAGGAGAGCAGAAGCCAGAGCGCATCCTCAAGCGCCACCTGTACGAATATGCTGAGCGCAAGCGTACCGATGGTCCTTATGCCGACAACATTGACATCGATGTCCTGATCGTAGGAGCGGGTTTTGGTGGAACCTACTTACTATATGAGATGCGCAAAGCTGGCTTCAAGACTGTACTATACGAAGCCGGTCAAAGCTTTGGGGGTACCTGGAGATGGAACGTCTATCCAGGTACGAGACTCTATTGATTGTTGACAATCCAGCTCATCGTCTATAGGTGCTCGCGTCGATTCCGAAGTCCCTATCTACCAGCTCTCGATTCCTGAAGTCTACGAAAGTTGGTCTTGGACAACCAACTACCCAGACTGGCGCGAATTACAGGCCTACTTTGACCATTGCGACAAAGTCTGCAACCTGAGTAAGGACTGCGCGTTTGGGACCGTGGTGACTTCGGCCGAATTCAATACCGATGAAGGAAAGTGGCATGTTGGCACCGCCGACGGACGCAAAGCGAAAGCCCGGTTCTTGATCATTGCAGCTGGCTTTGCAGCCAAGAGATATATTCCCGACTACGCGAGCATGGACAAGTTCAAAGGCATCATGCATCATTCATCTTTCTGGCCTATAGAGGGGGTAGATGCCCGTGGTAAGAAGGTTGCTGTCATCGGCACCGGTGCATCGGGCGTGCAAATCATTCAGGAATGGGGCCCAGAGGTCGAGCATTTGACCGTGTTCCAACGCACTCCAAATCTAGCTCTTCCAATGGGCAAACGCGATATGTCCAAAGAGGAACAAGATGCTCTTAAACCGGCGTATGCGGAACTTCTGCGTATGCGTGAGCATAACTTTGCAGGGTTCACGTATGATTTTGCCGAGCGTAACACCTTTGAAGACTCCCCAGAGGAGCGAGAGGCTGTGTACGAGGCGCTGTGGAAGAAAGCCGGATTTGGCCTGTGGCTGGGCTCACATAAGGACTATCTCTTTGACGAAAAGTCCAATCGCTGTGTGTACGACTTCTGGCAGAAGAAGCAAGCCCCAAGAGTTAAGAATCTGGAGAAACGTGCGATTCTCATCCCAGAGGAACCACCACACCCGTTTGGTGTCAAGCGACCGTGTCTGGAGCAGAATTACTACGAAGTTCTTGACCAAGACAACGTGAGCATTGTGGATATCTCCAGTAAATCCGGGAACGAGATAGTCGAATTCACGGAGAAGGGGATTAAGACCAAGGACGGAAAGGAGCACGAGTTTGACATCATCGCGCTGGCAACAGGATTCGACATCACCACGGGCGGGATGACCAATATGGGGTTGAAATCGATCAACAACACGACGCTACAGGATGAGTGGCGTAAAGCTGCCTACACCTACCTCGGAACTACCATCGCCGGGTACCCCAACATGTTCCACCTGTACGGACCACACGGCCCTACCTTGCTCTCGAATGGACCGTCGAGCGTGGAGGTCCAGGGTCGTTGGATTCGGGATGCCATCAAGCAAGTCGACCGCCAGGGTCTGAAGTACATCAACCCGACCCAGGAAGCTAGTGAGAAATGGAAGCAGCATATCAATGACCTGAGTAATATCACCTTGCTACCGACGACGAAGAGCACATACATGGGCGGCAGTGTACCCGGGAAAGCATTTGAACAGGTCAACTATGCAGGGGGCATTCCAGCGTACGTCAAGGAGATTCGAGCGGTATTGCCAGGTTTCACCGGCTTTGAAACCGTCAAATGAGCTCTAGATCACCCTGACAGATCTATTGAATGAACGAGTGAATGAAACATGGATGAATGTACAGCTGAAGTCTTGTGTCTTTTTGTTTTCTTTTTGACGAGCCTGAGTCAGTCGGCAAATTTCAGAGAGAAGGAATCGGGAGGATGTAATCAGCCGGGCTGGGTGTAGGTAGAGCTGTGGGCACAGAGGGGACATGAACGTGCCTCGTTCACTACCTTGCCCAGTATGGTATTGTCACCAGTATCTAGCGCCCAGGCACCTAATTCTTATGTGCATGATCCTACCCATCTTTTCGCCACTCTAGCTTCGTCTTGGGGCGACGATGCTGACTCGTCAGGGCGAGCGGGGCATGGGGAAGACAAGGGCAGGAGAGAGAGAATACGAGACCGCTCAGGAGCAAGTCCAGCGATGAGTCCCTACAGTACGTACGGGGTCCCCAGGTCAAAAAGGGGAAATATGCCCAACGGGAGAGATGCGAGGTCAAGTTAGGAACGACGTCGCAGCATGAACAAAACTGAGGAGCATTCTCGTCATGAGAACGAGAACAGTTAGCTTGCAAGGGGTCCTTTGCATCATTGCTGATCTCTCATCATGTATACCGTGCCGAAGACGGCACAGGCTGTCTCTGTTCCCTGATTTCAGTCCACAGAACCGTGCGGTCCGGTCAACAAACCAAACCCTCATTTATCCCAAAAGAAAATCTGAAACCCATCATTTCGAAGTGCTGGCAAATCGTAGAGTCGAGCGTGGAGGATGATACTCCTGCCCGGCTTCTTTTTCATCATAATCGTCATCATCCCCCGCAAGAAACGCGAAAGCAACGTTTTCCCAGCTGAAACTTAGTCATAGTTATAAGGTCTCGGTCATAGTCGTATCCTTTCCCTCAAGCTCAGTGCCAGGCTCCGGTCCGAATCGCCGTTCATCAAGCATATACAGGTATTGTACGTCTGGTACGATAGATATGTATGTCCATGTAAGGAAGTAGGTAAAGTGTGTTTTGTGGGTATTGCGAGCAAAGCGAAAACCGAGATGTGACTGCAGAAAGGGAATCCTCGACTCATCCATTTCATCCATGCCGGTCCGTTCGGTCATCAAGAAGTCATCCAGTAGTTACCCAGCCTTTTACTTCCCACCCTTGCTATCCATATACATCTTTCCGGCCTTTTGAAGCAAGGGGACCACGTCCTTGTAATGCTTCTGGCCGAGCTCCACAAGATCGTTGATATTGAAACCACTCTTTTTCTTGCCCTTGTCGTCGTGGTCTCGCCTGTCTCTGTCTCTGTCCCTATCCCTGTCCCTATCTCGATCTCTCGGACGATCATAGTCATCTCTCCGACGGTCGCCTCCCCGATCCCGATCCCGATCCCGGTCTCGATCACTGCGTCTGTAGCCACGGTCTGAAGCGTAGCCCTCGTCTCGTCGATCTCTGCCGCCACGTCTACGATCATCGTATCTGTCCTCGTCTCTTCGTCGATCAGATTTGTAGCCCTTGTCGCGATTGTCGTATCTATCATCGACGCTGCGCTGGCGGCGGCGGCGATCGTCATCGTATGGATCGTCTCGAGGACGACGATCAGGGTCGCGCTGGGTCTTGGAGCGTCGCGGTAGTTCGGCGGAATGGTCGTCATGCCTTCTGCTCGTGCGTGCTCGAGGGTCTCCGCGGTCGCCATAGGGTTCTGGTTCGGGAACGGGCTCGCGGTATCCCTTGGACCGACCGTAGGCTGGGTCACGGGAGCTGTGCTTGTGGTCGTCGTCGTCGCCGTCGTAGGGACTCCGGCGTCTGGCGGTTGTGTTTGATTTTCTTGGTGGGTCATCAACTAGATGATCGCGATAGCGGGGAGGCGGCTCGTCCCTGCCTGACCGCTTGTCGTGGCTGGCATCTCTTGACTTGGGTTCAAGGTCTCGAAGATCGATTTCTCGTTTGTGCCTTGGAGCCGCATCGGCAGCTGGGAGGGGGGACGGGTCATTGCGAGGACGTCTGGAAGGTTTGTGATAATCATCCTCGTCTGGATAGGTCAGGCCTGGATCCCGACGAGATCTAGGGGCGTAGTCGTCGTGAGAGGACATGATGGTGTTTGGGTGCTTTGTATGCTGCAAGAAACAATCAGGTAAGGTAGAAAGGAAGACCGGCGGCGAATAAGGCTGATATAATATATAGGCTGGTGGTTGAACTGCGGGCAGTGAAAAGTGCGTGTGGTTTGGAGGATGGTGGTCGGAATCACCAGACAGGCATTGAGATCATCTGCAAGCACTAATTACGCCAGAGATGTGGATTTGTCTGGTGGTGGGCTCCAGGTTCAGGCTCGAGGGTTCCACAATAATAAATGGTCAGAATCAATCATTGATGGGCGCTTACTCCGGGCTCGGTGCTGGTTTGGCAGTGTTGCGCGAGTTTCAGCTGAGAAAAAGAAACGGGCTGGAGCGAGTCAGTGGGAGTGGCAGTGGGAGTGGCAGTGGGAGCCACCGTCAACGTCACTTGACCCGTTCTTTTCCAGCTTCTTATGCAGGGTTCGACATTTTCTCGGGGGGAGAATGGGTCGAGGGATGCCAGTGTCCCGGTTGAAGGGCCTGTGGAGGGAGCCTGGAGAGGATATGTCCCCTCTTGCTCTATCCTGTTCTATCTCGAATGGTGGGTATGCACAGCAAGCTGGGCACCTCTATCCGCTGCAGTGACTTCATCTGTTAAATCATAGTTCACACACCAAGGCCACACTTTGGACATCAACAACAATTGAGCCTGAGTAATGGTCCTCTCAATCCCTTTTACGGCCCGGTGCGCCACTTGGGTCGAGGCCGGAGTCTCCATAACAAACTAATGAATTGCCACAATCCCCTCGACCCCTGGTTGTCTGGCCAGGCACCATTTCTTGGACCAAGCCTGATCCCAAGGAAACTTCTCTCTACAAGGTCAGCTGACCAAGGCAGTGCTGGTAGTACGGTGCTGGTGATCCCGAGCACAGAGGGCTGGCGGCTGATCATCTTCCCCCCGAAGACATGTGCCTGTATAACTACTTGGGTAATACTGGGCCCGCGTGCTGCATCGAGAGCACGCGCGGAGTACAGAATCCGTTCGCGCACCGGCTCATACTCAGGTGGACTCTGCCTTGATTGACTTCGCTCTAGCAGTACTCCGTATGGTAATGGTAGTTCGCTTAAGCACTCTTTGGCCTGGTGGGTGTGTATACAAACAACCACAAAGGTGGACTCGGCGGTAAGAAGATTGTCACCTAGAAGCCAAGTGGTCCTGGGCCAAGACAGTTCTATATAGAGGTAAATAATAACAGACATTGCAGTACCGAGTAATGACTAATGAGGCGCCCCAGGCGACCCATCTGAGATAGGGCTGGATAAATGCTGTGTCAGCAGCCTCGTGTTGCTCGGAAGGTTTGATTAACGCAACTCATGATAAACCCTACCAGATCGGATACAATATGTACCTGTACACCTTAACCCTGCACAACTATGCCCCGTTCTAGAGGTTCGGCATCCCTATGGTGTCCTGGTTCACGGCTGAAAGCTGAAGGGCCGAATGTCCGCTGAGAGGATCTGTGTTATGTAATCTTGAACCACACTCTGGAAGAGCCCTTACAACGATACCACAATCGAATCGTGACAGTTGAAATGCTTTCGTGGACAGGATGAGGTTTCTTCTTCAGCACTCTGAAAGTGTGATCCAAGAATACACTCGCTCCAAGCCTGTGCCGGCCATGTCCTCCGATCTTACATTCATCAATCTGTCCGGCTCAAAGCCACGCAAGAAAGGCACTGATCTTGATACTCAAACTCGTGTCAGGTCTCATGTGATGAAAAACGTGAGAAGGAGGCAGCGCTTGGAAGATACAAGAAGTCAGTCGCAACCATATCCCATCCCGCCCGGTCATTTGCCTCCCTGGCCACTTATCACTTCCCTTGCTCACATACTGTGCAGAATATGAGGATTCATTGCGAGCCGCGGCTGGCAAGTCCATCCAAGTGACGCCTTCAAGAACTTGTGAGACGTGCGATCAGGATTCATCCAGTGTCAGAAGCAGCTCGTTAGAGACTCCTGGGTCTTCGGGCAAAGGACACGCCTCGGCCGTGAGCAATGCTCCTGAGAATCAAGGGGTTCCATTAGAAAGTTTCGGGCTTGCACCAGTCGCTGCCACGCATCGGGGATCCAGATCTGCACCATTTTCACTCAACCAACAAGCACCAAGAGAGGACTATTGCATTGACGAGGAGCAGCCTGAAACTCCGAAAGTCATCGCAGACAATGGCAGGGTCTTGCTCCCCACGCCATTCTTTGGATCCCAAATCGGAGATTCTGTCTCATCAACTGTTCCGCCAAAGGAATTCTCCAAACTTCTTTCCACCATGGAAACGTGTAAGCATTTCCAGCCATTCCGGCGAAGCGTACTTCGTTGCTGACCTCCTCACTCTCCTGAAGATTCGAGCTTTTTGTCCGAGCCATTAGCATTGATGGGTAACCATCCACGACCCTTCACCCGATCCCAACGGACGCTGTTCCAGAATTGCTTTGAGGACCAGGCTTTCGATGAATTGATCCTCTTCACAATCCGGCTGAGCCATCTCGGTCATACAACTGCCATCGCTTATCGTTCTGAGAACGTGCCGCTGTGCGTTCACATGAAAGCAAATGCCCTGTCTCGAATACAGCATCATGTCTCGACGACGACTGAGATGCCGCCGATCCCTCTCATCGGGGCCATTATGTTCTTCTTATCATTTGAGGTATGTCAATCATAAGCTGTGTCTTGAGAAGGCCGGCTAACACCTGGAAGATCATCAGGGATGGCCCGGCTGTGCCTATACACCTTGCTGGGTTGGCTAGACTGGTCAAGATGCGTGGAGGACTCGCATCCCTCCCTGGCCCACCATATCCAATCGTGCCAGGAATTGTAGCGTATGTGTGTCAATGTCGTCCGTGACTCGGTGCTGATGTTCACTGCCCAGATGCGATCTTACCCTTGCTGCCACGACGTCTCGTATGGATCCTGTATTTGTCCAAATGGGCCGTCCGCGCCTGAAGTCCGGCGCGAACGATATGTACACAGACCTCCACCAAAGCTCACCTTTGATGCAATTCGAAAGTTTTCAGGGTTTACGACGTCTGTACAGGGATACCCCAGACGTTTTGGTCGACGTTCTAGAGCAAGCGTTTCTTGGGACGTGCAAAAATCTTGCCACCAAAGATATCTCATCGAGAAAACCAGCTGACAGGAATATGCAGCAAATGTTCCAAGAGAAGGAATCCCGGTATCCCCGGACAGAGATCCCGTTCGTTGTCGCGGAGTCATGCAGCGTAGCAGGGACGATATATTATCGTGCAACACACAAGAAGATTCCATTCGAGGACCCGGTCAACCGGGACGATAGCAAGAGATTGGGGGCATTTCTGAATAGCGCGAGTTTGGATGACTGGCGAGGTATACCATATCTTTATCTCTGGGTGTAAGTCAATACACGAGATCCAAGAACACTTGATGTTGCAACAGCTAACATGAAGTTTTCAATTCTTAGAATCCTTACCGGTGCCGCGGCAGCACAGTGTCATCCAGAGCGACAGTATCTAGTCGCAAGGCTGTTTCAATTTGGGTTCAGCATTGGCCTGGAACAGGAGGAAGATTTCAAGCGTAGGTGGCAGTCCCGCCCGTGCCAACATTCATGGCTAATGTTGAGTGGTAATAGAAATCTGCCTGAACTTTATCTGGTTGAGACATCAGATCCGGGCGTCAGAAGCAGCAAAAGTTCATACTGGAGTCCTGGAGACTCGACCGTCTAAGAGGTATACTTGAAAGCGCGATTCTGGGACGAGGCTGGATTACGTCATAGCCGACCGGAAAAACCCGCACCTCTGCAAAAAAGCCCGGGCCCCTTCTGACTCGCACTTCCAACTCCCACCACCGGCACCAACAATCCACATCACCAATGCGCTCCAGTTGACCCTGCAGCACCGATGAGACCCGGTTTCCGTCTCCTCGCCGAGTCCAGCGCCTCGAAGACAATTTCCAGCCGCCTGCGGAATAAGCCGTCGCCTCCTAGCCTCGAGCACTTCGTCCAGAGACAGCGGGTCATCTCACTATGGCGGTCGATTCTTCGCAGTGTATACAAGATCCCCAAGGACCGACGGGGTGAGACGGTGGCATATGCAAGAAACGAGTTTGAGAGAAACAAATCCGTAAAGGACATCGCCCAGATTCGGTACTTGCTCTCGACGGGAAAGACCGAGTTTGATGCCATGCGCCGGTACATTGACGAGCTTGCTGCGAGATGATAGCAGAAGGGAGGTTATACTGGAAGCAAAAAATAGAATCCACTCACGGAGGACAAGACTCTCGGTTGGTGGTGATTTAGACCAGCTCAACAGGTACTGGAAGGCGAATCGATGTTCATACCCATTTTCCCCCTGTCTATGACGCTGAAAGCAGACCATGCAGTGACAGTGGAATACATCCTGATTCGAATGCAGCGGACTTCGCCCTGGCAGAGCTCCAGGACATCGAGGATGAAAATAATCTGCTGTCAGAGGATTCCAGAAATCCAATTTGACTACACAACAATGAAGACATTTCAACCTACGTGAGGGAAGAACCAAGGGCGGCTGGAAATTGAGCGGTATTGGGTTTGTGAGCAGACACACAGACGTTTCGCACTTTTGTACAAACACCACCAGAATCCAAGTGGAGGAGGGAATCCGATAGAATATAAATTGACATGTCATCTACCTGGACCTCCTAGCCCAGGTGCCCAGTCCCCAACCGTGTCGATCGACCTCCTCCTTGACACTCTTACTAGAAAACCAACCGCCAGACCTCTTCTGCCCTTCGCCGTCCTGTTCCTGCTGCTCCTTGATCTTCTCAGCGACCGTGCCCACGGCCTGCCTGGCCTCGTCCTTGACGTCTCGGCCGGAATTCTCAATGCGTTCCCTCCACTCGCGATCCTCTTGGTCTCTGGCCTCCAGCTCGCGGATCCACTTATCCCTCTTCTCGGCGCTCTTCTTCTCTTCGATGGCGCTCTCGAACTGTTTCCTCCGCATGCGCTCGTCTTTGTAGAAGATACTGCCGGCAACGAGGGCCAGCAGGGTGAAGCCCTGGGCGTAGATGCGGGCCCGGAACATGCGGTTGGTCTGGTGGTGGTCGCCGGCGCGGATAGACTTCGTCGCCATGTATAATGCGTAGCAGGTGGCCGCGCAGCCGACGGGAATCAAGGGTTCTTGTCGGATCTTGCGGAACAGCTTTTGCGTCCGCGATTCTTCGAAGAATTCGGGCGAGCTGTCGAAGCTCGACGGGATGGCGCTGCTGCTCAGTGGTGAGGGTTCGCTGGACGGGGAGGGGTCCGGGTTCGACATTTTTTAAATAGTATTGTATTCTTGATTTCTCTGTGTCTTTGTCCTTTCTTTCGGGGATGGAGTTGAGTGCACACAATGGTTGGTGGAGTGGTCTGATCACATTTGTGGCTCCCGAAGGATGGATATGGAGATGGAATGGCGAGTCGCTGGAAGAGGAATGGCTCCAAGTCGTGACGTCGTAATGCAGGGACCGAGACGTAATTGTGGCCGAGAGTCTATTAGGGAGGTTTAGGCATGGATGGGGCCGAAGGGACCTAGAAGTTCTTAACTAAACACTACGTATAGAGGTGGCAAGGGGGGTTGTTCTTAACCCTCTTTAGGTAAGCGATGCCCTGTCAAAGGGCAGCCGAGGGGGCGGTACCTGGCTGCCTGTCACTTGAGTGGTTGGTGGGATGGGATGTGGTCAATTATTTGTGCGGGGGGGGGGAGCTTCCCTCTTCCGGCCAAAACTTAACAATCTTTTTTTGGTGGCACTGATTTGTCCAACACCAGCACCAACACCAACATCAGCGGTACCACACGCTACAACACCCTTCAAAGCCAATAACCCCTTTAGAAGTCCATTATGGACACTACAACCTCTACCTCCGCCTTCCCTGCCTCCGCATACGCCGAGCCTCTCGTCAATGGCAACGGCATCAACACCAGTGGACGCACGACTCCGTCAACGCCCAGGCGGTCAACGTTGGCCATGACTGAATACACTGCAATGCCTACTCCTCCCTCAGAACGAGCAGAACTCCCAATCTACGATGTTCCCTCCGAGTTCATTCTTCCCAGTGGCTACCCAGACTACCTCCGTCTCATCCTCACCTCCCGAGTCTACGATGTAGTCACCGAGTCACCTCTATCGCACGCAGTTAATCTCTCCAATCGCCTGGAGTGCAAGGTCCTGCTCAAGCGCGAAGATCTCCTACCCGTATTCTCGTTCAAATTAAGAGGCGCTTACAACAAAATGGCCCATTTACCGCCCAAAGCCAGCTGGAAAGGTGTCATTGCTTGCTCCGCTGGGAACCACGCTCAGGGCGTTGCCTATTCGGCCAGACATTTAAAAATCCCTGCCACCATAGTCATGCCTGAAGGAACCCCCGCCATCAAACATATGAATGTCTCTCGTATGGGTGGCAGTGTTGTGTTGCATGGCACCGACTTTGACTCGGCCAAAGAGCATTGCCATCTACTCGAGAAACAGTACGGCCTCACCAATATCCCCCCTTTTGATGATCCCTATGTTATTGCCGGCCAAGGGACCATCGGAATGGAATTGCTGAGGCAAACTTCCCTGCAGAAATTAAAGGCCATCTTCTGTTGTGTGGGTGGCGGCGGCTTGATCGCTGGAATAGGCGTTTACGTCAAGCGGATAGCACCTCACGTCAAGATTATCGGCGTGGAAGCTTCAGACGCCAATGCCCTAGTCGAGTCTCTCAAGAAGGGCAAGAGAGTCCTCCTATCCGAAGTGGGCTTGTTTGCAGATGGGGCCGCTGTCAAGACTGTGGGAGAGGAGACCTTTCGACTATGTGAAGAGGTCGTTGATGAAGTCATTGAAGTCAGCACGGACGAGATTTGTGCCGCTATAAAGGACGTCTTCGAGGACACCAGATCTATCCTGGAGCCCGCAGGCGCTCTTTCTCTGGCTGGTTTGAAGAAATGGGTTGCCCAGAATCCATCGGAAGATTCAAGTCGGGAACTGGTAGCAGTCGCCAGTGGAGCCAACATGAATTTCGATAGACTACGCTTTGTCGCTGAAAGGGCCAATATTGGCGAACAGAAGGAAGCCCTCCTCGCTGTAACCATACCTGAACGGGCAGGGACTTTTGCCGCCTTGATTGAGGCCGTCCTTCCTCAAGCAGTCACCGAGTTCTCCTACAGATATGCCTCACCAGATTATGCTCATGTCCTCATGGGTCTTTCCATATCATCCGCTGCGAATCGAGACAAAGAACTCGGCTCTCTCTTCACCCGACTTGCCGCTGGGAATATGGTGGCCAAAGACATCTCAGACGACGAGATTGCAAAGACACATCTTCGCTATCTCGCCGGAGGTCGATCCGGAGTGGCTAATGAAAGACTGTACACATTCGAGTTTCCCGAACGACCAGGCGCTCTTTTCAAATTCCTTCGAACCCTGAGACACGGCCAGAGCTTGTCACTGTTTCACTACAAGAACTATGGGGGCGATGTGGCCAGGATACTCTGTGGTGTTCAGTGTCCCGACTCAGAGAGACACCAGTTGGAAGGCTTCCTCAAGGAGGTCGGTTACCCATTCAAGGAGTGTACGAACAATGAAACATATAAGATGTTCTTGAGGGACTAAATAGATCTTACAGGTCAGCCACCCATATTGGACTCTAACATTCAGGGTCAGGATAAAACTAGGAGGATGGATCGAAGTCCCAAAATAGGTCAATGCATCTAGATACCCCAGCAAGGTGTTTTGTGTTAAAAAAGAGAAAATCGGCTGGTTATTGGATGTTGGTCGTCAACAGTCGGCGCTTCTGAGTCTGGTAGCTCTACGGGAGCCTTGCCCTCTGTAAATACGGGTCATTCGAGCTTGATGCGAATCATGAATTACTACCAATGCCCTCAACTATCCATTCCTCTTGTCGCTTGACTCTATGCGTACTGACATGTAGTACTGCCAGTGGTATATAACATACTCGTACCCTCGGTCGCGTGATATTGTTGACCGCAGGCAGAAGGAGCGAACATCATTGGTCGATGGTCGCTCTTACCTCGAATCTTCACTTGCGGGGGCAAACCCTCCAATTAAATGTCCCCCCGTCAATGTCATTCATCTCGATCTTGACTTCACTTTTCTTCCTCCCTGCCACAGCAAACAAAAACGGTCTATGAGTTTCTGTGCCCTGTCTTTGGACACAGCAGAACCAAGCACATCTGCTTGTCTCACATCGACCAACAGGTCCCAGGATTCCTACACTCAGTCATGAAATTCCACTTAAAGGCGCTCCACCATGGATTTCGGATCAGAATACGCCGAGTCCGACGAGAGTAGCACCTCACAGTCGGAGATGGGGCGGAGAGATCGATCCGAACAAGAAGACAACGATGAGATGGATCCGAGAGACTTGATGACTTCTCCTCCGCCGCTCTCGCCTTCACAGGTCCAACAACATCCACCGTCTTCGTCTAAGCCAATCACTTCTCGAGCCACCACGATAAGTCGCCCAGAGGGAAACCAACATCCAAATACTCTATCTCCGATTGAGTATTCATCCGCAAACTCACTCAATATCCCATCCATACTC
Organism: Exophiala aquamarina CBS 119918; assembly: GCF_000709125.1. Classification (NCBI taxonomy): domain Eukaryota; kingdom Fungi; phylum Ascomycota; class Eurotiomycetes; order Chaetothyriales; family Herpotrichiellaceae; genus Exophiala; species Exophiala aquamarina. The sequence goes on from NW_013550587.1 coordinate 280,086, forward strand.
TCCACTAACGCCTACGGACAAGGCCCTGACGCGAGGACATATTTCACTCGTCCCAATAGATTCTTCGGTGCCCCTGCTACCTGGAAGTCCTGGACGCAGACCGAACGCGATCTTGCCAAGGGAATTGATCGCGCTAGAGCTACGGATTTGACTCTTCATCTATGCGGTGCGTTTGCTTTGAGGAGGGAATTAGCCGAAGTCGCGAGCAGCGGGAGACGAAGGTCAGGGACGCTCAAGGCGAAAGGAAAGGGGAAGGCGCGAGCAAACAATGTTGACGGAGATAGAGATGAGAGTCATGGTGATGACTCTGGTGACGAGGAAGACAACGAGCGCAATCGCGCAGCACTGGTATCCTCAGGGAATTTCGCTCTCCCGAGAACTTGGACGGTCTGGCCAATGCTGGGGCACCAGGTTCCCAGAGAAGAATTACTTCCACGACTGGGGGCTGAGGGTGAGTGTAGGGCAAGACCTGACATGCGGCCAAGCGCAGCTTTGGAAGAATGTTTGATTGCAACAGTGACGAAGTTGGCTAGGGAGAGATGGAGTCGAAGAGACTGGCAGGATGATCAAAAGACGGACGACATTGAAGATGAGAAAGCGGACAGCAGACTGCTGATACGTCATGGAAGTGGCTTTGTTGATCAAGATAACGGGGCTGAGGATGCACTCGAAAATGACCACCAGGAAGATCTAGATCCTGATCGATCTGATCCCGGGGAAGAAAACTCCATCGACGACAACGCTGAAGAGCAAAGCGAGGAGCAAGAAGACGACCCAGACTACCCAATGTTTACATCCCAACCTTACGCATCACCGATCTCCTCTGCTTCGGAAACAGGCACCTCATCATGCGTCAAAAAGGAGCTTGATTCTCCTCTATCAAATTCATCCTCATTGGACCTTCTGGTCAATTCACGCCCCGTCCCACTTGCAGACGACCGTCAAGCACGCGAACTATTCCTACCCAGTGCACGACATATTCTGGCTAGGCTCGACGCGCTGCTTCTCGGCCTGCATAAAGCGCGTGCCGCATATGCAGGAAAACGCACTGGGAAGCCACGCGGGAGAAGTAGTAGTCAACTTTTGAGTGCGGATCCCGCTCGCAGTGCGAGTCTCCCACGGACTCCTCAGACAACAGAGATACGAGGTCGAGGGCGAAGTCGAGGCAACCCACTGCAGCGAGATGCTTCTTCCAGAAATAACGACGCCGACGGTGAGGACGATGAGGACGATGCGGCGCTCCAATCTACGCTCCAATCTTGGTCTCACTTCCACCACCGCACTTCTTCTCCTAATATCGACCACTCCACGCCATCCACACCACAGTTTATGAATAGTCAAGACAGCCACCAGAAGCGCAAACGTCCAGTCCAGCGAACGAAAAAGCTCCCCCCGCGCGATTGGAGCGACGTAGTCGGTATGGCGGCGCTTGCTGGTTGGGATCCCAACGTTGTCCAGCGTGCCAGTGAGCGCTGTGCGGGCTTATTCGGCGAGAATATGTTGTTTCGAACTTTTTTCGAGCGGGAGAGTGAAGGCAACAGATCAATGTACAAGGTCAACCATGGAAGCACCAACCAGTCGTGGTATACCGAGCAGCTTGCATTGGATGATGAGAGTCCTCCTTGTAATAGTCCTGCAGAAGAAGAACAAGAGCGGGAAGGCCAAACAGTCGTTGACAAGATCCGTACATCTGCACCCTGCACGCAATGTCGAGAGGGAAGATTTGGCTGTATGGCCCCAGGCAACGAAGACAACAACGGCAACAATGATGTCGAGGCGTCCGAGACACGAACTGGACTAGGAACCGGGCGAGTGAGGTGCAAACGCTGTACACAGAGAGGATTCGAGTGCTCTGGTATCACAGTGCGGGAGAATCGTGAACGAGTCTGCCCACACCAGAGCTGCGAACGGCACGATATTCCGTTCCGGAAGATGTATCATTTGCGGCGGCATCTGAATGCCATACATGCAGACAGGTCTCCTGCTGTTGATGGGCGCGACGCCAGCCGCGGAAGAAATAGGAGTCTGATGCGACGCTCGACCTCCTCGGTTGGCGCAAGCTCTGGCTGCGAACTGATGACGGACACAGACAGGAACATGGATGTAGACTACGCGGCCACTGGCGAACCCTACGACTTCCTCAATATCGATGGCCAATCTAGAGACACAATCGTCTGTCCCGTGTTCGACTGCAAGAGACACCGGATTCCATTCTCCCGCGGAGTCAAACTGTACGACCACGTGAGACGCATGCACCCGCATGTAGATGTCGAGGCCCTCAAGAAATCGGAGACGAGCCGCAGAGGCGAGCATAGAGGGAGACCCAAGAGCAAGAGTAAGAGCCAGTCTCAGAGTCAGAGTCGTAGTCAGAGTCGGGTGAGGAGGGTACCCTTCGTACAGGTTCAGATTTCTGAGGATCCCGAGGGATAATTGATAGATGGATGGATGGATGGCAGTCTTAGGCTTGTTGGAAATAAATTTGACATACTCGTGCCTGAACATCGAAGCGCTATCTTGACCTTGCCTTGGGTATCCCTTACAGACCATGATGAAATTGGACATGATGATAGCTAGGGAAAAGGTTCGATTTCACATGACCAGGCTCGCCCCCTGGGTGGGCCCCAAAGGTTTATCAGGGTCGCCTCAAGTATACTAACTAGTAGTACGGATAAAATAAACTCCGTGGTCCCTTACTTGCTTTTGTGACAGCGTCCATTTAAGTGTCGTAGATACTGCCTGGGTATTCGCAAATCTGCCCAATGCTCGAGTTAGAGCTACAGCGTACTGTATGTAGGTGGAAAGTAACCGCTACGGAGTACTGCATAGCAATCTTCATGCTCAAAGGTCCAGCTATTCCTGCGCGGCAAGACTTCACCAGCTGCCACAACTGACCGAACAAACAACCAACCAACCCATTAATTACATGGCCTTCTTCCCATACGGTTCGAACGGCATGAGGAGCGCACAGATAGCCTAAAATCAAAGACACACTAGTCAGAATAGAACCTTTCCTTCCAAATAACATCCTCAGAGAATTGAGAGTTAATTGCTCACCATGGCAATATACAGCGACGCACATAGGTATATGGGCACCTCGGTCGCCGTGTTGGCGTATGTAGCGACGATGATCGACACGAGCCCCATGACCCGGTTGCAGCCGATAGCGATACCGTAGCCGGTTGTGCGGTGCGCGGATGGGAGGACCTGTGACACTGTTAGTGACATTTCCGTCTTTGTGTATGCCTGTAAAGGGAGATATATGTACGTACCTCTGGAGTGTATGCGTCTGGTGCGATGAAGGAGGTGTCACAAGTCAGCAGGATGATTCAGAATTATTGTATGGATCCACTCGAATGGATCTACTAAACGCGAAGGGCTGAGAGAAGCTGGCGATTGCGTCGAGGACGAAAACAATGAGCCCGTGACAGGACTGAGAGTGATGGTAGTGGCAAAGGGGACAGGGGACACAGGCCACAGCAGAAGTCCAACTCACAAATAGTCCCATAATACATCTTGAAGCAGAAATAGATTGCACACGTCAAGCCGAGATTTTCCGCGGGCGTGCGGACCTTGGTGTACGCGAAGAAAAGGCTCATGGTGAGCTTGGCAGTCATGGTCACAGTCAGTCAATGTCTTATCGACGTCTCTCTCCTCCAGTAGGTATGATATGGGCAGCTCAGCTTGAAAAGGGAGATTTACAAGAGCCGAAATTACCAAAGTGTAGCGTCTGCCCAATAGTTTGACGTTACACAGGTACCCTGCGAATATAGGGCCGAAGATGCCGCAGGTGTTGGTGATCAGGTAGTTGCGCCAGATGTAGTAGGGCGACCCTTCGCCGGTTCGTGCGCCGCGCGAGGCGAGGTATTCGGGGAGGAAGGCGTAGAACTGCGGTTTCGTTTAGCTTGACCTTGTGGAGCATGTTGCATGAAGGCGGACGTACTAAAGGATAGGCAAGGCCAATCAGGAGCCAGGACAGCCAGATCAGACAGGTCGAGAGGGCCAACTGTCTCGTCTGGAATAGGCCTTTCAAGTGAGTGCCTACGGCGGCGAAGCCTCGAGGCGACTCGCCCGTGCGGGATTTGATTTTCCCACACGCCTGGAGCTGCTCGCCCGTGAGGCTGCACGGGCGATTGTAGCGCTGAGCGACCTTCCGCAACGCCGCCGCGGCTTCTTCGTCGCGACCTTGCGAGATCAGGAACTTGGGCGTCTCGGGGAGGTGGACGAGTGTGATCCGGACAATACTCAGGACCATGACAAGCGCGCCGTTCCCGAACCAGACGTAGCGCCAGCCCATGTTTTTCGAGCGCGTGCAGACTTCTCCGGCCTTGCAGATGAACTGTGGCAGGGAGAGCAACGGCCATGCAAACGAAGCGGCGACGACGGGGCCCAGCCCCCACCAGCACGCCATCACGGTCAAGAGCCATTGGTAGTTGCTGGGGAGGAATTCAAGGAACACGGTGGCGTCGAGGACGACGTTGCCGCCGCCGCCGAAACAGGAGAGCGAGACGAAGAGGCCGAGGACGATCCAGTTCGGGGAAGCGCCCGCGAGGATGGCGAAGGTCGAGCAGATGAACAGGGATGAGTTGAACGCGAGGCGCCGCCCGATCATATCGCCTGTCAGCCCGAAGAACAGGGCTCCCGTGAGCATGCCTGCGTAGGCGGCCATGAGCACACCGCGTGGAAATGAGGGCTGGAATTCCTTCACGGCAGGCCCCAGTGTGACCGACATGAGCAGGAGGATCAGGCTGTCTGCGAAGTAGCCGAACCCGCTAAGGAAGAACATTCGGAGGTGGAAGCCCGTCCAGCCGATTTCTTCGATTGCCTGGGACAGGTCACAGATATCAGCGGGCGCTCTATCACTCTTATCGGAAATCCTGATGGTTTGGTCTGTGGAATGGGAGCTCTACCTCATTGAGCAGCCGCATTTTCTCGTCCAAAGCTGGGTCGAACTCCCTCATTGAGAAGACTTGCCCGTTCAGAGTCTCTCCAGGCTCAGGCTTGACAGGTGTCGTTTCCTCATCATTCTCCTTGATTGTGGTATCATGCCTTTCCTTATGTTCGTATCCGATGTTATCATTGGCGGTAGGCTCTGCGACATGTAGTTCAGGTTTCGCCATGGTGTCCGTCTATAAATTGAAAAATTTACCAGTCACAACTGCTGGATGGAAAGCAATATGATGACACAGGTTCGACCGGAGAGCTGGTAGGGACGTTCAGAATGTGAGGAACGCTCCTTGTGGGAGCGGAAGTGTCAGGGGCTTTATATTCCTGCCGGGCATGAGTTGAGATGCTACCTAACTTGCTTCCCACCCAGGTATCTCAGAAGGCGTGAGATTAACTTCCGGTGGAAGATATTCGTTCATCTGGGGCATTGTACAGACTTCTGTGAACTCTAGTTTCGTTGAATCGTTGTCATGAGGCTAGAGCGCTCCTCGTGAGCCGATGCCATGCCCGAAGCCCCGATTCTCCAGATTCGGACCCAGGTTTCCAGTGAGGAACTTTCACTTCTCTGGCTTCGCCTTCCTTGGCTATCGCTTCTCCCGCCAATTGAAGAAGAACCCCTTATACGATGTTTGTGGGGGATAAAAGGAGGTGTGGAGTGACTAACTAAAACCCTGGCCGAGGCTTTATAAGTGAGAGCCCATATGGCTCCGCTTGTTAGGACAAGATAGAATCCTAGTCGGTCCGAGGCGAGTTTTCGGAACCGACAAATTAGTCGCGTTTGTTGCTCTCCTGTAAGGATGGCTTCCATCAAGATTCAAAGGGAGTTCTGACGACAGCGGAGCGAGTTCGGGACACTGTGTTCGAAGGCACGGCGGTATGGCGGCATGAAATACTCATCTCCAAGTGAACATATGCTGTATGCGTAAATGTTGGAGGATTTGGACTGTACAACTGTATGGGCCAATCGATACAGGCAAGTCAGCGTTATTGAGATTTCTGTCTTCTTCTATTCTATGGTCACCGTTCTGGTTTATAGAGACAATTACTAGGCAAGATGACCTTCTGGAGCCTGTTTTCCATGATTCCAAAGCATTCCAGAGGCTGTGGCACCGACTCATTGATCGTTATTACGAGGTTGTCTGCCTGTTCCGTCGATAGTCACTTTGGCGCCAACAGTAAAGCCTCGAAGAGAAAATTCAACGTAGGATGTTAAGGCTTCAACTGACAGCCTCCTACCGGATTCACGAAGAAATTCCAGCTAATACAGAGTAAATAGTGTGCCCTCCATCTTGAGCCTCAACATCACTGCTTCAAAAAGCGGTGTGGGAAGATCTGCTTTCAGTTTGTCTTGTGCGAGAAAGTTAGGTGATCCCAACATGCGTGCTCAGCCTTGAGCTCCTCTAGCGACCGGTATACTCGGGCTCCACTCTCCACGAAACTCGGGCCGATCGGCCTTGGCTTGCTGGGCTTACCAATACCAAACCAATGGGAGACAGCAAGGTTCCACGGCATGAATGCGGGGGAGCAATACGGGGATGAGGAAGATGCGCTAAGGATGTGCTAGAGAAGTACTCGTCGACCGTGAGATATTTTCCTCTCTCAAAAGCTCTCAGTGCGTTGATCGGTCTCATGCGAGAGATTCGAAAGGACCGAAGGGCCTCATGATCGCTTCAAGTCCACAGGCTGCTCAGGACCGATGGAGCGAGTCGACTCCACAACACCTTACAGACACTCCAAACAGAGACTTGAAGTCTAGCGATACCAAGCTGTCAAGCACTGCTTGCTATCGTTGTCGCCATCAGAAGGTATATATACTGTCGCTGTGTTATCAAAATTGACTTATCCTGACCTGCACCTCAAAGTTGAAATGCAGCCGTGACCAACCCGTCTGCCTTCGGTGTCAAAAGTTCCGGAGCAATTGTGTATATCCCAGACGTTTTGATCGACGGCGACAAAGGCTGGGGCCCCGACCCTCAAGTCAAGACGTTCATCAAAGTCCAGCAAGTCGCAATGTCCCTACTGTCTGTCGCCGAGACGGGAATGAGGACACGACTCCTCAGAATTTTATGGAGTTCCAGAAATTTCCGGCCGACTCAGACACCATCGAGCGGGCAGAGTCAGCGACACCACAGTCCACCACTCGACAGGCAGAAAGACAGCGTGATAAATCACCGGATGTCTTCGTAGATATCCAGAGTCTTGAGAATTGGGCGAATGTCTCATCTGAGGTAAGAGCTATTGCTCTGCTGTAGGCACAGGCGCAATGGAATTTTTGCGGGATTTCATGTACAGTCTTGTGTTGACCGCTCCTAGATGTATCCTGCGCACTTGCGCCACACCCATCATCCGATGCCAAATGCGAGACTAGATCATGATGTAGATATAATCGACACGAGCATGCCTCCTGTCGCATTAGGTCTTTCATTGTTGGAGATCTACTATGCAAGGATATGCAATGCTCCTGTCCTGTTCTGCAAAGCACTTCTCTTCCAAGACTACTTGGCTGGCGCGATACCTGGATATCTACTCAAGGGATTGTTTGCGAACGCCACACTGTATGTTATTTTCGATTCCGCACTATGGTTTCTTCTCACTTACCTGTATACAGATTTCTCAATCCCGAGAAGGAAGAACCCACCGAATCGATGTTAGCGCCAGAACTAGACGCTCTGAGGATGTATCGAAAACATGGACTGACCTGGGCGAGAACTGCCACCGATGAAGCGATGTGTTCCTTGGTAGCAAACTCTTCGTTAGCTGCTTGTCAAGCGCTCGAAGTCCTACAAATATACTGGTTCGCAGTGGGCAATTCTAAAGCTGGCGATCTCTGTCTTGGTAGGTTGTTGGTCCATGGCACACGTCTCCAGCCTTCATTCGCTCAATACGTGCGGATGTCCTTGCTAACAGCTACGTGCCAAGCTCTGGCACACCGTTTCTGCGCCATCTCTGGCTATGGTCAGCATACCATAGGTACCAGCGTGGACGCAGCTCGTTCGCTTAACTTGGAACTGCAACGGCGCTGCTTCTGGGCGTGCTGGATCTCCGTTTGTGTTGGCGCAGAACCAGCGGCTTATCTCAAGTCGGCGTGGTCGGAGGCATCCATGATTCCACTTCCCGCTAGGATAGTTCCGTCCTTGTCTGGATGGGAAGTAACGCCAACCGAGGCGATGAATGAGAACTGGCGAACAGTCCTGCTCGATTCTGGGGACGACGAAACGATAACAACAGTGGCAGCAGCGGGAATAAAAATGGTTGGAATTTGGTAAGTCGAAGTCCTTGAATATCGCCAAAAAAAAAACAAAAAAAAAAACAACCTGATAGCGTTGGCTAGGGCGAAGATCCAGCTATTCGCTCGGTCGTGCTCAAAAATCCCATCCAAACTGAGGATTGACGAGATGTCGACACTCTCAGACCGCGCAAAGTTAACATACGAAGAGTCCATAACTTCATCCTACCGCTTGGCCCTCGAAAAAGTGGGCAACTCAGCAGATATGCGAGCTTTGGAATTCTTTGACGCTCTTTACCATATATCGCAGATGACTCTACATTCGAAAATTGTGCCGTTCTTCTCCGGTTTCGCAGCCGAACCATCCATACCAGTCGAAGTATTTCGGAACAGCGCAAAGACCATGCTTCATCATGCAGATTTGTATGCAAAGCTCGTGGGTCCTTATTTAGATGGAACTCGTGATGCCACATGCTTGCCCCCACTTCTGGCATTTGGAGCTTTTCTGGCCGCCACGGTTTTTCTTGCAGTTGAGACTTTTGCTGAACGGAGAGATGAGTATTATGAAAGAATTGAGTTTGAGGTTAAAAGGAGGAGAATCGCGGCCCTGAAAGCCACTATCTGCCTGCTAGACAATCTTCGACAATACTGGAAACCATTACAGCCCCCAGTAAGTTTTCCATTTCACTCTTGAATTCAAGAGCTGACTATTGGCACCAAAAGTTTGATAAACTTTCTGCTGCTGTCCAGGCAAGCCCTCACTGGGATTTTTGGACTAGAGAGTCTGATAGGAGATCGATAGACAAAGTCCGGATGAGAACAGAGAGACCCGATGCCTCCGAAGGGAAGTTTAGCTCGAACAATTCATCAACGCTTGCCGCATTCAATACATCGGTACAAGGGGACCATTTCCAGGAGGGATGCAACTTTGGAGATGAGATTTTCCTTCATTCTGGGCTGCAAACTGAGGCTGTAAGAGATTCAGTATCTGAGCCATACCAACCAGCTGCTTTTCAAGTCTCCGATAACAGTGGATTTGAGGACCCTGGAACAAGAACAGGGACCATTCCCTGGTTGCATATCAACAGAGCTGATAATGAGTGGTGGAATCTCCAATTAAATGAGGACGATGACAAGTTGGATGGCCTGGATTGGTTGAATTTCTCGAATAGTGATACCTGGACGTACCTGATATAACAATGGGATTAGGCACTCGATGTGTGGAAAGAGGTCTAAATGTAACCTTTTGACCCAAGTCCATGCTACTGGTCATGGTCAAGTGCTTCTACGCTTCACATATGTCCCTTACCAATCAATAGAGAAACAGAAAAGGTGTGGCCTTCAAGAACGAAATCATCAACAGGCTGAAGATCATGGCTTCTCATACACGTCCTACTACGCGATTATCCATCCCTTCCGTGGTCAGGGTAAGACTTTTTTACCTTTGCACCTTCCACTACCCACAAGCCAAGAACTATTATAACTTTTTAATTATGTAAGCTACTTAATTAAAAGTTAAGTATAATAGAGTTCGAGTACCATACTACTAGGCACTATACAAATATTTATAACATATTTATAAAATACTAATAGATTTATAGTTTCTTTGTTAGGAATACCTAGGGCGGCCTTCTAATAAGCTGGGGGTGACGTTGCGCGACGCCAACGCGCCTCCTTGGCAGCAAAACGCGTCGCGTGTCTCCCCCACTCGTGTTGGGAACTTGGGATACCCTTCAGACATCCATACGAGTACTGCTCAATGCCCTCTCTTCGTAAACAGGCTCGATATATCTCTACAAAGTATCTATCACAGCTTCATGCTACAATAAACTTTCTGGTTCGAAATCGAACTGAAACTTATCCAAGATGTCTTTGCATTCGTCTCCCTCACCCCCGTCCACGCCAAACTCATCGCACAGCCAAGCATCAGATGTCCTCACACCAAGCAGAAAAGTACAAGCTCTGCTTGCAAGATTCGACGACTCTGACTCTGATCTCTCTCCTCCGGATATCCCTAATACCAATGCGAAACCATCACACGTGCAACAGAACCCTCCAATCTTGCCGGTTGACGACGACCCAGAAGAGGAGGATAGTTTGCAGGGAGTGCCTCGATCGCGAATTGCAGCCCGATTGCAAGGAATAGACAGTAATGGCCATGGCCCATTGAGGAATGGGAATGATGAAACGGTCAAGCAAGCTGGCAATGCCACATCAAGCTCGGAGAGTGACGAGTTGATCGAAAACCCTGCCATGAGGAGGAGACTTCTTACCAAACGAAAGAGCAGCCCTGTTCCGAGCACTGAAGTCCACGCCAGATCTGTGTCCCCATTATTCTTTCCCTCGCGCTCAGCAACGCTCCAGGATGCACCAAACAGGGCCATGGACGATTCAGACGCTGGACAATCAGAACCCGGGACAGGCCAGAGCACCTCCAAGTTTCTAGCTCTTGTGCAGAAGCACCGTAAGCAGAGGCTGGAGAAGGAAGCTGAAGAAGTGGCAAAGCAAGCCGCTCGTGCTCAAAAAGTCCAAGGTGTGCAAAAGAAAAGTCGGCTTCAGCGCGGTTCGAGTCCCGCGGATGATTCAGATGAAGACAGCGAACCTTCTGAGCTTGAACGGGGAAAGAAGTTGTCAACTCAAGCTCGCCCTGCTAGAAAGGCTAGTAAGAAAGCTCTCGAGGAGATGAACCGAGAAACGCAACGTATGAGCAGAAATATGCAGCTGGCACATCAAGCAAGGACTAAGAAGAAGATTTCTAAGGAAAGCCTCCTGGCCAGGTTCAACTTTCCGAAACCAAATTCAAGCATAGTTTCAAAAGGATTCGGAGTCCAGCGGCCTAGCACCAGCAGTTCAATCACTGGTTCGGATACTGAGAGAAATAGCACCCATGAAACACCACCGACAAGTCCGATGCAAGGTGATCTGCCGGATGCCACGAGCAAAGAGCCTGCTTTGGGAATGACCTCGGCCCTAGGACAACACACGGGGGGACATATCAAGAGTCTTGACAAGGGCAAAGGACGAGCTATTTCTGAGGAGCTGCTACAGGAACAAGTCTCTGTCCTCAATGTACATTCTTTGTCTGGCCCGAATCCTATATCCAAGCCCACACTTAAGCAAACACTCAAGCAGCGCCACTTGGAGCTTAAATTTGCCAGAGCAATGGATGCAGAGGATTCTGATTCTGATCTTGAGGTTGTGACCTCGAAAGGTGACAAGCGGAAATATGCGGCATTTGAACAGTTGCCTAAGCGCAAGGCGAAAGAGGCACCTTCTCACATTGCTCTCCGATCCCTTGCAAATTTAATGGGTGCTGCAGATCGGAAACACTCAATGAATGCTGCAGAGATGGAAGCTTCCCTCCGCAAAGCAGCCCGTCTTCAAGCACGACAAGAACGGCAACAGAGAATTGACGAGCTCAAAGCGAAAGGAGTGGTGATTCAGACAACTGAAGAGCGCGAGCGAGAAGAGCAAGAAGTTGAAGATATTCTTGAAAGAGCCCGACAAGCAGCTACGGATATTCAGAAGCGTGAACTAGCCCAGGCAAAGAAAGATGGCGTTTACACCAAAGACTACTTAGACGACGACGATGATGACGATGAGAGTGTCCAAAGTGCAGACTTTGAAGATGAAGAAGATTTGGAAGTGTCGGGGGATTCTGAGGAAGAGCAAGATGACGACGACGACGACGACGACGATGATGAAGAGGTGCAAGAAGCTGGAAACAGCCTCGTGAACGCTGAAGCGCATGAAAGCGCTTCAGAAGGTCCATCCTCTCAGGAAGATGAGCCAGAAGACCAAGAGCACCCCGATCTGGATACTACCGACGATCTGGCCAGTACCCTACAAAACAGGAAAAGTCGTGTTAATCGTGTGTTGAGCGATGATGAGGAAGATCAGGGGCTCATTGACACACTCAGATCGCCACAATTGCCTCCTCCAGCAAAGACACCCCAGTCTCTCCTGCGCTCAGGTCGGAAACAGATTCCGGGTCTACAGATGTCCGATGACCTTCCTATTGGTCTCACTCAAGCATTTGCCGCAACAATGGCTGATTCCCAAAGTCAAGATATGGCAGAATCTCAACGGCAAAATAGCCTTGCGATGACAATGGATCTACCATCGCCCAGTATCACAATGATTCCACACCTTCAAAGACTGGACTCTATTGACATCATCACCGATAGTCAACCCGCTTCTCAGACACAGCCTTTGAACCTTGACCTTTCATTTTCAGAGTCACAGCTTGTCCCTCAATCTCCGGCAGTGACACTCGGATTTGCTGGGACACAATATACTCCGTCGCAAGCACAATTTGAACCTACACAAGACAGGGGGTACGTCATGACCCCTTTCGCTGGCAATCGATTTTCTACAGAAACACCTCAACATGCCCCTTCGTACTCAACACTAGATACTCTGATTCTTCCAGCAGATGTTGAAAACAGCCCTATATTGCAACGGAAGTCCAGACTCCGACGAGGCCGAACCAATTTAGATGACTCTGAGGATGAAGATGAAGGTCTGGATAAATCAGCATTCGATCTCATGCGGCAAGCTGCCAAAAGAAAACCCGTGGAAGCTTTCGACAAAGCAAAGTCACATGCTAAAAATGTCGTTGATGAAGCGGCTGAAGAATCCGAGGACGAATACGCAGGGCTAGGTGGAGCAAGTGATGAGGATGTCAATGAAGAAGAAAATGATCATGATCGAGAGATGATCGATGAGGACACTCAGGTCGGGATTGGGGACGAAGCAAAACTCGCCAGACTTTACGCTGATCGTGAACGAGAACAAGACGAGGCCGCTGTCTCAAAGTTAATGAAAGACATCACCACTGGTGCTCTTCGACGGAAGCGAAATCATGATGATCTTGACATCTCGGATGAAGAAGACGCAGCGGTTAGGAGAAGGGAAGCCAAAAGACGAGAATTTGCCAAAATGAGGCGGGAACTCCTCAAGGACGAAGCTGTTGGCAAGATCGCAGAGGATAAGAAAAAGGAAGCCTTCCTTCGAAGTATTGAGGACCGAGATCTCAGCGATGATGACGGTGACCTCGATCAGCCAGACACGCCCTTAGAAGAGGAATCTCAAGAAAAGGATAGTCGACAACAAGCGGACTACGAGCCAGGTGTACACGAAGGAGTTGGAGATGGATTGAGCCAAGCCCATCTAGCCGATCCCAAGGAACCTTTGAGTATTGCGGCACCGTCCAAGCTCAACCAAGCGAGAAGTTCTTTGGGTCGATTTGTCAAGCCTTCAAGTCAGCGACCTGCAACATTGGCCGAAATTCGAGAGTCAGTCTCAATCCTCATTGACGAGCCAGATTCTCAGTCAGGAACAATTGATCTAGGGCTGTCCGATTCCGATGATGAGTCAGAAGCATACGTCAATCTTGATCGTCACCTTCAGATGGCGGAAGCAGATGAGAACGCTAAAGAAGGTGGGGATTTAGGCGATTTCATTGTCGACGATGACCAGCAGTCTCCAGAGGAAATGGCTTTCAAGAAGCCAACGGCACCATATAGTGAAAGCCGCGCGCCCTTCTCAGAACGACGAACGAAGGAACGACCAAACATCATCAATCGTCTAAGCATGCTTCGACAATCTTCATCTTCGTCCAGCTCTTCATCAAGCGCCAAAATGGCATTCTACGGCTCCAACTCCTCGGCAAGCGCATCGTTTGGCAAAATGCCCAGTCTTCTTCGAAGAGCTACAACCAACTCCAGTCTTGGTAGCCTTTCTGGAAAGAACGAGAATGTGTCTGCCACTGGCGTAGTGACGAACAGAAAAGAAAGAGGAAATGCTAATGAGGAAAAGGAGTTCGTCCGAAAAGGGAACGGCGGGAGAAGGAATGCAGTCAACTATCGGCCAACGATGAGGGAGGAGAAAATGAGTCAGCGAGCTGGGATTGCCAAGAAGGCAGCCAGTAAGGGCAAGAAAGCAAGTGGCCTTTTAGGAGGCCTCCTTAAACAAGATAGCTGGGCGTGATGTTTGCATCGGTGAAGCCCGTGGATTATCCTGGATGTTGTCGAATAGATCCGAGAGTTTTACTACTGTGTTAATGTGCCACAACTTTGGGGTAGTATTTTCTAGAAGCGGATTGTATGCGATGGACCTCTCGATACCTACGGTCGTGCATTCTTTTTCAATCTGTTCCACTTGCTCTGGGATCACGCGTGGTCAATTTCAACATCGCCTGTTACACTGGTAGTACCAGGCATATGCCCAAGGAGTATCTGACTTCTCTGGCCATCTGGCACCTCGTAAATGGCGGGCTTAACCCGCCGGACAACCGAGCTTCATCCCGTGTGGCTACACAATAAACACCCCAATTGACACGATTCGATGCTAGCAGGAAGTGGGGGATCCACGGCGACTCATCGGAGCATGGCAGGTCGACTCGTCAATTTCGACGTCTAGGCCTCGCATATAAAACCACCAAGGCGCCCCAACTGAGAGATTCTACTCTAGCGTTAGACACTCTATTTATTATCTGCAAGACACCGACAATGGCGACCGAAATCGACGAGATTCTCAAACGCTACACCGACCCAGCAACGGGCAGTTTCCATGGCGTGAGTTTCGTCGCTATCGATAGCAAGGGTAAGGATTCCCCAGTTCTATTTTTGCTGCCGAGGTCCATCCACAGTCGAAAGCCTAGGCTGAAATAATGCGCTTTTCTGTCCCTTCTGATAGCATAAAAACTAACCTACGTATACTCAGGGAACGATATCTACCGGCGGTCGTTCGGATCCAGAACAGTGGACCGGTCTACAGACGATCCACTGACACTCAATACTCTGACATGGATCGCCAGTCAGACGAAACTGACGGCGTCGGTGTCGGTGATGCAATTGGTCGAGAAGGGCCTGGTTGGGCTGGACGACGATGTGCGAGAGATCATACCTGAACTGAAGAAACAAAAGGTTCTCCTTGGCTTTGAGGGCGACGACGACGCCGCCCCGCATGCTAATGTCGATATCGACGCCATCGCTAAAGGAGGCGCTGCCGGTGGTGTTTCGACCAAGCCAATCGGTAGCCCCATCTTCGAGGATGTTAAAGGGAAGATTACTCTGAGGTACGTCTGACCCGCCCAGCCGTTGTTGGTTGGATAGATCGACGACATTATTTGGTACCGTGTGCTCGCCTTGAAAAGGGAGCTGATCAAGGAATTTTCTCATTTTCTCCACAGACATCTACTCAGCCACTCGAATGGGTTGCCATATGACATCGGCCATCCACTGATACTGAAATACTCAGCCTGGGCGAAGCGAGAGGACAACATGTTCAGCGGCAAGATCGAAGGCTCGATTCACCCTCTTGTGTACCAGCCAGGCACGTCCTGGGCATATGGCCCGGGCCTTGACTTGGCTGGGAAAGTGGTTGAGATTCTCACGGGGAAGGACCTCGACGAGTACGAGCAGGAGAACATCTGGGGACCGCTCGGGGCAAAAAACACCTCCTTTAGGCCCGTGAAGCACTTTGCGCCAAATGCTCCGCCTCCAATGCAGGAGACGGCGTACTGCTCGGAGAACGGCCTGGCGAAAGGCGACTCGCTGTGGAAATTCGAACCGCGCGATGCCATCGGTGGAGCAGGTTTGTACAGCACGCCCAACGACTACATCAAACTACTTTCGGCGCTCTTGCGCGGCGGCGCACCCTTGCTCAAAAAGGAATCTGTTGATATACTCTTCTCTCCCCAACTGGGTCCTGGGAGCGTCCAGGGGCTCCGCAAGTTCATCGTTGGCGATAGCGTCGAGACCAGCTTCTCCCGACTGTGGGCTCCTTCCGATGAAGAATACGCCAATGTGCCGGAAATCCAGCATTCCCTGGTTGGTGCACTCAACACTGAGGACATCCCTGGGCGGAGAAAGAAGGGCACGGTGAACTGGGGTGGCTTGCCGAATTTGTCGTGGTGGATTGATCGTGAGAGCGGCATTGCTGCCACAGTCTTTACTCAGCTCATGCCCCCTGGGGATTCGAATAGTCGCAAGTTGGGCTTGGAATTGGAGGATGCTCTTTACAAAATCTACAGAGGAACAGCATAGATCTTTTAAACGGATACAGAATGATATTGAAATGGAGTCGGATTGCTCCGATATGTACGTTCTATGAGATCTAAGAGTTTTGAATGTAGACTGCTATGCTGGAAACCTCCCTTTCAAGTCCGCTAGTTTCTCTGCCGCCTCCTTCGTTCTAAGTGCGTGACCACCAAGGCCCAATTCGCAGTGAAGTCGCTCCATCTCCTTCCATTTCACGGTTTCGACCAGAAGCTGCTTTCGCTCAGACCATTTCGATAAGCTGCGGTATATGTTTGCCAACACGACACCCGTCAAGCCCTCCTTGAGTAAGAGAGTTTCCAACTTTCCCAGAGCAGATCTCGCTTCTTCGATGGCCCTATCTTTGTGCTCGAACCTTGGCTCCTGGGCTTCGATGTTCTCGTTGAGAAAGACCTTCTCGCAACACTGCACACGCTTGAATGCGTCTCGCATAGCTGTTCGCCTCTCATCACTTCTGCCCCAAAACTCGTTTTTATTCGCTCCTTCGCAAGCCTCGCAATGGCAGACAAAAGCATAGTACATTTGAAGCTTCTGCCTCCTTCTCGTCGCGATTTCGAAGAGGTTCTTGTCATAACTACTGCATACCTCCTTTCCACGCGGTATGTCCCTGATGGCATAGAACATCATTTGACGGCGATCGAAGTTGTACGAGAACTGGACATTTGGAATGCATGAGTGGTTAAACCTGCTGGAGAGGTCGCCGATTGCAGATCCACCTCTCCCATCAGGAGCGAAACTGTCGAGGTTGTAACAATTACTGTAGTAAATGGAAACGACTCGGGGCATGCGTGATTTCTCGGCATCAAAGAGCTTCAGAAACCTCCTTTGACTAGCACGGGGCAGTTTCGAGAACTCGCGTTGAATTGCAGAGTGGTCGTCTTCCTCGTCTTTACAAAGTGAGAACAACGGGTCCTCGCAATGGATCAAAGTCCCGGCTTTGATCTTGCGAACAGCGAACACTGCGAGACCACGATCCATGGTTGATTTGATTTCGAGGTATTGATCTTGAGGACTTGAATGGAGAGCATGGCCTTCGCCTGCCATATCCGCTAGACATCGCTCGTGGGGAAGACGGCTGACATCGGTCTTGGTGGCCGGAGCCGTCTCTGCAGGACCAAATGAACACGTCGTCTTCGTATCAAACAAATTGGCGAAAGGGTCTATGTTTTCTTTATTGTCGGCAGGGACTTCAGTCAAACTTGGCAATACGTTTAACTGTCATCATTGTAAGACCAACCGGGAGCAAGTTGAAGGATGAGGAAGGATATCAAACATTTGCCACGCTTTCTGCCTTCATCTGAGGATGCGCTGGAAGACGACCGTGCTTGCCATTTCTACGCGGTTTCCGCATTTTCCTTCCTTTTGCTTGAACGCTGTCCGAAGTAAGCAAAGTTCACGGTATATGAGAGAGAGGGGAGCGTGGCGTTAGAGAAGAGCGGTATGAGATGCCGGTAGCTCCATGACGTCCATCTTTGCTAGGAATTGACGAAGTTCAATGATGGGAAGTTGTTCACGACCAAGAGAGACGTGTGCAAGGGAAGCTATCTCTTTTATAATCACCGTCGAAAGATAAGGATGTCACTGTGTGGCTGTTCAGATGGCGAGTTTAACTCAATTAGTAACGACTTTCACCAACATAAGCATTTTGTGGAGTGAGCACACATCCGAGAGGGTCAGTCATTGATTCCCGAACACAACTTAGGATTACGATGCCGTGTAGAAGGCCTTGGACGAAGAGATAACCACGCACGGACTCGGAGCTTAATATCCGTTATTTGGATGTCGGTGAGGTCGATATATCCAGAATCCCCGATTCGCTCAGTACAACCGGAAGTGGTTCCAGGCGTCGTACTCTGCATTAGCGGCGTCCCTCCCCCCGTGTAAGTGGCTGATGAACGGAAATCGTAGGAACAAGGGCTGTTTGAGCCCAGATCTCCAGCGAGTTTAAGCTGGACGCCGATAACATCTGACTAATCCAGCACATAGGCTTCACTTTGGGTGCCCCTCCTCCCATCCGCTACTGCTTGATTCCCAGCGTTCATAGACGCTCCACGGTTGAGTTACCAAATCGCTCATCATGGCCGTCGATCCATCATGAGATAACGAACGAGATTCAATGGCGGAAGTCGGCCTCATTGGGACGATTATTGGCATAGCCAGTGTAGGAGTCAAGCTGTCCATCACACTGTACACCTTCTCCGAGACAGTGTCAACAGCCCATGCGGAGATCAAAAATGTCGCACGAGATGTATCTCTCACCTCTGCCGTACTCGAAGAACTCGGAGCCAGTCTTCACCAAGATGACGAGGCGAAACTGTACTCGGGATCTGCATTGCGAACCGCGAAAGATGTGGTCAAGGAGTGCGAGGCTGTCTTCAATGATATTAATATAGTCATGGGGAAGGCCATTGATACCGCATCCAAAAGAGGCATCAAAAAGGGCAAGATAGCTTTATCGGCGATAGAAAAGTTGAAATGGCCGTTCCTTCAGCCGAAGATGGAAATGTTAAGGGGAAATCTAGAGAGACTAAAGAGCACTCTCGTACTAATGTTGAACGTTTTGACCTACGCCAGGGATTTGAGGGCCAAGTAAGATCCCGAGGCCTGATTATATCCTATCGTTAACTTGATCTAGGAAGGAAACCTCGCCAAAAGAAGATGCCGGGTATCAGAAATTGCTCCTTGAAAATTTGCTGCGTGCAAATCAAGAGGCAACCAGGAACTATGAGGTTCTTTTGAAAACCATCGGGTCTCAAATCGATAGCAACAGCTTAGGACAAAGCCGGTCTTTAGAGTCCGAGGCCTCAACCTTGACGGATCAAGACAAGATACCAGGGTCGGCACCATTCATCTCCCTTGCGAAACAGCCCGCTTTGGACAAGGACTTGCTTTCATCAAGCATCGTACAGGCTACTACCGAGAAATCACGATCACATATTGAGTCAACGGTCAGAGCTTGCATTGCCAGCATTGAGGACGCTCTTCTCAGATTCGAGCAATCAGGTACAATCAGCAAAGAAGATGCACGCATCGACGTCCACATTGAAGTACAGAAAGACAATGTACAGCTCTTTGGAGACTCTCAAGCGCTCCCCAATCATTGGAAAGTGGTGTCGATAGTCCGAAAGAATGAACAAGCGTCGCCTCAAGTGTTAGACATGCTTGCGGGCAAATCATCTGAGTTCGTGCCTGGTGGTCTGGAAGAGGTCTATGATCCACATATCCCGAATTCTCTAAACAACAGTTCGATACACTACCAAACAACAGCCGCGCTGCAGGCGCAAATTGACCAAACTGCTGGCGTGATGCGCGACAACATACACAACGCAATGCTAAGAGGTGAAAGGTTGGATAACCTACAAGATAAAACTGCGAATCTGGCTGTATCAGCCCAAGGGTTTGGTCGCGGTGCAAACAGGGTGAGATCAGGGACCCCGTGGTTTATCAAGGCCTGGAACTCTCTTCCCTCTACTGAGGATGCCGTCAATTCCATTCAGAATTCCCTCCCTTCGCCAGCCGCCACAATGGCTTCCGTTCGGCAGTAAGTCAGCCGTCAATGTCGATTTTAACATACTAACGAAAGACATAGAACACTGCAAGGCACGGGACTGTTCTTGGGTGTAGAGGCGGAGACTGAGAATGTAGATACTGTCCTGGAGTACAAAAACACGAGACCTAAAGAATCGCCTACCAAAGAGCACGACCCAGAGGTGCCTCGGCGGTCTACAAGAACCCCGACATTCGATGACTTCCTATCACCTCTCTCCCCAGGTCGCAGGCTGGACTCTGTCTCAGACTCATTTCCTTCCGCTGTATCAGGCGAGCCGCCTCTCAAACAGGACACTTACGATAGCCTACGTGAAGCAGACGAGAACAACGAGGCCCTGGAAGACCCGGCTGATGCTGTCATTCAGCTATTGACTGAATGGACGACGGTTTTTGATGACGAAAGCTCTCGGTGACAGTATGAGCCCAGAGGTCATGGGCGACAAGCATTTCAGGGCTCAAACGAATCGGCACGTTAGGGGCACGTGAACACCCGAGCACAGGGCTCCACTGCATTGCTTCCACATTCGTCTCGCGTACCAACAGGGTGAAGAGCGATATCCTAACGAGGAAGAGAAAGGCTACAGGGCAAGAAAATAGGCCGAAACCATACAATCAGCCGAGACCACCAATCAAAAGCTACGATTGGGAGTCAGGGAAAAAGAACAATGGCAGCATCTGAGAAACGATACTGGTAGTTCAGGGTGGACCAGATGGTCCATACTCTCGAGCTATCTAGCAATTGCAGCTACTCGCCTTTGCACTTGCGCGCAACTTATCCAGATCCTCATTATCCTTCTTACTCGAGGTCGGCAGGCGCATGCCGATCTTCGCGATCGGCTTCTCATCGACAAAAGTATCGACCTTGTCCGGGTAGAAGCACAACAGGCCTGCAACCTGCACACTCTCATGGGTGGGGTTCGGATACCACCAGACGACATCACTATGCTCCTTCCCATTGATGACCGCGCTGTAATAGCTCGCCTGGCCCTTGTAAGGGCAGCCGGTCTTGGTCTCGCTGGGCTTCAGATACTGCCAGTTGACGGCCGTGCGTGGCAGATACCAGCGGCCGGGGAAATTGGTTTCCCAGAGCGACTGCACACCGCCCTCGTCTCCGGTGTCGGCGACGACGACGCCGTCAATCTCGACTCGCACTTTTCTTCCAGACGGGAGGATGTCGACCCGGTGGAAGGGGTCCTTCGGGTGGTACAGCACGGGCGCCTGCTCCTCGTACCACGCGTCCAGCGCCTTGAACTCGATCTTGACGAACCCCGCCAGCTCCGAGTTGAACGAGTCCGGCACGAGCAGCGCCGAGACCGATTTCTCAGACCCTTCCACGCTCAGCTCCGAGGTTGACTGCTGGATCCCTGAGATGGGCTTGTCGTCCGTGAACGTCGCCGTGGGCAGGAAGTCGGCCTTCGGGATCCAATAGTAAGGGAAGAACTTGTGTTCCCAGACCAGCTTCGCACCCGTTGTGTCGAAGATCCATTTCCCGTCCAGCAGGCCGCGGACGCGCTTGTCCGTCGACACGATCTTTGGGCGGAATTCTTCTTGCGCGTGGAAGAGCTTCGACCCGAGATCTGCGAGGCTTTGAAGGAAGAGAAGAGCCGAGGGTTAGCTGAAGATACATCCATAGGAAGAGAGACTGGGGATAGCAAAAGGCAGGTTCTTCTTACTTGGACATTTTTCGTAGCTGTGAGACTGTCCCAAATCTTCCGAGAGCAAGGTTTCGTGGTAAGATCGAGATTCCTCGGGTGGTGGTACAGTTCAGTGCCAGCTTCCAAATTTCCCTTTCCAAGATTATTGTTTGTTCTCTACCGCGAGTGCTCGGTTCCGAGAGTAATGCGTACCTAGCTACGCCAGGCCAGGATAGATGTAAGATAGATTTTGGGTTCTACACCCGGGGAATCGATGGCGAGTGAATGACCAACTCTACACAGAATATCAGCCCAATTAGTCAGAAATTCCTCCTCCGCGGGCGTTTATACGCCCGGACACCGGCGGCTTGACAACGACGTAATGAGTAAGATATGGTTTTCCTGGCCACCGAGTCGCGGCGCGGACGTGAAATGACAACAAGTGGCTACTAATCAGAGAAGCAGAATGAGGAAGGGAAAGAGAGTGTGAGAGAAGTCTTGGATTACATATAGTACGGACTCCATATTAAGGTCAGCCTAAGACTGACGTGCTCTGTGGAGCGAATTGCGGGGAGACTGTTTGGGCTCCTTGGTGGCGGGCGTTCCTCAATCCTCGCCCCGTGATGGGCTTTTGTAGAATCTTCCCTTTCGGGTGATTGGGGATTCGTGCAGACGATTTTGGATCTGCGGTGTAAGGGTGAGTCGTACCGATGTTGGGACTCAAAACTACTCCCCACTCGTCAACCAACTGCTTTTCCGCTGATGAGTCGACATCCAACCCGATCCGTGTGGTATCAGGCTCAACTATTGTTCCGTTTAGTCGACCGATGCACTTCTCAATCGATCCTTTCCTTCCAACCTGTTGGCAATTTGGTTCCCTGAACTCAGAACTGCCAGTATTTAGATCCCTCCAAGAGGAACCGGTCCGCCTGGATTGCCCCTGTAATCTTCACTCAGTTGCCGGGTTGTTCCCTTCTCGCCACTGTAGTCTCGGCTATCGATGTGGCTGAGAACACTGCCCCGACGAACAGCATTGCTGACGCGACGCTCATGCTCACCAGTAGCTTCATACTCTATCAACACCTCGCCATTCTTGCCATAACGACGAGGTTCATGTTTCGCTGTCCAAACAACACTGAAAATGTTCTTTGTCTTCTGGAAAATGGTATCCATTTCCTCGAGCGAGCGATAGGCTGTCTCCGGGTAGAAGAAATAGACGACCGGAAAGATGAAGGCGTTAATGACCGCGAAGATGATGTACGTCTTGTATCCGATGGAGCTGAAGCTCACAGGCGTTATCATGACCACCATGAAATTGAAGGCCCAGTTTGCCGACGTCGATAAAGCGTTGGCCTTTGCTCGAATTCGAAGTGGTACTATCTCGGCTGGATAAAGCCAGGTCATACCTGAATGACGCTGTTAGAGGCGCCAAGGAAATCAACATGACTTGGACACTCACCGAGCCAGCCGATAGCGAAGAATGTGTTGAAAACGAACAAAAATGCCGCAGCCACAATACCGGGGCCACTTCCGCCGATTTTAGTCATTACGGCAAGTATGATCATCGACGCTGACATGCCTGCTGCGCCGAAGAGCATAAGTTTAC
This sequence comes from Exophiala aquamarina CBS 119918, assembly GCF_000709125.1. Taxonomy (NCBI): domain Eukaryota; kingdom Fungi; phylum Ascomycota; class Eurotiomycetes; order Chaetothyriales; family Herpotrichiellaceae; genus Exophiala; species Exophiala aquamarina. The sequence continues at coordinate 303,108 of NW_013550587.1, forward strand.
GACGTCCAACCTTTTCAATAATGAAAACGGCAATCCACGAGGCCAAAAAATACTCGGTGCCGTTGCATGCCGCCAGGATTCGAGAGATAAATGGTGTGAGTCCAATTTCGTTCTCGTAAATTGTAGCCGCATAATAAGTGACTGTAGATAGGGAAATGTTAGTTCAGATTGTACACAAGGGAGCCAAATCGAGTGACATGTGCTTAGGCCGAACACAGTTGGTGGACTTACTGAGATTGATTCCAGAAATCTGTTGGAACACTTGATTAACGTAGGCAAGTGCAACACGGTGAAAATGGCGATCTTCATCCATAGTGAAAAGATCCTTGAACCTTGTTTCTTTCGCTTCGAGCACGGTGTCCTTAATCGCCGCGAACTCAGATAGAACTCTTTTGTCTTCAGCTGACCTGTCTGATAGTGCTGCGAGGACCTGCAACGCCTCATCTTCATGGCCCTTGAATATAAGCCATCTATGACGACATCAGTGATTTGCCCCGGGACGAACGCAAGGAAATGGACATACCTTGGTGATTCAGGCAGTTCGAGAATGAACAGAAGAATTATCAGCGCAAAGAAAACTTGGAAGCCAATTGGGAAACGCCATGAAACCTCTGAGTTCAAGAACGAAAACCCGAAATCAATCCAGTAACTGATCATAATACCTGTGTATAGACCAGTTAGCGCGACGAAATCATGCTATCACAATACAGCGTCAATCAGAATCAGCAGCAGAATTTGAGACACAAACCTCCAGTGATCAATGCACCTTCAACCATGACCAGTTGACCTCTACGATGCGACTTTGAGCATTCAGATTGCCAGGTAGGAACGGTTGAGGTATTCAGCCCATTACCCCATCCAGTAATGATTCGACCAACAATGAAATGGGGCAGACTGAATGCTGAACATTGAAGGGCAGCTCCAACAACCATGATAGCGGATCCTGTAAAGATCGTTTTGCGTCGACCTAGCCAGTCCCCAATCCATATGCAACTGATAGCGCCACAAAAGCAACCAACGTTATACGATGCGACGGATATTCCCTGAATGGTGGATCGATGCGCAGCTTGACTTGGTGTGAGACCTGCCGTCCCAGCTGACGTGGTATCAATCTCGGGAAAAACCTTGGTGAATGAGGGCAAGGTTAAAAGCCCACCCATCACACCTTGATCATAGCCAAAAAGCCTGCTCCTAGTTAGATACCACTGAATGGATTGAATTGAATGAGAATCAACTTACAGGAAGTCTATACCGGCAATCATGCCAACCGCAACATTTAGATTGGTGCCACGGAGGCCCAGATATCGGTGGTTGAAGAGCTTCATGGCTGATAGTAGACTTCACTTGTTATCCAAGCTCGACATCTGGGTGAAAAGTTGAGATGTCCATGGGTAGAAATAAAGACTTATGTATTCTATGTCGAGAGCATGGTTGGTTCGAAATCTAGGGGCCTGCCGGACAATGTGGAGCAATGAGCAGATTCTGCTCAAGGATTGCTTTCAAAGGCCGAGGGAGACGATCGCTTGACGCCATGATGCCTTAGTTTACACACAGGAATACATTCGAATCTCCAGTGGTAATAGCGGGGAGGAGAAGCTTTTGTGGAGAGGGCGATCAGTGTGTCATATAAGCGGCTGGCCCTTCAAGATTCAACGTCAGGAAGGTTTTCGCACAAAGGCGGGTTACCTAGAGTAGAAATTCCTCGTGGATGCGGTCACAAGCTGGTAGATGAGACTCCACTCAGGGTGTGCCCATATTATTTCCGGATGCCCACATCCCGTCATAAGACAATGTTCTACTCATCAGTCTATCGCTGAGTATGGATATCAGAAGAAATACCGCGGGGAGTCAACGGCAAGATTCTGATATGCACAAGCGTCCATTGCTGATTAGACATCACCTACCTACAAGCACGTGGATTTCAAGATCCACTTATACCTAGTATTGTAAATACCAAGACACCAGTTGTTCGGTTAAGACTTCGGCTGGAAGTCTTGTTATGAGGCTAAGATCTATGATCGATTGTCGGTGAGTCATCCAAAATCGATTAACTCTAGATCCTCGAAATACAGCGATGCCATTTCCGACAAGGCAGTATCTAGAGGGCTCTTTTCAATGGCTCCTAGCGTACCATTTGGATGTTTTACTGGTCAGACGCAATTGAAACCTCGGGCCACAGGTAGGGTGGATGTTTGTGAATCTCGAGGGTCGGAAGGGGGATAGGGATGCGAAAATCCAAGGCCTCATTCATTACAGCTGCCCGTTTGACCCTTGCGTCATCGGGTATTGGTCGACCGAATTCCCGGGACCGCCTAAATAGGAAGTCCGAGCGCGACAGCGATAACAAGCAAGATGTACCCTCGAAAGTAAGCAGCAGCCTTGGATAATACATCTAGGCGCGGAATTGGCGAGCCCTGGGGTTGGTATCCTCTGCTGGTTCGATGTTGGAACTACACGGCTCTTGATTTCCGCCTCCGTGTTGCACTTTAGTCGTCAGGCGCGGGGTTCTCTTCAGTGTGATTATTGATTGTCTTCGTGACGTCAATATTTCAAAGGGCCGACCATTGATGACAATCATCTACGGCTGCGACGAAGCCTTTTCGACAAGCCATTCGACCACAAGTCCAATATCCTCGGTGACCGTCAAAACCCGCGCGACTTTTGGCTTCAAAGCAGTGTCATCAGAGCCACTAGCTTGAACACCTTGAAGCGACCTGACTTCGATTGATCCTCCGCTACATACCTCGAAAGAAAGAAAAACAAATGGCTTCTGCCTGTTCCTAGAGACAGTGCCTCTCAATGGAATAAATATGTCGAGTCTTGCTCGTGAAGGATCAGAAATGATGTCCAGACTTATATCCACTGGGAGCGTCTCCTTATCAATTGCGTCAGCGTTCTGTTGCGTTGAATTCTGGAAACTATGTCTTCCATTTCTGATATTGCTGCGTTTTAAGGGGCGTTGATGAATTTGCAATACCTTCGCACTGCCCGCGGGAGGTACCATATCCTCAGATGCAGTGGTGGGGTAAGATGGAAATTCCACAAGACTCTGAAGGATGCTCCATAGTAGAGCGTATTGGCGGAGCACAGGAAGTGCAGCGGCAAGCTGTCTAGGGTGGTTGAACTTCAAAGTCCTGACCGGAAAACACCACAGAGGGGCTCCGTTTTGGGCTGAATGCAAAGCATATGAGTGGCGTCGAAACCCACTTCTATCCGTTGCATTCGCTATGGGCAAGTCCCGTGGCCATCTTTCCCCAGTATGCTCGCCCGGGTCAGTTGATCTGCCTCTGTTGCAGTAATCCTGTAATGCCTGTTGATAGGTAACTGTCGATTCTTGATCAAGATCCAGCATAGCAAATCCCATTCTAAGGCCTGCAGCAGCGTTCAGGGGCAGATAAATTTGGGGAAATAATGAGCAGATAAAGTGCATGCTGAGCATGGAGGGTAAAGAGTTGCCTGGATTTTCCATGGCAACATCATCTGAAGTTGTTCCGGAAGGGTCTTTAGGTTCACCACTATCCAAGGTGGGATCCTGCCATTCGGGCATCAAAGTGTCAGAATCAGCTTCTAGGATCGACGCTGCTTGGGTCTGTTCGGAGAGCACTTGATCGGAAACCCAATTGGCTGGCAAGAGAGTGGGTGTTGTGTCTGACTCGCAGGATATTTGGACGGTGTATAGATCTCGAGGGTCTATCTGTATAGAGTCATCGCTCGAGTCTGATTCCGGGTCATGCCTCCGAGTCCAATAGTCCAGGGATAGCCCTAGTTTTGAACCACGATCTAAGAAAGGCCTGCCAATTGCACCTCGTCTCTGATGGCTTTGAGTAGCATGCCAGTTCAATTTCTGTTTCTCAGCATTCCATATTAGTTGGAAGGCATGGTATAAGTTATTGACAGCACTGAAACACGGTGCCCCGTTTTCGATCTGGTCAATTTGGCGCAAATAGTGTAGGTTGGACTCGAAAGAGGAGAGACTGGTCCATGGTAAGGATGGTTCAGCAAATTGCGACCAAGCCAAGTTCTCCTTAAGAACTTTGGTGCCGCCTTCTTGCAACTGGGGCTCGTCATTTTCAGAGGTACTCAACTTGAGGCTGACATCTTTTACGACATCTCGACTCAAGGCCTCGAAATTGAGCTCGAGGTCAACAGCATTACCTGCAATAGTGAGGTTGTCGTCATCCCAAAGCGTATTGAACCCTTGAAGTTGAGCCATGCGCTCCACGCCTTCCCTTGTGACACCTCGCCCTGCCACACGAGTCTTGAGTAGATTGGCAACCCAATGGGCCCGTTGGAATCTTTCAACTTCCGGATTCACAGGAGTGAAGCCTCCCCGACCGGGCGGGTCATGGCCATTCGTTGATATTCCCAAACCATCGGCCCCCGCTCCCAATGGAGTCAAACCTGTAGGGCCAAGGGTTGCCATCAGGGCCGCGGCAGGTGAGGTCAAGTTCAGGAGATCATCGTGAAGGGCAGTTGTGGTGAGCGGAGTCGATGAGGGCTGTGAGGACACACTGACATGATGGGTATGGCCATGGATTGAAGCAGGCGTCTTCACAGCCGGCGATTTATGAGCAAAGGGACGATTGGTCGTGGATGCAGTGCCTGGGCGAGGTGAAGCCATCGGTCGGTTGGGTGTCGAGAGATGAGGTTTAGGGGTGGAGACAGTCTGGGAGCGAGTAGGGGTTGCCATGGTTCGAATTTTGAACTGATATCATCTGACTGGCTCTGTGTGAGGGAGGATTAGGGATTGGTGGTTGGTGGGAGCGCCTGCTGGTTAGTGACACCACGCGCCAGAAACAGGATACGGACGCGTTTCATGGAGTGGAAGTCAGAGAGAGCGATGGCTATACCTTGACGTCACGTTCTTGATACATCACGTACCTAGATCTGATATCCTAGGAATTGTTCTCGTAATGTTCATTCGGACTGAAGATTCCATGGACTGGAGAAATCGATATTAGAAAGACCCCAGCGCACTAGTGAGACACTTAACCGAATCTAACCTATCTGGGAAGCTCAGCCGAGTCACTCTCAACAAGCCGACCGCGATATCCATGCCAATGTTGGAAATGTTGGCAGCTCCAAACGCCCACTGATCCAGTAAATGCGATGACCGTCTCTGCTATGATTTCATCGAAGGCTCCGCAGTGTCTCGAATTGCATGGCCGTTGCCAGATGGCTCAATTTTCCATTCACTGCCTCGAAGGGTTTCCCACAACTCCCCGGACGGAGTCGAGTCGTCCTCAGCCTCGGACAGGGCATGCATGGATCGTGCCAAAGAGCATCACTGCCGCTCCCTGAATGATCGGACCTACTTCATTCTAGGTTCCAAAGTGCCAGAAGACTCGGGCAAGCCACAGTTACTGACTCGTGCCATCCAAGTTTACCAAAATCACTGCGTGGGCCAGTAAAACACACAGGTTTCATGCCTCCACCATCGTTCGAGGTTTCTGCCTTGCTGATGGCCGATTCAATGTTTCGCCCAGCTCTTCCAAAAGGAAAGATTGCCCTACCAAGCTTGCCAAGGGTCTCGAACACGAATCCAGCTGAATAACGCAAGCCAACTCTTGACAAAAAGAGAATGCCCAGCCATCCGGCTTGAAGCTTCAGGCTGTGTAGCCATCTTGACATGAGGCTATATGAACCAGCGGTTGACCGCCTTTTCTAACTCTACTCATCCCCCAGCGGCATCTTCCCTTTCAACTTGTAAGGCTTTCTTCTTTGCCTTATACAATCACCGTAACATGGCCTCTGTATCTTTCAAGAACAAGGTCCGCTTCGACCACCACAGTATTTGCAAGCTCCCATATAATCTTGAGATCGGTGCAACTCATAAAGGAGTGCTCGAAGTTAAGAGATACCTCAAGCATTTTGACTACGCCGAATCAAAGTCTTTCAAGGTCGATAGCACTTTTGACGATGCAACCCGCACGGCTTTGCGCAGATTCCAATCTTGGTTTACCCTTGACGAGACTGGACTCTTCGATGGACCAACAAAGGCAGCGTTGACCGCAGCCCGTTGTGCACACAGCCGTGCCAATCCACTCGCGGCAAATACAATCAGCAAGTGGAACAAGAAGAATCTGACCTATGCATACGGACCGTTGTCAAAAGATCTTCCAGCAAACGTCTGCAAGGCAGCTGTTCGGCGCGCATTTGATACTTGGCAGAATGCTGGAGTAGGCCTTCGCTTTATCGAGGCTAGTGCTGGGGCAACCCCAGACATTTCTATCGACTGGCGGGATGCACTTGACGCAGACCTGCTCGCACTCGATCCCGATGGGAATGGCATGGTCGGTGGCACTCTTGCCCACGCTGATTTCCCAGGCAGTGGATCCATCATTGTTGAAAACGGCACTCCGCCTTTACCACTTCACTTTGATGACGAGGAGCACATATGGGTGGACGGAGCGGTCCCCAATGCATTTGATATTGAAACAGTCGCCCTCCACGAAATTGGACATACCCTTGGGCTGTTGCACTCGGACGATCCCAATGCAATCATGGCGCCGACAGTGGCAGACAATGTGACCAAACGTAGGCTTGGGCGGGACGACTTGGTTGGCATTAGAAGACTCTATGGTTCGGCTTGATGCATGCATGACTGGCGGCATGTTTACATTTGATACATGCCGCAGTTTCACACCCGGATGCGACGACCGCGTTGTCGCTGCTGGGAGGTGGTGGAAAGTGAGTGAAATTGGGAATTTTGGACGGTTGCTTTCGGGCCAGACATGCAAGAAATACTGTAGTCGAAAGTATAACGTACCTTCAATTGCAAATTGAACCTTGGCTAAGCTTTCAGGCAATACGTTCATCGTAGGCTGTCAGCTACATATAACCGTGCTCCCGCTAGTTCAGTCGCAAGGCTGAGCTTGTCCAGGATATAACATCATACGTCATTGGCTTCTCCGCCTGGAGAAATATCGCAAGTCGACCTCGTGTGAAAGACTGAAAGACTCGGAGGCCATCTATGTCCCGCCCAGCCTGCGCACCATCTTAACGCACCTCTAGCAACATTCCGCATGCTCTGTCTGGTATAATCAAGTCTGCACACAGCTTGTCATGTCTCTCACATCCAACACCATGCGACTGTCGCGTCAGCTGCCACGGCTTGCCCTCCACCTTCGAGGCGTGTCCACACTTACCAACAATCCGCATATCGTAAGTGGAATCTGTAAAGCCTCCTGGCCTAGACCGTCATTGACCTTGCTGTTAGCATGTCTTCCAGAATCCAAACGGAGGACCCTCGCACCTTCTCTCGCTGCTAGCCACTGACCCCCCAACACCTTCTCTGGCAATAGGCTCCTCAAGCCAACTCCCCCCGACGGCTTCTTCCTTCGCCGAGAATCCCAGCTTCCTTCCTCTCCTGCACTCTGTTATTGCTGAAAATGCTTCTTCCGACCCAATGATACAGTCTCAAGCTGCAGTGATGATCTCCTCTTCTGGGACGAACCTCTTTCAACCTAAACGCAGACAGGAGACCGGTGGCTTTGGTGCCAGTGACCAAGGCGGGTATGGCGGTGGAGGCAGAGGTGGCTGGGTCCATGTCTCTGACCTCCGCCACATACCCGACTTTGGTCGAATAGCAGAGCCTGAAGACATCTTTGGGAGTGTTGAAGTCGATGGCGATGGCCAATTTGTTGATGGCACTGGAAGATATCAGGAGAGTGGTACATACAGGATCTGCACAAATGACGGCATTCTTGGCCTCAGCGACTTTATGAGAGCAAAATTGGTCGAAAGATTGAAGCTCGAAGAAGCCGCCCAAAAGAATAAATCTTGAAGCTCCCGAGACAGCTGCAAGGTTCGGATGCAATCGCTCTTTGCAGACGCTGACAGTGCTTTACGCAACTCCTCCCTCGCAGCACCAGGCAGGATTTGTGGTCCTATATGTGGTCCTCATATGCCCAGTTTCCAATAACATCAGCTACAGTCGTTCTGGCTGAGAGCGCGTCGAGACTAGTTTGGGTGCAGAGATTTTTGATGCTCTGGAATAGCAACAACGCCTGACCAGTGGCCGTCCTAGTCCAAGTCGATACCTTGGCGACACTCATACTAGTAAAGCAAGGAACAGAGTGCAGCGGCAAGGCCTTTGGTGTTATCGTGCAGTCCTTCTTGCACTTCAGGGCTGGTCTGTCGGCTTGGTCGTGTATTACATACTGGCAGAGCAGCTCCTACTTCACTTTAGGCAGACTGCGGTGGTTTTTTGGTGTCTCACAGTCTCGGATCTGACTCATCGTTCGCGGTCGAATATGCGTTTCGTCCGAGTATAGACTCTGAAGAAGAGGCCAACCCTGGCAGCAGTTGCACATGTGCACCACCACATGTGTGAATGCTAAACAAGGCTGTCATAAAACAGTCTCGTCACGTCCCGACAAAGCTTCCGGGCACAAAACGGTAAAGTCTGTTCGATCTGCCCACGTTAATTCACCTTCCGTTCCATAAAATCACTTCAAATACCGAGACCTACCACGGAGCTGCTGGGAATACTCGACCGTGTTTGCGAGCTTGGTTCAGCACTGGATTTCGCCGGATCCTTTGTGGGCAGATGAGCCCTCGCATTCACATAACCTGAGCATCGGCTTCACCCATCACCTGAGCGAGGCGTTCCGCAATACTACCAGTGTAATAGCCCTTGGCCTACGTGACTGCTAAGCCTATAGTGTCTATAGCTATAGGCGTAAGAATATCCTGTCCTGCTCCTATCATGAATCCATTGATCTTCTCTACCCGGTACTGCACTAGGCTTGCTCTGGTAAGAGCCTTATGGGTCCATTTACATCGCCACAGGTCGTAGGTCCGCGCCATGCCTCCAACCCTTGTCTCGCATCTACAGTAGGATGTAGTTTCCCTCCCCGCCTCTTTTGATCCGCTGGTCTAGCTTTGGCATTCGACGCAGAAGGCCTTTGCCGTAGAATTTTACATTGCTCTGACACTTCGAAGTTGCGCTAGACATGGATGAACTTATGTACGGTGGAGTACTACGTGCATCTATCTATTCGAAGGTGGACTGGAGTTGCTCCACTCGCCCTATCAGCACGCCAATCCACCAATCCACCAATCCACCAATCCCCAATTGTAGGGGCGTGTCCTCTTTAACCACTGTATGTGTCTCTATAGCCGCCCAGGGTGGTTGGCTGCTGCAGCATACCAACGTAGCATGGCCCCAAACCCAGCCTCATCAGCTGGCGGCTACTCGGATGAGCATGTGGTTGAATGCCGTGAAACTCTACAAATATAGAGTTCGCTTCACCAGTAACCTTCAGCTCAAAGCTCAAGTTGCTGTCTTGCAGGACAGGTTTGTTTTTTCGATATTGAGACCCCCAAAGCCTTGTGAGAGCACTCACGAGCACCCCTTCTTATTGTTATGAACTCCGAAGCCGAAACAGGAGAGTTCCCTGATCATCCGGAGCTCGCAGGGGAAATCGATAAGAATATACTAGCATGTATGTCTCTACCGAACCCCTACTTAACGGCTCTTGTTAGATCCTAGCAACTAACGAGTTTTGTATGGCAGGTTTGGGCGATGGTTCCAGGATAATAGGCGTACAAGGCTCTGGGGCAAGTTACTGGACAAGAACTGCTCGTCTCGATGTCGTGTTCCCTGATGACCCTGAACGAGAGCAGTCGTTCTTCCTGAAGGTTGAGAAACCTGGATTTCACGTCGATCCACGCGATGGTGAAAAGAGAGGCACTGACGTGAACATTAGGTCGCCGAGGGTGAGATTGGCAAAGGCATGATGCACGGTGAATACGAATCAATGAAAGCCATTGCCAAATACAGTCTTGATTTTGTACCGCACCCCATTGCCTGGGGCACGTTTGCATCCGATCCGAACTTGCATTTCATGATTGAGCAGTTCAGGGAAATGGACCGAGAGGTCCCGGACATGGACCCGACGTGTTCGGCACTAGCAGAAATGCATCTGCAGTCGCACTCAGCGAAGATCAAAAGATTCGGCTTCGACATTACCACATACAACGGGCGCCTGGCTCAGGACAACGCGTGGACCGAGAAATGGGAAGACTTTTTCGTCCAGCAGCTGCAGGGCATGCTCGCACAGGAAATCGAGTCCCAGGGTCCACAGACAGATGAAATGCAGGCGCTGCTGCAAGAGATCTTCGACAGGGTCATTCCACGCCTTCTGCGGCCCATGGAGACCGACGGCCATCGAATCACCCCAACATTGATTCACGGCGACTTCTGGCACGGCAATGTGTCTACGGATGTGGACACGGGAAACCCGGTCACCTACGACGCCAGCTCGTTCTGGGGCCACAATGAGTACGACATCCGCACCATGACCAAGCGCGCCAGGTACAAGTTTGGCCCAACCTGGCAGCGCGAATACCTCAGGCATTACCCGGCCGCTTATCCGCAGGAAGACTTTGAGGCGAGGAGCGAGTTATATATTCTGAGATCCAAGGTCCATGACTCTGCCCTGTTTTCCAACAACTCCAAGTTTCGGGATATCTTGATCCAGCATGCGAGATCGCTAGTGGACACGTATAGTGAGGGTTATGAGGGGTGGCTTGCGAGATCTAAGGAAAATCCGAGCCCCAAGGAAGCGTAGGACAAGCTTAGGCTTAAAATTACGCTTTAAAACGGGTTGACAGTCTTCAAAGCTATGTCCAATATTATTTGCACAGTCTGTTTAGTTTCCTTCCAATAGAACTCATGCTTCATACCCCCCACCAACCTTCGAGGCGCTGGCCACTTTTATTTTCTTTCTTTGCTTGCGCTTGCGAATTTGCTGTCCAAACGCGTACCGCATCTCCCGCCCTGCAAGGATACAGAAGCCACCCAGGAGAAAGGCCGCCACTGCCAACACACCGATCAACGTTGCAACACTGAACCATGCACTCACGTCACCAAATGCATCCCATCTGGGTCGAGCTTGCAGGCCTACCTGCATACTCTCTAGAATCAGACCCCATATTCCGAAGATGAAAAGCAACGGCGCGAAATATTTCGCAAAGTATTCGGTATACTGCCAGTAGACCTTGCGGAAGTACCAGCGTCTCAACAACATTTTGGCCCAGAAATTGAGCCGTGTGAGTCGAAGCTCGCCATACTGATATCTGCCGGACACCTGCAAGTCCTCGATGGCCCTGAAGCCCTGTATGAACGCCGCCCAGGTTTCAATGTCAAGCCCTTGTGGGACGAGACCCTCGTGTTGTGCGATTCGCAGGTCTGACTCGTGCTGGATGAGGAATGTGTACGTCCGTACGTATCCCAAAGCAGCCTGTAATATTTGTCTGATGCGACGTCGATCCTGATCTGACGCTGCTTTGCTTGAGAACACAAGGTACGACCAGAAGGCGTGAGAAAGGAGGTAGGCTGGCAATGGCTTGACAAAGACCCTGTTGCTAATCCATACGAGATGTAGCTCTGGATCCTCGGCGATAACGATAGTCCGCCCTCGAACGCCCTGGACGTGCAGAGCGGAGACATGTGCACTGAACGGTGCCGCGAGGACCCAGAGCCAAGGAGACATCTGATCAAGCAATGGAGTCAGGAGCTCTTTTTCCACGAATGGTACAACCACGCTATTTTCGAGGGAGATCAGTGGGTGCTTTGGAAGATATTGCCGCTGTGATTTTGAAACCAGCTGTCCTTCTTTTATGATAAGGTCAGCGCATATTTCATCCTCACGCTGGAATGGAACGACGCAGTTTTCCATTGTTGAAGACAGAAAGCAGGCTCATTGAAATATGAGCCACTGATTGGTATGGCAATTTCAGTTAGAGCTGTGAGCATTGTATGCTGTACTAGAATGTCGTGAAAGATCACCAAAAGGCCAGAGGAGCGCGACATCTCTTGTATGAAATGCTCGCTGCGATCGTGTCTAGGTGGTTGCGCGGTCAGTCAGCACCTAGAAAGACAGTTGAAACAAGAGCGGTAGCAGAGTGCGCGAGGTATGGTTAACTTGTAGGGCAACATTTACTCGCACACCCATAACAACCCTGCTGCATTCGGCGCTTGCGGCTCGCGGGACAGCCCCAGGATGTGTGGCCATGAAACTTATCCACAGACATGTAGTCGAAATGATTGAGAATGAAGGGATACTTGGCTTGGGGGCGGGTCGTAGATTTAGCTATGAGGTACAACGAAGCATTTCTCTAATTACTCCCCAAAAGAGCATTCAATGGGAATGAGGGGCAGACGCATCCTCCCAAATTCTTGCTCCAGGGATTATCAAGCTGTTGCGGTACCACATACATCTTTACTCTTGTCCTCTTTCCGAATACATATGCTCCTATTCGATGTCTCTGGGCTCTGAAATGGCCAACAGAGATGCTCCACAACTGGACACAGTCGAGGACGAGAAGCAAGTCTCGCATGTCACAAATACTGATGAGGAGCCTACCACCAATTACTCAGCGTTCAGCAGATGGCAAAAACGATGGATCGTCTTCATTGCTGCTTTCGCTGCCTGGTTCTCAACCCTGACCTCATTTGTCTTCTTTCCAGTCATCACATCCCTTGCCGATGGCCTTCATACCAGCATTCAGAATATCAATCTTACCGTGACTTCGTATCTAATTGTAGCAGGAATAGCGCCCACCATCACTGCCACTCTAGCCGACAGAGTCGGTAGAAGACCGGCATTTTTGGCATCGTTCCTAGTGTTCGTGACTGCAAACATTGGGCTAGCACTGCAGAACTCATTTCCAGCGCTCTTCGTGCTGCGTATGCTACAGGCCACTGGTATTGCAGGGACATTTGCTATTGCATATGGAGTCCTAGCCGATGTTACAACACCTGCGGAGAGGGGTTCCTATATTGGCATCGTCGCCTTCTGGTAAGACTATATATCATTATGGAGCAACCAGAGAAAGCTAACAGCACGAGCACAAATTCAGCACCCAGCGTCGGGCCAGTCATTGCTGCCGCCCTCAACGCTAGCCTGGGTTGGCGATCGGTTTTCTGGTTCTTGGTTGGCTGCTCCGGCGCCTGGCTGTTAGCCATTCTCCTCTCGCTACCTGAGACTCTTCGAGCTATCGTGGGTAACGGCACAGTTGTGGTAAGCAGCTGGCATACTGTCCCACTCCGGCGGATGAGACCGAAACCTTCCAATGCGAATAGAGCCGCGGAAATCCCAAGACAACACACCAAATCTGGGCTTGGCGGGCTGATCAAGATCTTGGGCCACAAAGACAAAGCTCTTGTGATGTCAGCTATTGCAGTTCTTTACATGGTGTGGAATTGTGTCCAGGCCTCGTTAGCTACGATCTTCATTAGGGTATATCACTTCAACTCCCTGCAGGCGGGCTTGATATATATTCCATTTGGTGTGGGCGTTGGCTTTGCGGGATTCGTGACGGGTAGGTATCGACATCTCTGCGTCTTTTGCCTGCAGGCTGAACACTGTTCTAGGGCGAATTCTGGATCGTGACTACAAGCACATCGCGACCAAGTACGGCTTTCCCGTGGACCGCAAGAAAGGAGATGATCTTACCGAATTTCCCATCGAGCAGGCTCGTTTTCGCAGCACTTTCATCCCCCTGGCTGTCGTATGTTGTGCTCTGGTTGCTTATGGCTGGTGCCTGCATTTCAAGGTGCATTTTGCTGTGAATCTCTTTCTCCAGCTTCTACTTGGTATGAGTCTGCAAGTGTGCTTCACGACCTTGAACACTCTACTCATGGATCTGGATCCCTTGTGTGCTGCCACAGCGCAGGCAGTATCTAATCTGTATCGATGTTTGCTTGCAGCCGGCGCTCTGGCGATCCTGGAGGTCTTGCTCGATCGTATCGGTCCTGGCGCGACTTTCTCTATCACAGCCGCTATTGCGGCATCTTGCTCTGCAATTTGTCTTGTAGAAAGATCTCGGGGCCATCGCTGGCGGACGCAGAGGAGGGAAAGAGAGAGGTAGTTTAGATGTTCAATAGGCACCAGCATACGCCAACAACCACTTTTCATAAGCACAGTAAACAACAAAACAGTTGTTGAGGACCAGCAATGTCGAAGCGGGAAACGGCCAGCTTCAATGCTGCCCTTGTGATTTGAGTTTCAATTTAGCCTTAAGGTTGCTCCGGGACAGGCTCGGACCATGGATCCCCGTGTTCCCGGGGTCCTAGTGCTGGTCTGAGAGATCCCAACCAGGACGGACTACGAGTACAAAGAGGAGTAACAAGAGTCTCAGGAGAAATAGAGCAATGAAACCAACCGATTACTTGTCTCAGATGTTAGCTATCCAGCCTGGCATGAGGCATATCAGTCATAACTATAGGTAGTGTCATAAATCACCTCCAATTCTACAAAGCCAGGTCCATGGCGGCTTTGCCAGGCTCCAACTTTAGAGCCAGAGTTGGTTGCTTCGGTCCCTATTGCAGTTAATGAGTTGTTCTTGCAGATAACCGCCCGCAGCACAATTCCTTCCTGGCGCCAAACCGGGTTGTGCCAGTTTGCTCCAAGGTTCAACAGTAAACTGTTAGCGCTGGTTGGTTATCTCGGCATGCTGCGGATTACTAGCCCTATGATTATGGCGGCCAATCCAGGGTAAGCTCTTGCTGCTTCGTTTTGATCGCGCCCATCGCGCCCACCTCGCCCTAGTAGGAACATCAAAACCTCTCAGCAGTCACCTTGGGATGAACCATCTCCCTGTGGCTAGAGGCTCCGTCGCCAGCTAAGTCTGACCGATCATGCCTTCGAAAGAAGCCAAGTTCATTCCGGTACGGATCTCGATGGCGACTATTGACTCCAACATAGACGATCTCGCTGACGATTCCAGTCTCGGTTGCAGAAGGCACTTGCCCGGACTTCCAGCACGAATCTTTCAACACTCGAGAATTCGTTGGCAAACATCTCCCCATCATCTTGGGATGAGAAAGATCTTAACAAAGACGACGGCGACGATGATGATGCGATCAAAACAGGCCCGCTAGGTCTTACCCAATTGAATTCTCCTCCTGAGCCTTTGCTTGAACTTGTCTTTGTTCATGGTTTGGGAGGCGGTTCGCGGAAATCATGGTCGAAGACGAAGCACGAGGACCATTTCTGGCCAAGAAGCTGGTTACCACGAGACCCGGACTTCAAGAACGTTCGCATTCATAGTTTTGGCTATAAATCAGCCAAGTCGAACGTTGCCTCAACAATTGCTGGTATCCCAGAATTCGCAGAGTCACTCCTGACCACGTTGCTAGACAACCCTGCTATCCGATCCACGCAGAATGTCATTGTACTTATCGGACACAGTATGGGTGGGATCGTGATCAAGAAGGCAGGTTTTTTTTTGAAAATCCTCGAAGTGCTATCTGACTTTGCCAGGCTTTCATCCGAGCACATACGGCAGAAAAGTTCAACACTTTAGCAGCCCGTATGCAAAGTCTCTATTTTATTGGAACACCACACGCGGGATCGGATTTCACCAAGACCTTTGAAGCCATTATCAATATGCTTCCCATGCTGAAAAGCACAGAAAGTCTGGCAGACCTTGAGCCAGCATCACGACTTCTAGAATCACTCAACGAAGACTTCCCTCGCGTCGCAGATAGAGTGGAAATACGTTCATTCTTCGAGATGGAGAAATCAAAGGTACTCACAAAGCTCGATTATGTCGTCCCAAAACATTCAGCTCTCCTCAACCACAAGAATGAGTTATGGTATGGGTTGGAAGCAGACCATAGGGGAATGTGCAAGTATGACAAGCCCACCGAACTAAACTACAAAACAGTGCGAAACGCTCTGTTGGCTACTACAGAGAAGTTTGTGAAAGACTACAACCATCGCAATGAAGCCGTCCAGAACAAAATGCTGAAATCACTAAGTGATTTCTTGGACATTCCCGGGCCACCTGAAGATGAGTTCGAACATCACTACCAGTCATGTCTCACGGACAAATCATGCACATGGTTTACCTCCGGAGCACCCTATCGCGCGTGGCGAGACCAAAAAAACCATGAGGCTAACGCTGATTCACTTATACCTAACATTACCTTGGTTGAAGCCGACCCTGGGGCCGGGAAATCGGTTCTCGCTGCACAAGTCATCAACAACTTGCGAAGCCTGAACTATGAATGCAGCTACTTCTTTTTTGATTCTCAAGACCGCCAGACATCGAACTCCAGTTATCTTATCAGGTCGTTGGCATTGCAGATGGCACTACTTAGTCCAAGCATTCGGCAAAGCGTGCTTGCACTACATCAGGATAAAACTACAATCTCAGAGGATAGTGACAAATCCATTTGGCGAAAAGTCTTCACGAACGGTATATTCAAGCGCCGGCTTGATCAACAGCATTACTGGGTTATCGATGGCCTCGACGAATGCCAACAGGCTGCTACTATTCTGGAAATGGTGTTGAGAATCGATCCAGATGTCCGTCTAAGAGTCTTGATGACGACACGTCCAGGAGAGATTTATAGGGAAAAATTACCTGTCGAAAAAGTCACGCGGTTGCGTCTCTCGAAGACTGACACGTTTGACAGCATGTGTACCTACGTCGAGCAACGGATGAGACATTTGATTTTGCCCAGAGAGGAAGATAGGGGCGCAATCATCAGATCCATTCTGGACAACGCGGATGGATCATTCTTATGGGTAAAGCTGGTATTAGACGACATCATGAAAGCAACCGGCCCCACGCAGATCGAGAGCGCCATTAACAGCATTCCAAAAGGCATGGATAGGCTTTACACCGGCATAGTTGAAGGCCTTAAGAATGAGATTCCAAAAGAGGATATCCCTGCATTGAAAGCATTTCTGAACTGGGCTCTCTGTGCTAACCCACCATTGACTGTAGAGGAGCTGCAAGCGGCGCTTGGACTAGAGAGATTCCACCCTTTCATCGACAGGATGTGCGAAAAGACCCGGAACTTAATCATCATTGATCACAACAAAAGGGTACGTGCCGTTCACAAGACTGCCAGGACATTTCTCATGACATCGGGTATTGAATCCGATTTTGTGACATCCTCCAAGGACGCCCATACAAGAATTGCAACTTTGCTTGTCGAGCACCTACGGCTGCGCCTGCGCAATATTCGGAATGCAGATCATCTAAAGGTCTGGTACCATGAGAAAGCCGGGCTTGATAACTATGCACTCCTCTACTTCAGCGAACACCTTCGTAGAACACCACCAAATCATCACGACGTATTCCTCAAAGTTGCAGAATTCTTCAATGAATGTGGTAGGAGCTGGATAGCAGGTATTGCAACGACTGGTTCGCTGAATCCGCTTATCAAGGCGTCTCAGAATCTCCGACATTGGCTCCAAGTCCGAGCTCGGAGCACACCACCACTTGGTGAGTTAGCTGGGAAGACAACACAGATGCAACAATTGGCTGTGGATCTCGTTAGGCTTGTGGCAAAGTTCGGCAGACACCTGTTGGAGTTTCCAGGCGCCATGTACCAAATAGTGCCATCCTTTGTCCCTCGGGAAAGTGTTCTATCTGCCTCCAACGTCCGGTCCCGAAAGGGTTTGAAACAGATCTCAGTGACTGGTCTCAGCAATGAGAAATGGGATGATCGTCTCTGTAGCATGTTCTACCAAGGATCTACCTGCACAGCAGTTGCAAGCGGACCCCATAATTTCGCGGTTGCTTTGAAGAATGGAACCGTACATATTTACGACAACAATACGCTGCAGATATCCACGATTGTGCGGCATGGCGCTGTTGTCAAACTACTGAAATACGACGAAACAGGTTTGACGCTACTCTCTGCTGGTTTTCGTCGAGTCAGGATGTGGATGGCAGTGGGAGGGGCCCAGATGTGGGAAGTGGCGGTGCGCGACCCTTTGTTGGCAGTCGAATTCATTGAAGACAATCGTACAATCATATCTGTCTCGTCACAACATAGATTGACCAAGCGAGACGCTGCCACAGGTATAGAAATAGGAGTCGTTGAAAGAAGGCTAAATCTTGAATCCGAGGAAAAAGAAGGAGCGCTCCCTCTTTTTCGACGCGAGCTTCAATATGCTGAGTTTTCGGCGCAGGCTGCGATGCTTGCAACAATGCAGCGAGAACGCCCGATTCAGATAACGGATATCGAGGATCGGTATGACATTGGCATAGTCGAGCTCGAAATGAGTGACGATGGTGACTACAGTACTTTCGAACAGCCAATCACTGCAATGACGTTCTGTGCAAATATTGATGTTGCACTGCTCGCTGCTGCCTACCGAGATGGCACTCTCGCAGTCTTCGATCGTGACCTTGGTCTGATTGAGAAAAGAGGAGACAGCAGGGCGATCAGTCTTTTGGCTGGATCTCCTAATGGTCTGACCCTAGCTGCTGCAACTGTCGAAGGGGTCATCACGCTCTACGACTTTGAGCAGTTGATACCTTTGCACATCCTTTTCACTTCTTCCATCGAAAATATACGATCTCTCGTCTTCAGCGGCGACGGCCAGCGCATCGTTGACATTCGTGATCGGCAGGCAAACCTTTGGGCTCCAGCAGCTTTGGTGGCCCGCGTAAAGGAAGATTCTGACAGTATCTCAGAGTCAACACTCTCTCCAACCATCGCTACAAGTGATTGGACCGGTCTCAAAGATGGTGTTGGGGAGATAACAGCTGTTCTTCCGATCACAAACTCAGATCGATTCTTTTGTGGCCGCGAAGATGGCAGTATCGTCATTCGCAGTACAACTAACCCCACGCAGCAAGATTTGCTTTACACGGGCCCAGATAAACTGTGGGTTGGGAAGTTGGTGTGGAAGTCGAAAAATCGTGTTCTGACTTCTATCAGTGGCACATCGACTGTTACAGTCTTAGCGCTCACCGCGGAATGGTCGGTCAGTGCGGTGCTTCTGCGGCATTCCTTTCTAGACCCAGTTCTCCAAGTGCTCTTCCAAGATACCACAGAATGTTTACGCATGGTTGTGGTGACTACAAGAACGGTCAGCCTGTGGTTTGCCGAGTGCCACCTGACAGATCAGTGTACTTTAACACAGATGATAATCAAACCATTTGATGGGGATGGGATTTTTGTTAAGGATGCGAGTGACCCAATTGTTGCCAGTCAATATCTCACCCTCGTGGAGCCAGAAAAGCTTCGAAATTACAGCTGGCAGGACCTCGGAGATGTCGGATCTCGAAAGCCGATTTCGTTCTGCCAGACGACCAGCGGCTCCCCACAGGAATCGACCCAAGGCCATCAAGAAAGAATTATAACTTTCGATCGCGCGACCAGTTTATCAGGGGGCAGCCACAAAATACTCCTTCGCTCCGTTTCCTCGAGCAACACAGCATTATCACCTTCGGCCTCAACCCCAAACAAAGCGCCTTTTCGGAAACGCTGGGTCCTGGACATCGCTCAAGCCAACTCCGCCGCCGCCGAGTCTCTCGCAGAACCCACTAGCACACCTGGCATAGGAGCTCATGCCCAGCTACTGCCAATAAGCCACGTGATTGAGCACGTGATTGGCATCCGTGACCAGGGCAAGCAGCTAATATTTCTTTCCAAAACCCTCTGGGTGTGTTCTTACGATCTTGGGCTGCCTTCCAATGTGCCTAAACCGAGCTTCTCGAGGAGCCCGTCAAGAAGTCGCCACGGCATCGAGTACACACGCCACCTCTTTATTCCCGACGACTGGATCAGCAGCAATTACAGCAACGCCACGAGTGAGCTACTGTTTGTCCTTGGTGGTGTTGGGGACGACTGCCTGATCTTTGTCAAGAAGCACGAGGTAGCGGTCATCAGGTTTCCATTTTCCTATGCAGAGAAAATTCAACTCCCCTAGAGATCGGACTGTGAAGTGGCAAGCGACATTGATTTTCTGGTGGCGGATGGGAAGCATACCTACAGGCTAATCGTTGGGAGGTTGGGCCGGGTATCTACGATCCTGCAATGAATGAGGACAGAGTCCCATGGTACAAGTGTGGACACGAATCCAGGGTTTAGCTCTCCCTTTGCAGCAGTCCTAGACCAGCACTTACGAAATGAGCCAGCATGCTGATTGATATTCGTTGATCTCGCGACAACATATTTGTGGTAGCGGTATTTCCGCACACTCCCTCCCACGGCAGTTCTCGCCATCCACACAACTCGTAAGCCCTAGCATGTGCGAGCCACCTGTTGAGCCACAGGCATGGTCCGGAAGATTCGGTACTATTGCCCACACCGATCTTTCAACCACATCTTAATCGCAGCCTCTTGGCAGGCATCACCAAGCCTGTCGAGCTCTGCGTCAGGCTTTGGAGCTAGAGGGGCGTCGTGGACTTCCTTCTTTCCAACAACGACCTTTAGTGTGGCCCCGCCCGAGGTTCCTTCCTTGAACTTGCTCGTGAAACTTAAGATCGCATCACGAAGAACCTCCTGTTCGCCTGCTGTAACAAGTGTGGAGGCCACAGTATCCTCGGTTCCAGACCACCAACCTGCCGGTGCGAGCTCCGGCACAGTATATTCGTCATCCTTCTCGGAAGCGCCGCCTTTATATGTCTCGATCCAGTAGTTTGCACATGTGCCGTTGACAGTATCTCGGTCCGCGAACTCGGTCATGGATCTGAACCGTTTCACATCAGACGACACCCAAGGGGCGATCATCAGTGCGCCATGTAGCTTCTGGCCTTTCGGGGTGAGCTCTAGAGGTTTCACGACCTTTGAATTGGGATGCGGGTGTCCAGATATGTGGCTTAGAACTGCTAGCACAAGATTCCCCCCAGCGGAGTCACCTCCCAAAAGTGTGGTCGCAGGGGCACGGCCAGGTAATGACAAAACATATCGCAGGGCCTCAACACTCTCACTGATCTGGAGCGGATACAGTCCCTGTGGAGCGAGCGTGTAGCCGTTGCAGAATATGGCGAGATTCCCTCCCAGCCACTTGACGAACAGAACTAGCATGTCTAAATGCGGAGGTAGGCCTGGCAAAACGAAACCACCTCCATGATAGTATACCATGACATATGTGGCAGTTTCGGGATTGCCAATCCAAAAGCCTTTGTTGGTGGTGTTCGGGATGTCCACGATATTGGGCGTGAGCTTTTGCTTTTTGCAATAGCTTTCATATGTACTCACGAACGGCGGCATGATCATTCTAATAGCGCACAGCAGATCAGCACCCGTTGGTCAGGCCGTCACACAAGCGCGGGCAAAGAAAGAGATAAACCCGGTTGCCTTTTGGCCAAGAGATGGGGAAAGACAGAGGCACTTACTGCAGCTGGCCAGTAGTGAAGTTTGTGATCATTGTTCGAACAGCAGTGTTCATGACATGTTCTCCGACAGTAGGAGCGCCATCATCGCCGCGGAAGGGACTGGTGAAGACGGACACTAGAGTCTTCGCAATCACAAGTGAAAACTTGGGAAGCAGGGTGACCTTGTCACCCAATGTCGATGGCATTGTTGCTGAGGCTGCGGGCGCCGTATGCTCAGACAAGCGAAAACCGCGTGGACGTCTTCATATAACTACTGTTCTTGGAAATTGCTGTTCAAGGCGATTCGCAAACAGATGTGTCAGAATACAACAGGCAGCACCGGATGACAGATTTGAAGCTCGTGGGTTCGGGCAAGAAACTAGACAGTCGATACGGGGCAAGTCCTCATACCCGTTGCGGCCGTGCTCGCACTCCGCCCCCAAAGCAACCTTCGCCGTTGAAGCGGAGCCTCGGCCTCCCATCCATCTTTGTGTCAGGCCCTCTGAGTCAACTTCAGGTGCCCTTACATATCTGAAGTCTGACAGAAGCTCCGCAACAACTTCGGCGCTGACTGACTTGTAAGAAACCAGTCTGTTCGTTTAGATGATTCCATAATCTGAACCATCCAACACGGAGTTCAGTCGTTCAGGTCTAACAACGCCTACGGAGCACTGCAAACCCTCTTTCGCCTTTCCAGTCAAATAGCCGCTGAGATGGCTGGGCTTCTTGGTCGGCAGGCTTCGTTCACGTTCAGCTTCGGGCTTTGTCTGAGTGGGATCGGTGATATGGTTCCTCCGATCCCCGCCGATTTCGTCATGCAAAGCATGTGCAGCTATACGAGAATTTGCAATGGATCGATCTGTTAGGCATGGTACGAGGCGAGCCTATGCAGGATACATATTTGGGCAGCAACCATATTCAGTAGCTTTCTCCTGGGGAATTGTCTTACCCAACTCTTGATCCCCATCCAGTTCTTGGTAGTTAATGCCAATAGCTGCGCGTACAGCAGATGTAATTGGCGGGCTTGAAGACGTCAAACATGTTGAATAGATCGCTCGTCCTCTGTACTTACGGGGTGAAGGAGAGGACTGCACTTATCCAAAACTAAGTAAGGATTCCTCGGCGCTCAAGAGTCAAGAAGCTGGGACCATGGGGCCTCTTGTTCAGCTTCGGCGATGACCGCCAATCTTTGGTAGGATGTCGTTGTTACAACCGCCTGACCACAGCAATCGGCGCCTTACCCCGCTCGATTTTGAGAGAAAGATAAAGTCTCCTAATCGCAAGGTAGTCAATCGAGAAAACTGTTCTCCTGATAGTTAAATTGTGGTTTGAGACGTGCCTTTGGCGTTTCCCTCTGAGCGTTTCGTGTACCACGCGGCCGTCAGCATATCAAATCCCACCGAGGCCAAACCTTGCAAAGTGCCGAGAGGCAAGACTCAGAGTGTGGAAGAACGCCACCGAGAGCCACTGTTGCGAGTCAGCGATCCTGATCCGGTATTACACTAACCTCGTTGATAGCAAGAGGCTTGTGCAAGGAAATACAACATGGCAACGCCAATTCCTGTCGTGTCATTCGAGAAGTTCCTCATAGGAGACCGAATTGACCAAAAAGAGGTAGCAAAGAAGGTTTACGACGCCTTCTCGACGGTAGGCTTCATCTACCTCAAGGACCATGGGATCCCGCAAACGAGAGTAGACGAAATCTTCGAGCTGGTGAGTCTGCTGAGTCCTCTATGCGTGCCGCTATCATTTCGTTGGCAAAACTAACCTGAAGGTTCAGAGCAAAGCTTTCTTTTCTCTGCCTCTAGAAGACAAGCTCAAATATAAACTTGCCGAAGTCCACGTCAATCAAGGATATACGGCCGACGGCGCGGAAGGGATTAATGACCACAAGGAGTGCTATGAGCATCGACGCTTTAGCAATAAGCTATGCCCACAGCAGTCCGAACTTCCTAACTTCAAGTCCACGCTCGACGACTTCTACAATCAATGCCTCAAACTAGCGATGAATGTTCTCAAGTGCCTTGCCATGGTGATGGGCCTGGGTGATGATTTCTTTGAGCCCATCACTAAGCGTGCGGACCCACAACTCCGTCTTATCCATTATCCAGAGTTAGACCGCCAGGTCATCGAAGAACTTGGGCATGCGCGGATCATGGCACATACGGATTTTGGCCTTTGCACTCTGTTGTTTCAGGACCAGGTTGGCGGATTGGAGATCGATCCATGGCACGAGGACAAATTTGTACCGGCACCTCCCATCCCGGGAACCATACTGGTCAATATCGCGGATCTGCTACACCGTTATACCAATGGGAGGGTCAAGTCGACAAGGCACCGGGTCGTGGGCCCTTCGGTCGAAAAGTATTCCGGTGGGAAGTTGCCGGCACGGTACAGCATTCCATTCTTCGTGCACCCTGATCCAGAGACCATGATTGATCCCATCACCCTCAGCGAAGGCGAAAAGAAATTATACGAACCGGTTCATGCTGGAGAATGGCGCAATTGGCATACCGCAACGAACTATCGTTTGAAGCAGACTGAGAACATAGCCCAGGCCACCCCAGCGGCATGAGACACGGCTCAGAGTGCTTACTTAATTCATTCTAGAGATGTGGCGCACTACCATCCGCTGTGATTGCAATAAATCTCAAATTTATACGATTAATAACCAGTACACAATATATTTCTTTTTGTCTTTGGTACTCTCACTGTCTTTATCACTGGCGAACACTGTTAAAAGCACTGGCCAACAAAAACATAAACCAGTGGATGTTCAACGTCACGCAATGGGAGTCATGTGATGTTGAGTAGGCAGGCAGTGCAATTGAATGTCAGCATTACTCGAATGTACGCCAAACGTGTGGACAGCTATGTAAAGTGAACTGTATACTAAGTGCCGGCAATTCAATAAGCGATGTCACTCTTTGGCCAGGATACTTCTCCAAGAACGAGGTTTGAACTTTGATCCTCCTGCGTGACGTGAGCCGAAGGACGTTCCTAGAACGTCCACACTCGGGCAGTGTCTACGTCGAGAACAGAGAAGCACTCATTGCATGCGGTCCGAATCAATTTTCTAGCATCCATGTACAAGTGCCCCTGATAGCCTCGCTGATAGCATTGTTGGCACCACACCTCGGCCCCTTTCGCCTATGCGGGGAAGCAGCCTTCTGCCCAGCGAAGTCGATCAACTACATTCAACCGCATAAATATCGCAGAAGGAGGTTCAAAATCCTGCAAAGTTCAGGAGCATACTAGCACCAGTAGGAATATCCAGGCACCGTCCTCGAAAATACAAAATGGAATCCTGGTCCGTCGTGGGATACGAGCAACCGCTGGAAAAGTTGAAGGGTCCTATTCCAGAACCCACAGGGACAGAAGTCTTGGTAAAAGTAACCCACTGTGGTGTGTGCCATTCGGATTTGCATTTTTGGGAAGGATACTACGACCTGGGGTTCGGTAAAAGGCTCTTGATTAGTGACCGTGGGGTTAAGCTCCCAAGAGCTCTGGGACATGAAATCTTAGGGAACGTTGAGAAAGCTGGACCCGAGGCGCGAGACATCCCACTCGGCTCACGACGAATCGTCTACCCTTGGATAGGGTGCGGTAAATGTCGCAGATGCGAACAAGGTGAAGACAATCTGTGTTCAACCGGAAGACCTCTCGGTGTTGCCTCGAATGGAGGGTTCGCAAGCCATGTCATTGTCCCCCATCCCAAATTCCTCGTCGACCCTGGCGATGTGGACCCTGCGGTTGCATGCACATTTGCCTGCTCTGGAATCACCGTGCTGAGCTCGATCCGAAAAGTTCTGCCATTAGATCCTGACGATCCAATCCTTCTGATAGGGGCGGGAGGATTGGGACTCGCCGCAATTGCCACTCTGCGCGCCCTAGGACACCGGCGGATCATCAGTGCCGATATTTCTGCAGAGAAGCGAAAAACCGCAGTTGAGACCGGTGCCACCGCCGCTGTCGATAGCTCAAGTGAGAATGCAGCCAAGGAGATTCAAGATGCTGCCGGTGCCCCCGTGCTCGGAACGATAGACTTTGTGAGCAACACGCAGACTGCAGCACTGGCGTTTGAAGTTCTCGCCAAAGGAGGCAAGATGGTCCAAGTCGGTATCATGGGTGGGGAGCTCAATCTCTCGCTGGTCGGCATGATATTCAAGGCTCCAACGATTATGGCAAACTACACTGGTAACCCGGGTCATCTCAGAGAAGTCGCTGAGCTCGCGAAGCAGGGCAAGTTGCTACCAATCCCAGTAATCACAATCCCAGTAGACGAGGCCAACAATGCCTTAGCGCGGATCCGGGAAGGAAAAGTCACTGGGAGACTCGTTTTGACTTGGTAAACGGTTAGCGATTGGCCACGCCCAATGCCGCCGGGCTTGGTACTCCTGATTCAAAGTATATTGGCCTGGCATGCGCCCGGACAAACTTGACAGCTCTGGAAGGGTTCAAGATTACGAAATATCCGATCATCAAGGAAGCTCATGGGCAGAGTTTAGAGTGACGCGCTAAAAGCGAGGAAGTTATTTAAGCTTATTTCTCACCACTTATGTGCGTTGCCGCCGTGCTGCTTAAGCCCTTTTGGTAATTTCATTTAGGCTTAGACCGAGAGTTCTCAAGGACTTAATTAGATCTACGTCATATCCAGGTAGTTTAAATACCATCATTGTCCAACTCCTTGGACTTTGGCCGTCGACCATGTCGTAATTAGATGCAGCAAGAAATCAATATTAGCATTCAAAACTCCATCATCAGAACAATACCCACATTCCGCAAACAATCAGCAGATTTTTATCAAACATGCTCCTCCTTCTTGCAGTTTTCCATGCCGGCCAGGCAATCGCCAGCGCCTACGTGGGCACTTTTTCCGCAATAGCAATCTTCAACCTCCAAAAGCGAGAGGAACAGACCAAACAGGCCGCAAAATACTTGGATACAGCAGCGCACCAACTCCACAAGACAAGGACGACTCAGACCAGCGGTGCCGTCGCGGTGAGTACGGCCATTGCCATCTCATAAATCATCGCATGTGTTCGGACATGTTAATAACGGTGGACTTACTAGACTCTCACATCTTTGGTGTCCAGTCTTATCCTTGCAGCATCATTGGCAGCCGGCACGACGTCATTAGTCCTCAGTACCGCTAATGCTCTGGGCCTTGCACTGGCTTACAACCACCTCACCAGCTTCTGGCAGAACAAGGCCAAAGTGCCCTTTGTCAAGGACTACAATGACGGTATTAGAGCATCGAACAATCTTCGACAGCTATTGGCAGGGTTGACGGTCAGCTGGGGTCTGGCAACTTGTTTCTATGCATGGCAAACCCTGAGCGACTGAATGTATAATTCACCTACAGGTCTTAGTCAGCGGCTGCCCTACTGTTCCGCTGAGGGGGGTCTATCCGGATTATCTTGGACGTGATCTTGGTGGGCAGGTACCAGCCAAGGTGTCTTATCCGAGGAGTTGCCCCACGCAGGACGGCTGGGGTCACCCCTTCCCGATGGTGGTACGTGCCTTCCACCCACCACCATGGGAGGCTTCTCAGTCTGCGCCAGTTCTTCAAGATTGTTCCCCATGTGATTTATTTCTTGATACTCCAATTCACATCGAGACTTTGCCTTCCATCCTCAACCCTCCGAGTTGAACAAGCATTCGCGCAGCTGAAAACCACTTCCTTCGCACTTCTAGCACCATGGACCCATTCGAGTACAATGCAAACCCAGGGCGTGTCGTCTTTGGACCTGGTCGCATAAACAGCCTTCCAGATGAGATAAGACGTCTGGGTCTCAAATCGCCTCTGCTCCTGTCGACACCGCAGCAAGTCAGCCAAGTTGAAGATTTAGCCAAAATCCTGACATCTGCTTCCATCGAGCCCGCCGGCATTTACTCAAATGCCACCATGCATACTCCCTCACACATAACCGACGAAGCGCTGGCGTTTGTCCATTCCAAATCCGCAGATGTGGTCGTCTCAATAGGTGGAGGCTCAACTACTGGTCTGGGGAAAGCAATATCTATCAGAACAGGCCTTCCACACATTTGCATTCCCACTACATACGCTGGAAGTGAGATGACACCTATCCTGGGAGAAACACAAGATGGCCGCAAGACAACCAGAACAGACCCCAAAATCCTTCCAGGAGTCGTAATCTACGACGTTGATTTGACCATGACTCTCCCGAGTTCTCTTAGCGCGACCTCAGGCGTCAACGCGATTGCCCACGCCGTTGAGGCGCTCTATGCAAAAAACAAGAATCCCATTATCTCTCTCCTTGCACTCGAGGGCACAAAATCCCTCGCCGAGTCTCTGCCCGAGATCATTCAGAACCCTTCCTCCCAATCGGCACGCGAGAAGGCACAATACGGAGCCTGGTTATGTGGGGTGTGCCTAGGCAGTTCCTCTATGGCCTTACACCACAAACTCTGCCACACCCTGGGAGGGAGCTTCAACCTCCCTCACGCCGAAACACATACTATTGTCCTACCTCATGCACTATCATACAACGCCCCTGCCATCCCTGATGCAATGGCGAAGTTGGCCTCTGCCCTACCTGAAAGTGACGGGGATGCGACCAAAGGTCTGAACATATTGCTGGGGAAGCTGAAGGTGAAGAGAGCACTGAAAGATTATGGGATGAAAGAAGAAGACATCGATAAAGCCGCAGAGATCGCCGTGAGCAATCAGTATCCAAATCCCAGGAAGGTCGAGAAGGAACCTATCAGGGAGCTGATCAGGAGAGCCTGGGCTGGTGAGGATGCAAGGGCAGATTTATAAGAGGGAAGACTACTTACTGCCTTGCATTTTCGTTTGATTTCATTCCAAACCTAGGCCAAAATTGATAAAATATTGTCTGATCAAATCCCGGGGTAACTTCATACAGTTCCGCTAGTTGATGTCTATCTCTGCCACACTCGTACTGACAGAGAGCCAGTTGGTTCTCAGATAGGTCTCGATGATATACTCAAGTTTCCACATCTAACTTTGCCATCCGATAAACAGCTGGATGAGAGATGTCTCGGGCCAGAGCTGCCGTGGTGGGTTTAGACACTTGACCCAAGCCTGGGTGATGGCCTGGAGAGCGATAGACCAGCCCTCGTACCAAGTTAGGTAAAAGAGAAACTTCCCATTGTCCGAGTTGAGTATCGGCTCAAACAAATGGGTTGGCTTGGGGGACGACCTGGTCATGTGATCCTCATCGTTTGAACCACTAGGTATCCGGTAGACAACTAGGTAGTCTTCTACCAGCGAGTCCCAGAAAATAGCGCCGATTCTGTTCCTGCAAAGAGATTCAAAATCAATGCTGCTCCTCACTGTGGAACACTTTGTCCTGCTTGTTTGGTTCGGGGGTCCAAAAACTGACCACCGCGAAGCCGGCAGCGAGTAGCACCATTAGTACCCAGATCAAATGGCCGTAGAACACACCCGACCTGACACTCATGGCAAAGAGACTGGCAAACAGGGCAGGCGAGAAAGCGCGTAGGCCGCTGACCAACGTCAAGGCGACAGCGTTGAGAGTTCCGAGCACGGCGGGACTGGGCGAGACGTCGTTGACGACCAGCTGTATCGCCGTGAACGACATGGCGACGCCACTGCCCAGCGCGAGGAGGACAGGCCCGAGAGACCAGAACAACGTCGTCCAGCCGAGGCGCAGGAAGATGTTGCAGAGCGGCAGGAATGTGAAGAAAATGGGATACACCGTGCCGCAGACCTTCATCACGCCGGCCGTGCCGATGCGGACCTGGAGCCAGGGGAACACCACCAGCAGCCACAGGGACTGTGAGAGGCCGCCGATGGCCATGAACAGCGAGATTTGAACGGGGGAGAACCCGAAGCCGCCCAGTGAGACGGGGGTGAAGTAGAAGACGGGCAGGATTGCTGTGAATGCGAATGCGAGGACCATGACATGTCCGTAGATGTAGAGTGTGATGCCGACGTTAGGGGCACCGAGTAAGCGCATGATGGACATGTGTTCTTTTGACGTCGCGGAGGAAGATTTGTGCGTTTTGACGAGGGTCTGTTGCTTGTGGGTTAGAATTGGTTGGAAGGATATTGGAGGGTGCACGAACCTCTTTGACGAAGACTGCACAAACAACCGTGACAATAAGACCCAGCGATCCTGTTGCAAATGTGGGCAGTGCGTAGGGGAACTTTTCAAACAGCTTGGTATGGCCGAGGAGCTTAGGATATTGATTCGCCGGGTCGGCCAGCGCGCCTCCCACGACTGGCCCGATGAAGATGCCCAGGTTTCCTGTGAATGCAAACAAACTAAAGGCTCGGGCCTGGGTCTTGGGGGTTGAGTTCTCTGAGAGCATTGTACGGATTGTTCTGAAAACTCGTCAGTGTTGTTCCTGGGAAACGGGCGAGGAATTTATAATTTTGGGTACTGCAGGAGCAAGACTAGGGGACTTACACAATAGTACCGGCAAACACGCCAGAGAAACACCTCAGGACGATCATCTGCCATATGGATTGGCTCAGCCCGAACAAGGCTGTGCCGATCGTGACTCCTCCAAGGGAGAAGACGAGGACGGGACGCCTCCCGAAATGGTCGGCTGCCCAGCCCCAGGGGATCATCAAGAGCATCTGAGTCAAGGAGAACATGGATTCCTAGATGAAAAACGGTCAGGGTCTGATGGAATGAACAGATGAGGAAACATTTCAACGAGTTCCGAGACTGATCAACGTACTATCAGACCGCTATAGAATCCCACGTCCGTCTTGGCCACTTCGCCCGTATCCCAGATCATCTTGTTGATGAAGGGGAAAATGCAGAAGAAAGCGATGGGCTCAACGACCCTGGCAAGACATAGGAAGAAGATCTGGCCTTTGGGTAAAGGCTTATCATCGTCGTCCGATGCCGTAGGCAACGC
Source organism: Exophiala aquamarina CBS 119918 (assembly GCF_000709125.1). Taxonomy (NCBI): domain Eukaryota; kingdom Fungi; phylum Ascomycota; class Eurotiomycetes; order Chaetothyriales; family Herpotrichiellaceae; genus Exophiala; species Exophiala aquamarina. Next base: position 333,072 of record NW_013550587.1, read on the forward strand.
CGATCCATTTTCGTTGATATCAACATCTGACGCGACTGGAAGCTTTGTTGACCCAGCCAACAGTGCCGTTGTCTCATCCGCAACAATCTCAGCCTCCGTGCTCGCGTTGGAGATCTCGTCTGAATCCATGACTCAATGCAGCCTCAGCGATAAGATGGTAAGAGACCTTGACCAAGGGTGAAAAAATCAATAACCTCAATATTAATGAGACAGACTTGGGCCACGAATGGCTTGGAGGCCTGAGACGATTCAGGCAGGAAGAATGCACGTAATTAATAGAAATGCCTCGAACTCCTAGCCCGAAGCACATCCCCTGTAACTAGAGACGAACGGGACAGGGCCTAGTTAGCGATCTTCAATTGCCTTGCTTGCTGGGGGAGTACGGAGTACAGGGTGCCTGTTTAATTATGGAGTTCGCGAGAAGAATCATGTCTGAGAACAGACTGTTAACACCACGACCAAATTATATTACCAAGGACGGAGACTGAATACGGCGCAGCTCGTCCAATGTCACTTTCTCTAAACGCCTTCTGATGCGTGATAGGCGTGATTGTGGATTGGCTTCAGCTAAGCTTTGGCTATCTTCGCCAGGAGGCCGCAGCCTGTAAGGGGCCCGGGGGCTTTTCCCCGAGTCAACTCAACGGATGCCTAATGTGGCCTTCATACGGAGTACAACGAGCGGCGAGCCCTGTATCAGCCTGCTGCACCGCAGAGTTTTAGCCATCCGGGCTGGCCTTGGCCCCTCACGTGGCGGACTTAGGTGGTTGACTAGCCCACTAACTTCTTCTACAGGCGCCGGTTTAGGTGAGGTTTAGGCATGCAACGCCGCAGAAGAGAGCTAGGAAGAGACTTGGCAGATCTGGTGGGTGCTGCCCCAGGTGGCTGGCTCCCCAGGCGGCTCCCCAGGCATACAGCACGCCGCTCACGAGGAACCATCGCCAAAAAAGGCACGCCAACCATCTCCAATTTTGTAGATGAGCTTTTTCATCGGACGTTTTCCCGGTCACCAAATCAATCCCGCATATGCCTGTAGGGACAATTGACACAGTCATGAATTGACGCGCTTGTACACCCTCAGATGCAGTTATGTTTGACACCATTTGCACCGTTCCTCTCCAATCGGATGTCTTTGCTCAGGTGATTCATCCTTCTGAACCTCTCTTCCTCATCGGCTTGTCTTCGGGCCATGTCCATGCGTACAAACTTCCTACCGACACAGATTCTCTCGACGGTGACTCCGACGATGGCTCTGCCTCTCCCATCAAGATCGCCGATGCTACAAATGCAAATGGATTCGGCCACCTAAGCTCTTCCTTGCGAAGATCCTCTACGACAAGTCTTTCGGAAAGCGGTCGAGGTTCGATTGATACCTTTTGGAAAACGAGAAGGCACAAGGGGTCCTGTCGAACTCTGGCATTCAATCATGACGGTGAAATATGCTACTCGGCCGGCTCCGACGGCCTAGTCAAAGCTTTCCTCACCGAAACCGGGAGAGTAGTGAGCAAGATCGCAATACGACAAAGTGCAGATGCAGACGACGACGATGGCCCAACTGTCATGCATGCCCTTTCTCCGCAGACACTGCTATTGGCGACAGACTCGGGAAAGTTGTTCTTACAAGATCTAAGACAAGGTGGAAGAGACATGGTCTCAAAAGCAAGCCAAGTATGGGCACCACACGGGAGGGAACACGTTAATGCATTGATCCCTCTGCCTGCCAGTGGCACAAGTACAAGCGGGTTCTCAAAGCAGTGGATTAGCGTGGGCGGTACAACGCTGGCCGTCACTGATCTACGAAAGGGTACAATTGCCATAAGCGAAGATCAAGAGGTTGAGCTGACCAGCGTTGCACTCGTACGCGGTCTCAAAAAGGGTGGAACCAGTGTTGGCGAAAAGGTGGTTGTCGGTCAGGGTGATGGCGTTATCAGCTTGTGGGAAAGAGGGGTGTGGGGAGATCTGGATGAAAGAATCGTGGTCGATCGAGACGGGACCGGCATTGAGAGCTTGGTCGAACTTCCTCCAGGAGCAGGACATGGAAACTTGAAGCTCAACGAAAAGCTGGTTGCAGCGGGCTTAGACGACGGCAGAGTTCGTTTCGCCAGAATCGGGCGGAACGGGATCATGATGGAGATGGACCTGAAGCACGACGAGATTGACGGGGCTATTGGACTGGGGTTCGACGTCGGGGGACGCATGATCAGTGCCGGTGGGAATGTCGTGAAGGTATGGACAGAAGCGAAGGGGCTCCCAGGCGGAGGTCGAGGCGGAGGAGCAAAGCATGACCTTTCCTCGGACGATGACAGCGAAGATTCCGATGCAGCTGACAGTAGCGAGGACGATGAGAAGACTTTAAAAAGGAAGAAACGGAAGAGGAACCGGGGAAAGGACAAGTCTGGTGGAAAAGCCCTAGAATTTTCGTTATGAACAGGACAGGTGGGTACACAGACAACACGGCAGGACTATTTTGTACAGTATTTACCCGTGTAAAGGCTTTGTAAAGGTTGGGAATGACGAAATTACTTGGTACGGCCTGTCTTCACTGTCAGCAGAATACATAAACGTAGACAATACCTTAATACCAAGAGAGGAGATCCAAAGTCGCGTCCTTTATGAAGGCCGTACGCGTATGGAGCACGTCGCCTAGATAAGAGGAATTCGTCTGGGCGAATCATAGCGCCATTTTCATCAACATGTACTGTATGTAGCAATAATCATCCGAGCCGAGGCTTGAGACATGACTAATTCCACCCGTTTATGAGTGAGCGGACCTCTTATCCACCCATCAAGATCGTAAATTCGAAGCTCGAGTTCCCTGTTTCATTCCAACACTTCTAATTCGAAGCGGTCGGTGATGGCGACTCGGTCGCATCTTCTACCAAGTCCGCTGGACTGGAAATTGGTCCTAGTTGCTGGAGTCGGGCTGTTCTCGGCGGGAGCAATTGCAAGAGGGTTGTTCAGGAGTCCGAGAACGGCGGCCGTGTTCCCGTCGCCACAGAAAACGCTGCTGCCAAAGCTGTCGGATGCCGAGAAGTCAGAGCTGCCATATCCGCCAGACGTCTTACCTGGGGCAAGAGATGTGGATACGCCGTATGGCTCGATCAGAGTCTACGAGTTTGGACCCGAGGACGGTCGAAAGGTGATACTTGTGCATGGCATCAGCACGCCTGCGATCGCCCTAGGATCTGTCGCAAACGTTCTTGCGGATAGCGGGTGTCGTGTTCTCCTCTTTGACCTGTTCGGTCGTGGCTATTCCGACACTCCGGGAGATGTCCAGCACGACATTAGACTTTTCACAACTCAGATTCTTCTGGCTCTCGCCTCGTCCCCGCTGTCGTGGACTGGTGCCGGCTCTGGGAAATTCTCCATGATTGGATATTCCTTCGGTGGAGGAGTCGTCACATCTTTCGCGTCCTACTTCCCGGACCTCGTTGATAGCTTAATCTTGTTTGCGCCAGCCGGTCTCATCCGACCTCACCATATCAGCAAGACGAACCGCATAATATACCAGGAAGGTGTCATTCCGGAGCCATTGCTCCAGCGCATCATCAAGAACCGACTGAGGACCCCACTCTCGACGCCCCCTGATGAGAAGGGCAAGAAGGTCGACGCAACCAACGCTGTCAAAGCTGAAGTGAACATTGAGTATAACTCTCAAGCGGTGCTGTCGAAGAAGTACCCCCATGTTACTGTTGTCAAGGCAGTGGCTCACCAAGTTGATCATCATCCTGGATTCGTCCAAGCATTCATCTCGAGCATTCGATATGGACCAGTCAGGGAACAGCACGACCGCTGGCGCATTGTGGGGAGGAGGTTGAGCAAACTTAATCAAGAAAATGGGACTCACAAGAAAGTCCTTATTGTTCTTGGTGAACATGATCCGATCATCGTCAGAGAAGAGCTTGAAGAAGATGCGGCCGACGTTTTCTACGGCAACGTCGAGTTTGCCACTTACGATGCCGGCCACGAGGCGCCTGTCACCAAAGGGGACCAGATAGCAATGAGCATCCTTGACTTCTGGAAACGAGGTGACTGACTTGCTCACGGGCTGAGCACAACGGGTTGCTGCTTATGCGTTCATAGACACCTCATTTATCCATTCAGACACAGTTGGATAGACTTTTCAGAACCATGTAGATAGAAGGCGAAACATAGGACGTCGTGTATCAGGACACCCCAAGAAGAATGTCTGGTTCATCATTCGTTATAGTCCTATGTATGGAATGACTGTAGATAGAGGCTGGTAGCAACTGGTACGGATATCCTTCCCGACTGCCCCACAAAACCATCGCCTGACCAGATATAGCTTGGCGGTACTTTGTGATGGCATCTCGATCGATGCGCCAAAGCGGTTCCTGCATCGTCCTTTTCCCTGGTTCTCTCTCCTTTCCCGACATCATCCGACTACCCCAGACGGCACGCGTGCTTTATGAAGGTTCTTTGCATCTGTCAGTCGGTCCATGTACTTCTCGAGGTCCATGGTCATGTCCGGGTCTTTCTTCAGGCGCCCCAAATCCTTGGGTTTAACCTTATTCCATCCTTCAAGGGCGAGAGACCTGATCTCGTGCCCGCGTGCCAAATGGATGAGGTCCATCACACTCTGTCCGTCGTAGAGGAAGGTGTTGAGCATCCCACTCTCTTTTTTGGGGTGAAACTTCTCTCGAAGGATCCTATCGATTCTGGAAACGATCAGCAACCACATCAAAGCAATTGGTGCTCTGTACGTACTTTCTAGGATCAGCCATGATCAGCCAGGCGCGTGTCACTATTATCAGATGCGGGTGGTGAGCAAGTCCAGCCTTGCGCGATTGGTGTCATTGAAAGTGTTTGGAGGAGCAACTTCTAGATTGGAGCATACCCCAGGCTATCAAGACGTATTTATGCTTCTACATACCTGCATGTCAAACCACAGACCCAGACTACACAGGTTCAGTTCTTACTCGTATTAGAGCTGCCTACATGTTTAACTGGGATCTCCTATGCATTGCGGGAAGCAACGCCGTCCACACATATCGAATACGCAGCACTTTGAGAGTTACTCCGGCTTCTTCTCTTTGAGCAAGCCCCCACGCTAGCAGGTCGTGAAGCCTTGTTTTGAAGACAGGGGTTCCAATACCAGGGTACTGTACGGAATAGGTATGAGCAGCCTTGTCACCCAGATGACGCCTTGGACGGAACAGGAGAGTCTTTGGTTCGCCAGAGGTCCCGAAGGTGCTCGCTACTCTCTCACCAAGGGTACAGGTCCCGCAAAATGATTTGCTAAACAATCCCAAGTTAATATTGGGCACCAATAAATTCGTCCACCGGGAGAATTCAAGCGATCCCCGGCGCGGCAAGGTACCAATGCTCATCAAAATACTAATTTCGGATGACTTGTATCACGATATGGGCGATGCCGTAATAGGAGCGTTCGCACAGGTAGACGTTCCACCGGGTCTCGCTACTTGCTGGATATCTCCAGCCCACCACGGCAGTCATCAGTCTGCCACTCTGTTGGTGAGCCCATTCTGACGTTCACGGATCTCCGGACTTTGAAGAACATCAGATCTCAACCCCGCAAAATTGTTAATCCGGTTAATCCGGTTAATCCGGGGATGTTGCTAAAGCTTGGCGTGGGGGTTACTGCCGCCAGAACCGGATACTTCCGATGGCTAAGCCAGTCCTTTTGCCTATTACGCCCAGCGCATCGTACCGTGTACGCGCCCATGATCTCCTCGCACCTCTCGTCCTCAGCTAGGGTGTATTCTTTTGCAGGTCTCCTCCTGTCTTTGGGCACGGAGTAACAACCCTTGCAATTTATGCTGATCAGGAAAAGAGCGATTGAATGGTCGGTGTCCAATGACGCAGAGAGCTCGGGCCGGGCCCAGCATAAGCGACAATCAGTCATCTGACGCAAGCGTCCCCTTCAACAGCTTCCCCGAACTGAAACCACCAATCATTGCTCTGTGCCCGTCCAGCATCTCAAATTGAACATCAAGTCAAGATGTGACGAGTGCATGCCTGCGTGAAACAGATATGCATAGCCCAACGAGGCACAACATTAAGACCTCAGCTAGTCAGAGGGGAGCTTGGTCTCCAGGTCCAAGTCGCCCATGTCAGCTTCAACCCCCAAGTCTTGAACGATGAGAGATCACATCTTATCTATCACATCCGTCTTAAGCGGTAGGTCTCTTCAGGCTCTGTCCCCGTTGACTCTTACCGGACCGCTATGCCTTCAATTTGTCCGAGCAACCAGTCTGGATCTGGGACTGGGGTGTAGACCAAATATCAACCTTGAGTGTCTATTGGCGCCCAAGGAGGCTAATGCCTCACTCCCAGTATCAACTAGCGTCCCCGTCTCTTAGCGTGCCCGTCCGTTTGCCTCTGAACTCCGTATCCGTACTGCGGCATTGATTTCTTGTGGAGTGCGATTGATGTCAGCGTCACAGTCACAAAGATGAATTGCTCTCTCCTTTGCAATTACTGCGCTGCCACACTTTTTTCTGTCTTTCGGTGTGAAACGGGCGACTGGGCTAGGCAATTGTTTGAATGCTTCAACGGTTGAGTCTGTGAGCCGGGGATTCATGGGCCGGTCTGCCCGGGCAGATCTGGCGTTATCAATATGGAATCCACTGTGCCTTCAACGCCATCTCAACACCGCCTGCAGCATAATCGTCCTCTCCGATAGATATTCCATGGCTAATACTACGGCTGCCACGATTTACAGAGCAATCTTCGGCTTTTAGCTCGTGGTGTTCTGTGGAGATGACAATAACTAGATGGTACCCGCGAATGGCCCCTTCTTATCTCAGCCTTGTCACCCCAGAAATTACCCTTTGATCTACCGTCGGAAATTGTACCAAGCAGATCATGTCTCATCTATTTCATTGAGTCCCCAAGCTGTCTCGAGCACGAGCTCGCCTCTCGTGGGCAGATCAAAGATAGCTCAACTGCCAGCTGCTAACTCTGCTTCTTGTCAGTCTCATGGACACAGGCTGGCACATGTGGTTTGACTGGGGTGCAGTACCTTTCTGGTCAAGTCTTGCCCTTCGCAGAAGCTCCGGGTCTGTGATGGCCTCCATCAGCCTCTCTAGTCTCTGGGTAGCTGCTTGGGCTCTTCTTTCCTCCCTTGCTTTTGCCCTCTCTTCCTTGAGGGGGCTTTTATTTTGCAGTGCATTGTCGCCTGTGGGCCCGCCGTTGATCCGACGTCGAAGAGCTCGAGTCTCCGGAGAGAGGAGTCGGTCGACCACTTGGCAAACATCATGAAGGTGGCGGTTCGTTTCGACGTTGTTGCGGAACCTCTCCGTCATTTCTGGTGATGCCAGCGTGGATCGGTAAACTTCAAGGATGACCATCAGTTTCGATGTACTGAAACTTCAGACCGGATCACATACAAGCTCGGACAGTGAATACCAAACCTGGAATCGATGGCTCAATGTCGCTCAAAGGGCTGAATACCTCGAGGGTGACTGACAAGTATGGAGGCCACTTACGGTACAATTTGATGAATGGACACGAAAATGGATTGCTAGTGATTCATACAAGATATCGCACAATAAGCCTGCGTGGCTCCCGAGCTAGAATCTGCGTTTTGAAGAGAATGCCGGCCAGGGAGGGACGAATGTTTAAATCAAGTACTTCATCATGCCCTAGTCCCACGGCAGCTTCGCCGAGGCGGGCACAATTGGGGTTTCCAGCACGTCTGGTGGGCTGTTGAGGTGCTCTTCGGTACAGCCGTCTTTGACTTGGGTAAGCTTCAATCCTGACCACCAGACTGGTGAAATCTTTATCTGGTTTCAGCTAGACCCACTGGAGTTCCAAGTATTCGCAAGCTTCGATGCCCATGCCCGTGCTCAGTGGGAACATTCCGATGTCTGGTGGTTTACTCTTGGCGAAGAAATGGTCCTGGCACAAGGACGAATAATGGCCTCATTTCCTTGTCATGACAAACCAGAGACAATTTTACTTTGGCCTGTAGAGGGTCAGTCTTCCTATTTTGGGCAGCACTCTCAGGATGCAGAACTCGCGACGTAGCAGGGTCCTGCTTACGGTTTCCTGATATGTTTGCTCTTGAATCGCAGGGAAGCGCCCGAATTCCTGACTTGGAAGTTCGTTGCTGTGGCAGCACCAAGGCTGCATAACCTACTTCGGCGGATACTTGTCTTTCTCACTTTGTTGGTCTCCCTACAGAGAGCGGTAACATCGAGAGCATTGACACGCAGGCAATACGGGCTGGGTACTACCATCCGCTACTTATACTGGGTCGATTTGAGCACCCCGGACGCACTAGGACGCACAGACTACACAAGGAGCTTGGAGATAGCAAAGCAATTGAATTGGGCGGATCATCTGCCCGAGCCTCCCGCCCAAGCAAAGACAAAATCCAAGACTCATGACCTGTCAAGTATGCGTCCTCTTTATCACTTGCATGTCCAAGGCACATATATTCTCCATAGATGAGAGGGCCAATTGCAGGCGGATGGCGTGGACTCCATGGAGACGCTTCCCTATGGAGAGCTGACATTTGACAGCGAAACTTGACACTCACATCCCGCTTCTGCTGTTGCTGCCACCAGAGCGTGTACCCAATTCTAATTATAGGCATCTACAGCAACGTCTCCTCTGGTCCGTCACATCTTTACGAAAGTTCCGCTGTCAGTCAGCAACCTGCCAAGGTACAAAGACGGAGAGGATCGACACGTAAGCCCACAGCCTGGCCTATTCACCCTTTCCCACAGCAGTCGTGTTGTCTAAAGTCTATCTCCGACATCAAACGGAAAATGACTACAACACCTAGAAGCCTCTAGCTAGCAGTAGGGGCTAGTCGACATGTGGAGATGGGGTCGAGCGGCTAGTCTCACGTCCGTGCTTTCCCCGCCGTCCAGGCGCAATTCTTGAATTAAGGAGCACGTCATCTGGTCCGGACGTTTCACCTTCATCAACTTGTCGGCCACAAGGACAACAACTAGCGTTTTCGAAAATACACCCCGCTTCTCAGCCCCCAGCAGGCATAGGAAGAAGCAAATATATTTTTCAGACATGACCACTGCGTTCCCGGGATCATGGAGAGTGCCTAAATTCCCGACGACGGAACGTCTCAACGCATCCCAAAGGCTATGTCTGACTTGCTTAAACAGCCAGTTTACATTAGACCCTTTGATGAATCAAATGACAGTAGCAATGTTGTCGACAGGGGGATTTTATTATGGAATTACGAGTCTCGGGGCCAGTGTTTGGGAGTCGTTCGCCCGAAAAAGTGCTCTGAGACCTCCACCTGAGTACTTCTCTTCTAGCATAAGACAGGAAGCATCTGCTGCTGGAACATTGTCAACGAATGCGGTTGTGATCGACAATGGCTGATTCTGGCATATCGACTGCGGAAATGTTAGGCTAACTCCCTTGCCCTTGTGACAGCTGCAACCGAATCTGCAAGACTCTCATTAAACAGCGAGTTTAAACTATGGCTAGTGAAACGCATGCAGGTGTACTCCGTACGGAGTATCCTAGTCTCAATGTCACCAACGAAGACTGAGACCGAGTAACGATCTCATCTTCCGCCGTGCAGAGAAGCAGCGCCATTCTTCTCTGACATGCTTCTTGACAGATCAATAGATCATGCTTGAAATGGCTGCAGAGACATATCCGAGCCAAGAATGCGTTATACGTCTTCGGAATGATCCGTCTTAATCATTTTCTCAGCCGTCCTTCCTGGTTTAGTCACAGACTCCAAGTTCAGAGCGGTAGTTCATTTCGTGCAGGATCCATTATTCGACCCCCTGGCAACTCTTGTTGGCCATACCACCAGCATTGCTGACTACGTATACACCGACCGAAATGTACCGAGCCGGAATTGGCGATATTCCACAGCCTACGAGTAGGTCAGGGATGAATCTCTTGGTGGAGGTCAACCCCCCGGTCCCCATCTTAACCTTAAGTCCTAACGGGGCGATCCGAGCGATAGGCGATAAGCAGTCCAGCGCTAGGGTCGGGTCAACGAATTTCCGCCCGTTGATCCTTTGATCACCCCAAAGTCAGCGTGGACTCCCAATTTTGCTTTCTTCACAGCAGGTCCATCACTCCCCAGTCATCCTCCACGCTGAAGGCGCCACGACCTACACGATAATTATCCCGACTTGAAATGTCGTTCGGTCTTCCTAGATTTTGCGCATTCTCCAGGCTGCACCGTGAGGCGAGCGCTAATTAAGCGCACGGCCCAAAGCCTCCCCCGGCGAGCCACCACATGTTCATCGATGATAACCTTAATTGATTTACGCAACGTATCTATCTTCTAAATAAAGGTAAGGATCTTTTTGACTAGTCCAAGCATCTCATTTGCAATGCAAGGGCGTTGCCATCGTCGAGTGCCGGCCTTGTGGAGGGACAAGGCTGAGACCCCTTGGACTCTTCGCTTCAGTGAATCAATAAAGTGAAACCACGCTCTTCTTCTCTACCACTTCATGATTCAACCTGAAGCATAGCTTATCAACGCCTTGGGCATAGTGGAAACCCCCCTTGAGCACCCCGTGCCAATACTCTCAAAGAAATTCTCTTACCACACGCTGGTGTGCCGCCAACAGTGTCCTTGTTTTTTTATGGAGGGATCATTTGACATATTTGTCCAAGGCAAGTGGCCACAAGTCACGATCTGGATGGTATCAACATCGATCATCACAACAAACACTGGTATTGTCCTGCTTGATTGCTCCTTTTGAGCATCACGGAGCAGTTCTTGATCTGTCAACTTATCCATCTCTCTTTCGAGTCGACGAGCGGAAGCGATGTTCCTGGATCCAGTCTTGGGCGCCGGGGCACCTGGTTGGCCATGGGTTGTCTGTGTCTGTGTTGTCCCTTGACGCAAGGTGCGACCTGCTAGACTTCGGTAAGGCCGATCGACAATGTTCTTGTCGTCATAAAGGAACTGGTGCAGCGCCTGCGCGCTTGACACGTGATGTTTGTCCAGAGGCGACATTATTCAGGCCTGATTTAACAGTCAGCCCTCGTGTTGAATCAAAACGCAGCTAGGGAATGAGTCGACGCCGATTGGAGGCTCCAAATACGTGCAACTTAGTGATGACTGATGGAGTTCCTTGCTCGGCCGAAGGATGCCTCAACCACAAGATCCCTTCCAAGGCCGGCAGTGATCTACGAAGATGACTTACGACAGAAGAGCGACCGGAGATCCCCGAGATGAGACGACGGGGCTAATATTGATATGAATGTCTTCGAGCAAGACAGTGTTGGCAACCTCAATGTTCAATCAAGTCAAGCTCAGGTAATGGAAGCAATGATATCAGGGACGGGCCTCACATGAACCACAGCAAAACCAGCCGGCTGACATGTCAATCGTGTGTATGCAAATGCGCGATTCAAGGAAAATCGACCCCGCCTTGTCTGCGAGAGAGTATTCATTTCCCTGGGGGCAGGTCTTCGCGGTTTTTATATCTGCTCTAGAGCTAAAGCAGACTCTTCATCAACATCAGCAAAGCAGTCGGTCAGAAAGCTCAGACGCTCAGACACCTGAGCTTTGGATGTGCCAGCAAGTCTACCCCAGTATTTTAGCCCCCGCATTCATAGAATCACAGAATCTTTGCAAGGTGCCTTGTTCTAAACCATCTATCTGGCGGTGTTTCTACACTCGGGCCAGCCTTCAATATCGCTACAAGGTTTAAGCCCTGTGCCTCACTGCGAGCATCTGACCCTGATTGTCTGCTCGTGTAGCTGGCATGCCACTTCCCGATGCCCCCATGACCGATCAATATAGTGCAGGTCACGTGACTACTCCTCATCTACTAGGAGGTCCAACGCAAGCTCCTGGAAAAGACGAGGTTAAAGTCCTGCGGCCTGCCTAACTACTTCGATACCTACCTTACGTAGGTGGGTAATTGTCCTCAAGGGAAGCTTGGAGTAACTTTTCCCCTTGGTCTATGAATTCCCTAGGTATTCAGGTTAATTTTAGGAAGTGTTGGGCTACTACTATGCAGTAACCACATCCACACAAACATACTCGTCTATATCGCTCGATCCTATTTTACCTCGGGGGAAAACGTTGGAAGCTAGAGCATTTGAACTTTTTTTGCTATTCATGTCCAGAGATCCTAGCCCCTGGACTGCATCAGTCATGATACCTCCTGTCCCGCATGAGAGCTTTGCACACTACCCGACCCGGTAAGAAGAGATGCCATCTCGCCGCAGGGAGCGATTACCGCCCGTACTCTCTGCGTTATACCTACCAAAATGCATTCTCTGTCCTTCTCTCCTCCAGAAATTCTTCGAGTATGTATATATTACGGTCTCCTGGCTTCTCCAGACCTCTTCAACGGCCGTCGTTTCGTATTCTCATCAACTGGGACTCTGCCCATAATCACCCAATATAGCGTCCTCCACAGGCTTCAGGACACTGTGGATTGTAGATCCCCACGTCCGTGTGTCCAGAATCCACATCCACTCTATTCCCAAACACATTGATGTGTTCAGCGCGCATGGAAAAGCCCAAAAGAAAAAGGTGTTGCAGTAAAAAAAAGGAGATGTATCAGCTTGGAGGAATCATTGCGCCAAATGTGTTGCGCTCCTCCATCCAGGGTATCATAAACTAAATCCTTCTCTTTCTCCTGCGCGAAAGCGCCGGTGAAAAATTCCAAATCCCCGAAGGGTGTTTCCGAATAGGCCGTATCTACTGTGGGTTGCGACCCTTACCTGAGGTCGTTGTGACCGAAATCCTCGCCCGTGTGGTGGGTTTCGATCTTGTCTGCCGGTTAAAAATAACTGCGCCCTGCGCCGTTCGCTCATGCCAGATGAAAGGTAAGCCAGACTGTTCAGACCGCAGTCCGATAAGAACTTTTGTGAGTCGCTGCTCCAGACCAGGATGCATTAATCCTTTTTCCAGAAAGAATTAAGTTTAGATGGGATTAATGAGTGTGAAAATAAGACTAGTCGTCCTTGATAAAGGACAATAGGGAAAAGAGTGTCGTCGTCCTGATCCGAGAGGCCTCATCAACGCCAAGGACAGGAGTCTCGGCAAGAGTAGTCATCTAGACCACTAATGCAACGTCAAGAGATCACCAGCAATGGGTTGCATAAGGTGTGTCATATCAGGAGAAAGTCCCATCCGTATTTCTGCATCACGTCCCGCCAGTGGACGTTCTGGTTCCTCGTAACAGTTGTCGAGGGTGCTGCGACTGCAGCGGTGGCTACAGCGGTGGCGGTGGCAGTGGCAATCGGCGTCGAGATCGAGCCCCCGGGGCTCCCAGCAGTAACAGGGGTCGCTTCGCATACTCCAGCAGAGATGACAATGTCATCGTTCAGTCTCCAGACTTCATGTAGAAGGCGAACCATCTTTCCGAAATTGCCGTGGTTCGCTTCATCTCCCAGTGACTCGCAACGCTCGGAGAGCGCTCGTCGGAAGGGAGATGCGGGTATGGAGTTCGCACCGCAGATGAGCATGGGCCAGACGAGACATCGATCGAAACCATTTGGACCAGAAGGAATAAATTGGAGAAGATCAGCCATTTGTGAGATCAGGTTGACGGTCGCCGATTGGTAGCGGTTGTATTCGGGGACAAGTGAGCATAGATAGACACGGGCTGCCTTGCGGAAGATAGCACTGATGTTCTTCGAAAGCTGTTTCGGACGGAGAGCACCTGATTTCGAGTAGGGAATCTGCAGAGGCTCGTTGGGCTCGATTTGATCAAGTGTCTGCGCCAACGAGGTGATGTGACTACACATTCCGATGTCATCGAGCTTCGCCTCCTTCTTGAGAGAGTCCAAGCAGGCAACTTCGGAGAGTAGATACATCACAAGATCATTGCATCCCATCAACTTCTCAAGTCCTGCGTTTGACATCGTGAAGAACATGTTTCTGTAGGTATGTGAAAATCTCGGTGCCTTACCAAGCATCGTGGAACCGAGGATGTCGATCCAGGCAGTGAGCGTCATGTTAAACGGAGGGTGGCCTCCGGTCTGACCAATGTTCTCCAGGGCAGCAGGGAGGTCGAGCTTTTGAACGATGTCTGCGGCAGCTTGGAAATGTTGATGCCAGGGAATGAGTTCCTTTTCCAGATCACTTGCTGACCCCACACAGCCTTGGAGTGAGATCATTCCAAGCAAAGCATCCAGCATCTCACTGTGGTGTGTGTCGCCATTGAGAGCTTCTACGACAATCGTCACGAAAGCAAGTTTGTGGCGCATGGCGTCATCATCTGCAGTGGTAGACCCGAAGGCTTGGATGCTCTTGAGGTGTGTGGCAGCAGCAAGGAGACAGGAGTGCAGGTAGGCCTTGTTGTTCTCAAGGGCAGGCAATATCACATCGGCTCGGACTGAACCGTGCTGATTGGCCTCAAGGACCGGCAACAGTAATGGAAGGACATTCTCAAGCAAATGATCAAAGAGAGGACGATCACAATCTTCTAGTTGAACCATGGAGCATTGTGGCTGGGCTTGCTGTGTGACGTGGGGGAAATCAAAGAAATTGAAGTCGATGCCTTCCTCGCCACTGAATGAGTCCTGTCGATTTTCGTAGTACTCGGGCTGGACCCAGTCATCTCCGGTACAAGAAGGTAGCATCGAATGTGGGGGAGGGGGGACAAAAGTACTAAAGGTCGAGATCGTCGAGTCCCGACGGGTAAGTTCGTCATTGATGTAGGTGTGTCGTTCTGTTTTAACGTCGACTTCCCATGGGTAGCCATGGGTATAGGATTCGGGCTGAGGCATGTAAATGTTAGAGCCGTATGGATCGTAGATGCCAGGCGTCTCGACGAAGGGTTGATCGAAGACATTATCGTACTCTTCCTGTGAATCATCGTCCCTAGGCTGTGCGTGTGAAGGATCTAGGTAATGTCAATGGTTGATTGAAACAGGGCAAGGACTGGTGTCACGTACATTGACTTTGGGAACCCAGGGTTTTCTCGTTAGTCTTGGTCCTTTTAATGATGGTCTTGATATGTTCTTTCTGCTTCCGCCTTGTTTCATTGTTGCTCCACCAGTGTGGTCGTTTGTATTCGCAGTCAAGCCCCAGGTGACGGCAGGCTTTGCATTTGGACTTCCCCTCATCACACTTCTTGCGTCTTAAGCGACAAGTGAAGCAACCTGTTCATCGTCAGTCATACATAACCAAAGGTAGTGCTGGTGAAGGAAGCTCACCTGACCGAGACCTTCTATGCATCTTAGAGGCCTTGGTAGAGGGAGAGTCTTTAGTTGTAGGCGCGGGCTTCTTTTCCGCTGAGGAAGCCATGGATGATTGTGATAATTACGGGACTTTGCGGGGATACCAATAGACGTAAGGGCAGAGTGAGTATCCGACCCAGGTATGATAACGACACTGACGATGAGGACGGCGATGAACCGCGCTGTTGTTGGGTATTACGAAGGAGTGATCGCGAACACTGGCCAGCAGTATTCCAGAGTCTATAGGGACAGTCGACGAGGTGAAGGGACAACAGCGAGGGCAACGGTCTGCCTAGAAAGAATTCATGGCGACATTGGCCGGGAATGTTGTTTATGAGAGTTTGATCAGTGTCAAGCTGGATCTTCTCAAGTGGAGAGATCTATATTTGGAAGACTGTTGAGAGAACATGCAAAGTAGCATGAGGCTCCAAGATGGTTTAGCAAAGAACAGATGCGGTAGGAAACAATGTTCTGCATAGAGGACGAATGAGAGGTGAAGGCGGCACATCGTATCTATGAATATCGCGGTTGTGTCTGGAGGCGCTGGCTTGGTATTGGTGCAATGGCTGGAGGAAGAAGAGGAGAATGCATGATTGAGCAATGAGCAGGTTGGTCGAATGGGTCGATGCACTTGCAGTGAGCATTCTCGGCCAATTCGGTTCCTCGATAGTTTGCATTCGACAAAGAAGGAATCAGCATCAAGTGTGGGAGATTTCCGTCATGATTGGATAGAGGGGTCGTTGAATTTGTGGGTTGGCGGTTCGAGGCTAAGATTAGCATTTGCCAGCTCTTAACGAATGCTAAGCTGCAGGGTAGTTAGCGCCGACTTCCCCAAGCCTGCAGCTTCCCCTGTCATCTCCCTGATCCCTGTCTAAGTTTGGCAATGTCGGGCTCCCACAAGGTGTCATCCCACGGCGGCCTTCGTCTTGTGACTTTCTCGTCTAGAGCACAATCCTTGACATGGGCAGCCATGGGTTGACTTTATTGGTCGACCGCCTGGCGAATAGAACAGGAGCTGCCCAACGTGGAAAATCACTTTTAACCTCTTGGTGCTGAGATCTGCTCTAGCCTTGCTTAGATCCTGGCGACAAGTCATGAGGTACGACTTGATGGCGAAATGTTGTGGAACTTGTTAGCTACTTCGGAGCTGGATGGTGAATATGGTGCGTGCACGTGTACCCAAGAAGTATCTGGTACCGTGCACAACGTCTTCCCGTACTCGGTACCAGCCTCTGGGAAAGAACCACGAGGGATCACAGACCAGGAAGGTACCAGAGCCATGAGTAAGGAGGACGCACAGACGTAGCGGACGGCCACATGATTGTCTCTCATCAATGTTCCCGTTGTCGGGACGTTTACGACCGAGGAGACCTCGCTATTGTGAACCAGTTGCTTCAGAAATTGCCAGTTCGAGAGCATCTCGGGGTCTGCAGTTGTACCCGATCGACCACGCCAGTGTACTCGTACTCCGTATAAAGTAGGAAAATCCCATCATGTGGCTGATGTTATGGTCTGGTTGGGATCATCCCAATCGCCCTCCTCCGCACTCCGTATCAAGCTTGACTCGTCTTGTGTCACGTTCAACATTGTGCATCTTGGACTCCACATACCATTCCATTCTGTAGATTGTATCACTGGTATTCTTCCAGGCCTCAAATTCTTTCCGTGTCGGTTCTCCTGAGAGTCCAGATCTGAGAAGCGAAGCCGTTCGCGGGCCCAGGGTTCGCCCAGCAGGACAGGCTTTGTGGGCGAAGGAGAGAGCAAGAAAAGCGCCGAAAGGGTGTGGTGGAAGTGGGAAAAATCGCAACGATTGGGCAGCAGTTGTCGAATGAAGTGAGGATGTCGACTTAGTGCAGAAGCTACCCTTGTGCTAAAGGACGAAGGTGTTGAGCTGGTTCCCTGTTCTCGTGAAGTTCAATCAGGCTAAAGGGAGCTTGCGGAACGACGGGAGCCAGTGAGAACTAAAAGTGATGCCAAGGGGCCTTCGTGCATTAGCGCAATCTGTTTAGTAAAGCGGGTCGGGTGGATCTTGCCCTGCCTATCACCGCCTGGTGTAGATTCAACGGCAGGCGCTACTGACCCGCTAGTTCCTGCACATTTGAGATAAGCAAAACTCCCCTCACTTTTCCCCCTCCACAAAAGACCTTCTCATCTGCACCAGTGCTGCTCGTTGTTTACGCGCTATTCCTGCAAACACCTGGACACGACCTTTTTTTAGGATCAGATGCATTTTGATAGCCTCGAGGTTTCAAGCAAACGGTAGACAGCTTCGCCAATCACCAAGGGAGAGTCGCAACGAGATATTCGCGCTTTGATAACTCAGCGCGTCAATTGTAGACGCGAGTCCTGTGTACTTTGGAATGAACTTGCCTCTGAAGCCTGCAGCCAAATTTGGCCGCTCTTTCTTGATCTAAAAATTGACTGTTCTTGATCCCTCCTACATGAGATTCTCAAAGATTGACCGAAAGGAACCTATCAGATGGAAGAGTCCAATTTCATCATGCCAGCCCAGGACGAAGTCGACACTGCCGGTGCTTAGGAAGCAGAAAGAGTAGCAAGTGATAAGGCTCCCCATGGCCGCACATTCCTGCTCGAGGGTGACCTCTAGTTTCATCACTTCTCTTTATGTGCTCCACTCAAGCACAATATCGAAGTCCAAAAGTAAAAACGCTTTGCCATCCCACCATTCCACGTTACCTGGATTACACTCGGTATCTTTCCTTAACAGAAGAAATGTATGTAGCATGGGAGGGAGGCTGATATGTTGTCCCATGCACACATTATCGTGAAGGAGCACCCCCAGCCTCCTCTATTTCGTCCACGGTGATAATCACCCGAAGCTTTGCACCCTAGCATCAGTCCGTCGATGCCAACCTCGGAAGACAGTCGAGTATGGAGCCCCTGCCCCCACCCCTGGTGTGGTGTGACTTTTCGTCCCACGCCCTGGAAAAAAGCACTGGCTTCACTTGTCGTGCACAGCAAAAACAAGCAACGTGCTACTGCAGGTAAAGCACAAAGCCAAAGCCGAACATTACCTTCCCCTCATCAGCGAAAGCTCCCAGGTCCACTGGCTAATGCTCCATAGGTTATCTCGAACATTGGCTTGCACGCCAAGACCCTGCGTCAAACCCCAGCTTGAATCAATGACAACGGGTCTAACTACTGGGGGGGGTTGGCAAGAGACTTCAAGAGAGCACATTACTTCAACGTTTGTGTATCATTGCAAGTCCGAGCACGGGTGTACTCGTCAAAGCGACATCGCGAAAGTGAAAAGTGAACATGGCATCCAAGCCAAACCCTCGTGCTGCTCTCGTGGCTTGGTGTTCTTAATGTTCACGAGTGGCGGTCGGCTCACCGCTGTCAAAGATTATGGTGGCTGCACATGGCGCTGTCCACGAGTGCCACGAGTGCCACGCCGCAAACCCTCTAGCAGCTCAACGCTTTTGTTGACGACTGTCACGGCATTCGGAATACCCCTGGGATTATATTCTTGCAAATAGTCCATCATGCAAGCTTCCATACAACTTGGCGGCTTCCACAGACTTAAGCATGAATCCTGAGGAGTCTGCAACTTACCGAACGTTGCTTGCATATGCACCTAATGGTCAATATCACATCCGAACTGGTGGAGAGGATGGTGTCATTCCTAGCAGTAAGCGAGCAATTATCTCATGGTGACCTCCCAAATTGGCCTGAGCAAAGCTTCAAGCGGAAGGTTCTCCGTCACAAGCGTGTTTGCGCTAACTTTCGAATAGGCTTGCCGAGGTCGACCAATCTGCGAGGCATTCAAGGTTAAGAGCTCATCGCACGGGAAGGGCCGCTTCCACCGGTCGAACTCTGAAGCACCTTTAGCCGGGGAAGATCCGGCAAGATTCGGAACCCCTCACTCAGTACGAGGGACGGAGTATGTCGGTAGGACCCCGTCTCGATCTCGACCTGTTTAACTTTGATAAGGTTATCCACACGAAGTTCATGGGCCAAGAACCCCTCTACAAGATGTGCCTCGAAACAGAAGATCACCTCGATTCATAGCACCGGGTATGGTGAGGACACTTGTATGCAGATAGCTGTGTCCATCGGCCACAAGCCGCTGCAAGAGTGGCGCTATTGCCATTCAAGCAACTCATGTGTGGTTTTGTGCTCACCAAGTCGCTGCACGCCATTTCGTGATGTCGCGAGGGCATGCTGTACTCCCGTCACGAAGCACTAGAAGACAATTCGTTAGGAAGGACAAGCATTGGCAGGTAGCCTCAGGGACATCGGTGCTAGTTGCAGGAATATTATGGGCTCTAGACCAATCATAAAATTCGTGAAGGAGGACAAGCGGGAAAGGGCACTTGAGGGGGTTGGGAGGGGAGATAGAGTCAACGACGTGGGTGAGTAAGTTGGGCTTCTAGGACATGAGACTCAGGAGAGTTTAGCGGTACGGCCCTTCTTGTTTTTTGAGGAACGAAATGGGAAGAGGCAAGCGGAAGGGAGGCGGCTCGAGCCAGGGGAGATGAGGAGCAAGATTCAGGAACATCCATTGAGAAGCGCTGGATGCTATTCATGGAAGAGGGATGTGGGAGATCAGTGGCATGGTATTTTTGGAAAAGGGGCCCACCAATGCCGCCGTCCGGTATCGTGATTGGCCATATGCAGAGCCTACATGACACTAGTACCTTGGCCGCACAATCCATTTTTCATCACCCTGCTATTACTGTTTATTGGCTTCCTGGGGGGAAGGTTGACCTCCTGGCCGCCTTCGCAATAGCTTCATCTAGCTTCATCCTCTCCAGCGCGTACTTTTCATAGCTGCCCACCCATTGGATCCCCTTCTAGCTTTTCTCTCTTACCGCCCAGTCTACTCCAAGTTGTACCATAGAACACCACCCCACCCCGCTCACATCCCACAATGACTGGCTGCATGGTCGCGTTTCACATCGTTCTCACGCATCCTCCTGCACGAGCACATCGACATATCATGCATATGCAATTGAATCCACCCTGGCCTGACCCTCCAGTCATCACACGATTTTCGATGTTTCTAACCGCCAAACCATTTCTCACCCAAATATACATACCTCTTCCCCAGCTCAAATCTTCAACTCCACCATGATTCAGTCTTCAAAATATTGATACTCCTCATGGAAACACCTGCAATGATGGAGTGGTCTCAGCAGTACCAACAGCTAAAGCTTGATGCAGTTGGTATGACGCAGAAGCCTGACAGCTTGTCCTTCTTTGCTCGTCGAACCTATATTCCCCGCCCTCTCTCAGAAGCCACCGAGATTTTCGATACCGACGCCGAGGATGAACCATTTGAATCTCCAGAGGATGACGACAGTCAATCCACCTTATCAAGCCGCGATGAGCTCCCTACACCACCGCATACCGGAGGACTTGGCGGGTTTGAGTTCCATTTCGACGACAAATGTGTTGTCGGGCCCCAAGGACCACATCTGTTCCGAAGTAGCCCTGATATCTTGACCCAACCTGAAGATGATGTCTTTCTCGGCATGTCTCCTGTACCTGGAACCGCCATTGCTGAATCACCAAAGACAGCTGCAAAGCCCATCGATTCTCTCACTAGCGCTGTTGCAGAGCTCGATGAATCTCAAGTTCGTGACTGGACTCCGCGACAAGTTGCTGACTGGATGGCCGAGGCTGGTTTCGAGTCTGCTGTTGTGGAGAAGTTCCTCATTCACGATATTTCTGGCACAGTTCTCATCGACCTCCAATTTGAAGACCTTAAGGAACTCGACATCAGCTCGTTTGGCAAACGTCACAGGGTCATGAGTTCTATTCAACAGCTCCGCAATTCAAGCATGATATCCATTGAGACCTCTCCGGTCTCAAGGACGCCATCCCGAAGCCCAAGATCAATGCAACGGCCAGCTCGTGCTTCAGAGTTCCAAATGGTCATTCCCTCTCGGTCAAGGTCACGCCGTTCTCCGCGGCAGAGCACCCCCATCACACCCTCCGAGTCTGTCTCTATTGTTGGCATCGAACAGGTACTCCCCAAAGAGCACAAGTGCTCCAAGGGTGAAGACTGTCCGAAGTGGCAAAAGCAGCAACGGAAGATTCTTCGCATGCAACGTGCATTTGAAGAAGAGGCTAACCGGCCAATTTCTGCATCCCCATCTGAGGCCGGTGTTGCACCATCTGTCGTTGGTTCATCGGATGTGCTCGGTCCCAGCTCGGTCAAAATCACTCACGAGGCGCTCAGCGTCGTCCAGCCTCGGGATCCACAAGAAAGTGTCCGGCAGTTTCTAAACTTCCAACATATCCACAACACAACACACTCTCCTTCCCCACCTCCTGCAGCCTCAGCCTCATATGCACTCAAATCTCCTCAGCTCACTGAACACCTCAAAGGCCTTCCCAAATTGACAATTCCGGTTGATGTCAACGCCGAAGAGACGCAACCAGCCAGAACGCCCATCTCTGCTCTGCAGCAACCAACACAGATACAAGCCCAACTTCGGGCCCAGCTGAAAGCCGACCCATATCATTATGGTGGCGTTGCTTCACCTGCTGATATATATCGCCTCGACACGCCCATGTCGGCCGTGGACATTCCAGTCACCGCCATCGCTGTGGACCCTTGCGAACGTGATGCTTCTCAGTCCGTCCCACCTGAGATGCGATATGGTGCCCCCATGGCCTCCACACCCGACCCAGTTCAACGTTCAGCCTCCACGCAGCCCCCTCGCCGCCATCGACAGCCATCATTCACACCCTCTGTCGCCCCCGTCAAAGAGAACGTCTCTCATTTGAACCGTGCGCCAAAGCGTGTGACCGAAATTGAGCTTGCCAACCATCAAGGCTGGGTCCGTAAACGCAAAACTACACGGATGCTACGCCATGAATGGCAGGACAACTATTGTACTTTGGTTGGCACCAAGCTCACCATGCATGATACCCATTACGCCAACGCAAATGAGCTTGAAGACATCGACGTCGATGAGTACACCCTCCACGCATACTCCCAGGCGTCCAGTTCCAAGCTGTCTGCAGCGTTCAAGAAGAGCCTCTTGGGACAAGGCAAGCTACCTGCAGGCGAACACTCGTTTGCCTTTACACTCATTCCCGAGGACAAGGCCGCTCAGAACAGAAAACTGTTCGAATCCAAGAACAAGTCCCACCACTTTGCAGTAGACTCCTCGAAGGAGCGCGTTGAGTGGATGAGGAAGCTGATGCTGGCCAAAGCCATGAAGAAGAATGAGGGTGTTCAAATCTAAATCTGGTGTGCTTCACACTATGCCTTGCAACAACATACAGCTATACCTCGCTCCACTGATGAACCTACAAGACACCATATGTTTATCCTGACGACCACGACCCATGACTCTCTTATCAAGATGTTGCCTCGCGGCAATTTTCTTTTCTTACAGCCTTTGAAAGACGGGATCCCGAACGATCATTTGAGCATGATCCAGACAGAAAGTTTGGGACTTTTGACACTTTTGCATAGCGCTTGGAGTCTAGCAGCCTTCTACTTAGCGGAAGGATGAGATGACTTTTTATTGAGGTTTGACTGTTTTGAGATACCACCTTTCGCCATCCACCTTGCGCCAAACGCGCTTTTTCCATGTCAGATCCACAGCTGCTGCAGAGCACAGCAGTCGCCCCAGCCACCATCAGTCGCTGGGCTCATGAGCCCTGGACAAGAGTCCTCGTGCATATCTAGTTGGCGACAGAAATCAATGGAGATATATGACCAACTTGAGAAACCACGTCCACTGTGTATACCTTTTGCTTTCCGTCTTTGTAGTTTCACTAACGATATGTCCTGGCGAACGCGAAGTGAATGCCTCGGATGGCTCTGGAAGACCCCTCCAGAGCAGCCGAGAGCCCAGGTCCGCCAGTCCCAGTAGTCGTAATGTGAAGCCAAATTTCCACCAGGTGAGGAGGTACAGGACAGAGGTTCCATAGCAGCAGTGGGTGCGCTGGGCTCAGGTTGTCAGATGTAGGAGGCCAAGGGTCAGCGTATCCGAAATTGGAAAAGCCCATCGGAAGCTGCCCACCTGAACCAGAACCAGGATGGATATTTAGGATCATTCTTTCCACCAAAAATCGAGGCTTTCTTAGCCCAGTGGCCAGTCCATAGCTGAGGAACGGTCTTTATGGTGAGCCCCCCAGCTAGAGACTATCGACACAGTCTTCAAGTTGCGAACCTCATCACGCGACCAAGTGTTTGGAGTCGGACGCCGATCATATTTCCCGCCGCGCGACGAACTCGTCAAAGCACGCGAGCTTCTACGCCAGATTGACTGAGCTATGGCAAGACTCGCCTCTCGGACTCAACATCAACAGCTGAAGTACTTGGCGACCGTCAGGCTGGAGGATTGTTGGCTGACGGAGATAGGTTTGTAACGTTCGTGAGGTGTCAAAGACCTGTCACCTCAACATCTTTCCCGCATGGCGTGCCGAGAGTTCCCCTGATAGATGCATTGCCACATTACTCCCAGGCTCTGGGATTGCGACTCCCTCATGACTACTTGGAGGAGTACACTTGTTGAGGGCGGTCTCAGGGCTTGGTTTTGCTTACGCGATTCAAGATTGACATTCAGGCTTCATGAGGTCCTTTGAAGTCTATTCTATGCTAATGTCGCCTTCAAGTTGTCATCAGCACGCAAGGGGTCAGTCGGGACAGCGGCAGCCTTGACAGCATCGCATGCACCGTGCATGTCCAGGCAGGAATATTTCGTGTCTCAACCCCTATTGCGCCCAAACCTCCTCCGTGGCGTCCATTGATCAATCTCAATGCACTTTGTCAGTTCAGGTCCATCCGACGGATGCGAGCTCCGTACATATCCCTTAAGGACAAACCACATGCTCAGATTCAAAAGCTGATGGATTGTATTCTGGCTAATGCCATTCTGGGAACCCATCAAGTGAGGAATGTGCTTTGTTTTTCGCGGGGCCAATTCACTTCTTCTACCTACACCAGCTTAATTCTTAGGTATGCTTGACTGGCAAACCTCGACGCAGCTTGTGGTTTCCTCACCACACTCAACGCCCCCATCCTCACCATGGAGCAATCATTTCCTCTTCTGAGCCAGAGTGCTGAAGATGAAGTCGATCATGCGTATGTCGGCCTAGAGAAGCTGCCAAAACGAGCATGGTCAAGCGCAAGCACCGCCCTCCATTATATCCTTCCCACGATATCCTTCCTTCATTCTGCACTTCCACGGTTCCTGCAAATAGGCGGGCTGAAATCGAGGAAAGAGAAACATCATTCGACGGCATGGCTTGATGCCTTACGGGGCTACGCTGCTTGCGTGGTGGTCAAGTTTCATCTGTTCAATTTTTCCCAGCGAGAGATCTTCCATCAACCAATCCTACATGCGTTTGAGGCTGGACGCGGGAGCGTTGAAGTCTTCTTCGTCATATCAGGCTATGTCCTCAGTGTTCGCGTGCTCAAAATGATTCGAAATCAGCAAGCAGCTCCATTGCTGAACGGCCTCGCTTCCGCAACATTCAGGAGATTCCTCAGGCTCTACGTTCCGACAGCCTTCGCCACGCTTTTGGTAGCCCTTGCGCTACAAGTGGGGTTGGTCCATATCGATAAGCTATGGAAACCTACCCTATACGAGCAGCTAGCGGATTGGATGTCGGACACCATATACGCCTCTGACCCTTTCCACGATGTCCTTGGGTGGTGGATAAACCAGGGTTACAGAACCAAGTACGCATATCAGTTGTGGACAATACCTCTCGAGTTTCGAGGAAGCATGGCGCTCTTTCTGTTCTTGCTGGGAAGTTGCAAGCTGACCACAAGAGGGAGGATGGTCTTGAGCTGGATAGTCATTGTCTGCTGCTACCGGTGGCAGGCGCACTATGTAGCATGCTTCCTAGCCGGAATGTGCATTGCGGATGTGTCTATCAGCTTTCCTCCCGAACAGCCTGAAGGCTGGCTCCAACTACCACAGCATCAGATGGATACAAACGCGGCTCTGCACGGACGACGAGAAAAATGGATAGGCCTCGCCCGGAAGGGTGGACTCATCTTCATGTTCATCATGGGCCTGTTCTTCCTCAGCGTTCCGGCAGACACCGGCACAAATGGGCCTTGGCCCTTCCAGTACGTTAGCATGCTGACCCCCTCGTACTACGGAGGGGACGTCAAGGAGTACTTCTGGCTGAGCATCGGCGCAATCCTGCTGGTCCTGTCGCTCGAGTACTCGCCTACCCTCCAGGTCCCGCTCCGGTGGAGCTTCTCGCTGTACCTGGGCGAAATCTCCTTCGGAATCTACGCCATCCACATCCTGTGCAACTGGATCCTGTACGAACCGTACCTGAAACCGTGGCAAGCAGATTCCCTCGGAGACTCCATCTGGGCCGACTGGCTCGTTGCCAGTATCATGTACTTTGTTGTTTTTGTCGCCGCGGACTATTTCACCCGCGTCGATACCCAGATAGTCACTCTCGGCAGGTGGCTGCAGAACAGACTTTTCGTGCAGTGGGAGTAATGAGTAACGAACGTGCAATCGGTTTTTACCCAAGTAAGGTGGTTATTTGGGACTCTGAGTATGGAGAGGCATGTCAAGGGCGTTCTATGTAAACTAGGCGAATACTATTCTACCACGTAGGTATTAGACAAGTTCTATCGAAATTTGTCACGTATGCTCCGTACCAAGGCATCTCCCAAGATTGAAAAGTCCGGGGATAAGCTTCAGGACTGGGTTCCCGGCGACCGACCAGTTCCAAAGGCTTCGCCTTGGTCCGTCCGTCAGGACTTAGGAGCCATCACAAATGAGGATGTAAACTTTGCTGGCTCGAAGATAATACATAATTAGTATTGCAGGGGCAGAAATGTAAACACTGCGCTACGCGACAGGCCGAATAGAATGCTATGTACCTCAGTACGATGAGACATCGATGTCCCTAAGCAAAGCCTGCTCAAATTTACTGTAAACAGTACTCCTCGCCAGCCACCTGTCTAGGCTTATATTAGAAGCAATGCCAGCGCTAAAAAGAACACCACCTATTCTCCGCAGGCCATATGATCTATCTAGGTATTTCGTACCTAGATAGGTCTCGAGGTACATGTACATGCAGTCAAAGAACCACGGCAGCAGAAAGAAGAAAAACCCTTCCATCGTAATTACATCGCCGGACCCCAAATCTGACTGCCGACGCGGGCGAGCTGGAGGGTTGGCCAAACCCTGGACGGAAGACACCCCTGAGCTGAGGCGTGGTTGAAATTAGGTAACAGAATAGGCGTTCCCCGGCGCCCTTGGGACTTGAAACGTCATTCTTGGCTTGGATTCTATTGTGCGATCGAAAACTCGCCCACACCCACGCCCTCGCCCATGCTCAATCAACCCCCCGTACCAAGGCGAGGATGCCGCATTTGCCGTCAACTCAACACCCACCAAATATATCTAAGTTGAGTAGTACTACTAGTAGTAGGGGAGTGCGGCGATGTGTTACTCCGGACAGTATATATACTACGGGCCCTAGCATGGCGACCTCGGCTGGCATCTCCGCAACCGCGCCCTCCCCCCCCAGATCCAGATGGGAGAAAAACTAATGATGATCCTCGATCCCCCGAGTACTTTAGGCCATTCATCCATCGGTACGACGCTCTTTCATTTTCAACTGAATCGCCCTGGATTTTCCATTTACAGCAGATACACCCTGTTCTGGGAAGGAGATTTCCTGGCAAACCTACTGGGGTTTTGATCTTCATGGCTGCTGTGTGAAATTGCTTCCAGAGTGGTTGGTCTTTGGAGGTTATTGGAGTTGGAGGGTTGGATTGTCCGAGTATTATTGGAAGCTGGACCCGGAACCGGTGATCGAAGCGCTGCAGCAATCGTCATGTACAAAGACCACGACGACCGAGTAAGTGAAGCGGAATCTGCGGCGCCGACGGAGAGAAGCAGCCGTGTTGCCGCCGAAAAGGATCATGCCCGTCCTACCTCTGATGAAGATGGCAGAGAGCGTGCGCCCTCGTCGGACGGAGCTTCGCAGGCTTTCGTGCCTCCAAATGGAGGCCTCGAGGCTTGGTTGCTAGTTTTGGCTGGCTTTCTCGTCTTCTCGAATACTTGGTATGTGGCCCTCCATTGGTTCCTGCAATCAGCCTTACTCGCACCAATCATCGAGGGCACCGGCCATGTCGAAGACGGTCTGCGAGTGGACTTTCGGACTGACAAGAAACTCCAGGGGCATTACGAGCACGTTCGGAGCATTCCAAGCATTTTATATTCGAGACCTGCTGTCGAACGAGTCCGCGTCGGCGATATCGTGGATCGGGAGCGTACAAGCATTTCTCGTGGTCTTCATCGGCGTCTTCGCGGGCCCGCTGTTCGACATGGGGTATCTCAGAGTCATGATTGTGACGGGCTGTTTCCTCACCGTCTTCGGTATGATGATGACCAGTCTGGCGACTTCTTTCTATCAAGTCTTCCTGGCGCAGGGCATCTGTGTCGGCTTGGGCGAGGGTATCACTTACATCCCCTGTCTGGCCCTGATATCCACGTACTTCACGACCAAGCGTCCGATCGCCATTGGCATCGCCGCTGTCGGGTCGAGCTTCGGCGGCGTCATTTTTCCAATCATGTTCCGAAAGCTCCAACCGCAGATCGGATTTGGCTGGACGGTCCGCGTTTTGGGTTTCATTGCGTTAGCCTGCTCCGTTCTGATCTGCGTCATCCTGGGTCGGCACAAGGGTGAGGCACGCAAGGCACGTTCATTGTTGGACATGTCGGCGCTCCGAGAATCTGCCTTCGTCTGCTGGGTGCTCGCATTGTTCTTCCTCTTCTTCGCGTACTACATCCCACTCTTCTTCATCGTCTCATACTCACGGTGGGCTCTGGGCACCAGCGAAGACTTTGCATTCTACATGCTCGCCGTCACCAACGGAGGGTCTGTCCTCGGTCGAACCGTCCCCTATCTGCTCGGACAACGGGTCAAGCCGATATACACACTTCTGTTCTCCTCAGTGTTTGGTGCGATCCTTCTCTTCTCGTGGATCGCGATTCACAGCTTGGCGTCTTATGTGGTCTGGTGCATTCTCTGGGGTTTTGTCGCTGGGGTCCTCGTCACAGCCCCTACGTCAACGACTGCGCACCCAGTCCTTTCACCATCAATGAACGTCGTCGGGACCCGGCTTGGTATGAGTTGGATGGGATCATCGATTGGGTCTGTGATTGGCGCACCCATCGCAGGGGCCTTGGCTAATGTCTCTACTGGTGACTTTCTTCATGCCCAGATTTTTGCTGGTGTTATTATGCTGGCTGGTGCCGTTTGCTTAGTTTGGCCACTGATGTCAATTGAGCGTTATGACAGAGCAAAACTTCGACATGAGAATTCCTGTACATAAATCATTTGAGCACAACACATTCTTCCCTTCTATACCTGTACTCTCGTCAACCCATTGGGTCGAAACATACGCTGGCTGACCAGTCCATAGCCGTAGTAGCTATCACGATTGCTGTACATCGACAACTTACCCGCGACTGCCATCTCTATAGGCCGCCTCGGAGAACCTGGTCAATACTCCCAGGTGTGTTGTGACCGAGACCGAGCGGTGCACATGGGGGCACCATCTCCGATAGGTGCGGATTTTAGAGCGATCTCGCAATTCGGTCCAAGCCTTTGGAAATTCAGTCACAGCATCAACTTCCTCATGCGCAGAAGAGCCTTCTAAACCAGTGGCTCCGCCATTTCGGAATATGTGCGGTTTTCGGACACTTAAAATTCCAATGTAGAGTCCACATCCCAGTGCCACCGACGGTGGTGACGTTCTTATCTCTCAGCAGACACTCTTGAGAATCCGCGTTTTGTGAACAAGTGCCCTGGCAGGGCCGTCAATTTGGCCAGCTTACTAGGACCCGTTGAATGCATAAGAATTTACACGACTCAGGCGTCAAGGGAAAGCACATGCCCTCTGAATCTGCGTATTCGGCCATGACCCATCCGCTTCAGTCTTAGGCCTTGCCAACACCAACCAGTCCCAGGATCTATAATGAAGGCTAGAGCATGTACCAAATGTCGACAGTGGAAAGCAAAATGTGATAGTTCTGGTAATACTCCTGGTGGATGTTCACGATGTCGCTCTCTCAAACTACAATGCGTATTCGACGCCTCGTTCAAACGAGTGTCCAAGGTCAAGCGCATGCAGCAGATGGAGTCGGAGATCAAACAATTGCGGCAGACTCTCGTTGAAACAGTGCAGACTGGGGAGATTCCTAACCAGGCCAGTGCGCACGAAGAAGAGGCCACACTTTCTGAAGACTGGGCAACTCAACTTTCCGACATCCCGGGGGTAACTCAACCCCTTCCACCGACGCAGTATGGCCTTGAAATGTTACCTCAGACAGACGCCCTGACCAAACCAGCCGCTGTCGTCGTCGAGCCTTCCGCATCGTACAAAATGCTGGGCAATGTCTGTCTCACCGACAGTCAAATAGAGCAACGGTTCAGATCGTACTTCACTCGCTGTCATCCCCACTTGCCTTTCGAAATGGCAACGACCTCTGCGGACGAAGTCTTCATGAAGAGTTCTCTTCTGTTCTGGGTCATTTGTGCTGTTACTTCGAGCTGGAGGATCCAACTCCAACTTTCTCCTTCAATCAAAAGTATGGTTGCAGACAGCATTCACGCTTACCCACGCTCAATCGAGACCGCGCAAGCCATCCTTATTTTGTGCATGTGGCCCTTCAAGATTTCCGGCATGAGGGATGACCCATCTCTGATGTACAGTGGCATTGCCACTCAGATGTGTCTGCAACTTGGACACCCATCCTCCAGTCAGCACGCCTCAGCCAAGTCGACGCCTGATGGTAGTGGTGGAGTAGGGGAAGCTTGCGATCAAACATCTACGTTGTTAGCGTGTTTTATCGTCAACCGGGTACATTCTGGTTACCTGGGGCTCCCCGCAACCACTTTGGCTCACCCAAAAATCCTGAGAGCCTTTGAAGATCCTGCAATTGACCCTACACTTTCACAGCTCGGTCGAATCTATCATCTGGTGGGCGAAGCGATCGTCGCGATCGGTGCAAACGGACCTTGTCCAACAGGCATGTTAGAGCCGGATTCTCGATTGACGATGATAAAGGTGTACGGAGAGCAACTTTCCGAGCTCCAGGAGAGATATCTTCAGGGCATGAAGGGTATAGTAAAGGTGTCGTACTTTTTCGCTCGCCTTCAGATATGGTCGTTTGCTCTGTTGGATGATATGATATTCTCCGAAGATCTGATCAAGATCTATCACAGCGCTGAGGACGAGGCGTGCCAAATAATCGAACTTTGCTATGATATGAATCTTGCAGCGAGCCCCTATCACTTCCGACGGGCCATCTGCTATAGTGGGTTCGTGCTCGTGAAGATACTTCGTTCTCCCTACTGTCACATGAAACGCGAACTTCTCGAGGACAACGTCGAACGAGCCCGCCAGGCACTAAGCACCACTGCCAGCTCACCCGACGATATTTTCTGCAAAGCCTGCCAGGTTCTGGAAGAACTGCTATACTTAGAAGACAAGAAGCGGACAGCTCCTATTTTCTCTAGAATGGGCGCATCCATGATGTTTGACATGCTTCGCATCTATTGGGAGAATTGGCACGACAGAAACATGCCTGAGGAGGTACCTTCTCTTCTTGATCTTGACGCAATCGACTGGGGTACCCTAGGATTGTGAGAACACCACATCAAGTAAGAATCCGAGGAATCAGGGAGGGTAGTCCTGTTCGTGCGGGTGAAACGTCCGTTTCAGGACGTCGTGCAGAAACGTATCTTGAGGCGTCGTTAACCCAGGGATATGCTTCCAATGGGTGAAGTATTCAGGTTCCGCACCTGAAGCCAAGAGTGTTTTCACTCTCCATATATAGAGAAACAACCGTAGAAGGATGGATAGCTTGCAAATGCGGTTAGCCTTCGGTGTTCTTGTTTTCACGTTCTTATTGAAAAAAATCATCAATCTGTGATCAGTGGTTTTACATCGCTGGTGGGGTACAACCCAAAATCCAAGGCTTCTGTCATGATACTTGGGAGACGCGATCAGCAAACACTGTGGCTTTCCGTTGAGATATTCCTAGAGTTTGCGTTTGACGCAGTACCGAATCATGCCATCCAAGGCCTGTTGTGAGTAAACCGGCCCAATGCACTGGAAGTTAGACCCCTTCGATCCCATGTGAAGTTGAGCGAACGGTATCCGCGATGTTGTCAAAGAGATGCACCCGATGGCAATGCAAAGGGAGCTTTGGAGGCCTCTTGAACTTACACCTGAGGCTCCTAGGGCAGCTCAGCTCAGCTCTCACCTCTGAAGCAATCTGAGCACGTCCGCCCCGCACTAATTTCAATCAACGGGCAGCTGTGGCTGGAGTGCCCGGCGCACGTAT
Source organism: Exophiala aquamarina CBS 119918 (assembly GCF_000709125.1). NCBI lineage: Eukaryota > Fungi > Ascomycota > Eurotiomycetes > Chaetothyriales > Herpotrichiellaceae > Exophiala > Exophiala aquamarina. The sequence continues at coordinate 364,538 of NW_013550587.1, forward strand.
GTCAAGGCAGGGACGTGATAGGTCTAGGCAGTTGTGTCGCTTCTTCGTTCTCAGGCAAGGCAATCCTCGAATGAACGCTCAATTGGTCCTTGAGTAGCAATTCAATCGTATTCAATCATAAAGATGCCGTGGCGTGTGAGAGCTCATGAGCGGCAAGGGGGAGAGCAACAAAAGAAAAGTGCAGTGGAATGCATATCGGAACAGCCATGCCAAGCACCGTGTTCCGACGGAGAGGTGCAGGAGCGCCTTCGGAACCTGCATGGGAAGGAGCTTCCACGTGCCGGGGCTCGTTGACCCTGCAAGCACATCGAACACCAAACTTGGTGCAGAGAAAAAGCAAATCCCCGAGGCGGTGCCGGTAATAGGAGCATTGTCGATTGGGTATACCGAGTATGACCGAGTGGCCCTCATAACCGTGGCATAAGCTTTAAGCCTCAAGCCTCATGCCTGTAATTATTTTGTCTAAGTTGGCAAAGCAGCCTATCGCGCCGGGTGCCAACATTGATCCATTATACTTGCAGCTATATCGGTGGCGGGTTGTGACGGTAGCATCAGCAGCTCACAAGAGCAGTTTAGGATCCTCCCGCTGCCTGCACCGAGGCTATCTTCCTGAGTTTCACGTCGTCTAGGTCGAGCTTGAAACGTCCCATCACGAACTCCTGCGGTCCGGCAATCATTCAGAATTGTCTTACCACGGCGCAGTATACCTCACTGCTCGTAGAGACGTTGGCCTGGCCTCCAAGATCCAATCGACAGGATGGAAGTGCTCTCAATTGGCATTCAGCGCGCCAGAAAGGTTTGATCTCGAAATTCGTTTTACGCCCTGCCTATAACACTCCGCTTGCTGACCAAATCCCTCGCATTATCTAGGTCCGTTTCCCTCACGATGGACAGAGCACGAGGGGTTCCCATCAAGGGACGGCTACCCCGATTCCTGGCAGAGACGGAGCTAGTTAGAGTTTCTCACTTTTCGATCACAATCGAGGCACCGCCAAGAGGTTCCTGATAACCTCGATGCCGAAATTCTGGCTCGAAAGGTAGACACGGAGATCTGTATTTTCACCATCATGACTGCGAGCCCAGAAGTGCTGCAACAAATTTGCAGGAGCTGAGGACTAGGCCCTGTCACTGGGGGGGCGCTGAGCCCAAAGTAATCGGCAAGCCATGTTGTGGAGTGGTTGCGTAGGATTAAGTCGTCCTGGGTCTTGTTGTGGACGTGCTTTAACATACTCCTTTTGTACATTCCAAAAGGGATAAGGATCAACGATTTCTGTATGGTAGCCGTCGAGCTCTTTCGAAACTCTTTCTCCAGCACTTCTCCAAGTCATCCTTCAAACAGTCGAACCACCAGAATTTTTGGCACACGGTAGATACCTTCTTCCAAGTCTGCAATCCTGGAAACTTAGTAATCACCAAATCAAGAACATCATCTGCCTTCTTGACAGGATGGATGGACTGAGTTCTCCAGTTCACAATGAGCGAAAGCCATAATATGGCCTCGGAATCGGAAGGCTGTGGCGATTTTATGGCTTTAATATTCTTCATCATCGAGTCAAGAAGCTTGTTATCAAAAAGTGACGTGCGATTTTCCTGACTGAGATGACGAACACAAATGGCTAGGCCGATGCAAATGATATATTCAAGGCCAAGAGGCTTGCCTGAACGCTTCATGTAGAGTAATATGAGGACGGCGTTTCGAGCACATTCTCGAGGGTCGCAGAAAAGCCGGCACAGTCTGTCTCTCGTCTGGTCCGACGAGCCCGATGAAGTAGTGGGCGACTCGTTGATGAGCGATTGCCACGAGGCGACCGAGGATAATAGCTGGATACACTGGACGCTTATCCGGCCGGATAGTGCCACCTCGGCGAAGCCATCAGGTAGTGTTGCAATCAACTTACAGAGACGCGGCGAGAATGGATGGCGCGCGTAGTCCAACTGACTACTCGGAATCGCCTCGAGATCGTCGGGAGAGCCATCGAGATATTGATCCAAGGCGTTGAAATATTCAATCCTAGCATCATCAGTACTATTCGAAACGACATTCTCTAGGGGCGTACACGGTGAGAATACCACGAATGGTTTGATGGGCGGGAGTATTCCCAAGTCCACCACGCAATACAATGATTTGCCTAATCCCGATCAAATGTGATTTGACCGCGGCTGAATCATACTGACCGCCCTATGATCATCAGAAATAGTCAGAAATGGGAACAGAACGACTTACAGCAGCAATCATGAGGTGTATTATAGAGTATAGAACGCCATCATCCAGGTGTGCGGATGGTGCTGAAAGGCGTTGCTGCAAGGCAGAGAACGCCTTCCCTTGGAGATGGCTCATGACGCTGGACCGTTCAGGGGGCCACGGAGACCGACGGAACTCATAGAGGCTCTGAGCTGCCGCCAGAAAACAGTGGAAAACGCATGGATCCTGCACTGCTGACGGAAATACCACCGAGATAACAGGATGGGCCACGTCAGGAGCGATTTTCAAAACGAGGTCCTCTCCCCTATGAATTTGGATATCTACATTGTCAGCCTTGCAGACCGTAAGCCCAGCCTTGCTTACACTCATCAATGCTATTGAAAGCATTTGCACTTCTTGTGAATGGTAGTGTTGAGAGAAGGTCTCCACGAAAAGAGTCGAGAACGGTTGGGGACAAGCGAATGCCATTGGGCTTGCTCTGGCCGTAAAGAGACAGCTTTCTCCGGGGAGTTCCTCGCTCTAGGTCGACCTCGGATGCATGCGGGTCGACTGTATGGGACTGCTCTTGAGCACCCATGAGGGTGTATCAGAGTAATCCAGTTGTGTGGGCGATATTGACGGTCAGGAGGCGGTGTCTTGTAGGGCTGGGACACTAGTTGACGTTGGATGAGTCTCTTAAATAGTAACGTAGTGTTAGAGCTGGATGAGCAGCTCGCAGACGGTGTGGCTCCAGAGACCGTGATGCATTGTTACTAAGAACAGCCGTCAACGGACGACACGGGGCGGTTCAGACTCTGGGAAGCTACACTAACTGGAAGCAGGAACCGGTCAGGGGTGTTGATTCAAGAATATGGGGAACCATAGATGGAATCCGGGTATTCGGTACAACAACTGGCGAGGGCTTACTGACGTTGGAAAGTCCAAGTCTTGATTGAAGGATTGTAGAGCGTAAGGCTTAGAACACCACCATCGAAAGCACTGGTACGTTCCTCGATTCGACACCGAAGTGTTCTCGAATTTGAGCTCTACCTCAGGCTAGAGCCCCCGGCCCCAAAGGCGAGTGAGATGGAGGGTTGCTAGTGGGGCTGACAATGGCAATTTGTACGATATTGGGCTAGACGGCTCTAGATTTGGGGGAGCACCTGCCTAGGACAGACCAAGTGGACCGTTCCTGCAGACTTACCAAAGCAGTGGTTTCTCTTGGCTCGTCTTTTCAACATCGAGAATGACAAAGACGCACCTGGCGGAGGGCAGAGTAGGATGATAGAGGATAGAGTAGGAGGACCGAGGACAGAGGTAACCACACCTACGTAGGCACCCGGGTACCTGTCACTTACTTAAGACGAGTAGATCAACCGTCTGCAATTAGCCAGAATACAGGGCCATGCCAGGGATACGGTAACTGAGAACTGATAAGAGGAAGACAGGCCTTCTCGGCGGTCAGACTGCGCCGGGGAGGATCGTCGAGAGCCGGAGGGCTTAGTCACGGTTAGCAAGTGCAGCACCAGCCTGGACTTGTGGAACATGCCGCGACTAGTGACTTGAGCGTCAAGAGTTAAGAGTCAATAGGCGTTAAGATGTCAGAGATGTCAGAGATGCAGAGATTTAGAACCTTCATGCGGGCGACGGCATGGCTGAACGCCGGGTAGCTTCAGAGGGCATTTGTCACGAGTATGGACGGATACTCCGTACCCGTACAGATACCCGTACCACAAGCTACCCCGTGACGTGTCACGTGTGAAATGTGGTACGCGATCGACCATCATTGATTCAATCAACGGTACGGAGTACATACAGTAATTGGGGACCAAATGCTTGTAGGGGCTTGAACGGGGTTCAATCATATTCGGAATGCTCCAGCTCGTTCGTCTGTGGTGCTGATCAGTCCATCATTCCACAGCCTCCAATATTAGGAGAAATTACCTAGGTACCTCGGACGTGGCCTAAAAGACGCATTGAAACAACAAGACGTCTCAGCCCTGGGCAAGTGGGAGTCCCCGTATGACGATCTTGGGTGGATTCTATCTCAAGACGGGGCACGAATACGCACCAAGTCCCACCCGAGGCGGATCCTCGACTCGGGTGCCCGGAGAAAAGATGTTCCATGTGGGTGTCCGCGAAAGGCCACGAAATGGTCGAGGCTGTGTTGCACCGAACCTTGTTTCAGCCCCCAGTTACGCAGGCAATAGTGGCAAGTCAGACACCGCCAAGACGAGGCCACCACCAATCCGAAACTACTCTTCTTCGAGAGCGCAGTACGACTGACTTTTGGGGCATGGCAAGACAACGCGCACGGTCGGTCATTTGCACCGAGTGCCCTGTGTGCTGCGACTGTACAGCCGTAACCCGCGTCGACGGTTTCGTTCGTGGCCATCGTGGCTGATCGTCTCCCCGCTACGCCGGAATCCACATGAGATCTCCAGCTCAGGAGATTTATATAACTGCTTCAGCTGGACCTTCCAAACTCCTGTTGTTGATTGTGCCTCTTCCTCTCCAGATTCCGTCCGCATCCAGTCCACCTTCATTCCTCTCGTTCCCCAGGATCCCCATTTGAAACGGCTATTTCACTGAGACCCGCGATCACAGCATTCATTCAAGATGCATTTCACCAAGCCTCTACTTTTCACCGCTCTAGCAGTCAGTGCCACCGCCCAGGACTTGGGGTCACTGGTGAATTCCGTTGCAAGCGAAGTCACATCTGCGGTAGGAGCTGCAGGCTCAGACATTGCGTCAGTGGCATCATCGCTCGCCACCGCCATACCTTCCGAGTTCAGTTCCATCACCTCATCGCTCGCCAGCGCCGTATCATCGCTAGAAGCATCAGCAGCGTCTGTCGCTTCGAGTATTTCTTCAGTCGCTGCCACCGCAGCTCCTGACGCCCAAAGCAGCCTTTCAAGCGAACTCAGCAGTCTGTCCTCCAGAGTCAGCAGCGCCGAGAGCAGTCTTCAAGCTGAAGCAACCTCATTCTTATCGTCGGCTACATCGGCTGTCGGCGGTTTGACCTCATCGCTGGGTACCGGCACCACCACCAGCACAGCTGCCGCCAACACTGGAAATGGTGCGGTCGGCTCATATGCTGTGCCGGCAGGTGGTATGCTAGGTGGTCTTCTCTTGGGCGCCGCCGCTCTTTTGTAGCACAATCCTTTGTACGCAGTTACAGAATGGTCGGAAGAGATTGATGGGAGCGGTTCTCCCAATATGTGCAGGGATCAGCTGGAGAGATAATGCCGGGGTTACCACATATTGGATGATGCAGTTATGATTTCGGAGTTGTGAGACCGAGACCCTCAGCCTAGAATTCAATGTATTTTATTCCCCACATGCAGTCAATGTCTTCCTGATTTCCACGTTCTGAAACATAACTATGCCGAGACATGCGTGATTGGAACGATCTTCTACTAGATGTGGTGTCAGTTGCTTTCCAAATCCTGTCGAGTATCATTGGTGGGGAGCCAAAGGGTGCCATCGGATAAATCTCAATCCGCTGATGAGAAATATGCTCGAGTGTACTGCCACTCTTATCAATTCTTCGCGGAGAATGGCCAGGTCACCTCCCGCAAGATATAGAAAGGGAGGGTGCGAAGTTGGGATTGTTCGCAACCGCAGCAGCCAAGGCTGAACCGTCGACTCTGCTCCCAGGTCAGTCTACGACGCCATAACACCGCAAAGCCGACCAAGTGGTAACAGGTGATTGTGACCATCTCGGGATGCCCAAACTGTTCCACTCGCAACTCAAGTGACAGGATTTGGATACACCATGAGATAGATGTGGAGAAGACCAACCGGTCAAGGTGCTAAACGCCTCAGTGTTGCAATACACAACATGCAAAGTTACCTATTCAGCTTCTCATGCCCATCAATCATCAATCTGATACTCACCGGTGAGGAGCCTGCTAACTGGAACAGGTAGCCGTACGATCCCTACTTGATGCCTCCCGACTTGATGCCCAAGAATGTGAACATCCTCCTGCTGAATGACATAATCATTCCCGAGAACAAGGAGCATTCTCTCTCTGGACTGGTGACCCCTCCCGCCTCACCTCGCCTCGAAAGCTGCAACCCAAGATCCGCGCCCAGCAGTCCCGCATTCAGTTCAGAGCGTCATGCACCGTGCAAGCTTTGATGAAAAGCGGATGCTACGTCATAGTGCCAGGACGCCGTGGTGGCCCCGTTCGAGGCGCTTGACACAGCTGCGGGCGAATCGCAAGGGATATCTCGTGCATGATTGTCGGTGAGGGCAGTTGTAAAGTGGCTAGGAGGCTTGGATGTCTTGTTCGTCGGGCACCTGCTTCATTTCATAGCGCGTCTATAGTTTGAGTCTGTGGGGTGAGCACGCTCGTGGCTTGTTCGATCGACAGAGACTAGACATGAGAGTACAGACCTTGCAATGAAATCCTACAAACGTGCCGCAGATCCTGTCATGGTAATGGTGCGGTGAAGAGTGGAAGCTCGTGTAAACCCGAAATGGGGACCGGACAGGCGGTAGTATCAGCTAAGGTTGGGCACAAATGAGTGGAAGCTTTCAACGGCCCAGGAAATCAGTAGCAGTGGGAATTGCTGAGAGTGACGCGGAGAAGAGGACTCTGCAGGGGCACCACTTTCTCGGGTTGGGAGCGGCAGGAAGGTCAAGGCCTACACAGCTCCGCAATGTCCAGTCGCTTGTGCTGTTGTAACAGACAGGCAAACAAACATCGCCTCGACGCTGGTGTCTAGGCGAGGGACGGACATTCAAGAGTGCTCACAAATTCAAGGCGAAAGAAGATGCGGATATGGGGCAGCTTCACCATGCTCAAGTGCTCGTCATGGTCCGATTGAGAATACCTAGCTGGTCTATCAGAATGGCGCAGGAGCTCCAAGCTGATGCGTATCGTATCCATTAGCGTGGTGAGCATTGGATGATACCTGGGCATCGAGCAAAGAGCCGAGGGATGATCTGCGCCCCCGTTGGGCACAAAGTGACTTCATTTCGCACTCTCCAGCAGGAAGTACGCGGGCTTATCAACCCAGTAGTCCCTCGTAGCTTGAGGGGTCTGGTGCAATAGCTAGTTAGTGCGGACGATGTTTTGAAGGCAAGCGGCTAGCGACGGTAGCCTCCACCACCAGGAGGGCGCCTGGTCGTAGGTGTGGGAGTGGGAGGAGGAATCGGTAGCACGTGATATGGCATTTCGCAGCACCCACACCAACATTGGACACGGCAATTTGCCTTGCATTGCACTTTTGATGGATTGGCAAGAGGCGAGGTTTCTGAGGCAAGACATCCCAGTGTTGTTCCTCAGGAATCTGCGTCGAACGTCCATTCATTCGAGATTGGTGCTTCAGGATTGAGGCGGTCGGAGGACAACTCACATCTAGCAGCCACCCAGTAATTCTGGAGTGGAGAGTGCAACGGTGTCTGGGGCGGAGAACAGAATGAATGCTTCCTGACGACGGGGAACGACGGAAGGCGTGAGATGGATAGTGGGTGTGTGTGATGTACGAGTCACTCCCTCGGTGTTGACTGTGAGTGATTAAATGGATGGTGATGGACTGGGAAGGGGATGAGGGAGGATGGTGTGGCGCAGGACGGGAAATGAGGCGTCAGCGGCCCCATACGTCCTTATTATGTACTTGTCAGACTCACAGGTTTCTTGTGGCTGTGGCTGGGTCATTGAGTACGGAGTCATACTCCGTAGTTGCCCAGTACCTAGAGTGTGTGGCGTGTGTGTGCCACACCTTGGGGGCCTGTGACTTGGAAGTTGGGGCAAGGAATGGCAATGAGAAGTTCGGAAGGGTGGAAGGAGTGACACTTGTTTCTGGGTTTCTGGGCATAGGAGTCTTGAGCCGACAAGACCGCGCTGCCCGCTTCGGATTCACAATGACGCCCGAGTTTCATGAAAGGTCGGCAATTTGATAGTCATTGGGCTGTGGTCATCTGAGCAATCCCCTTTAGTGTCCTTGGGAGCGCTTCAGCAGAACGCGAGAGAGCAGGGGTTGGAGGGTGGAAGTTGGAAGTTGGACGGGCGGACGAGCTGCAGTACCGAGTCCCTGGGCCTGAGTATCTACTGGAGACTGTACTCCGTACTCGTAGTACTTTCTCCAGGCTTGGGCAACCATGATTCAGGGCGCTGGTTGAGTTGCGGGTGGCAAAGACACGCTTGGACGACAGCTGGGAGGACGGTGCGTCGTGGCTCTGTTGCCCACCTCACGTCCCTAGCAAGCCCCTAGCAGGTCCTAGCGAGGAGGGGCTTCCCGGCGTCAACGCAGGAACGGCAGCCCTGCGATAGGGTCTGACTCTCACCTGTTATAACCCTAACCCCAGGTGGGTGCCAGGCACTCTATCGGCACCTAAATCCTGGTAGGTTTAGGTAAGATCCCAGGTAGGCCGCGTTGAACTCTTCCTGTGCGTTGCCTCATTTATCTGCTTTAAGCAAGAATAACGGGTGTCACACCAGCCCCAGATGTGTCCGCGGGTGCCCGAGCGACCTGAGCTTGGGAAGCCGTGAGTGCGTTCGGAGTACGGAGTATCTCTCGTAGTTCGTGACTGAGGGATGATCCACGTCATCCTCGTTTCTCTGTCCCGTTCCCCTTGCCCTCCCTTTCGTGGCAAAGAATCACAGAATGCGAGACCCCGTCCTCCTCATGCGCTCATACCACCTGCTACCGGGTAATATGCCGCACGCTATTTGTGCAGGACATGCGAGCATTGAAAGTGTCTTAATTTGGGACAAGCGACTCCTCGTACTTCCACGCTCCCACTGGCACCCTTTCTGCCCAATAATCCACATTCCGGCAAACAAGTCACTAAATTCGCGTCTCAATTGCCCCTAAGATCCCCAAGGGTCCCTCAAGGGTCCCCCAAGACCCCTGCCCATACCGAGGACATTGATGATGCTGCCTGAAGCTTGGTTGTGGGATTGTCGGTTTCCACAGCCTTCTGCTTGTCTTCACCGAGATGGAGTCGGTCTTGGTGGGCACCTCCCCTTCCGCCTCCCGCCTTGCGCCTTGCACCTTGCACCTTCCCTTCTACCGCGTAGTTTGTCGTGAGTCGCGACTCCCAGGTCCAACGTACCTTCCTCGCTAGCCTGTCTACCAGTACGAGCAGTCGAGGACATTCCTGTGCTTCTCGTCTCTGCTCATCCTCAACCCTCGTCATCTTGAGTCACAACTCTCAACTCACCACCCTCCATCCACATCCACATCCACAGCCATATCCACCCCATATCCAGTTTAGATTCAGTTGCCTGGTGCTGCCTGATGCCACCAACCAGCCAACTATCCACCACCACCCATTGAGGCTGACTCTCTCTTGTTCCCACTGTCACTGCCCGCTGCCCAAGTCACTGTATTCTTGTATAAATAATTACCTCCATCTTCCTCCCACACTCTCAATCTCGTCTCCGTCCCCATCGTCACCTGAGAGAATTACACGCCGCCGCCTCCAATCCGTCAATCTTCCGCAGCCAAATCCGTCGACCCCTTAGCATTTACTAGTTCAAACTCCGCCCCCACCACCTTCACATCACCACTTTTAGAACTTGGCCACTTCCCAAACCCATCCTTCAAGTCTAAGAAACTGGTCCAGGACCAAGTATAACTATCTGACTCAACCCATCATCGCGTCCTCGGGATCTTTGTAAAAGACTCATCACTCCAACTCGGGTCTTTGGTCACACCTCAAGCAACAAGACATCCCCGTCACCCTTGCCGTCGCCACTCAGCCTTACGCTACCAAATCTCCAAACTATCCACACCATGCCCCAATACCACACCTCTTCGAACTCGAGCGGCAGCGTCGAGAGATACCATACCAGTAACCCTCGACGAGAAGGCCGAGACCGCAAAGATCCTCGCCCAACTCCAAAACGGGAGGTCGTTGTCATCCACCACAACACCACCACTCGCGACGACCCTGTACGAACCTCGGGCATGAGCCACAACCGGTGGAAGTAAACACACTTCCACTCTTTATCATATAGAGAGCCTGGTGCTCTCCCATCTTGTACGCAACGCCAACGCACTGGACGCCATTTTACGGGGAATTTCAAGGATTTGGGGCATATGTGATACCAAGCGAGGGAGTTATTCGGAATCTGCATTGGATTGTTAGTCGCAGCGGACACGGAACATCGACACGACTGAATGGAATGGAATTGCATTGACACCTGGACCTATCACCACTCTGAAGAGATGGAATGGGGGATTTCTTATGTTTGATTTGTCTATTTGATGGTGCCTGTTTTACTCTGTCACTGGCCACCATGACCCAGTCTCGTGAGCCTCGAAGGAATTGCATCTTGTATTCCTCTGGACGGAACACAGGCTTCTATAAGCCTGTCACTACTTATCCGACCAAGAGCCATTGTCACAACAGTCTCTGGAATAGAAGGAAAAGAAAAAGGACGCAAGTCTGACTGTATGAGCTACCGTTATCGCTCCCTATGTTAGTACGTTAGTTAGTTAGTTACTTATCGATTATGATATCGGGAAGCTATCGATAATGTGCCAAATGCATCATACCGTGCTTTGTAGCGCCCGGTACTCCGTACTCCTTCGAGCACCAACGAATTATACGCATCCCGAGTCCCGTTGGTGTCTGGTCCTCCCCGGACCGGTGTAGATATCTGGTGGACGCCCGTCTTTCCATCCCATCTGGAACAAGAAGCAAACTTCAAGGCTGGATCGTCGCATGGGGACCATTTCCAATGCAGTATGCGGTAAGATCGCCGCATGAAGCACCCAATCGTCAATCACCCTGGCCGTGATCTGCACAGCCGTCGTCTCCAATCAAAGTGACGGACAACGCGGCGGCTTAGCTGGATCCAAGTTAGCTGCGCATTGGAAGGGTGGACGTCTCCTCCCAAGGAGTCAAGGGGCTTGAGGCCCGAGAGCAGTGTGGCATCCACTTCCGTATCACTGAGCCCTCCTGCAATTTACGAGTAGGCCCTCAGACCATCTACTCGTACGAGTACAGGACTCCGTACTGTACAGTCCGCACCTCAGCTTAGGCAGCTCATGAAGGTCAAGGGACACGACCTTCGCCTGCACTTTGCATCCCGAGACCGCGTCACCAGAACCGTTCAAGGCCCCGTTCAGTGCTCCGACCCAAAAGGGTTCCTAGCTCATCTAGGCGGAACTTTTGTAGCCACTGACGCTGACCACTGACCAGGCAAACCCCTGGCAGCTGACCCGGCAGTTCCAAAGTCCAAGCCCATGGGCCAGGGCTAACCGAACTGTCCAGAACACATTTCGAAGCATGCGGATACCGAGCACAGAGCCCAGAGTTGCAGGCTTGCAGCCCAAGCTGGCATTTCCAGTAATCCACAACCATGAAGCGCTGTGCAGGATGGTTCGGCTGTCGTGTCACCAAGCCCACCTTGTTGATGGCCTTCTCTGAGTCATCCCGGGTTTACTTGAGGACGGGAGGACGGAGTACGGAGTGCCGAAGTACATAACTCGCGAGTTCGTAACTGGGTACGGCATGAAAGGGAGATGGAAGTACAGAACTACTGCGATCAACGGAAGAACCCTACCCATGGTTCCTGGCACTGGAGGCTGCCAGCAGCCATGGCCCAAAGAATCAAGACCAGATCACGCGCAGTCTGCACCAACTCCTCCTTCTCCCGACTTGCTCTTCAAGTACCATGCATGAGGATCTCCGGTCTTTCGTCGCTGTCAAACTCCATCAGTGGCCCTCACTCCACCTGCGTGCTGGCGTGCAGTAGGTTCGAGGGACCTTGCAGCACTGCCTGTGAGGGTGATCCGCCCAGTCCGTCTGTCGTCTCAAAGGCTCATCTCCAGATGCGTCAATCATCCCCAGAGATCGAGCCTACAGTCGCTGGTCGCTTGGCTGCATCGCATCCACAAGCCCGAAGCAGGTGCCATGTACGTGCTGCTGTAATGTCCTTTGTCTGATCAGGTAGACACCCAACACTGCTTCCCTCAAATGACGACTATCCACGTTTCTAACACATTGCGTCAACAGTCACTTTCTTCATATATCCTCCTCTCCCACCTCTCCCACCTCTCCCACCCTTGAGGGCAATGCTCCGCCTCTTTTGTTCAGCATTGCACGGCCATAAACGAAGAGTCACCCGCTCAAATCTCCTCTATGAGGCAACATCGATCGCCAGCCCTAATGCGTCGCGAATGCATATGGACGCCACATATGCCGTGCTTGGAGGCACAGACGTGGAGTCCCTGAGTGTCACAGCTGCGGCTCTTGCCGTGCAGTTCGTGGCTCCTCTGCATTCGCGCTGCTTGGTGGCGCATTGGTGCTGCGTCCTCCGGACCTCACCCAACTCAATCCTCACCCACTGAGCAAACAGCTGCACCGGGGCGGGAGCCCCTGGTCAGGAACTGGCCCCCCTCCCTGTTATTATAACCTCTGAAGTCTGGCGTGTACTTACTTCACTCCGCATCGCAAGGACCGAATCTGGAGCCCACGTGCAAATTTCGTCACCACAATCGCGGCCGCGTTGCACACATCACAATGTTTTGGACTGCCTCAAAGTGACTGAATCTAATGGTTATACGACGGACTAACTGTGATAAGCGGTTAGTGCTTATGGCGTATCCCAAGAGAAACCCATCCGTCATGGTTGCAGTGCTCGGAGCTTACGCTCAAAGTTCTCCGCGTGTCACACCGCCAATCCTTCACATTGATTGAACGACATTGGAAGACCTCAATTTCAACTATATCTTCAGCAAAGGCCTTCATTCCGAACGAAGCAGAAACATCATCATAAGTTTTATTGAGTCCTCATATCTAGATAGACGACACGTGACGTTAGTATTGGTATCCATCTCAGCCTTGTGCCAGCGGAGGCTCCGACAAAAGACCAACAAAGTGTGAAAACACTTAGATATACTTCTCATCCACGTCCTCAACCCCGACCATCCTCGGGAAGCTCAAGCACCAGCCCTGAAACTATGGCTCCAATTGGTGCCGTCTTGTGCGGCAGAGAGCCAAAGCTGGCGGAATTCATGAAGGCCAATTTAGCTCCCAAAATTGAAAGTAAGCGTTCTGCTTTATTACTCCTCTCCTTGGGCATGGAAAAAACCTCTTTCTACCCTCTACTATCAGCACATGATACAAAATAAAAAACGAAAAAGACGTTAACTTGGAACCCCTGTCCCAACAGTCACGCACGTCTGCTCGTCCACGGAGGCAGCCTTGACCGAGATCCCAAACCTCCTCCAGGAGGGCTCGGCCAACATATCTCTCGTGATCATCGGCGGCTTGTACTCGCCCGAAGACATTGAAAAGATCAAAGCGGCCGCCGACGCAGTCAAACCGTTGGCGTTCTTGGTCGCGGATCGGAGCAAGACCCCACCTGGCGCCACCGGTCCGCCACCACCGGAGATCATCAAGCAGCGGATCCTCGCTGCTGTCGCGGCGACCGAGACAGGCGAGGCGAAGCTGGAGCCGGGGCTTCATAAGTTCTGATTCAGCTGCAGTTCAGTTCAAGGGTGGTCAGGCTAGGCGCAGTGGCCGGTGTAGCGTATCGGGATTTTCAATCAGGGCACTCCCTCCACATTCCAACGAGGCACCTGAATGTCGGCGACCTATGTTCCTCACTCAGGACGAGAAAATGTCATGAATGCTGTTCCGTAAAATCATGCCAGACCCTCCTGTCCGGGGACTTGCAGTAGAGTGAGTGTATGTTACACCGTGAATCGAAGCAAAGCAAAGCAAAGCTCTCTCGGGCTTTTCCCCTAGACTCTGAGATTCCATCCTACCGGGAACCATCCCTGCGCCTACTTATCGGCAGTGGGCAATCGTGCTCGGAACACCATGTCGGGCCTAGTTAGGACATTTTGGCTCTCACGCTCTTTCAGGAGGGGGGAAAATAAATAAAATGGTCCCTCTACGCAGTATAATATTGGTTCTGCTGTGAAGACTTTCCAGAGCGCGTTTTGCTGCGCTCAATCTAACGGCAAGCGTACGGATTATTGATGCAAGTCTAGTGCTATTATGTCCCAAACGTGCGCCCCAGCATCTCCATCGAGCTCCTACTCCAACAACTGCTGAGAACCGTCCTCACCTAGAGCATCAGCTGGTGGGGAAAGGCGGAAGCGGCGTGACCACAGGCGCCGCACTGTTGGGACAAACACAGCCTCCGCTTGGCCCACCACTGACACTTGTCACGGGAGGGACAGTGCAATGGGGGCTAGGGGTTCAAGAAGCGGCAGAGATAGTACTGGTCGCGGCCGCCGGGTCGATCGTCTCAGCCTTGACGAGCACGGGGATGACGGCGCCGGTGCTCAGCGAGAAGGCACGGTGGCCGAGCACGCGCAGCAGGCTCGCGATCTCGCCCGAGTGCGAGGTGAAGCTGATGTAGACGGAGCAGTCGTTGGTGAAGACGTCGTCCAGCAGCTGCTTGGAACGGAGATCCTGCGCGGACGACGTCTCCGACGTGGCGCCCGTCCAGAGCTCGTCGTCCTCGAGAAAGCCCGCCTCGAATTGGTAGCTGGGGAAGGAAGACGCGATGTACGTTTCGTTGCTGCGCCGGTCGCACGTGTGCTCCGAGATGCCTTCGCGGAGCTTTTCCTTGACGGTCGGGATGAATGGATATTGGGATGGCAATGGAAGGCCTGCGAAGGTCAGGTTCGCGGTCGCGAGGCACCGGTACAGCGGCGACGTGTAGTAGCTCTGCGGAGGCGGGATCTTCTCTGTTTGCAGCCGGGATTTCCAGAAACGGTTCGCCTTCAGCGCCTGGTCAATGCCCTGTTGCGTGAGATGCGCGTCCGACCACGCTGCGGTCTTGTTGCCGTCTAGGAGCGACCAGTAGCAGTTCCATGCCGGGGTGCCAAAGTACGACTCTGCCGCGTTGTGCCATCCTTCCCCGTGCCGCCCCGCGAACAAGACCTTGTAGTCCACGTTCTTGGGCGCCTTGGAGTTGAGAGAGGACACAGCCAGTGCGAATCTCTGCCATTGAGTCAACGACGCGGCATTCGATGGATCCGTCGGGTAACTTTGGTTGATCAATCCAAAGTTGGTTGCTGTCTGTTCAGAGAGGATGGTCGGTTAGTAACGCTTCCCCGAGAATGGTATATCGTTGATCGTTTGCCCTCACATAATCAAAAGTGGTAACGTTGGTCGTGTTGGCATCTTGTAGAAAGTAGCCCGCCACGGTGGAATACTGGATATATGCAAAGCTTCTCACAGCGCTGATGGTCAATAGCAGGGACAGTGCGAGCCGAACCATTTTGACGTAGAAGAAGCTCAACGAGAGAAGGCCAGGCGAACGGGGTTGGAACCAACGCTCTCGAAGGTATTCTTGCAGGTGGTTGCCATCCCACCTGACTTATATATCTATAGCTAGACTCAAAGTCATTTAGTCGCTCAACCAATGTCACCTCACCAGCTCACAACCCTCCCAATTGATCGGATGACGGCATGGGAGTTCCAAGTCCGCGCGGTTGGAAAGAAGTTCGATAGATGTTGTGGCCAATTAAGCCTCGAAGCTTGGACGCGTGCCTGAGAGGACCGACAATACATAGCCTTCATCTGTACCAACCCAGCTTAGCGATCTGGTCTCCACACAATTGCTGGTGGAAGCTGGTTCTGTCACTCAGCAACCCAGATCTTTGCTGTCTCATATGTATTACACAAAGCCGTGAATGAGATCTGCTCGGTGCTCACTTCCAAATTACCCCGGCCGTGCCATACTTCACACGAAGACAATCCGGCGATTTTGGCAGACGTGCTCAACGTCCCCACCCCGACCAGAGCAATGGCAAACGGTTCGGCATAGGTTCTTTTGCTTGACTGAGAGCAAACGCAGAGAATGAGGAACACTCAGCAGCTGAAGAGGCACTTGCACTTTCCTGTATTGCCAGGTGAGTATGGTGAGATGCAATCATCACAAGAGAGCTGAACCGGACACAGCAGATACAGGCCCATCTACCTGCCTGGGTACCGAGCTAACGGTTTCGATGATAAGGCACTAGCTTCACAGCCAAGGCAAGCCATAGAATATTATAATACAGGCATCCTTCGTAGCAATAGCAGAGTTCGACGTTGTGCCAATATTTGATAATCTTTTCAAGCACGGTCTTCAGGCAACTTGTCAGGGTCAGGCGATTGCAAATCAGGTGGGTGATGGATCATTCTTGTATACACTTTTGAGTGGTATATCTATCCTCGCCTGGGGAGCAACAGCCGTGCTCAACGCCTCCATACATCAGCCGCATGAAACCCTTTTGAGAATATAAGTTCCATCCGATACGCAGTATTCTAGATGAAAGTCCTCGCCTCAAACGGTCTCAACCGAAGCTTGTTCCCGTCTCGAATGACAGCATCCTGATAAGTCCCAATGACCTGTCTGCCACAAGCAATGGTCTGCAACAGCGCATCTGGCGCCTTCCATACCACCTCCTCATCGGTGAAGTTCAGTACAGTCCAAGCATCCGCGCAATGTCCACCACCACGCTTGAAGCAGACAACAGACTCATCAGAGTCCTGCACTAGTTCGAAGTTGCCGTAGACAAGGCTGTCGACGTGCTCTTTTCGCGCCTTCAGCAGGGTGCGCCAGTAGTTGAGCACACTCGAAGCCTCATTGTCCTGCTGCTTCGCGTTGATCTCGGGATAGCTGTCATTGACCCGCATCCACGCCTCTGCAGAGCTGAAGCCCGCATTTTGCTCCGCATTCCACTGCATTGGTGAGCGGGCATTATCTCGCGCCTTCTTTCTCAGATCACGCATGAATTCTTTCAGGCCTTCCTCGTTGCCGTGGAAGTACTCCACCGCTTCCGCGTGGTGGTTGAGCGACTCAAGATCTCTGAACTCATCAAGAGACCAGTCCTCAGGCAGGCTGGTCATCCCGAGCTCCTGGCCCTGATAGATGTACAGCGTCCCGGATTGTGTCCCGATGAAGGTTGCAAGCATCTTCGCAGCAAGCGTGCGGTGTTCCGGCCGGTGTTTTGTGAAGCGTGACACCGAGCGGGCCTGATCGTGGTTCTCGAGGAACAGAGCATTCCAACCGTCAACGTCGTACATGAATGTCTGCCAACGATTGACAATGTTCTTCAACGTGTTGAGACTCCACCCACGCGGCGAGAATTTGCCGTTGTCGCCGATGTCCATATCCACAATGTCGAATTGAAAGATCATGTTCAGCTCCTTGCGGTCCGACGCGACCACGGCGGCGACTTGACTGTCTTTCTTGACGTTGGGCATTTCACCCACTGCGAAGGCATTATATCGATCCAGAACGCTGCGTAAGCCCTGCAGGTACTCGTTCAGCCGTGGGCCATATGCGTAGTACATGTCGCCAGGCTGGTACTTGCGGCCAGGCAGCGTAATCGGTGCGTCAGGCAGCCCTGGGACTTTGCTGATCATGTTGATGACATCCATGCGGAAGCCATCGATCCCCTTCTCAAGCCAGAATGTCATGACATCGTGGACCTCTCTAACCACCTGTGGATTTTCCCAGTTTAGATCGGGTTGTTCAGGACAGAAGAGCCCTAGATAGTATTGGTCTCTGGCCTCGTTGTAAGTCCAAGCGCTGCCGCCAAAAGCGGAGGCCCAATTGTTGGGCGGTGAGCGTGTGCCATTCTCCAAACGTGGCTCTTTCCAGATGTAGAAGTCATGCTTAGGATTGTCGCGGGATACTTTTGACTCCTGGAACCAGGCATGTTGGTCGGAGGTGTGGTTGACCACCAAATCCATCACCATCTTCATCCCACGACTGTGTAGAGCGCCAGTCAGCTCCTCGACGTCTTGCATGGTACCGTACGGCTCGTGGATATTCCTATAGTCTGATATGTCATAGCCCATGTCTTTCTGAGGAGACTTGTAAATTGGACATAGCCACACTGCATCCACTCCTAGACTCTGCAGGTAGTCGAGCTTCTGGATCACGCCGCGGACGTCCCCGAGGCCATCTCCATTGCTATCCTTGAACGAAGCCGGGTAGATCTGGTAGATGGATGCTTCCTTCCACCACGCCCGGCTGGGTCCCCTTTGCGTCTTAGTCTCTGTGACTGTCATTGTAGCCATGGCTTCAACTAAAGAGACGCTTCAACTTCAAAGACTATGTGTTTGTGAGAGGATTGAGTGGAAGATATCCTCTCCCAGAAGAGGAAGCCTTTTTGTAACATGCTCACTCTGAAGGACTGAGCGCTTCGGATGCCATTTCTGGAAACAATGGCTGGGTGGAGAAGCTCTTTAGCGAGATCGAGCGAACACAACCTTCAATTCTCCGTTTTCAACTCTCTTGTGGTTGACCTGGCACCCCCTGGCGGCCAATCAGGCGGGCTTATAATATGTGGTTACGTCGAAAACTCCATCGGGTTGGAGAGAGCTCGGGCCGAGTTCAGATTCGTCGATTGGCTGGGAGGCAAAGGCCGGAGCGTCCTGATCCTATGTTCTAGGCGAGCCCTTACATCCTCGTCATTCGGTCCATGGAGACATCAGTCTCACTAGCATCACATACGGAGATCATGGCCGTGGTCTTTCCACTTGGGTCATTGGGAAACCTTCTCGGCTTGTGGAAGTCGTGCTCGGTTCAAAATTGATATTAATGGACAATTTCATACCTAAGTGACTTGGTGAGTCTCCAAACTCGTAAGTCATCAAAAAGGGGCAGCAATAATTCCCTAGACTCATTCTGTCTGAGGTTAGGGCTGTAGTTTGTCAAGTACACTCTCACTTCTCAGAATTCTTCGGATGGGCTGCATCTCGAAGCGACGTGATGTTTGTGGTGTTTGTAATACCGGAACCTGTTTCTTTAGTGTCTCGATGTCGGAAGACCGATTCTGGAGGCCATAAATCTCCAGCAGCTGCTCATAAATCGCTACCGTCCTCGGGTTATCTTGGGAAAGGATCTTTTTGGTGCTGATCAAATTGAGTAATGCTTTGCAATCTTGCTCGGCCTCATCCAGCTTTCCCATGCGGATTGCGACATGGATTAGTCCAGACATGGTGTTAATGCGGTCGGGATGGCCTGAAGGGATGACATTGAGCAGTCCTCTAAGAAGACTGTCTGCATCAGTCCACCTTTCACACAGCACGTAAGCACGGGCCAGGTTTGATCTCGTCATGGTCATGCCAACATGCTCGTCACCAAGAGTTCGGGCGACGACAGGGACAATATTCTCAAGAAGTTCCGCTGCTTCCAAACCACGCCTTCTTTCACAAAGCACTTTCGATAAATCGTTGACCGACCATAAGGTATAAGCATGCTCCTCACCTAATATTCGTTTTCGAGCTTGGAGAACATTCATGACCAATCTCTCGGCTGCCTTAAGATGCTTTTTCTGAGCACACAAACTCATCCCAAGCTCATTTCTTGCCATGAGAGTGTCTGGGTGATCCAACCCAAAGAGTCGTTTCCGCTTTCTGAGCACTCTGACAAGTGTATCGTGACTAAGGTACTGTTCTCCCAAATGAAGATACGTCCGAGCGAGGTTGAACATCGCGTTCAGAGTCAGCGGGTCCTCGGAGCCCAGCCTTTTTCGCAAGCCTTGCACTGCCCTTTCACCGACATATTTTGACCATTCGCGTTCACCAGCAAGCCAAAGTGTAAGAGTTAGATCGTCAAGAGACTGGCAGTACTGGACATATGTCGGCTTCCACGGAGACCACGATAGCCAATGCTGGAGCTTCGGGCGAAACCACCATCTAGCCATCAAAACCCTTCTTTGAGTCTTGATTGCGGACTCCACTTCAAAAAGATTCCAAAGAGTATGACTCAAGGCCCTAAGAGCTTTTAAAGTGGCTTCATGTGAATGACCAAGCGCCCTCACTCTGCAATCGACTATGGCTTTCTGTAACTTCTTGGCCTGTTTCCACATCCCGTTTTCTGCATATACCCAGGCAAATTTCTCGATCTCTGTGGCTCTTCCCAGACTGTCTGGGAACACTGGAAATCGATGCTGCAATTGACGAGTGCAAGCATCAAGGTGTGGTAAAAGTTCTCGCCGCTGTTGTCGGCCGGAAGCCTCAAGATGAGGACTGATGCTGTGTGCTAAAATTGAAACGGTCCAACTCAACCACTTCCTTTGCTCGACCTCCTCTAATCGGTCTTGTGCCCAACTATGAACAACCGGGTGCAACGAGCAGATGGCCTTATCCGGGTCTCGGTCAACAATGGAGCGATTGTACAGCAGTTCAAGGGCTGACGCAATCCGATCTTGGTAGTCCTCAGTCCATGACTTCTCGGCTTTCAGGAAATCCGGACAAGACCTATATGAAGACTGTGGTATCGGTAGACCGTGCCATGACTGCTTGAAAATCCGTTCAGGAATCGTTTCGAAATGGAGGAATGCACAGATATGCACTAAATCTACCGCATCTCGAGATTGGATATCAGGACTTGCAACGATTCTCTGAAAAGGCAGTTCCCACGTTGCGATGATGTCAACTTCACCTGCCCGACAGGCTCTGGGAATCTTGGTGATTGCTTCTCGATGTTCCGCATAACGACGGAGGTACTCGGCTAAAGTGTGGTAGCGAGTGCGGATGGAGGCACCAGCGTAGGCTAAGGCAATAGCAAGATAGCCCAACTGCTTTGCTAAGATTCGGGCGAGTCCTAAATTCTCAGAATTGTGTGTCTGAACTGCCACCTCAGGATAAGCGGATCGCAAAAGAAGGGCGACTCCTTCTTCTGGATCCATACCGCTAAGCTTGATACAACCTTTCTCCCCTCCACTTGCGAGATCCCTGATGCCAGGATTGCGCGTAGTGATCAAGATATGGCCGCTGCCAGTAGATGGGAGGTATTTTGGGAGGTCAATCCTTGGATCATCAGCGTTGTCCATTATGAGCAGCCAGGGTAAGATGCTTCTGGACAACCAGTGGACCCCACTGAGAGAGGTTCCGCCTTTGCCTGCCTCGAGAGCTAGGGATGAAAACGTGCCATCTATGCTCTCCTCACTGCTGGCATCAATCCAGAATACTCCCCAGTACTGGCTTCGCAGGTCTTGAGCAAACTTTCGAGCAAACTGAGTCTTCCCAGAGCCGCCGAGTCCGCAAATTACCACGATTATGGGCGAAGAATCAGTGGCTTGGCGGTCAAGATAAGTAAATCGATCTCTTACAAGTTTTGCATGCATGGTTCTGCCGGTAAACCGAGGATCTGGCCGACGAACGCCGAAGAAATATTCGTTCTTGACTTGGCCCTGGAGTGGCAGCCTGGGCGCTGTCAAGGTGCGTCGTGGAGCCTCGAACTTTTGGTCAACAAGCTCGCTGGCTTCCTGTATTCGACTGGATTTCCGGAGCTGATGTTCCTCTCTCCATCTTGATTTTATCATGGTAATTGCTTGGTCTCGGTCACGCCGAAGAGCTGCAGAAACAACAATGTAGCCCTGATCTTGAGGAGTTCTAAATTTCACCATTTCGGAATGGGTTGTGCGGATGCCACAGCCTTCAACATCGTCATGCTCTAGACTCGCTGATTCTCTGTTGACAACAAAGGTATACTTTCCACCAAAGCTCGACCGCTCTTGTTCCCAAAAGTTGTGTATGCGATACTTTTTAACCAGAGGTGCAAATTGTTCAGCTATTTCCCTCAACATCGCGGAACCATATGAAAGGTCTTGAAGGCACTGATTGCTGGTCTCGACTAGGAATGGCCTTCGGGTGGAGAGGAAACCATTGTCGAAGCCTTTGTGAGGAGTTCCCATAAACAAGATACCAAAGGTTGAGACATAAATCGACCGCAAATGTTCTGTTTGATGGGCGCGTACGGCGGCGGAATGCACCAAGGCTCTCTTGACAAGCAAACCCCCGAAGCCATGGCATATGAAGATTATTGGTCGCTCTAATGCATCAAGATGGTAGCGGTCAGCGGACAACTGTTGGACCAGAGTTATAGCATTGGACACGAGATTCTTTGCAAAATTGTCCTTCGCTTCCAGGATGTTCTTGATCGAATATTCGTAGGAGAGTACTCTTATGTCCTTCAAAAGAAGAGGAAGCAACGTCCGCAACCATTCAACCCCTCGTTCTCCTTCTCTCCAGGTGTTGCCTGCCTCTTCTTGGAGGCCATGGACGGTAATGATACTGCGAACAAGCCGTCAACAGTGTGCAATGTAGGATGTCGCAACGAATGAACTATAAGTAACAACCACACCGACTTACTCAACTGTGTTTTCTGAGCGATTCACATCGCGAGGCTGATCTTCAACTACTGAGACCTCTGAGAGGCTCATTCTGGTTTGATGTATTTGACAGAGAAACCGCAGCAGACGCAGAAGCCGGCGGCTTGCCTGAACTGGCCAAATCAGCCGCAGCACTCAGTCCATAACAAGGTCGAGTTTCCCGCGAAACTAAGCAATCTACGAGGATCAGCTGCCAATGTTATAGTTCGTCAAAGGTCGCGTAAACCAGGTTGCGTAATAGCATCAAAAGGACACGGCACCCACAGGGGTTGAGTTTCGAAACCCCACCGTTAGGCCAGCGGCCGGCCATTTCCGGTCGCGTCCCGAGCGCCTAAATGTCTTGTCCGGCGCCTAGATGGCATGACTCGGTCCACCTTGCTCAGCATCATTCGTTTTGTTCTGGGCGATGAGGCATTCCCCTGCATGACCTTTACAGCCTGTCCACCGACTCCTGCTTCCAGGAGGTTACATTCACAGCCCAAGCGTGAGATTTCGGAACAGAATTTGACCCTTGAGACGTAGCAAGGGAGCGCTGTGATGGCTATTGTTCTGATATAACGCCGGGATACTCTCTGGCTAATACGGAAGCTCTCTTCCTGCATCTGCACTTCATATTGTAAGATGTACATATCCGTTCTGGTTGGAGTGGTTCTTTTGTTTCTTTTCGGCCACGTCCGGCAAAGGTATGCTAAGTATCGACAGCACCAAGTAAGGTTCCAAGCAAGTGGGCTGGATGAATGCTAATCCAGCTTAGGAGGACCGAGCGATCGCAGATCAGCATGGCTGCCTACCAGCACCGAGACTTCAAAATCAACGGCCTCTAGGTGTCGATCGACTTGAGCAAATCTTCAGAGCAAATACTGAGTCACGACTGATGGAGTTGTTCCTGTTCCACTTTCGACAGACCGGTAGTACATTGGAACAAGTCTTCCTCGGAAACCAACCAAGCCTTCGGAACGATAGAGCCCGCTAATATGGAAGCGATATTGAGTACAAATTTCAAAGGTGAGCTTACCTTTGCATGGCTTTCGGTCTTGTGTCCCTGACGTTGTTCAGATTTTAGCATCGGCCCGAGAAGGGAGATCACATTTCCCATGTTTGGAGACGGCATCTTCACTCAGGAGGGTGCAGCTTGGAAGCATTCGAGAGAACTTTTGCGACCACAGTTCGTCCACAAGCATTACGAGGACTTATCCATCTTCCGGGACGCAGTCGATGATCTCATCAACGCTATCGCAGCTTCTGGCGACGTCCTTTACCTGCAGCCCCTCTTCTTTCGACTTACACTTGACACAACGACTGCCTTCTTATTTGGCGAATCTGTGCGGAGTCTCCGAGCACCCGATTCGACCGGAGAAGAGACTTTCGCTAATGCCTTCAACATCGCGCAGGAATATGTCGCGAAGAGATTCAGACTGCTGGACCTCTACTGGTTGATTGGGGGCCCTAAATTCCGAGAGGCCTGTAACAATGTCCACAAGTTTGCCGACCGAATCATTGAGCGTAACCTCTCAAATCGCAAGACTGGTAATCCGCCGCTTGAGGGAGAAACATTCTTAGATACCGTGGCGGCGGTCATGCCTGATAGAGGTGCGTTGAGAAGTCAGATTATCAACGTCTTGGTTGCTGGCCGGGATACCACTGCCTGTCTCCTGTCGTGGACCTTGTACGTTCAGACCAATTGTCCGTGTGTATGAATACTGTTTAACTTCTATCACAGCTTCACTCTAATCCGACATCCTAAAGTCTTCGACAAGCTCCGAGCGGAAATCAAGACGACATGCCCAGATCCTTCTCAACTGAACCGCACTGATTTACGAAGAATGACTTACTTGCAAAATGTCATCAAGGAAAGTGAGTGATTCATTGGAACACTGCTCTGTGTATGCTTGTCTATGCTTGTCTAATGTGTTAAAGCACTTCGGCTTTATCCCTCGGTCCCAGTCAATACTCGAACTGCAATCAAGACAACTGTGCTGCCTACCGGAGGCGGCCCTGATCGCTGTGCCCCTGTGTTAATACCGAAAGGCGCTGCAGTTGCGTATAGTGTCTACTCAATGCACAGGCGGCCTGATCTTTACGGAATGGATGCAGAAATATTTCGACCGGAACGATGGGAAGATGAGCTTCCGCTCAACCAAAATTCAACAAATGCGAAATGGGGATATCTTCCTTTCAATGGAGGCCCCAGAATATGCTTAGGAAGTGTGAACTGTCCACAATCCCCAAACTTGATTTTCTGGGCCATATATATTGACTATTCTGCTATTTAGTGGACTTTGCCGAGACGGAGGCCGCATACACGATTGTCCGACTCATCCAGCGCTTCCCGGAGATGAGATTACCTTCCAACGAGATCGTCGAGTTGACTGGGGTGGAAAAGCAAACCATGACTCTCGTTATGTTTATCACAGAGGGTTGCAAAATCCAAGTCAATGCATAGATTACTAGTGGGTGCTACTGTGGAGAGGGACGAGTTCAACCCCATAAGCTTTGCTGGGTTATGAAAGCGCCATGGCTTCCTTGGGAGCCTTCAAAGGGCTGGATCAACTCAGCCGCCTCGCGGGCACGCATAAGTCGAAATAAGTCGTCCATATGCGTCCATCTCAAAGATATCACTTCTTGGCATTCAACAGACCAGCGCATTAGAGCCGCAGCAATGACTCTATACCCGGGCGAACTCGCACTCTCGAATCTACACATCCCGCAATGATCGGATGCGATGCCACACCGCTCGGTCCCATCGATTATGGGAGCGGCAGAACTATCCGCCACAATCTAACAGCCATCAGCAGACACTTCTTGGGCATGTCTCACCTCTTGGAGAGACAAAGACGGACTGCGTCACTCACATAGTCTGTGGTGTGGCCTAAGTTGGTTTTCTCCTGCTCCCAGAAAAAGTACAGCCGGAATCTTTTCATCATTGGCGTGAAGAGATCCGTAATGTTCTTCAGCTCTTCCGACCCTTCTCTCAGAGCTTCAAGAAGCTGGCCATCTGTGTTGCAGACCCGCGAGGGGGCCAGCGAATCCAACACCCGACGACCCACTGCTGCTATTCGTGCCAAACTACTCCCGTTGTGCGGCGTACCCAGAAAGATGACTCCAAACGTAGAGACATATATGGAGTGCAAGTGTTCAATGGCTTTGCTGGTTCGGCTTTGAGACAGGATCAGGGCCTTCGAGGTTATCTCGTCAATACTCACATTTTCTCATAGGACTGGGGAGTGAAAGGCGTACTCTTTTGACAATGATACCCCCAAGAGAGTGGCAGATGAACAATATCGGACGTCGGCTTGCACAGGCGAGCTGGATTGCAGTAGATTCAGTAAATATTCTTACCCCAAGGTGGCGATCAAGACGCAGCTTACTTGCCGATCCGCAGCGAGCTGGGCCACCAGAGTATGCGCATGCTCGAGGATTCGATCGGAGGAAGTTTTGCCTAGCCAGGAGGTAACATCTGCATGATAGCTATAGGTCAGGATTCTAGCCTGCTTCAGGTGAGCAGGGAGCAGGTCCGGATCCCCTAGCCAGAACTTCCTCGTCTTTTTAGTTGTCCATGTGTCGAAAGCATCGCCATTAAGCCCATGCACCGCAACAACGCTGTTCGCCAAAGGTCAGTGTTGCAAAGAACAGTCACTTCAACTAGGGTGAAACGCACTCAGCAACTGGATCTTTTGGTGAGTATACTTCTGTTAGAGGTGGATGCCCACCCATCTCTGTTAAATAGAATGCTTTGGAGACGAGGACAGTGCTTAGGCTTCACGTAATACTTTCGTAAGCTTTGATGTCGGTGTCGCACTCATAGCAAGGAAATGAGCGAGAAATCAATAGCTTGGTAAGACTCGGAGAAAATCAAAAGCAGACTGCCTTTCGCCAGGCACTTTCGAGAACTGGTGAGGCTGAGCAACACTGTGGACAGCGCTAACAGGCGCACTTTCTGACCCTGGTCGTCGCCTGCTGGTGACCAGAAGTATATTATTCGTAAATATCCATATCCAATGATATTCGAGATTGCTCAACCCAGGTACCCCGCCAGGGGGTAGGCTCCCATCGAGTGTGCGCCTTGCCGCTAGTTTCAACATACATTTCCCAACCCCATTGCTCCAGGGCTCGAGGATAGATGCACGGCAGGACCGGAGTCAAAATCGGCTCTTTCTTTACCATTCATCTCCGGCTTCTCCATTCCTGGCCTGAGTTGCTCACGGCCACTCGCTTAAAACTGGTCGATCTTGATGTCAGCGAGGTTGAGATGTTACTGTCCCTCCGTAGCTGTAGGAGCAAGGTCAAAGAGGAAGAAAGCAAAGTCTCTAATACAAGCAACGTCAAAATGCAACCCCAAGACAGCGAAATCAATACTGAACTTTGGACAGAGAATATGAGAGATAGTAAACGTGCATAAGTGGGTGACTCGCACAGTAGAGGTAGTATCTGAGACTAGGGCACAACAGTTTGTTGCTGTGGGAAAGGAACTCCTAGGAAGCCTCAGCAATTGCAGGAGGATAGAAACTTGGCACTGTGAAAACTCTCTTTGTTGGCCAACAGTTTGCTCCTAGTCGAACTTCCAAGAGCAGTGCCAGTCATACGAAAAGGCCGTGGCCGGGAGCGCCTAGGCTTTTATTGAAGGGTTGGGACCCGTCCTATGGTGCATACGATGTAAATATGGCGTTTCATCCTTGGCGGGGCTTCAGGTATTGTTAACCCAGCCTTGCAGTGAATTATAGTTGTTCAGTAATCCTATGCAGGGATGGCCTTGAATGACCACATCATCAAGGCGAACGGTATGGCGATACAACGCGCCAGACAATGGCATGTAACCTTCCTCCGACGCTATGTTTGCACCTCCAGCGATGCGGGTTCCAGGCATATCATTAACATTTCGTTTTTCAATCCATAAAAGTATATAAATGTGGAATTGCCACTTTCCTGGCAAGAGGGAGGATTGAGTGAGGCAGGTTGTATGCTCCAGGATGATAGAGTCGCTGCTCTATCCAGTTGCTGCAATGTCCAACTTACCAGTCGGCTGTTGGCGGGTCATCTTCGATCTCTATGCCGTCGACCACTCCTATCGCTGTCCCTGTCATAATCGCGGTGACTGCGACGAGAAGAACTAGAATCATATCGTTCATCGTCTCGATAACGGTCTTTTCGCCGATCGCGATGACGGCTGTCATGGTCATCGTCGTCACGCCGCCTCCGTTCCTTCGATCTACTCCGGTCTCGCGTAGATCGAGAACGTTCATGATCACGATCATCTTTATCCCTTTTCGAGGTCCGAGAGAAGGAGTTCATTTCATCTCGGTAGCTGCTGCTACCATTTGTTGGAAGGCGTTCTCGATCTCGATCTCGGTCCCGCTGGCTGTTTTCCAGATTTCGGTCACGTCGTTCCCTCCAGTCCTCTTCCTTCATGTCTCCTTTGGATTCTTTGATCTTCTTCTGCAATTCTACTTCGGTGATCCTCTCGCCCGTGGCTTTGTTTTCCCGCATCAACGGGGTGAAGAAACCCTCGCCCTTATTATTTTTCCTCATGTCAGCCTTTCCCCATGCCCCCAGCTCGACACCAGTACCCGGAGCAGCTTTTGCTCCAATACCAAGAAAGCCTTCTTGTTTGCGCGCCTTACGGGAGTCTTCTGCTTTGGGATTGAGGTCGATCACTTCTCCATTGGCGCGCCGCTTCTTTCCCATACCTCTAAGCATAGCCATGCCGAATTCTTCCACGGGCATTGCAGCGTAATCTTCAAGGGTGCTCGATTCAGGTCTTGACGCCACATCATCTCTAAACTCCTCTGTCTCGTCTCGTGAACTGAGTCTGGTGTTGCCTTGCTGTATGATGACAGCAGTTGATTTCAGCTTTCCTGATCCATCATCCAGCAACGCGTTCAGGGCTTCCTCGTCTGCGGTCAGTTTTCGTGGAGGGCTTTGTGCTTCGTCTCGGTGCGATTGATCGTTGTACCCGTTTGTTTCTTCTTCGGCCGTCTCTGGTGCGAATTGTAGCCCACTTGCCTTGCTTACTTCAACCGTTTCGACCCTGAGAGCGCTGCCATTCTCCTGTTGTGCCTGGACTTCCGATGGTAGGAGGTTTTTGCGTCCACGTTTGCGCCAATCCCCGTTGCCCACATTCTCTATGACACGCTCTTTTGGTTCCTGTAGAGGCTTGCTTAGAATGGCACCGCTTGATGAGAAGCCGGTGACTGACTCGTGTCTCGGCTCTTTCTCATCTTCCTGATCCGAATCATGACCGAGCGTCGCTTTCGATGAGCGGTGGGAGGCTGCTGGTCTACGAGCTGGAGTAGGTATCTTCTGCGCAAATGTCGAGCTCTTGGGCTTGCCGAAGCCAAAAGAGATAGGCTTCGACATCGCTGCTGAGAGCAGACTGATAAATCTGAAACCTGGTCCTTCAAAGCTTTGTATGCAGCCAGGGGCGATCATTCAAAATTGTGATGATTGATGTGGTCCACCGTCTGATACTGCGCCGTACAAGTAGCCCCGCTGACGGTACGGTCAAGCGTATGAAGATAATAGCAGTGCCAAGATATTTAATATTCAGCGGGAGCGATCGTGGCCAACGACAGGCACGGGAACATCTAGTCGGACGGTTTCAAAGGCGCGCTCGCAGAACAACAAGACAAACTTCAACCCGATTCCCGACGCTTCTCCAATCCGTTAACGTCCCGTTACGACCTTTCTCCACAGTAACTCAACGACAACAAACAGTTGCCTCCTGTCAATGAAGGCTACAACTCGGTGACCTGCCAGTCAGGACCTCGACACCCTATATCATCTCGCGTCTGCCTCCTTTCTCGATCTAGTCGGGCCCGGCGCTTCTGTAGAATGGCGGGCGTCGATGAGTCCCTTTTGGGGACGTTCCAGAAACACATTGAGGACATGCGCAATCTGTCACTCTGCAAAATATGCATCAAACCTTTCTACGAACCCTTCATTCTCGGCTGTGGCCATACATACTGTTATTCCTGTCTAGCCAGCTGGTTTGGCGGAGCGCAGGGCAGAAAGAAAAATCGAAATTGCCCCGACTGTAGAGCTGTCGTGACAATACAGCCATCGCCCAATTACCTCCTCCGCGACTTGGTTCACATGTTTGTCGGTCGAGTCGAGTTGCTGCCAGAGGACGAGACAATGGAGGAACACCAGCAGGCAAAAGAAGAGGAAGCAGGCGTACTTGCAGCAGACCGAGCGGGTCCCGGTTTGTTCAAGGGTGTGTTCCTCCGACGACCTCATCACATTATTCGGCCCGGCCATGGAGTCTTGGATGAAGATGACAATGTTGTCCGTTGCCCCGAGTGTTACTGGGAATTGGAGGACGGCGCATGCTTACAGTGTGGCTTCGAGGCTAGTGGGGATAGTGAATCTGACTCCGGTGACGACTCAGACTTACCGAGTTTCCGAACGGTTGAGTCAGAGTACGACTCGGATGGAATAATTATAGCTCCCGAGGGTGCGATGCTTCGAGAATTTCAAGAGGACTACTACAGTTCAGCCAGCGACAGTGAGATAGATCATGCTGACGATTACGATGATGACGATGACATGGACGGCTTCATCAACGACGAGCATGACGGAATAGACGACGAGAACGACCATGGCAGCCAAGCCACTTTGACTGATGGACGTCATCCCGCCGACCATCGCCACCTCCACGACCCTAATGACAATCATCATACAGATGACACTGGCACGCAAACGACGAATTATGACGAGCAATCAGATGTTGCGACTAATTACGACGAGCCAACAGAAGCATCGGATCAAGATGATGACATTCGACCAAGCCAAAGATCTTCAAGAAGAGCCAGACGCATAGTTATCAGCGATGATGAAGATAATGAAGGACAAGACACTTCAAACAGCTCAGCAGAGGAAGGCGAGGACGAAGGGAGTAGTGACGATTCAGGGCTGGACGAAACTGATGACGACGAAGAGGGGTTGGGACATTCAGAAGCTACAGATCAAGGCGAAACCGAAGGCGGAGACTCTGACTCGGATGAATCGGACGATACCGCGATACGAACCCCACAATCTTTCGCACGTCGAAGAGTACACTTACAGAGTATGCGAGCAAGAAGAAACGAACATGTTTATCGATCTCACAATCACAGCGATCGATTCCAGCAACAGAGCGATACTAGACACAGAAATCTTCATTTCAATAACCATCGATTGACGGCATATGGCCATTCCAAGCGGTGGAACGGCGCGAGCAATAATCTCATCCCTCGGAGTCTTCATGGGAGCTGAATGGAACCATGAAGAAAGTTGGCAACATCCATGGTGGGAAGGTTTGATCAAACCTGATACGTGACCAGCTTCGAGTGCAGCAAAGTGTTGAGTTTGAGAATGGCTGCAACACCTTCAATCTCCGGGGTTCTCTTGTATGCGAGAAGCTACTTCTTTCACCTGACACCTCGGTCTATTCAACAGAGGATAATGTTGAAGCACTTTTGGTTTGCTTGAGACTGGTTGCAATGCAAATGGATCAAGCGAGGAGTGAAGGAAAGTGAAATGGCTTTTCAAGATGCCAGTGACCGCACCATCAAGTAGATACCCCCAATCGAATGAGCTCTTTTTAGTTTCAATTCGAGTACAGAGTCCCTGATGAAGTTTTGAATCACGAAAACGACATCTTTACGCCATCGCTATGCAATAGTTTGTAGTAATGACAAAGTTTCCCTAAAAGGGGGGTCTTTCTTTCATTCCCATTTACTTCCCGGCCCACGGTTTTTGCTCCTTTACCCTGGCATCCCAAAGCAAGCGATCCAAGCAAAGGAGATTAAGCTGCCAGCACCTGTTTGCTGGTGTCATACTCTAAGTCCACGATGCCGTCCTTCTTGACCACCTTGACAGTCATGCCCTTGAAGTCGATAGGAAGACGGCGTTGGAGCTCGTCTGTGCACATGCGGAGAATTTTCATGCCTTGCTCGAATGAGATGTCGGGATGATGGTGCTTGTCGAGGATGGAAAGGCAGTAGTATCTGTATTTCGCAGCAAAGGTTAGTGAATACTTTTTAAACGCTGAATATATCATGACAACACTTACTGAGCATATCCATGGGCAGCGTATGGCACCTTCGCGCTGCTGGCAAGATAGTCTAGCCAGTACAAGCTGGGCTCCTTCGTGATGGGATCGACACCGCCTAGCAACAGGTTGACATTGTAGGGTTTCCTGCTCCTCAATGACCTGGCCAGTTCTCCTCTCACAAAGCTCGCGACGGCACTTGGGCCCAGATCTGTCTCATTGCGCATCGTATATAGAGCAATGTTGGCCTGGATGTACTCGGCGAATTGAATGGTGTCACCTGCCTCACCGGAGAATGCGAGCAAGGTGTTCTTGTTCAAGGCGCGGGTCTTGTCATCGGAGGTCTTGAGAATCGTGGCTCCTCGCATGGCGGCCTTCGACGCTGCGATGATTGTGAAGTCTCGCCCTGTTAGGCCAAGGAGGACTTCCCTGTGGATTGAAGCAAGATGTTAGTTGGAGGATCGCTGTACTAGGGTTCCCACGCAGGACGGCTTACATAGTGAACTGGATTGAATTGGATTGTCAATAAGAGTGTTGAAAGTGATGTCTTTAAATAACGAGGATTGCAGATGGTGGTCTGTACAGTGTGGAACCTTGGGTTGCGATAACACTGATGTATTTTGTTGTCTGCTTCGTATTGGAGACGCGAAGCACTGGGATGCCTACGAGATACTGCACTGACTACAAATGACCGTCAGAAAATGGAGAATTGCCAGTTTTGGTTATGGAGATTTAGTAGCCTCGCGGTCAGACACCTGATTTTGTAACCCCCATCTCCGATTGGACAGTCGGGTTTTGGGCAGTCTTGCCGCATTTCACAAAATTTTTTGGAGAAGGTGGGTGCGGTCCACTGAAACCGAACAGACATTAAAATCTTCCCTTGCCTACCTGGCATTCCTGTTTCCCTCAATATTAGAGGGGCCTTGACATGTCGTCTTTCTTCACCCTCCCAGCTTCGCAGCGGAAGCGAAAACGAGGGGAAGACATTGTGGGAAAGGCAAGGAAACGGCGTGGAGTGGAAAAGAACGATCGAGGAAGAGATGCCACCGACGATTCCGCCCGCCGCAAGCCTTCGAGACCTCAAGACCGTGAACGAGACGAATCGATTTCCGGAAGCGAGTCTGAGACTGATATTGACCCTAAGTCTGGAGATGAGTCAGAAGCAACTTCTGAGGAGGACGAGAACAACGCAGACCGCCGGATACGCCTTGCTCAACGATACCTTGACAACATCAAGCACGAGGTAGACGAGGCTGGTTTCGATGCAGAAGACCTGGATAAAGATTTAATTGCCCAGAGATTAAAAGAAGATGTGGATGAAGCAAAAGGGAGACAATTCAGGCTTATTGCGACGAGACTAGATTTCCCAAATGCGTCGCACTCTATGTTCCGTGCAGACACTGAAAGCACAACGGGAGTCGCAGTTTGCCAGCCTTATGCCTACACCGTCAGCCGAGACAAGACTCTGATTAAATGGGAGCTGGTGTCTCCCACCGCCCCATCCAGCAGTAAGAAATCTACAGCACCACAGAGGAAGAAACCTAAGCAATGCGCATATGTTCGAGGCATCAAGGTCAGAGCATCAGCGCCACAACAGCATGGTCATACCGGAGAAATATTGTCTGTTGCAGCTTCACCAGATGGAAAGTATGTTGCTACCGGAGGAGCGGATAAGAAACTTATTATATGGTCCGCGGAAGACTTACGGCCACTGAAGACTTTCACCACTCACAGGGATGCTGTTACGGGTTTGGCCTTTGCACCTACGTCATCTCAATCTGGCTTCGGAGCACAGCTATTCAGTTCAAGCAAGGATCGATCTCTCAAGACTTACAATCTGGCCGGGGAGGATAGTCTCGCATATGTCGAGACTCTGTTCGGCCATCAAGACCATATTGTCGGTGTCTCGGCGGTCTCTGTGGATCAGTGTGTTACAGTTGGAGCAAGGGATCGAAAGGCTTTGTGGTGGAAAGTGGTTGATGAATCACTCACGAAATTTCTAGGCGATAGCTCGAGAAGCGAAACGTATCAGACAGGAAGTCTCGACTGTGTGGCGGCCCTCCCTCCGGCAAATTTTGTCACTGGCTCTGACTCTGGTGCAATCACTCTCTGGAATGTCCATCGAAAGAAAGCCGTCTTCACTGTTCAAACCGCGCACGGGGTGGAAGACCCACCGCCGCTTGAGGAAGTCACCTCTGAAATGGATCCCATCGTTATTGAGCGACTGAAAAAGAATGACGGTCGACAGCCTTTGCCACGAGCCATCACGGCTTTGGCAGCAGTACCAGGCACTGATGTCATTCTTAGTGGAAGTTGGGATGGGAGAGTGAGAGTGTGGAAATTAAGCGACGACAAACGATCACTCATATCTCTCGGGGCGATAGGAGAGGTTGAGCGTCACAGCGACTTCCCCAATGGATCTGTGAACGGAGCCGCAGACACTGCCGACGATACTGCCAACAAATCCGACACCAGTGAGGCGAGCCAACATGTGATTAATGGCTTTATTAATTCGATAGCTGTGTTTGAGCGAAGGAAAGAGATCGTCAACGAGTTTGGAGGCAAGAAGGAGGGCGAGTCTGAGGGCCTTTGCATTGTGGTAGGCACGGGGAAACAGATGAGACTGGGGAGGTGGATGAAGTTACCCAAGGCCAAAAATGGAGCGGTGGTGTTTGAGGTGCCATTATTGAAAACGTAGCTCGAAGTAGCTCGAAGTTCGTCGAGCCTCTTTAGCCTGAATAAGAATCATGAGTCTCAGGAGGCCAGGATCATGGGAAGGTCGAATAATGCCAGCCTTGCAGGTCACAGCGAAATGAGGCACGTGACCTTTGCTTGGCACAGTGTTAGTGCTAAAAACCTGTTCGAGCAATCGTCAACTTCTTTTTCTTCTTCTCTTCATCAAAAAAGCAACAGAGCCAGCCACGACCGTCGTTCCGTCTTTTCTCACAGCGACGTGTTGCCATGAACTCTTCATTGAGCTCAATGGCTCTGGAGAGCAATTCATTCCTTGTAGGAAGTTTCTTTCCCGTAGGGTCCTCTTCATTGAGGGCGATGGGCTTGGAATGTCGATTAATAGGAAACATTCTATGACTATATATGTTCCATCTTTTCTGCGGGCTCTATAAATCCAATGGGTCATTGGACATCCCCTGAATCTCTGCAATTTTATCCTATGACCTGAGCTCCCTTCGGCGTTGGAGAAAAAAATCATACGTTTCTGGTCTTCGATCCCGTCATCGCCCCAATTTATTCATTGGCTCGTTGGGAGCCGAGCTCTTCGAGCAGAATATTCATCTAGAAGGCGTTCTTGACCATGCTATGGTGCGTGCTTGCATTCCTCTCCCCAAAAGAGGGTGGGTTGTTGTGATCTGTTTTACATTCCTCACTCGGGTTATGTGGACGTGCATCTTCGAGTGGGGATCGGTCCAAGGTAAATATCATTCGTTCTACAAAGATCTCATACTTCCTTTCTCTCCCAGTTCGCCTTGACTCTCGTACATTCGTTTGAAGCATTTTGATTGTGCCCTAGTCACTCCTTTGACCTTTGTATTTTGCTGTTTGTCTTCTTCTCGGGATCCATCCATTCCTAAGTTCGGAGGCAGTCACTACCCAGATTCCTCGATATGAAACACACTTCACGATTCATGCCCATTGCGGCACTGCTTGCAGCTGGTGTGAGTGCACAGACAAGCACAATCGTCAACGATCCGCTCGACACAGGCGTCCTCACTGTCACTTATTCTGTGTGCCCAACAGCCCTGACAACCACGACTACCTTGTCCAGCACACTCACCTTCTGCGGAGCGACCCTTTGCAATGGAGCCTCTCCTACCATCACCCCACCACCAATGACGACTCCCGCTCCCAACGGAAACATAGGTCCCGTTCTCGACTACACGATGACCGGTGCCGACGGAAAGGTCACTGTTCTTCGACAGCAAACCTGGGTCTACGACCAGATCTGCAGCGCTGGCAATTGCCTCGAGCCGGCAACTTATATCATCACCGAAACTTGTCCCTGCATGGCTCATCCTACTGCAACTGCTATGCCAGCGGGCTTCACCACAACTGTGGTCCACTGCAATGCCTGTGCGGCCGATGGTGGTGTTACTACGGTTACTCTCACTACACCCTGCCCCACTGGGCCTTACGCGACTGTCACAGCCATTACCGGCGGCTCTGCCTCAGCAGATAGTAACGCTGGAGGACATGCTGGTTATGGCTCCGGCTCTGGTTCTGGAGCAGGTTCAGGTTCAGGCTCCGGCAGTGGAGCTGGCTCGAACGCCGGCTCTGGTGCAGGCTCTGGTGCAGGCTCCGGTGCAGGCTCCGGCTCGGGATCGGGATTGGGGGGCTCTGGTGCTGGATCGGGCTCTGGTGCTGGTGCTGGTGCTGGTGCTGGTGCTGGTGCTGGTGCTGGTGCTGGTGCTGGTGCTGGATCAGGCTCCGGCTCAGGCAGTGGATCGGGCTCTGGATCAGGCGATCGTGTCGGTTCAGGACAAAACAACGGCACCGTATCGCCACCTATTACGCCAGTGGCCGAGTTTCAGGGTTCTGCTGGCAAGACAGCGTTCGCATTGTCAGCTGTGTTTGCGGTTGTGGCTTCCTGCCTGGCTTGGATGGTGTAACGCTCGCGCACCATCCAGCAAGGATGCAATGCGGTTCCTTCAACGCTGCGGGTCACGGAGTTCGTCGAATTTTATTGGGACATATGGTTTCGAATGGCATCTCTGGTACACTGAAACTGTTGGGAAGGATCAAATGAACTGTGGCTGCTCGTCCAGTATGTAGTTGTTGGTAGTGATCGTTTATGTGATCTCAATTGTAGCAAATTCTCTAAGAACTTCCTTTAGCTGGCTTATCTTCACGTGGGCAGATGCATGAAACAACCTGTATCGATCAGGTCAGGCATGACCTTGACCTAGCAAAGCCGTTTGACTCGTCCATGATGGACTTAGTTGGTGGGTCAAGAATTGATACTCCCCCGGGCCAGGAGCGTTCTTGTACCAAACCCTCGAGAAGTGACAATCGTGCTGGCTGGCAGGGGAAAGGTGGGGGATTGTCCAATAGCTAGCAAGAGATGGGCAATTGACGCCCAAGTGCGAGGTACGTGGGGCAATAGGTGGGAGAAGGTCGAAATCAGCGCTTGGCTAGGCGGCTACAGAGCAAGCCAGCAACAGCGACGCGGGCGGGTAGAGGAGCTCCAGGGAGAGATGGATCCCCCCGAGTCCACCGTGCCAGCAGTGTGTGGCACAAATGATATTATGAGCATGGCGCATCAGCATCTGCTTGGGACCCTCGGGAGGCACCATTCTTGGAAGCATCGTTTAGCCATCTCGGTTCCTCAGTGCCAGTCGAGTCGCTCCTCCTTCTCCTGCAGGAAACGGGGCGTCGACGCGTGTAAGTAAGTCAGGTAGTAACGGCCCTCAGTTCAATGCACAAAGAGGAAGGTACGGAGACATTGTACATCTTGTACCCTACCAGGTGGGAAAGAGCTCTCGATCACCTTGCAAAGTCGCACCTGCCTTGCTGTACTTACTCTGCAGCGATTGCTCCTGCCCTACAGCCTTCTCCCTCCTTCCTCGATTCAATTCTACCAAGTCATTCACTCTTCCTGCCCACCTCGTCTCTCCTCTTCTCCCTCCCTCCTCCTCCGCTGTTACACTCCTAATATCCCTTATCATCCACCCCTCCCGACCTGTCCAGCGCTTGTTCCACCCCGTGTGTATGCCTCCAGGTCGCTGTTCAGGTCACCAGCATCTGACGTTCTAAATCAGTCTCCAAGGCCCCTGCCCACCCGGAATCGCCCTCAGCGTCATCCTTCCGGGCTCCACCAACTAAAAACCCTCCCCAACACTGCGGCACATTTGCCAGTTACTGGATTGCACTGCAAGACCCCTCATCATCTTGATTCATTCCATCAAAACCTGGGCGTCTCAACAGTCGCCATGAGTTTCTCAGGGCGCTCGCAGGGCAGGCCCGATGGCGAGATGTTCTTAAATCGTCCCAATGATCGCGACTCTCCCACAATTGTCGAGCCCTTACGCATCAACAAAAGAACTTCAAGTGCGGGCTCTGGTGTTCTGCCCGCTCAAAGCCCTCCCCCACAGCAGCCTACCCAGACCACCCATTACCCCATGCCTTCACTGCCGTACCCCGACGCCCATGCGAACGGTGCTCCTGCGCCAAACCCGGCTCCGAATGTCTATCCTTATCCAGATGTTAGAAGAGTGACGTCCCCAGAACAGCCCGGGAGTGCAGGAAGTGGCTCAAGGCAACAGGCAAAGAGAACTACATCAGGCGATGGGAAACCCGGTCAAACACTCGCCGAGAGGAGGGGCACTTTTCCCAAGCCTTTACCAGAATCCCCTGGGCCTGAGGCTCCGGACAAGGAAGGTCTCTTTCAACGCGCTCCTCAAAGAGCCGCGGGTCCTGCTACTGGCCCGCTGCCAAACAGTCAAGGTCAGCAGCAGCACCAGTATTGGCCTCCTCCGTCAGCGGGCTCCACTGCAGACGCGTTGAGCAGGTTGAATATTCGAGATCCCTCTTCCATCAATCGCATAAGTTCGACCGCCTCAACTTCAACCACGAGGGCGCAAAGAGGCTCCCCTCCTCCTCCCGAGACGCCAATAGCTGGCCCTGGCCCTGTCCCGGTCGCTCCCGGCGCACGGCCGCAGACTGACATCGAGGCACGGTACGCCGCCTCCGGCATCGCTGGCACCGCAACTTTGACCAACCTGCAGGCTCAAAGCTTAGCATCACAGCACAGAGCCGCTCAATATGGCAACCAACCGCCTCCGAGTCAAGCCCAGCACACAAATCCACCTCGCCGGCCATGGACACCCACAGAGGCTCCCGGAAGCACGGCTCATCCCGTGCCGACAGTATATCAAGGCATGGGTGAGGCACAGTCTTCTCCTCCCAGAACTTCTCCGCGACCACTGTCCCAACATGCACCACCGGTGCAATCTCCCGGGCGAGCTCCAGCCCATCCTGCTGAGAATGAGATTTCCAGGTTGCAGCCTCACGAGGAACCTCCACCTGCTTACTCGCAAGTGCCTGGTTCGGCAAATGGTAGACAATATTCCGCTGACAAGCAAAGACGGAGTACAGCCGGGGCTTCCTTACCACCGTCGGCAGGTGCTGCGCAAGTACCTATAAATGCAGCACCTGGAACTCAGATGCCAAATCAATCGGATCATCCAGCTTTTGCGAATGATCCCCGACAAGGGACACCAAGCCACGCGGTGCAGCCCGCTGCCAATGGCCATATGCAGCCACAGCAGTACCAGTTGCCCCAGACCCCTTCACAGATACCTCCGGCCTCCCCTCCGCCCCTCCCGGAAGGCTGGATCGCTCATATGGACCCGAACTCTGGCCAATATTACTATATCCACCTCCCAACCCAATCTACTCAGTGGGAGTTTCCCAAGGGCCCTACCCCCCTAAATCTGACCGATGCACCTTTGTCCCCGGCTGCAAGTATATACCAGAATCCTCTTGCTTCACCAGGTCTCTCTTTTTCACAAAAGCCTCTTGCTTCTCCCGGCGTACCTATGACGCCGGGATTTGATCAGCAAAGTGTGATGGGCCTGTCAAACCCGGCAGCTTTCACTGGACCTCCGCCAACTGCAGGTGTAGACTTGTACAAGATTGTTGCCACCAATGGAGTGTATTTCGGGCCATACCTGCGGTACTGTAATATGGACATCGATCGAGGCATTTGGTACGGATCAATTCTGCTGGTCACTGACGCACCCCAACCACCAACGATCCACATTCACCAAAGCACCGACCTATCACCGAATCCCCGCCAGCTCAAAGCCGCCAATATCTCGACTCACCAACGCTGGACCTTTTACAAGTATGAAATAGATCTTGTTATGGATGAGTCCGGGCCAGCAAAATGGACCTATGCGATCACATCACATCTTGGCTGCACCCGCTACGAATTTATGGTGGCGGGTAAGCACGAAACAAACTGGAGATTCATTGCAACTTCAGGAAATGACTTTTCGTTGAACGTCAGTACGAATGAGCGTGCTAGGCTCGGTGGAGCCGGCTTCATGTGGAAGGACATTATGCAAAAGCACGCCGAATGTGGTGGCTTCCACTGCCAACTTGGGCTGGGTGGTCAGATTTCTGCCGACAGATTATGGAAGGAAATCCCTTCACTAAAGCAGTGGTTAGCCATGAGTGGGAAAGAGAATCGAAAGAATGCCATCTGGACAGCGGCACACGAGGAGGACGTCACGCACGCCTATTTCCACTACTATACCAGTCATTTCGATCAGCCATATCTACGAGAAGCTTTTGCACAGATACCCCACGTTTTGATGATTGACGACCATGATATGTAAGTACATTTCATCCGCTGGAATTCTCTAGTGTGCTAACCGAGCGTAGTTTTGATGGATTTGGCTCCTACCCTGAATATATGCAATTCAGCAACATGTTCAAGAATATTGGTCGCATTGGAATTGAGATGTACCTGCTGTTTCAACACCATACGACTTTGGAGCTGCTCCGAAATGTCTCTGACGACCGAGATCTGTTTACGATTACAGGTACCGGATGGCATTTTGTCAAATACCTTGGACCAGCCGTGGCTATTGTTGGACCAGATACGAGGAGCGAAAGAAATCCGCACCAAGTTATGGCTGGGCCGACTTATCAGGGCCTTTTCCCAAAGATTGCGTTGTTGCCTCCAACGATCCAACACTGTATTTTGCTGATAGCTGTCCCTTTGATCTACCCACGATTGGATGCCGCCGAGTCCATCGCACATACTGTTGCAACTGGCAAGAAAGCTGTGACTGGAACATACAACCTTCTTGGAAAGGTAACCAGCTCTGTAGCCGGGGTTGTTGGTGCAAAAGGCGCTGTCGGGTCAGGATTTGATTCTGTCAAGAGAGCGGTCGGAAAGTCCGGCCTGATGGGAGGCATCTTGAGTCCATTCGGAGATATAGATGTTCTTGATGAACTGAAAGATCAATGGACGCATGAGTCAAAGGTATGTTTATAAAAGCGGACTTGTGAATTACTTGATTAATCTGTCGCAGGACCTTGAACGAACCTATCTCATCCGAACACTACAAGGGATCTCTCATCAGCGATCAATACGCTTCACATTCCTCTCCGGAGCGGTGAACACATGCGGAGCAGGACTTGTCCACGATCCATCTCATCCATCCGACCACAAGACTATGTATCAACTCATTTCATCCTCTGTGGTCAACACGCCGCCACCGAGCTACGTCATGAAACTACTCAATAACAACAAACCACTCTATATTCCTCCGAATGGGCAGAGGTCAACCCCGCAACAACCGACTGATACCAAAGAAGATATGATGGAGATATTCAGTCATGATGTTAACGGCCAGCCCACCAACAACCGCAAGTTGATGGCACGGAGAAACTATGTGGCAATTGTGATTTATGACCCGGAGATTGTGAATGGCACGTTTGGGCAAACCGGAATGAGTCGGGGATCGGGGAAGTTGAGTCTTGCAGCAGATTTCCTTGTCCAGGGTGAGGGTGCCTATGGCAATGTTGTGAAGTTTGGACCGGTGGTTGTACCGAGTTTGGAATATGGCCGCTGACTAACAACCATTTTGGGCGACCTGGGACAGTGTTGTGACGCAAAGGAATGAGGACAAGGGAGAGCACATGTATTT
This sequence comes from Exophiala aquamarina CBS 119918, assembly GCF_000709125.1. Lineage (NCBI taxonomy): Eukaryota > Fungi > Ascomycota > Eurotiomycetes > Chaetothyriales > Herpotrichiellaceae > Exophiala > Exophiala aquamarina. The sequence goes on from NW_013550587.1 coordinate 405,531, forward strand.
TGGCATTTCGGATTGAAAATGTAAGCAAAGCAGACCCATGTCGGAATGATGTAGCGAGCATAGCGGCGGATATACCGATTTATCCAACCTCGTGACTGAAGGCTTATTGAGTCCATCCACCAAGGTACCTTGTTTCAAAATAGTAGCTCTTTCCACCAGTAGGCAGCAAAAGTCGTCGAAGGTGCCGGTGGAAGCTGGCCCAGATTAGCATCCAGTATTGGAAAAGCTCCGTGATCGCGTCCTTCGCGGAAGGGATGGAATCGCCGAATATAAATTACACTGAATGCATTTCAGGGAGGTTCAGATTGTATGCACTTAAGCAATGTACCATGCTATGGCTTGCATGCTTTTAAAGTTCGAGATTCGCATGAACTTTCGTTCTACAAATAGTCTATACTATCAACATAGAAGTTGTTATTCTAGGAGATCAATTGCAGTATACTCTCCTTTAAGAATGGCTGTGGAACTTAGGACTCAGTCGGACCAGCATGTGGAATGGCAGCTAATTACAATTTTTTTTGAGAGCGAGATGACAAATTTCAAATGACACGGACCGGAAATATCTCCAATAGCTTCACTCCGCCTCAGTCTACTGTGAGGCGTGACCATCATTCCATTTGTCGTAATGGCGGTGCGTCTATCAGGATTGCAGCGAGAGGTCCTGAAACTATATCGACAATGCCTACGCGAGGCTATGAAGAAGCCTGAGGTGAGTCCTTGGTAGCTACCGTCGCCAGAAGCACGAATTAAACTCCCCCCTCCAGGCATCAAGGCAGAACTTTCGCAATGCCGCCCGGTGAGTAACATGCTCTTCCCCGAAGATGGAAGGACGGCTGGGACATGAATCTAATCGCGACCACAGGCGAGAATTTCGTAAGAACCAGAACATCGACAAAAAGGATTTTGGCGCCGTGGAGACCTTGCTCAGAATGGGGCATCGGAAACTCGAGCTCTACTCGTCACCCGGAGTTAAGGACATTCATTGAGCATTTGGATTCCTAGATCTGAGGCCAGATACCCGATATCAAGACGAAAGATCTCACCAACGCCTGGTTCTGAGCGCCAACGTGGCAAGACTCGAGATGTCTCATTCTCACAGACAGCTCTGTCACGTGATGTAATGGAATCTCATGGTCACTCGGAGAAATGTATCGCCACTTCCGGAGCATTCGAGAATAGGCACGAGTATGCTTGCGTCTTACAGAAGCGTCCAGCAATACCGAGATGTCTGAATCTCTCTAGGTAATCATTGCTTGCTCATCAAACTCGCTCGGTCTAGCATCTTCTATCAGGCAAGATGAATGCCTATAAAGTCCTAGTCGAAAATGCACTTCCAGCACTCGACCATCATTCAAGAACAAGTCTCATGCACTCAGCTCGAAGAAGTATTCCTCGATCATCATCCAACATCATCAAGCTCACTTCAACTCCATCAAGAAAGATGTCTTTTCTCTTCCCCAGAATCGCCTACGCTCCCGTACCATGCTCTCCCGCTCGCCACGAGGTTGCACCGCTCTTTAGTCTACTTGACGAGACCTTCAACGAACTCCAGAGAGCATCTCGCCAGGCACGGAAACCATTCAATCCCCGCTTCAATGTCAACGAGACCAAGGAGGCATACTCACTTGAGGGTGAACTCCCTGGCATCGACCAGCAGAACCTCAGCATCGAGTTCGTCGATGAGCACACCTTGACCATCAAGGGCCGCACCGAGTCGCACACGGAATCTGGTCGCCGCCCTGAAGCGGTCGAAACCGAGAAGAAGGCAGCCGTCGAAGACACTCCCGTGTCCGAGACCAGCAGCGTCAAATCTCACCAAGCTACTGTTGAAGACGAGGAACCAGCCAACGCATCTGCCGTCACCGATGGGAGTACCGAAGTGGCGGCAGCTACACCAACGGCAGAGCCAGCCAAGACGGAGACGCCAGCAACACCACAAAGTCACCGGTGGATCTCAGAGCGCCATGTCGGAGAATTCACTCGAAGCTTCAGCTTCCCAGCTCGGGTGAACCAGGATGCTGTCAAGGCATCGTTGAAGAACGGCATTCTCAGCATCGTTGTGCCCAAGGCTCCTGTTGCCGAGAGCCGCCGCATCAACATTGAGTAAAGCAGAAAAAGAAGAAAACCTCAAAAGACCCAAAAAGGCCAAGCCCATCGCCGGCTCTGGCGAGATATTTTTGTAACAACAAATCTAGAAGGACATCCCGCATCCATACTTACCTGGGTACACGGGCAGCAGGACCAAAAACTCATGGATGCAATGGATCAATCGGAACCCTCTGGATGTATCAGCATTTTAGATAACTTGCAGCATAGCACAGCGGGCGGTGTTCAATCAGGTTTTCCCCACCGGGGTGGTATTCATTGCGTAGGCATGTTGCAGCTCGGCGTGTGAGTGGGTTCTGTATGTACAAGTACTTGGTACCTTGGAAGCGGATCTCTTGCTCGCCTCCCTAGGTACGGAGGACGTCAAGTAGACTGCTGACAATAATGATGATCACCCGATCGAATCTTGAAAACGTGTTTCCGTAATAAGTTCTTATCGTGTGCTTGAACGGTAGTTGTTTTTCTGTGCGTTTGTTATGTTGGTAACCAGGTGTTGACCCTACGAATTTGATAAATACCTGCGCTTCCAATTTCCCCGTACCTCGTTCTTAACGCATTATCGCTGGTGTGCGTGTGCCCACTTACCAATGTCGCTAAGTCACACGCAGCGCAACGCATGTGCATGTGCAGCTGCATTTATCGTTCTTGAAATAACAATACAGGGCCAAACGGGCGGTGCTGGAGGGAGGACGTACCCATCCCGGATTTAAAGCCGTCCAAGCAGCGAGCACGATTGGCGTCCTCTCAACGTTCTAAGTTGCGAGGCCTACTGCTCGTATGGACTACCTCGTGGGTCTCCAAAACCACCAAACGCTGGTAGACACTGAAAGCATAAAAATAGCTTACGCAAGCGACTACGCACAGCCAGGACTCCCGGACCATGCATTCACTCTGCAACATTGGGACAGGTGCGTCAAACTCGAAGAGGCGGATGTGTCACCCAGACAGATATGCAGCCGGATGGGGACTTCCAGCCACCATAGTTCTTCTCTGCGCCTCATAGAGTCGTGGACTCGTGGTTGAGAGATTCTCATTCGCCTAAGTTAAAGGCTCGATTTCCAATGCCGATCCCATCGATGATCCCATCGATGATCCTCGAGGAGATTTGCACTGCAGGCGAGGTCTGAACTTCTGTGGAACGAAGCTGGGCAACCTGACGAGCGAGGGGAGCGAGATTTGTGGACTCGGTAAACACAGGTGAACCACGGAGGGGACTGACTACCTTAGGCGTGCGGTCGTGTTGGCGTTTGGCCTTGGGCCTTGGGCCTTGGGCGGGTTGTTGGCATTGCCTCCGCAGAGTATCGATGATATGAGGGCTATTGCCATGGTGACTGCGACCCATGGACAGCGGACCGTGGCCTCTGAAGAGGAGGCCTGGAGAATGCCTGGGAGGCACCAGGAACGGCTAGCTGGTTAGAGCCGGTGGCCCCCAAAACCAATACCGGGTGGTTCTCGCTTGAGGCGTCACAGGCTCCCTTTGGAGGTTAGTCGTGGCTCAAGCTTGGTTTTAGTTTGTGCCGCGATCTGAATTCGTGCAGTGGTGGGCCTGGTGTTAGGGTGGGTAGGCGTGGAGACAGCCCAGGTTCCCAGTTTCCAAGTAACCAGTGCACACTGCATGCAGTCGGGAACTCTCCTCCGGACGAGTCCTGTGTCCTGACTCTTCTGTATGGGCCCCTCCCATCCCCCCGGAGGTGCTCACTGCCCACTCGTAATGCCTATTCCACGCCTAACAAACCGTCCTCTCCGGGCGTCGTTTGTGGCTTGTCATTGAGTTTCCCTCACCCTGGCTACCAACATGTTTACCTGTCTCGCTTTCCACCCAATCAATCCCTCGTCCGCCGTACAGATTGCAGAACCGGGGGGCCGGGGGGCCCCAATCATGCAATATCAATCATCCTGGTCGATTATCGCCTCCGCCTCGTCCATCACGACCTTTGCCCGCGTCCAGCTGCTTGCTTCCTGCTTGTTTGAAACTCGCCATGCCGTGAGCTCTTCATCCTGCAGGACAAGCTCTCATGACCGAGTCGCAAGGTCCGGTGCAGGTTCTTAATACGCGTCTGCTTGTCGTCATTGCCTGTGCTGTCCTTGTCGTCTTCCCCCTCATCGTCGTTCGTTATTTCCTTCGTCATTGACTTGACTGACTGTCCTTCGCTGAGCTGCTATCCACTACCTACTATATATCTCTGATCTAGTCGTTACGATCAGCACCTGCACTGACTACGCCGCTTGTCAAAAAGCTTTCAGCCTCGAAGACAGCAAGGTCACGCGCCGCTGCGACCCATCCCCGCCGTCCAGCCGCGTGCACGGTTGTTACCCTTCTTCTCTAGCTCCAGCATCTTTTCGGCATGGCTCTGGTCATAGCGCCTCATTAACACCATCCCTCGCACTCTCCAGTCGAGCGTCTGCTGCCAGAGGTGCTTTGAAGGTTCTCCAACATGGCTTTGTTTGGGAGACGGAAACCTGTGGTCCAGGTTGAGATCGTTCCTGCTCCTGTTGATGAGCAAGAAGCCAAGAGAGGGAGAGAAGATGAAAAAGACCGAGAACCTCGTCGAAGGCATCGCTTGTCAAAACCACTCACCAATGGCAAGGTCTCAACCAGTGCATCAACCACAAGTCTGCAGGAATCCGTCACAAAGAGCCGCAGTCCGAGTACTTCAGAACTGGTCAGTGGTGGCCAACTGTCTTCTCATAACAGCAAGCCTGACCTGAGAAAACAAATCCGAAATGAGGTCTTTGATACGGACAGACTATCTCCGCAAGATGCCCTTAAGAGTACCTCGACGCTGAGTGTCGCACAGATGATTAGACAATTCGACAAAGCTCCCACAGCGTCCGAAGGGTCTTGGCAATCTCCATCCGCTGCGAGCAAGCCCAAGAAGAGAAGGTCGCTTCTATTGAGACGATTCTCTGCCCAGAACTCGGCTGACTTGAGTCGGTCATCGAGCAAAGAGCGTGCCGATCCCAAAAATGTCGAACCGGCAGCTCGATCACCCAACTCTTCAGTGGACAGGATCGCTGATTCCCCTGCCATTCCTCCAACTCGTCGAGCTTCCTTCACTCCTGGTGCTGCCACAAGGAAGCCATCCGCTCCCCTTTTCGGCGAATTGAAGCCAAAACAGGACCCAATTCAAGAAGCAGACGAGCGAAGCCTTGTAGGGTCCGAATATCTCGGCTGGCAACCCCGGCCTCCAACCATGATTGGACGAGCCGGCACTCCTGCGGATCTCAGCTATTCTCATCTCGCAGGACTCAGAATTGGGTCTTTGCAGGTCATGAATGGACGAGCGTCTCCTGCATTTAGTGAGATGTCCAAGGTTTCTAAGCATCTCCTCGCCGTGCCCAAGACGCTGAGAGACGTATCGAGCGAGTATGGTGATGCGGACCAGGCCACTCACGAGACCATTCCGATCGAGGACCCGATTCGCGTCGGAACACCCAATGCAGCCAAGGAGCTTCGAACCTTCAGCTGGGAGACTGTCGTGGTCGATGGTGAAGAGACTACTGATCTGGAGTCAGAGATCGATGTCAGAACCAAGATTCCATTAGACATGGATGACGACCAGGCATCCATAATGGCAAAGGAATACATGGCTGAATTGCCTCTCAGTCCCTATATGTTGCATGCCTCCAGCTCTTTGCCAGGGTCGCTCCGCCGACTCGGATCTGATGGGTCTTTGCAGAAGACTCCCTCCATGACACCCCTCCAGAAGACGCCATCAGTCAATTCTCTGCAGAAGAGTCCGTCGGTGACTTCTCTCTACAAGACGCCCTCAATGACTTCTTTGCAGAAGGCCCCGTCAATTCCATATTTGCAAAGGTCTACTTCGATGACGTCTTTGCAAAGACCTCCTTCTCCTGAATCTATGCACGCAAGAACTCCTTCGTCACCGGTTAGTTTTCGGACGGTATCAAGCCTTTCACACACCGGGTCGGTTGTAAGACGGCCAAGTTTGCGACTGGCCACGGTGCTTGACCCTCCCATTGAGGCGGCGGAGAATGGTGATCAGCCTCGGAATAGCGTGATGAGCTGGTATTCCGCGATGGAGCCAAGCTTCACCCAAAATGCGCCCTTCCAATCAGCTGTCGAGTTCCGAGTACAAAAGTCACCCGCTCGACCTCAGCCTCAGATTAACCTTGACAAATCTGACAGCGGCTATAGCTCAAATAACTCTCTGCGATCCCTTCGCATGGCAAATTTTGCTTCTGCTGTTCCGCGAACAATGCTTGCACCTCTAGTGGTGGCTCGTCCACCAGAGCCTGAGCTGCGAACTATGCCATCCCAGCTGCAACATCGGCCAAGTATTCTCAAGTCACGTAAAACAGAGCCCACTGTGCCTACTTTTGCAAATCTTCGTCCTGCTGTCATGCCAATGAGCTCGACACCAGCAGTTCCTTCTACTGTCGAGGCATCAATTCAGCCTATGAAGCAACGCAAGAAGCTTCAGAAGAAACGCGCGCAGAGCCAACATTCAAATAAAATCGCTATCACAAGAGTTCGATCTTTTGAGGCAGAGACTGTCCCAGCGATTCCTGTAGATGCCATGGAGAATCTGCGAATCCGAACTCAGGAAGTTCCCGAGCTTGAACAGACCTACGCCAAGCTAAATACTCAAGCGAGCTCGTCGACTATGTTTCTTCCCATGAATGATATTAGATTTCCTTCACCTGAGCCACCATCAAAAGCACGTGATCGGTCACGGCGCCCAAGATCTCTCAGCCGGCCCCGATCGTGGATTAGTCGGTCGAAGGAAGACAACTCAGGGTCGAGACGTGTTTCTGATCTGAGTCAAAGTGATGCGCTGGCTATCATCAATGATTCCAATACTGCTACATCCTCACTAGGTGGCAGTCCATACACAATTGCCCACGAGAACTTCGTTTTAGACCCTCTTCCGGGGATCACCAAGCCGCATGTGAAAGCATCCCGTCCCAAGTCCATGATGGATGACAGAATGGCTGTTGCGGTTGCCAAATTTCGCAGACAGTCTCTCCAGCAGCGCGAGGCTTTTGCTGAAAGGCGGCCTTCGTTTAATGATAGGGGTGGCATTCCTGGCAAGACCCTTCGTCCAGCTAGCTTCATCGGCGAAGCCCCGCCAATCACCAAGGAGATGCTCCAAACGGTATATCGAACTTCCTCGATGCAATCACAAGGACCCAAAGATGACAACCCAGCTCCTCCTGCGCCTAATCGTCCCCCTCCACCGCCTCCGTCCCATTCGCCTCGTCCAACTTATGTCAACTCGGTTCCTCCTGCGCCTGATTATGCTCCACCACCTCCACCACACTCACCCCATCCGGTTTATGTACGCCCAGTCTATGTCGAATATGAGGAGGACTTTTCCGACAAGGTGATTGCACCGCCTCCGCCATCCCACTCGCCTCGACCTGTTGATATTACCCCAGACCCGTGGGCCGTTCAAGCGGCGACTTGGAGAGCTCGAAGACAGTCTGCTGGCGAAGCACTTCGAGAGCAAGCTACATATCTTCAAGGGGCTGAAGAGACGATGCATCATGTTGAAGAGCCTCTTTACCCTCTGATCCCGCCACGGAGCGAACCAGGAAGAGCAGGTTGGCCAGAGTTCAGTGCTTTTCCAGAGACTTATACCGCTTCGCATCAACAACAAGGAGCCTTTTATCAACCATATCATGCAGAATATTATCCAGACAATGACCACCCTCGTGGTGAAGAGCACTACCAGGAGAATACTAGATTTGATGGCCGCTATCACCAGGAGGCTTCCACAAATGACAGCGAGACCGGTCGTGGACGTCCCACGAGTTCGCGCGGCCTTGTTCAGCGCAGACCACTCCCTAACCCACGTACAAGCGGGCCGCAGTATCAATCACGTCCCCACTCGCAAGCACCGAGCCTTCGAAGCCAAGCATCCTCTCTTGCTGAAGAGCTTCATCCAGAACATCTCGATCCTCCTCAGGCAGCACCCGAATTCGGTCGTTATTCTGGTGGTATGGGTTTCGGTTATGAACGTGAAAACGGATTTGGCGGATCGGCCGGGACGAGGTCCGTGAGTGGTAAGGCGGAAGCAGCCAGAAAAGGAGTTCCGTTGAGAGCTGGCTATGGAATTGATCTCGGAGACGTACCTGTGCTTCGAATGGTGAGAATTTGAAGGATACGATCGTGTTGATGGCGTAACGGGCCGGAGATTCTAGAGATGGCTGCCGGCGACTTTTACGAATTTTATTTCTCATGGATACCTACGACGGTGGAGGCGTTCTACTTCAGCACATAGGCGACACAGACGCCGGCATTTGCTCATCACATTCTTATGAGAGAGGCTGTACGTCTTTTTGACTGTTTCTTTGAGCATTATCAGATGCCAGCACATTTATACCCCCAGTTAGAGATCACTGGTTTCCCGTACTACTGTTGGAAATTATGAGCTTGGGTTGGATTTCAGGATAATATAACCAACGGAGAAATGGAATTTGTATATATACATATAACCCCCAATTGAGAGTTGATACTTGGATCAGGAAATTATAGAAATTTGGATATATCATAACATGATGGCGTTCTGCTTCTCCGATGTGTGCTATATCTATACACGTGTGACGTCCGGTCTTTGATTCACTTGCTCTGTTTGCGTGCTGCCATTGCTGCCAGTGCTGCCTGTGACCGACCACGCTTGATTCGCATATCACCGGTGCGTGCCAACGTCGGCCATTTGGAAACCGATGCACAGCGACAGAACAAGCGAGTGGGGTCAGTCAGGACAAGACGTGAGGTGAGAGGACATGTTTGTTACCCACAATCGCAACATGAGAGAGGGGGGGGTGTTGAAGCGAGCCCTGTCCTGATCTGCCACTGCCACTGCCACTGCCACTGCCCATTGCCCACTGCAGGATGAGCCAGTGAGACAAGATCGAGATGTGCTTTCTCGAACGCCATATGCGTGCAGGCAAGCAAGCAAACGAAAGAAAGCGAGTTCATGGATAGACAGGTCAGATGGGTGATTCGAGTACGGAGTACTCCGAAATCCTAGTTATGTGCATTTATTTACCCATAGTGGTGACGAACCGACTGCAGTAACAGTGAGAGAGAGGCGAGTTGGACTCGGAGCGGAAACAGTCCCCGGGGGCCCATGGGCACATGGCATGACGGCATCGCATCGTGTCGATCACGACCCAAAGTCGGCTTGCGGCTTGCGGCACCAGACATGCGCAGTTTCTGTTAGTCACAGGTATCCGCTGCGTGGATATGAGGCGGGAGGTTATCTTGACTTCAATTTAATGGACATGCAGCTCGTACGATGTGTCTGATAAGACCGAGATAGAGAGAGAGAGAGAAATAAGAACACAATGTTTTGTACGGACACTATGGACCGAATACCTAAAAAACATGCCTCGTACGCTTATTCGATCAGGTAGCAAATCTTCGCGAAGCCCTTTCTCTCCTTGACAGGGGTCTCCGCATCGATAATCTCCTGGAGGCCGGTGTTGAGATCAACCTCCTCGGGCGACCAGGCCCACTTGTCGCGCCAGAAGACGATGCGGTGGCCAAAGTACATGACGAAGAAGATGGGGATGCCGATGTACGCGGTCAAGAAATTGGTCGCGGAGAAGCGGCCGGGGAAGAAGACAGTGAAGCCGTTGATCAGGCAGAGTAGCGTGAACATCACGGCGGCGATGTAGGCTCCGTACGGCTGCATGAAGCTCTTGAACGGGCGTTCGACACCCTGGGCGTCGGTGGCTTTCCGGAAACGAAGGTAGATGACCATACAGCACACCCACGAAGTCATGCCCCCTAGATCGCAACAAAGTTAGAAATGGTTCGTCGTCATAAATTTGACAGGGCGATAAATACGTACATGTGTTGGTCAAATTGACGAACCAATTGAAGACTATAGCACCGCTGGTGGCTACGTTCAAATAGGTGAGACCGCAGAAAAGTGAAGAAGCGGCCACGGCGAGGTATGGCACACCCCAGCGATTGCAGGCTTTGAACATCCTTGGGGCGGATCCCTGGACTGCCAAACTGTACAGAGCACGGCTGGAGATGTAAAGGAAGGAGTTGCCAGAAGACCAGGCGGAGATCAGAATAACGGCGTTGACGATCGAGGGAAGGGTCGAAATTCCAGCGTCGGCGATGGCTATAACGAATGCAGAAGAGCCAGCGCCGGCTCCGCCATCGGTCAGCCTTGTGTCATTACTGGGACATGTGACGCCGATGGCTAGTACCGCAAGGACGTAGAACAAGACTAGACGGTAGAAGTAGCGTCTGGAAGCGATGGGAAGGTTACGGCGTGGGGATTCCATCTCTCCGCCAGTCACCACCAGTAACTCGGGCGCAAAGGTGAAAGGGAAGACCGAAGACACCAGTGTTGAGAAGAATGAGATGGTTCGTCCAGCGTCTCCTGTCTTTATAAATGGATGGGCGGCTCCAGGATCCTTCCAATATCTGAAGCCGAGTCGATCGTGGCTCGGACCGCCGCCCCAGAAGAGGATGAAGGACAGAAGGAGGAGGCCGATCATGAGAATCACTTTGGTGCCAGCAAACCAGAATTCGGTCTCGCCATAGTATTTGACGGGCATGAAATTGAGAGCGACAATGACAACCGTCATGATTGTCATCCACACGGCAATGTTGACGTCGTTGGGCCAGTAATTGATGACCAACCCAGCAGCGGTGATTTCGTAGGGCACTAGAATACCCAGTGCATACCAGTATAGATAGCCCAGAGAAAAGCCCAACGATCGAGAGACATATCTATAGCCGTAGTAAGACATCGTGCCACCGTGAACTGGCAGATAGGTTGCAACTTCGGTCATGGCTGTTACAACACAGTAGACCAAGAAAGTCATGATGCAATAAGCTGCAAGAATGAAAGCAGGGCCACCTTTGGCGAGAACCGAGCCAGACCCAACGAAGAGTCTAAGAATTCGAGGTCAGCAAGAAGTTGTGACTCAGGTGTTTAGTTGGCACCAACCCAGTTCCGATGGTTCCGCCCAGGGCAATCATCTGAGCATGTCTACTCTTCAGACCTCGCTGAGTGGTAGCATATCGCTCGTCGAGTAGATCGGCGGCGACGATGGACTCTACGACTGAGGCTTTTCGCACGGTCAGAGAGGCCTTTCGGCCAGTTCCATCGTATGATTTGATCGGCTCGACACCCTTTTCAGGGTCTGAGTAGACGGGTGAGCTCGACATGGTCGGCTGAGGGGGGTAACGATTCAATGGCCACGCTGGTCAAGTTCGAACCAGTATACAGAGCCCTTACCCGAGATGGATACCGGATGGGTCTGCGAATGTCAGGTCTGGCGCCGAGAGGGGATGAGAGGAGGAAGCCTCGAGGAGGATGCGAGAATCTGGAGGTCTTTTATACGTCTCTCGGTACTGGGACGGATCCAATGGCGATGGTATTGAAGGTTGCATGGTTGCTCCACGTAGCGTGACCTCGTTTGCAAGGGTAACATGCCTTTGGATGTGCGAGCAACTGCCAGCAACAGTTTGAAAGGTGGAGGACTGAGACGAGGCGTATCGGTAACCTAGACGTCTGATAAGAAAGGCTTCCGCCGGCACCTTTCCTCATAGTGCCTGAGGCCTTGGCCATCCCACCATGCGTCCTCCACTTACGTATCTCGGGGAGTCAGGGGTGCTCCATCTCGACCTGGTTTGTGATTGGATTCTCGTATCTGGGCTGGATCAGCCTGCCAGACAAGGCATGACAAGCCCGCAAAAGGCTGCGATAAGCCCGGCCCAGAGGTGATGAAGCCTCGGACTAGCTGCAGATGGCTTAACCTACATTCTTTCGATGAGCGACAATCCTACCTCAGCATTTCCTAGCCTGCATCAGCCTTCGCCCCTGTTCGCTGTAATTTGGCCACCTTCAGATCGCCTGATTCTTTGTTCTGTCCCCTCCGCAACCTGACTGGGGCATCTGCAGTCTCCAGTGGGTTGGGTTCCCTGGCGAGATAAGCTAGAGCAGCAGGGAAGAAAGGACATTTGCGGCATTATTCTCGAACATCTGAGGAGCCAGCCGGGGTCCTGACGGGTGGTTGACGGGTGGTTCTGCCATGTGCGATGCAGATGCTGACGCGAGCGGCGAGCATGGCCCTTGCCGACCAGATGGACTTCTCAGCATCTCTCGGACTTGCACCTTCCACGTGCGTAAGGGCCAAGGGGTCAAGCTACGGCACTCCGTATGCTTCGTAGTGCGAGGTGATGTCCGATCCTCATCCCATCATAACCGGGTATGTGAGACCCAGGTTCCGCGGGATGAATGCACCAAAACCAAGCAGAAGACCGAAAACCTGGCGCGATTTCACCTCAGCAGAACCATCGCCTGATCCGACAGGGTGATCCTGGTAGAGCTTTATCAGGAGCTACAGACCGGGCCAGATTCAGTTGGGAATAGTAATTCTGATTAGTTACTGAGCCGTAGATATCAGTAGGACTCCATGACGGGGTGGCTCGAAAGAGAGTCGTGAATCTACCCAACGTCCCCGGAATCCGCTAATGATCATGCCTAGAAACTTAGATCCGGTCCCTGTAAGAAATAGAGGAGGCAGCAACAAATGAACAAAACATCCATCGGCAATTGACTTTGACTGTTGTTGTTATCTAGTGGTGAACTCCGCCCGCCGTACTCCGCGCCCTAGAACCGGCTCTTCTCCTGGTAGAGAACCGAGATATCTGATTGTTTACCCAGGCACATATCCAGCCCTGCATAATGGCCGAACAGACGAACGTGTTGGACAACCCGACATACAATCCGGCCAAGACTACCTGGTCTGGACAACCGGGGCAATCCCAACTCATCGCTCTGAAAACGTACCGTAACGCGCAAAAGCCAATGATCCAGGGCGTTGTGGAGTTAAACGGCCAAGATGTCAATATGGATGGGAAGGAGATGTGCGCGCGCGTGCCAGGATTGCTTTTACAATGCCTAGCAACGACTTCTGGCAATGAACCAGCGAGCAAGCTGTGTTTTGACATGCTGGATTGAAGGTTCACGGACAAGACCGCTCAAAAGGCCAGGCCGAGACGGCTTGCAATCTGAAGGTAAAGTTGATTTAGTGGGTGAGATGCCGCATTGAGTCTATCTGGAATTGTTTCTGTTGCCTGCTCAACATTGAGAGAGATAACCGATCAAATAATCTCGTTAATTGATAGAGCCGCAGACATGCTTGCCGAAGGTCAGTTATCGTCGCCCTGGCGGGAGTGGCTGACAACGAGACTAATGTGAATATAGTATCTTCTATAACTGGAGTGCCCATTGGCGCCGGGATCTTGCTGGGTACCATTCTATTCCTCCTGTATTGGTCTTCCAGTGACCCGCAGCTCAACAAGATCCCAGGGCCCTGGCTATACAGGGTTACCAGGTATAGATTGGCTCTCGATGCGTGGAGGGCACGTTCCGTTCATGCGACACTGGACCTGCATAGACGGCACGGCCCAGTTGTTCGAATTGGCCCCAATGAGGTTTCATTCAACAGCCTCACAGCTCTGAGAACAATCTATGGGGCCGGGAGTGGGTTCGAGAGAACTTCCTTCTACCGGATGTTCGATGCCTACGGCCGCCCCAACCTGTTCACCTTTGCTTCTGGCAAAGAGCACCGTGAGCGAAAGAAACTTGTCAGTCACATCTATGCAAACCAGACAGTGCTGGGTACGGATTTTTCCCAGCTGGTGCAAAGGAAAGTGGCTGGCTTTCTCGATTTCGTGGAAAGAGAACCCGCCGCCGCCAGTGAGATCTTCTCTAGTCTTCATTATTTCTCTTTTGATGCCATATCTGAATTCGTCTATGGCTCTCGACACGGTGGGACAAGAGCTTTGTCGGGCCCTAATCGAGAATTGATCGCAGACATCTTGAATCCTGCAAGGAGGAGGCTGGCATGGTTTGCTGTCCATTTTCCAGCCTGGACTTCGTGGGTCACTACTCGAACAGGCCTGCTCGAAAAAGGACTCAACTCTATGGGCCTGTTGCCAATGAGGAAGCCATTCACATACTCTGGAATTCGCAAGCACGCATTAGATGCATTCTACAGCTTCAAGAACGCTCCAGCGGCGGAGAAGGCAGACGTCGCCGAGACCACGGTCATCGGTCGCCTGTTCAAAATTCGAGAGACAACCAACATGTCCGATCTAGACATCGCCTCTGAATGCTCTGATCACCTCCTTGCGGGTATTGACACTACATCTGATTCCTTGATGTTCATGATCTGGGCTCTGTCTCTGCCCCAGCATGACGCCATTCAAAATAAGCTGAGGGAAGAACTGTCGCACATCTCTGTAGATGATCGAGGACTTCCCATCCCACGCGCCTTGAGCCAACTTCCTTACCTCAATGCAGTCATTCGCGAATCACTACGCTTGTACACGCCCTTACCGGCATTTGAGCCTCGAAGCTCACTTGTTGATACTGTGATCGATGGGTACCATATCCCCGCTGGCACGGTTGTCGGAATGTCCCCATTCTGCTTGCACAGGGACGCGACTGTGTATCCATCCCCATTGAGCTTTCAACCAGAAAGATGGCTGACACCGTCTGGAGCGCTTATCCCTGAATCAGATCCTCGAAACAGGTACTTCTGGGCGTTTTCGTCGGGTGCACGAATGTGCATCGGGATGCATTTGGCCAACGCTGAGATGCTCACCTTAATGGCTGCGCTGTACCGGAAGTACAGGACATCTGCAAAACACCCGGACACGTCGCCAGGTATCACAAGTAGGTTTGAGGTCTTCCATGACGAGACCATGCCCAAGATGGTCGAGCATGAGTGTTGGATTAATTTCCAAAAGCTTTAACTGTCGAAGCTAGTCCCACGTGCGGTCACGCCACCGGATGCTTCAAACAGTTAAAAGGACATGGACACGGTCATGAAAACGATGGCAAATAATCTTGAACTTGAGAACCTCGCCTCCTTTTGACGTGGGTCTCACCATTCAAGCCTCGACGCGGATGAACTTGGCTGAAAAGCCAATTCATGCAGGCAGCCGCAGACCGGAAAGCAAGAGCCGACAATTCAAGTCGCACAAGGGGGTAGAGACTACATCTCGTGTTGACCTGTTGGCCCTGGGTGTCTATTTAAAGTGAGCGCCGAAAGTTGATATGACAATAACATTATTCATATGGTCAACGGGTTGTTGTGACGTGCGCCGTAGCCTCATGGTGGTCAAGGCTTTGACATCGCAATTTGCTAGGGACCCTTTTAAGAATGTCATAAAGCACTGTGGAGAACAGTCTCACTCCTTCACTCCAGGTTCGAGTTCGACTTCTCAGATCGTGTTCGTTCAGGGGTCGTCATAATGTGCATAACTGAAGTCTGGACGTACCGCGAATGCGGTTGTCACTATAACCATAGTCTACTCTGTCGCTCATATCGAAGGAACCGCTCACCATGCTTCGCTCCGAATATCCAATACTCGCTTGAAGAGTGGCAACAACAGAGGGTCTTCGACAACACCAGCACAGCATCCCCACAGGTGACGAGGCCAGGAAGACCAACCGAACCTCAAAATTGCCCTCACCACGCATTCGTGCAGAGATCGTTCCTCAACCAAATCTGCGAGGACTGCCTCATTCGTGAACTGGAAATACAACCTCTGTCACTTACGGATGAACAACCGTCTTCTGTGAATCCTGACGGCGGCGAAGGCCTCATCTGGGACAGCGAAGTCACGATCGAAGTGGAAGAAATGCAGTTTGAGATGCTCTCCTCACCACAGGGGAAGAGAGTGGACGATGGACGAGATGCAGACCATGAAGAAGACGACGACAAGCGCTTACTTGAAAGTCATGTCGAGGTCAATGTCGATTTTGATTCTTATAGTGCCTCTGGTGAGGAAGCAACTTCGCCACTGTTCCCGTCCCCAGCAACACGGTCACCTTCATCGTCATCAATCGAGGATTTGCCTCTATCACCCAGCTACCGGACCAAAAGATATGGCTTCGCTCTCCCACCAGGAGTTACTTATGATCTCGAGGACGCAGATGATGATTCGGATGACTATCCTGAGATCTACGACTGGACTTCTTCGCCTTTGTTCAGAGGGAGGTCGCTCACTCGGAAACAATTGACAAGTTTCGAGCTTTATGGAGTGTCTCCTAATGGTAGCGATGGCTCCTCCAAAGACAAAGGACTAGCAAGTCTGAGGACGCTTAGGTCAATCTCGACAAATCTGCGTACTGGCTCCATGGTCAAGAATGATAGCAAAGTTGTCGGAAGGGATGCAGCTATTGCTGAAAGCCCCAGGAGTCTTTTCCGCGGATTTCGGTCCCGCAAGAGCTCACCACTGGTGGCTCAAAGTGTTGAGGTGAACCGGGTGGTGGGGTCACACTGCACGGGACCGTACGATAATCTTGAACCTAAGGACACCAAGAAATCCGGGTTGAAAAGTTGGGCTAAGTTCATGATTCCAGATAGGAAGCGGAACAAGCATGCTGCTCTCAGGGAGATCAAAACCAAGGCCCGCAGTCGTGCCCCAAGTCCAACAGGGTCGTGGGCACGCAATCAAGGGTATCATCATGATGAGCTTCCCATCTTAGGATCGAAGCCTGAATCCAAACTCAACACCGGGTCTGTAGAGAGTTTGATTGATGACAAAAGTGTTGAGAAGCGAGAAGCATTGAGGGCGATGAACCCGGGGACGCCAGACTCTCCGAGACTGCTTGCAGAGGTACCAGCGGCAATACCTCATCGTCAGTTGCTGGAAAAGCAGGAGCTTAAAGAGGAGTCCGACGAGATAAGCGTTAACGACATTACCATGCCTCAACACAGGCCGACAGTTGTAACCGGAAACAATTTCGAACTATCAGGTCACGCCCAAGAAGTGCAGGAAGTCGCCCGTTGTGAGGTCAACAATGCAGAAGATCAAGCAACTGAAGAAGCGAGCGTGGTGCAACGCGAAGCGTTGACCAGCAATCCACCAGCCACAATGCCTGGCAGTGAAGCTGAGGAGGCGGAAGAGGAGGAAGCAATTATCGTGGAACCTGGATCTGCAGAACAAGATGCTCACTCGACTGCAGCATCGACACAGGATCAAGGCAGGAGCCCTCTCTCACCACAGTCGAGATTCATTCAGAGCATCATCGACTCGAGCGATGCACGGCCACATCCTCCGCGTAAGAGCTCACTCAGGCGACTCATCTCCATCAAAATGAATGCGTCACGCATTCCCAAGTACAGCTTGCCTTTGCCACGCATCGAGGCAGAAAGGCCAGAGCTAGATGAAGGAGAAAGGAATCTGCTTTCGGGGACCAACGGTAATGCTTAGCATTGATATTCATGCCATTCAGAGTATTGCGAGTGAAGCAGTTTTCAACAATGTCAAGTTTAATTCCAGTGTAGGTGGAGCTCGGGTTTGATAGTACCGGGGTGTGTTTCATCTGCACGAAAGCTTTGATTTGGCCTTTTGGGTGGCCGTTATTCGAATAGCTGTGGGTGCGTTGAGCTTGAAAAGCGAGTCCCCCCCAAGAAGAATACTTTCAACTTCTTGGTGGTTGATGATATAATACAATATGGTTACTGTAACAAACGTCATTTTGATCGACGTAGATCAACTTTTTCATCATATAATATCCCAGGCTGCCGTGGGAGAGTCCACGGCTAGGATCCATGGAAGTTGATGACTGCAAAGGTGTATGAAACAGGTCGACGCGTCAGGGGCGAGGTTGTGGGCGAATGGAGGGGCCGAGGGGCGCGTCCTCACACGTGACTCGAGCTTCGAGGTCTGGACGAGGAAGGAGCGATGGAGCTGCACCTGCGCCAGCACCCGCACCGGCGCTGGCATTTCAATGGCCAGTCAATCGATAACAGAGTGCAGGTGCTGGTGCCACTGCCAGGCCCGAGGGGCCCTGCCCTTTACAAGTTTACAACATCCCAAAATATTATGATTTGATTTCTGTGTTTCTCTGCCGCCTATTCACTTCAACCGCCCAACGCAGACTTTCTCTATCTTTCCCATACTGCTGATCTGAAGTCCTGATCGGTCTCTTCTGTCTCTCTCCCTCCACGTGCCCTCGCCTTGAGCTCACTCCTCCGCCTCTGCGACGATCCACAAAAAAGATTCCCACTAACCCTGCGCCCACAATCCATCTCGTCTTTAAGCCGCTACCACCACCCCCGATAGATCTCTCGTTGAGGGCTGCATTTGCATGTCCTAGCATTTAAGCCGTCACAATGTCTGTTCTCCCTGCCGAGGTGCAGGGAGCCTTGACCCAACTCCTCCAGGCCCTCTCTTCTCCCGACAATGCCCTCCGCTCTCAAGCCGAAGAACAATTGAATAATGACTGGACTCCCAATCGCCCAGATATCTTGCTTATGGGTCTTGTCGAGCAGATCCAAGCCTCCCAAGATCCCTCGGTAGGCTCGGTCTCTAATGCCTTGTGCGAGATACAGTCACTGACTCTACAACCCACAGACAAGGTCGTTTGCTGCCGTCCTTTTTCGCAAACAGTCGTCCAAAACACGAAAAGTCCCCACCACCGGCGAATCTAAGGAACTGTTTCTGACTTTAAGCGGCGAGGCTCGAGGCGCGATCCGCTCCAAGCTGCTAGAAGGATTGGCTAGAGAGCAGGTGAATTCCGTCAGGAACAAGGTCGGAGATGCAATCGCTGAAATCGCAAGGCAATACCTTGATAATGGTATGCACCACCCTCCTAAATGCACCCGGCTCAGCACTAACCGAAAAATTCATAGGCGAGGTATGGATGGAACTCCTCAGCTCGTTGTTCCAAGCAAGTCAGTCCAATGATGCAGGTATGCGAGAATGTGCCTTCAGAATATTTGCTACCATGCCTGGCATCATCGAAAAGCAACACGAAAGTGCAGTCCAGGAGGTCTTCGGGAAGGGCTTCAAAGACGGCAGCGTTGATGTAAGACCTTTGCGCTTTTGACAGTCCATACATCCACTGATGTTCTACTAGGTGCGCCTTGCTGCGATCGAAGCCTTTGGCTCTTTCTTCCATTCCATCACCAAGAAGACACAGCCAAAGTACTACGCCCTAATTCCCGACATTTTGAACATACTTCCTCCCTTGAAAGAGGCGGGCGACACCGACAATTTATCCAAAGCCTTCAATTCTTTGATTGAGCTTGCCGAAGCCGCCCCAAAGATGTTCAAAAACCTCTTTAGCAATCTCGTCAAGTTCACCGTCTCCGTCATTCAAGAAAAGGACATTGATAATCAATGCCGACAAAATGCCCTGGAACTCATGGCTACCTTTGCTGAGTGGGCTCCAGCTATGTGTAAGAAGGACCCAACCTACACCACGGATATGGTCACTCAATGCCTCAGTCTTATGACTGATGTCGGGGTGGACGACGATGATGCCGCCGAATGGAATGCCACCGAGGATCTCGACATGGAAGAAAGTGATCTTAATCATGTTGCCGGTGAACAATGCATGGATCGACTTGCAAACAAGCTCGGCGGGGACATTATACTTCCTGCAACCTTCACTTGGCTTCCACGAATGATGCATTCTGCCTCATGGCGAGACCGACATGCTGCATTGATGGCCATTTCTGCCATCTCTGAGGGCTGCCGAGACCTGATGATCGGGGAATTGGACAAAGTGCTTGAGTTGGTCGTGCCCTCGCTTAGAGACCCTCACCCACGTGTCCGTTTTGCCGGCTGTAATGCCTTGGGCCAGATGAGCACAGATTTTGCCGGACCTGTGCAAGAAAAGTATCACCAAGTTGTTCTCACCAACATAATTCCTGTCTTGGAGGCTCCAGAGCCCCGCGTTCAGGCTCACGCTGCCGCCGCCTTGGTCAATTTCTGTGAAGAGGCCGAGAAATCCATTCTCGAACCTTACCTGGATCAGCTCCTCAGTCACCTCCTGCAACTGCTGCAGTCACCAAAACGTTATGTGCAAGAGCAAGCCCTGTCCACAATTGCCACAATTGCCGATTCTGCTGAAAGTGCCTTTGTCCGCTACTACGACACTCTTATGCCGCTGCTTTTTAGTGTCCTTCAGTCCGAACAGTCCAAGGAGTATAGATTGTTGCGTGCCAAGGCAATGGAATGTGCGACCCTGATAGCACTCGCGGTTGGCAAGGAAAAGATGGGTCAAGATGGCATCAATCTCGTGCAGACGCTGGGCAACATTCAAGGAAGCATTACTGATGATGACGACCCACAGGCACAATACTTGCTCCATTGCTGGGGTAGAATGTGTCGTGTGTTGGGCAGTGATTTTGTCCCTTACTTACCTGGGGTCATGCCCCCGCTCCTTGAGCTTGCTTCTGCCAAAGCCGACATTCAACTCATTGACAACGAGGAGGATGCCCTCGAGCAGGAGGATGGTTGGGAGCTGGTACCATTGAAGGGCAAAGTCATTGGCATCAAGACCTCAACTCTTGAAGACAAGAACACTGCCATTGAGCTCATCACCATTTACGCACAGATCTTGGAAGCAGATTTTGCGCCCTACGTTGCTGATATCACAGAACGTATTGCTCTCCCTGGCCTTGCATTCTTCTTCCATGATCCAGTTCGTGTTGCATCTGCCAAATTGATTCCTGCATTGTTGGGCTCTTACAAGAAACGCTATGGCGACCAATCACCAGAACTTAGAGAGTTATGGGCTAAATGTTGCGAAAAGGAGATTGAGATCCTCAGCGCTGAGCCTTCGATCGATACTCTCGCCGAGATGTTCCAATGCTTCTACGAAAGCGTTGAGGTTGTTGGCAAGAACTCATTGACTCAAGAACACCTTGAACAATTCATTCAGTCGGTCAAATCAACTCTGGAGGAATACCAAAAGCGAGTACAAGATCGTGCTGATGAAAAGGCTGAGGTAGCACAGCAAGGTGCTGAAGATGATGACGATTCGCTCTCTGTTCAATATGCCATTGAAGACGACCAGACATTGCTCTCTGACATGAACAAGGCTTTCCACACGATTTTCAAGAATATGGGAGTCAATTTCCTACCTGCGTGGCAAAGATTGATGCCCTTTTATGATGCATTCATTACCTCCTCTGATCCCACCCAACGTCAATGGGCAGTCTGTATTATGGATGACGTACTTGAATTTTGTGGAACACAATCATGGCAATACAGCGATCACATCATTCAGCCACTTATAAATGGGATGAGGGATGAGAATGCGGCCAATCGTCAAGCAGCTGCATATGGTGTCGGTATTGCTGCACAAAAGGGTGGCGAACAATGGTCTGACTTTGTTGCTGCCAGCGTGGAGACTCTGTTGCAAATCACCAGATTACCAAATGCTCGCAGTGAGGACGATGTTTTCGCAACCGAGAATGCATGTGCTGCGATTGCCAAAGTTCTACACAGCAACTCGTCAAAAGTTGCGAATCCCCAGCAAGTGGTTGAACAGTGGATCGACACCCTACCAATCACTAATGATGAAGAAGCTGCGCCCTATGCATATACATTCCTTGCGCAGCTAATAGACCAGTGAGTTCTTACCGAAGCAAGCCAATGGGTTTCTTACTAACACGTTTGATAGGCAAAACCCCGTGGTATTTGCCAAGGCACAACAAGTCTTCCACCACATTGCTCTGGCACTTGAAGCTGAAATGATTCAGGGACAAACAGCCAAGAAGGTTGCTGAGAGTGCTAAGCAAATGGTCACGCAGACCGGAGTCAACGCAGACCAAGTTCTGCAGACGTTGTCACCTGATGGTCAAGCCACCGTGCGAAGCTTTTTCTCGTAATAATCGAATGATTCAGGTCTCTCAGGATTGATAGTAGAATTGATATGCATTGGAAAATTGAAATTGCAAAGCTGCATCTAAGATTGGCGCGCCTGTGAGGCTCTGTGAGGGGAGACTTCATACTCTAACTAGCAGCACGATGAGAGAAAGCGAAAGTTTATCAAATCATCATAGATAGACAAGAAAGACATCATCTGGTCCTAGCCTTCAGCTCACACAAACCCTAATATGCATATGTGTGGCAAGAGGAGGAGGAATGCGAAGAGGCAGAATCAAGGGAGCCTGGATAGATAGTCCATAAGCAATTGACGTTGAATAAGGGCGAGCAGGAGGAACAAAGGTAGATAGCCATACCTAGGTAGCGAGTCCAATTGCAGAGGTTCAAAGGCACCAACCATCTACTATCTAGACTGCGCAAGGTGTATTCTGTACTCTTAATTACTCAGAAGAATATCAAGTGAAAAGGGAGAAACGACATATGGTTTTGGTGAACAAATTCATGTCTCACCTTCTTTCCCCACTCCCTGCTTGCTTGCTGTCCATAATGCCCTACATCGCCGAGAATGAGAAAATAAACACAGACAAGACAGAAACACATTTACGGTAACCGGTATATATGCAGTTCTTACCATTCCTAAGTGCATCTAATCAGGGATTCGTCCTATTGCCCTCCGACCCATCGCCTTCCCCGACGCATTATCATAAAAAAGTATTATGTGACATGGGTATTTTTGGCCGATTGACGGCAAACCTTGTGCTCTCTTTTCTCGCCTTTCATTGTGTTATTCTGCACGCACAGCATAGTCGTCCTATAAGTAAGCTCCCGGCTTACAGACTCTCCGGGCTCATCATACTGGCATCACCGTCCTCCATAATGCCATTGACCTTGGTCGCGCCATTGACTTCAGGTGTAGCATCTAGGCTGCTATCTGGCATGAGTGCGCTTTGATCTTTATCGGCAAGTTTCTCCACGGGCATGGATTTCATCTTGCTCGGTGCCTTTTTCTTTTCTGGACTGCCATCCCCACCTGGGCCAGGCGTACTGGCATTCGCAACTCCATTAACCATAGGAGAACCGTCAACAAGACCATTTGAGACAATGGACTTTCTCTTGCCCTTCTCAGCCGGTGTAGCTGCCGTGCCTGCCTTCGCAGCAGGGGTATTCTTCGCGGCTGCGGCTTTCTTCACAGGACTAGTGTTATTTTTAAGAGTGCCATCACCTATTTTGCCACTGGCGGGAATTCGTGCTCGTCCGTAGCCTGGCCTTTGCTTAGGCGGCAGATCGAGGTCTTCGGTCAATGGTCGGTCCCCATTATCGTGCAGCCGTTTCATGAACCAGCTCTTGACCAAGCCGACCTGATCCTCAATATTTTCGACATTGACCTTAGGCCATCGTGCAGGTTCCTTGAACACCTGTTCGGCCGAATCCACCGGGTTTGCTTGTTGGTTATTGATGCCAAGGCGGTTCTGGAGGATATGGAAGGGCACTGTGAGACTGGCCATGCCAAATTCCTTGTCAAGACCAAGCTCGCGGAAACCAAAGAAGTCTTCGTCTAGATCTCCAGCAAAATCTCCACCAACAAATTGTTCGCCACCATCAGCAAAGGAACCTTGACCATGAGCCGTGTCATCTGTCAAGGCCGGTCGGAGGAGATCTGCCAAATGGGCTTTCATCCTGTCATGCATGGTGATGAGGCGGGCGCCTACACGATCAACATCCTCTTTCACGTAGAGATCCAAGTCGTTGATGGTCATTCCACTGGAGTGTAGCGAATGGACAATGGCTTCTTCCCTACTGTACGGATTGTGGTACCTCGTCTCAATTTCTGCTGACCGACCCTGAGTAGCAGGAACTGCAGTTGCCACGGGGATCTTGTAATCCTCCTTGTAGTTGAGAAGACTTGTGCAAAGGCGTTTGAAGAAGTCTCCTGCTAAGTCGGTGATGGCATCCAATGCCGAAGGCTGGAACTCTTCAAAACCAGCATGGAAGAAGATTTTACCGAGAGACCGCTGAAAAGCTGCTTTGCAGACCCATGGTGCCATCAAAGGTCCATCATCAGAGACGACATGGTTTGGAATGTCTTGCTCGACAAAAGGTTCCGGTTGAAACTTTTGAAATTGATTCTGATAGGTTTGTGACTGAAGTTGCATCTGTTTGACTACACCAATTTTAGAGACAATTTTGCGAGTCTCTTGCATTTGTCTCATGTTTGCTTCCATTTTAGTCGTGAATTTGCTCTTGGGCGCGGTGAAGAGTTTCGGCGGATACAGGCGCAGGTATTTTTCAGTATGTTCTACCACATGGCCTTCGGTATCTTGTTCCCATCTGAGGTGAGACTGGAGATCGGGTATTGCGGCGATGGTGTCATAATAATCTGGAAGAAGGCTCTCTTCTTCCACTTCCATTCCCTCGGCAAGTGACTGACCCTGAAGTTTGTCTCGGGCAGAAGATTCTCCATTCGACTCCGAGATATCTCTGCCCGCGATCTCATCTTGGATTCTTTGCCAACGGCGCATGCCTGCTTTAGTCCGAAGCAAGGCATTTTCATCCGGATTCAACTTGTCGCCACGGAAGAGTTTGTGCCTGGCGGCAGCGAGCATAGCTCGTTCTCGTTTGGTTTTTTGTTTCCACAGCTTGTACTCTTCGTCTTCGTATTCCGGCACGGCAGCCTGGGAGGGCATTCCAGGCAGGTCCATGTCGAGCGCCTCGCTGCCTGCGCCGATGACACTGCCTGGGCCGTGGGCACCGACAGGGGTCAAAATGCCTCCTGGTGGAGGAGTGGACTGACCTTGACTACCTTCGACTTCAGATTCTGCACGAATGCCATTTTGTACAGAACTGAGGGATTGAAGTACTGGTTTTGTTTCCGGAACTGGGGTGGTCTCAGGTGGAGCCTTTCGCGAAGTCTGACCAACCTTCTTTGCACTTTTCTTGGGAGCCTTGCGGCCTCGAGAACTCATGATTGGCTCATCATCACTTTCCTCTGCACCATCATCCAGTTCACCATTGGCAATCTGTTGGCGTCGCTCCTCTGCCTCAACTTCAGCCCGATCCCTAATTACAATATCGGGGATGAGAGGGACGAGTTTATCGGTCTCTTTTTGCATGAAAAGAGCATGCTTGCGGAAAGGGTGGTCGGAACTGCTGTTGAATTTCAGACAGTTTTTCCATATTTGGCTGAGATCATCCACGAATTCTTTCTTTGACTTGTAAGCAAACTGTTTCAACTTCTTCGTCATGGTGCCTAGATCCATAGGCTGCTTAATGATGACATAGTAGTCGGGCGCATCCTTTTTCTTCACGGGGTTTAAAAAGGGTGTTGAGTGTTCGGTGTGGGCCTTCAGCTCGGTGAGAACTTTCTCGGCCGACTCGTACAACTCCTCCTGCCCGACTTTGTCCTCACTCGCCCACTTGCTTCTGTTCTTGCGAACTTCACTCATCAATGCACGCAACTCCGACTCGGTCGCATGGACCATGGAGCGATGTTCATCAAGCAGAGCAATGAGGTTTTTCAACGTCAGGCTCGACGCGCCGAGATTGGCTTTACTAAGGCTACCTTGTTGCATGGATGCGTTCTGTCGATTGGCATGACCCTCCGCCTCGGCTTCTGCGCGTCGCTCGGCTTCGTCAAGCCGTTGCTGGTCTAGCATGGCATCGCGGTCATTTTCTAGGGTGAAGAACATTGTCCGGGACAACGACTGGACAGTCTCGATCTCCTTGCGCTTGGCCTCTTCCAACTTTTTGCGCGCATCTTCGGCAGATTCCTTGTGGGAGGCGGGCGGTTTCAGAGGGGCCTTGGACGATTCGACGACAACGTGTCGCGGTACGGGTGAAGAGGTGGCATCTGCGACAATCTGGACTTTATTCGGCTTGTCCTTCAGGGGCGATGCGTTGGACACATCTTCCTCTTCATCATCGTCGTCGTCATAATCATCATAGTCATCATCAAGTTTCCTTTTCCTGGAGACAGGAGCGACGGCAGGAATCGAGGCAATCGGGAGCTCGGGTTGTGAGGAATCGCAAAGTGCATTCGCAATAGAGGATCGCTCTGGGACAATGACTTGACCTGTAGAATCGAATAGGTTCGCGAACTTGGATTCAGTCTCCTGATATAATGCGCGAAAGCGGATAATCTGGGGATCCTCATCGATAGTTGGTTCAGGATCCGGGGCTTGGCCCGACTGAGAACCGCTCCCGAGACTGCGCAGTCTAGAAAAGGAACTGGGAGTATGAGGACGGGAAGGGGCCCTTAAAAGGCCGTTGAGTGTGTCGCGGTGGATTGCATGGAGGAGAGATTCATCATCTGGAGGTTTCTGGCTGTTTGGGGGCGGCCATGCGAGGGACATGGCCGATGCCAACCCCCGATGTAGCGAGCGAGGGGTGCGGACTGCTCCAGTTTGCAGGTACGCAGCGGCGACGAGCCAAGGGGCTGGGCAGGTCTCAAACCAGATGGAGATGGGCAATCAAGGGCGTAGAATCGAACGCTGATGAAATTGAGTCGATAGAAGATGGATGGGGAAAGTTGTTTGATGGAGAAGATGTGGTGAATCTGAGGTTGGAGCGCGCAGAAACGGACGCATGAGGTTGAAAGAACGTCCAGGCCAGGCCGCACGCAGTAACAGTAGCAATCGCGCGGGAGGTTTAGTTGGACCTCCCAGGAGTGGCAGTCGCAGTTGCCGCAGCCCGTAGGTCGTTGGTTAGCATACGAGTAGTTGGCACGGATGCTCCTCCCAAGTGTCACGTCCATCCACGCTTATGCTCACCCGGCCCATGCCCGAGGTCCCCCCCCCCAGCCTATTTGCACCCACGCCCACACCCAGAACTGTTCCCCTGCGCCTGTACCAAGTACCAGCACCCGTGTCTGCGCACAACAGCTCCGGTTCCCCCGTTCTGAGAACCACTCAGTCCGCCACCCATCCCCACTGACTAATTGCTTAGGTAATAACCAGAATCCGCACGTGCCAGGCTGGATGCCCTGTGAAGTACGTATTGGTGAATGTATCCGTGTCGATGCGGTACCAGTACTCGTAATATTCTCGTACAGCCGTTCTAGACTTCTTGCTGCTTCAACTCGGACCCATGCCACTCCAACCACGATAGATTTATCTCTGCTGCCAACACCATCTGTCCAAATCATTGCTCATCACCTACTTACTAATGGCCTTCAATGTCTAACAGCTAGCAATCGGTGGCCATCTGCTAATCTGGCACCTTTGCTGCACTTCCGACACCCTCTCGACCCTCAAGGACACCTTCGCAGCAGCCTGCGCTCAACCACGACGACGACAATAACGACCATCATCATCCCATTCGCTATGCGCATACGTTTCCCCTTTGCCAGCAAGTGGTCCTCAACTTCACCCTCTATATCTGTATACTAATTCTCAACCCAACAGTCGCTTTCGTTATCCTTTTTGTCTTTTCCTCTTCTCTCGGCCTGCTGCCTCACTCATCCCTTCCATCTACACCCGCGGCCGCACAACCATATATACCACGGCAATCCGACAAGGCTCTACACTTCATCTGCTTCTTTGCACTCACAGCAACCTTCTATTTCATTCTTGACACCACTCGTCGACGTGTGATCCATGTGACTCTGATTGTTTGCACACTTGTTCTTGGTGTTGGTAGTGAAGTTGCCCAAGGTCTCCTCCCCAACGACCGAGACTTCGATGCATGGGATGTCCTCGCCAATGTGCTGGGTAGCCTCGCCGCCTTGGGTCTCGCTAGTGCGTACCACCGGCGCGCTGCCGACAGGAGACGCAGAGCCAAATACACTTCCTTGACAGGTGAAGGTATCGAAGAAGATGGCCTGGAGCTGGGTGACACAGCAAACGGAGGGCTAGGACACCCAAGAGAATCGGATCTGGAAGCAGGCGTTGTCCCAGCTACAAGCACCCGCACCCGCACCGTCGAGGAGGAGCTGGACAATTGGGACGAGAATGTCCCGGACGATGCATGGGATGACGAAGACGATATAACCACGAGTGGACGGAATACTAAGGTGACTCCTTCGACCAGCTCGGTTGGAAGCGAAGATTTACCCAAGAAATTGGCAGTGGACTGAATTCGGGTTTCTGACTCTGGCGAAGCCATGTTACAGGCCAAAAAAACTCACCATGAACTCGAGATATACCCAGAAATTGTACGACTATACGCGGTGCCGGCGTAAATGATATTCCAGGTTTTAATCCATGGCCAAAAACTTTTCCCACCCAAAACTTTGTGTCGTTAGCGCCTTCCATGACCTAGGGCCTGGGGCAAAGCACTCCAATCGATGCACGCGTGGTACCAGGAAGTAGGGGACATTTTCATTTGCTGATTATTGATTGCATTGATACAGCACTTTCTGCAAAGCTAACACTATTAAGGGACACCCAACGCCTGTTGCTGACGCTCCAATCATGATACTTTGTACTGTGATGCTTCCATTCTTTTGCCGTCATGAACATATAAAACTCAGGTTCGTTTGTCATGTTGCTTCAATCAATCGTGTTTCTGGCCCAACCCCAAGGACAGCCTGGCCTGCACAGTGCCGCGTCGTCATAACAGTGCTCATCTAAAACAGTTGAACCGGCCGAGAGAAAAGCGGAAAGGATTTCTGCGAACACCATGTCTGTCGACGGTCACCCCGCCGCCCGCGCGTCTTCCACCCCAATTCTTAGTATACAAGAAAGGCATAGTGAATTTTTAGGGTCTGGTAAATTGGTCGCTGTCGGTGGTAACGAGCGAGAGAAGAGTTGTGTGACTTGGTCTGCGTCGAGGTGTGTGAGAAGACGCCTGTTATGATAGGTGTTTGCGAAGAGGGAACTCTTTGATGGAGTTGTCAAGGTGTTTTATTTTTGCGACTTCTAGGTAGCTATGAAGACTGGAACTGAGGAGAAGGTATATGGTGGGCTGTGGTTCATCTAAGGAATAAGTTAGATGTAATATAGAGTTTCCTGGGTTCTGGGTGAATGCTTCGAATGCGCCCTCCCTGGTGCTTCCTCGCCAGGAAACGCGCACGGACTCGCCAGCTACGTCATCAGCCAACACGATGGTTGGATCAACGTGATTGCCAAGCTGCAGGATCCAAGGCACTGGTTGCTCTTCCAGCTTGAAGCTGGCACCCTCCCCTCATCCATCGGGCTGTGCTGTACCCTGACTGTCGCCAGATACGAGTCCTTTCACTCGCTCGTCATCCGCCACAGTCGGGGTATGTGAGTCGGTCGTTGATGACGATGGCAGGGACGGGAAACGAGGAGTCGTGAGCGGACGCGATGTCATATTCTGATTCGCTCTATGGCCCCTTATACATGCCCCTTTTTAAGATCACCGACTACTGAATTGCAGAATTTCGCATCGTCATATATATATCTCTCTCAGGGCTCAAGAGCTGGCTGGTTGTCCATCCAACGGGCCCCTTGATACAAACTGCCCTTTAAGAAGTCTCATTCAAGTCACCGTCATTGCATCGTCTGACATCTCAGACCATTACCTGTTCATTTATCAAGCCAGACACTAATGCCCATAGGCGCATCAAAGACCGAACAATGACCACAGCAGCCGTTACACTGCCAGTGCCTATCGGCACCGCAGTTGTGGGCAAGCTTGCTTCATCGCGACTCGTCTGAAATATAAGTTCGTACGCGAGATAAAATTGTAGGTTGACCTAGCTAGCGAGCGTGAATGAGACGCTGTGATCGTTCCCGTAAAGATAGAATGGAACACAAGCGCACAATCTTGCCTGTCGAGTTATGGAGATGACTCTAACTAGCACCTAGTTGGAACCTCGTGCTGAATGTATAGCAAAAGATACAATTACCAACATAGTGTCTGAGCAGTCTAGCTATCGTTCTCCATTCAGCAACCCGTAAACAATAAACCCGAACAGAGTAGTATGACCAAACTATTCTCAGATCTTTCTGTGACATTCTTCCATTCGGCGCATGCGCCCGCTAACACGACGCCATCCTAAAATAGCTATCTTGCTGAAGTAAAGCTCCTAGTCCTCAAGTCGTAGGAGAGTCTAGAACCGAACACACGGGCCGTGCTCAGCTGAATTGAGGTAAACGATATCTGTGGGTTTAGGGGTTGCATTGAATAGATATGTGCACGG
Organism: Exophiala aquamarina CBS 119918; assembly: GCF_000709125.1. NCBI lineage: Eukaryota > Fungi > Ascomycota > Eurotiomycetes > Chaetothyriales > Herpotrichiellaceae > Exophiala > Exophiala aquamarina. The sequence goes on from NW_013550587.1 coordinate 435,386, forward strand.
ACGTATCTTGGGTCTTATCGACTCACCCATTGTCCATGGCCACTGCGCATGGGAAATAATCGAGAACACCATCCTCACGGCAGGGCAATTACACACGTCGGCCTGGAGAACGATGTTCCCGAGGATCTATGCTCAGACCAGTGATGGTCCTCTGGTGTAACATTCGAAGCCACGGCCATGTAACGTTGTACCTATGGGGAATCAGTCGGCACAGAATTGCTTTCCAGGCCCCAGAGACGTCCGCTACTTTGTATTTGCTATCACTTCCACAGACAGTACCTCCGACAAGAATGTATTCCCCAACATACCTCAGCCTCCTCCTGGGTGTCCTCCGCACGGCCGGACTAGGCACTGCACGCGGCAATCCCATACCGTCCAGCGACAACGGCGCATCCTCGCATCCACCGCGAGCCTTCGCACCCATCGAGCTCGCCCGGCGCCAAGCCAGCCTGGCGCAGAGCTGCAAGACACTCAAGGAATCCACCGCACACGGCGCCTGGAACCTGTACTACAGCGGCTCAGGCCTCGGGTGCAGCGACAGCATGCAGCTGGCCGACTTGCCACTGAGCACTGGGTCCGACGGCGCATGGGCCGGGCCCGCGGATGTCTGCTCGGTAGCCAACGATGCCAATCGGTGGTGCGCCGGCCTGGCCGATTCATACAGCGTCAAGCAGTTCGCGATCGTCTACACGACGCCCACGCTGGATGATCCCACGTTCCAAGACTCGCCCTGGTCTTGTCGCCTTGTCGCGGCCGATAACCCTGATCCGGCGCTGTTTAATGACCCCAATCCGAGCGCGGATTATGTTTGGGCTTGGAAGCAATGATGCCTGGAGAGGATGTTGGGGTTGGCGAGCGTAGGGGGGAATACTGGAGGCCTGGTTGCAGAGAGTGTCGGCTTGAGGGGAAGGGCATACGAACCTGCCGAATAGTTGATTGGATCCTACAGCGTAGGTGGTCTTCTCATCTGGTGGTGGTGGGCTGTGGGTCTTTCTATTTGAACATTGTAACGGACGGCTTATGTTGAGAGTAGGACGAGTTCAACTTGCCACGCGTTGACAGGGTCTCTCACCAGCGAACGCCTTGCTGCCCTGAGGGCACACTGAAATGTGGCTTGGGTGGTAAGCTCTGTGGCGCAGTGTGTGGCGCGCGTCGTATAAGCTGGGGGCACAGAACTGCAGCAGCGGTCTCACAAGATTAGTTCTCTCCAGGGTCTGTTCAGGCAGAAAGAAACGGGGTATCATTGCCGACAGATTAGATGATCAGGGGTGTTCTTCCATGCCAGACACGTATGGCACTGCACACTCCGACCAGCATATCGCTTCCATCTCATTAAACCGACCAGCCCATTACGTGGGTCTCATTCGTCAAACATTCAGTCATATACAAAGGTGCTGGAGTCTTTTTGGCATCATCGGTCCGCTCTGCTTAGACTTCGTAGTACTGCACTTAGATCCTTCGGCGGAGTTTTCTCTCCAACAGCAAGTGCTCTCTTCCTCTCTTCCTTGTCTTTCTTGGCGAGCCCCTCGGCACATATAGACAGCACTCGACCAGCCATGTTGTCTGCTGCGTCGCGGTACTGTGCAATCTTGTGGATCCCATCTGCGAATGCATCAACTGTCGGCTCCAGAGAGTCGTATAGCTTGTGAAGGTTTTCAAAGAGTTGGTCCGAAGGCGTACTCTGGGCTTGCAGCGAGTCCAAGGCCGCGCTGTCGATGTCCGAAATGAATGCTCTATCTGGCAAATCGCCAGACGAGTCATTGAGTTCTTGTCGCTGAGGAAGGCTAAGGCTTGGTGGTCGCAGGAGAGATTCCAATTCCCTTTTCTCTGACTGAAGCCTACTTTTCATTAGTCTTGCCTCTATAAATCCCTTTCCGAGTCTCACCGTTGGATTTGCACTTCTAGCTCAGAGATTTTCTCAGCATTCTGAATATTTTTGGGGTTCGCCCGTTCTGGGAGCACTTTCTTCTGTACCGGCTCGTCTTCTCGACTGAACCAGTCTGAGAGCTCCGAACGGTTGGCCAGATCCTTCAGTAATTCTTCCTCAATTACGCGAGCTGCAAGAGGTCAGCAAAGATTCTGGACACGAACGTGGGCTGCAAACCTGCAGAACGAGCGCTTGAATCTTCAAAATCCGTTCCCATCGGCTTCTCATCCAATACTCGGGTCGCACACCATGTTAACAGCTGTCTCATGCGCCGTGGTTCCAGAAGTCCTTCGCTTTCGATATGCTTGTAAAAGTCGGGGGATTCTACTTCATTATGAGGAAGAGCTGCCACAACATTAGTATAGATGCTCGAGAACGCAATCCTGACTCTCACCATTAGAATTGCCCGTTTCAATTAGGGAGCTCGCCCTCCGTCCTCGAAGCCCTAAACTACTTCTCCTTTCCCCTTTGCCGCTTTTGCCCTCCCGCATTGCTTTATTCCTTTTGATGACTGGCGTATCGGCGAATGGCAGTGCTATTTTTGTTGCAGAATGGTCCGCTTCCTGTGTCGGAGCGGTTTCTGTTTCTGATTGTGATTGTGATTCTAATGGCGGCTGGGGGTTGGGTGACGGTAGTGGTTGCGAAGTTTGCGGCGGAAGAGACTGAGACTGAGATTCTGAAGGGGTTGGAATCTGCACCACAGGTTCTCTGGGTGGTCTTCCCTTGGCTTTCACAGGCGAGCTCTTCTGTTCAATAGAATTACTGCTCACTTGCTTCGACTTTGCCGACTTGTCGACCCGGGGTAACGGGCTTTTATCACGTTCGACATTTTCGCGAGACAGACGCTTCGAGCGGCGTACTGAAGGATCTGCTTTCGTATTAGGCGTGGAAAATGAGAGTCTCTTCCTCCTCTTTTTATCTACTGCTTTGGCTGCCTCTGATGCTGGCTGCACTGCTTTCTCGTTTAGAGGATCGGACTTCGGCGCGGCTGCTTGTGTGGATAACGCTGATTGTGTTTCTTCTGTCCCCTGGGGGGGGGCCTTTGGTTTCTTGACTCGGTTGAATAGAAACCCGTCATCATCCTCGTCATAATCTAGTGAGAATAAATTAGACCAGGATCTAAGCATCATCAACGCATAGCTCACTCATCTTGCGCTTCTTTTCATTTTGCGATTTACTTCCTTGTATGCGCCCGGACTCTGATGTTGGCTTGGACGGCTTCACGTTGCTATTGACCTGAACGCGGTTGTTAGACACTCGGTCATCGTCCTTTTGTTGCAGTCGTGTGCTTATGCGTCGGTGAGACATTTGACTCGGTGATATCGGGAGCGGCTGTAAAGGCTGAAGCGCGACGAGCATAGTTGGGAGGTGGTAGAGCTAATGGTGGGTGGACGTGGATGTTTCGCGTCAAGCACGGTGACGGTCGCATTCGAACGGTCGGCTCAACTTGAATGATATTTCATTCTCATAAGTCTTGCAGTAGCGAGGGACTCACAAGTCAGACTGCAAGAGTGAATGGGTTGGCCGAGGGTTGCCACAAACTATGGGATGGAGGTTTTGTAAAGGGCAATGCTGAACCGCGGGCGGACTGCCCTCGATTTGTTTACAGTACATGGATTGCATTACACTTGAAAGTCACGTGCATCATGCCGCCGCCAAGCCCGCCTTACCACTTTTGTCGCAACAACTCCCTAACAAGCTGGGCTGATTTTTCAAGAGCGACAGTTGCGTTGGAAACAAGTGAGAAGAAATAAAATGAATCGACGAGTTTCCATACCTAAGTACGCCATATGCTCCTTGCAATCAAGGCTATCGTTGAACCTCATGCTGGGTATCGCGTGTTGTTACATCCAAGGCCGACGCATCCAGCTCAAGACAATAATACCCCACACCTTGTGCCTGGGTCGGTTATCCTTGCAGGGAGAAGGTAGATTCAAAGGACACACCTACGGTGGCACCGGTAATAGCTTTTCAGCATATATGATACCTAATGTTAATGTTAGGTATCCAAGAGACTCTGGGACCGCCACATGCCAACATTCACAAAATTGACCAGGCTTGGGAAGTACGAATTCTCGGTAGTCACTAGTAGTGGCTCAGCATTCTGCCCTGAACGGATAGAGCCGGAGTCTCGCAAGCTTGGCTGCGTGGGCGGTGGGCGGTGGGACGAAAGGTGGTGTCAGGAGTCAGGACTTAGCAGTTAGAACTTACGACACGAGGTATGGGTGGGCATGAAGTACTTGACTATTACGTGTACAACATTCTGGTAGGTGTCATCAAAGCATAGTAAATGACCCCATTCAGTCCCTTACCGTCAAGCAGTCAAGTCGAAAGGATTTTATGGGATTGCGTGTCCCTTGGAGCAGTATGGATCCTGGTGATGGAGAGCATACGTGAACCATTGGTGATGGACGTTGGAGAAACGGTAAAGACCTTTTGCTTCTCCACTCGTGGCTTCCGTTTTCGTATGTGCCTGCCGTGCCCAGGGTATTGAGTTTTAACGGCTAGCGTGCTGATTAGCGTTTATTAGCGCGCTGTGTCCAGCTATATTTGGTCGACAACGCAACCTTACACGCACAAAAGCCACTTCCAGAGCAGGACTAACGATTTAGTCGGGTACCGGCACTAACCACAACGTGGTACCCAGGCACTACGAGTGCTACCCATATGAGGGGCCCTGCACACTTCGAATGTCCAAAAACGTGCCGATGCCATCATACCTCAACCCTCTCCTCCTCGATTCAGCTACCACTTCATTGTACAGACAGCAACTGCTTCATCCTCTCGAAATTGCCCTTGAATCTTGTTTAGTCTCGGTTCCGCCCTCATGGCAGTCTAGGACTGGAAAACCACGCCCCTTTCCTGTTCATCTCCGCCGCTAATTCTCGGGCTCAATCCTTCAGCTGGGGCCACTATCCCGCCCGCTCCCCGTACCTTCGGTCTTGGGATACCGCAGGAATAACCTCAACGACAACGACCCTGAAACACCCCTTCGTACTTTGCTTCACTACCAGTTACCACCAGCCACAGCCCTTCTCCAAACTCATCATGGTCCACATATCTCTTCCTCGAGGTATTAGCCATCTAGGCTCGAAGCACAAAGAAAAAGACAATGGTACGGGCTCAAATGGAAATGGAGATGGAAGACCAAGTCCACCAAGACTTGGGAGTACAGCCAGTACAGCCACTCTATCCGAACAGAAGCCCCTAATCCTCAAGATCTATGTGATAAAGGTTAACGCATCCTGAGGCTGTGGAGGATGTACCCACTAACTCTCAACAGGCACGAAACCTGGCCGCAAAGGATAGGTCTGGCACCTCTGACCCTGTATGTACTCTCTTGCCATCCAACACACTCTTCTCACTCGTGCACAGTATCTTGTCGTTACTCTCGGGAACGCAAAACAATCTACACCCACAATCAGTAAGAACTTGAATCCTGAATGGAAGATATGCTTTGATATGCCTTTGACTGGCGTCCCTCTACTGGAATGTAGTTGCTGGGACAGAGATCGCTTTGGCAAAGACTACATGGGAGAATTTGACATTCCGATCGAAGACATCTTTTCCAATGGTCAAATACAACAAGAGCCGAAGTGGTATAGATTAAAGTCCACAAGAAGGGAGGGGAAAAAGTCAAGCACTGTTTCAGGCGAGGTTCTCATCCAATTTTCCATTGTTGATTCCGCAAATCCCTCAGCTAGCCCAGAGGAGATCCGCAAGAAGTTTCTGGCTTACCTCGGTTCAGAGGAAGAAGATGACGATCTCTCTCGTGTATCCACCAATGTTGACGATCAAATTGTTGAAGATGAAGCGGACGATGCTGACATCTTGGATGACGATGCCGATGCCGATGCCGATGCCGACGCCGGCACTTCGCAGAAGGATACCGTGGCAGCACAAAAGGAGAAAAAGAAACGACTAGCTCGCCTCCGGCGTAAATCGATCGCTGCCAGGGCCTATAACCTTCTTGGTGCTGATAATGATGTATCCGGTATTATCTTCTTGGAGATTATCAAGGTAACAGACCTACCACCCGAACGCAATATGACTCGCACTTCTTTCGACATGGACCCTTTCGTTGTCGCTGGATTGGGTAGAAAAATCTTGAGGACAAAAGTGATCCGCCATAATCTCAATCCAATTTTCAACGAGAAAATGGTGTTCCAAGTCCTGCGTCATGAGACCGGCTACTCTCTCACTTTTACTATTATTGATCGCGATAAGCTATCAGGTAACGACTTCGTAGCCTCGACTTCGTTCCCTATTCAAAATATCATTCAAGCTGCGCCAGAGGAAGATCCCGTCACTGGACTCTTTGATCTTCCAGATCCACCTGAGTTTTCACCAGCCGTGGAGAAGAAAGAAGGCAAATCTCGCTTCCGAATTCCACTTTCTCGGACGTCGTCAGCCAGTAGTCTTTCAAAGCTCGCCCGCCCAGTGTTCAGGCGAGACGACTCCCAGGCATCCTTGTCGAGTATGAATGGAAGCGAGGGTGTTCGTACTCCCGCTCCTACAAGCACGCCGACAGACACTGGCAGTTCACTTAAAGTCCCAACTGCCGCCGACAATGGAGGGGCCCAACCAGCAGAAGACCCTGGCATGAATTCCTACACCATTCCACTAGAGTTGAAGAATAAAGAACGCTGGGAGGCTAAGCACAAGCCGGAACTATTTATCAAAGCGCGCTTCCTGCCTTATACCGCTCTGAGACAACAGTTCTGGCGCGCAATGCTTAAGCAGTATGATGTTGATGAAAACAAACACATTAGCAAGATTGAATTGACCGCTATGCTGGATACCTTGGGCTCAACTTTGAAGGAGTCTACCATAGATTCCTTCTTTTCGCGATTTGCACCGGAAAATACAGATATCGGAGAAACCGATTTGTCATTCGACCAGGTTGTTATCTGCCTTGAAGAACAACTCGAGAAGAGCAATGGGAAAAAATCTCTTGCCGAACACATCAAAACACATATGGGACCATTTGCTCAGCCAGCCTCTGTCTCACAAGATGACAAAGGGACCGAATCACCACCCTTGCCAGAAACAAGCACTACCCCATCAACCAATGAAGATCCCACTCGCCAATCCATTCCTACAATCCAACAGCCTGCCACTGGTGCAGCAGGTGAGGAAGGCAGGCTGCTTGGACCTGATCTTTCAGATGAAGGAGATGACGAAGAGCACGTGATAGAAATCCGTGAATGTCCAATTTGCCACCAGCCAAAGCTGAACAAACGTACCGAAGCCGACATCATAACACACATTGCAACATGTGCTAGTTCGGACTGGAGACAAGTCAACAACTTGGTCATGGGTGGCTTTGTAACCCAGAGCCAAGCCCAACGAAAATGGTATTCCAAAGTCATCACCAAGATTAGCTACGGAGGATACAAGTTGGGTGCTAATAGCGCGAATATCCTTGTTCAAGATCGGCTGACTGGCCAAATCAATGAAGAGCGCATGTCGGTCTATGTCCGAATTGGCATCCGAATGCTCTATAAAGCCCTGGGAGCCCGCGAAATGGAGAAGAAGAGAATCAAGAAGATGCTCAGATCACTCTCCATCAAGCAAGGGAAGAAGTTCGATGACCCGGCTTCAGTGGCCCAAATCGAAGGATTCATTAGCTTCCATCGCTTGGACATGTCCGAAGTCCTGCTGCCCACCGAGCAATTCAAGAATTTCAACGAGTTCTTCTATCGTGCCTTGAAGCCAAATGCTCGACCGTGCAGTGCACCAGATCGACCAGAAATCATAGTTTCGCCCGCAGATTCTCGATCTGTGGTGTTCAACACAATCGATGACGCGACGAGAATCTGGGTCAAGGGTCGAGACTATAGTCTCGAAAAACTGTTTGGCGATGCCTACCCCCTAGAAGCAAAGCGGTACAAGGGCGGTAGCATGGGAATATTCCGGCTTGCACCGCAAGACTACCACCGCTTCCACATTCCGGTAGACGGAACGCTTGGAACACCAAAGACGATTGAGGGGGAATACTATACCGTCAACCCCATGGCCATCAGATCAGCTCTCGACGTGTATGGTGACAATGTACGAGTACTCGTCCCTATTGACTCCGTTGCCCATGGGCGAGTCATGTTTATTTGCATTGGAGCGATGATGGTCGGATCTACCGTCATCACTCGAAAGCCGGGTGAGCGGGTGAAGAGGGCTGAAGAGCTTGGGTATTTCAAATTCGGGGGAAGCACAATATTGCTCTTTTTCGAACCGGGCCGAATGGTGTATGATGACGACTTGATTGACAACAGCTCTGAAGCTCTGGAGACCTTGGTAAGTGGCCGAATTTACCTAGTCTGGGTCTTTGTGCAAGTCTCCTTACTAATACTGTTACCCTTTGACAGATTCGAGTTGGCATGTCCATAGGGCATTCACCCCAAGTGGGCCCGCATAAGCCCGACATGAAAAAAGATGAGGGCGAGATTACCCTTCAGGATAGACAAGAGGCCAAACGAAGAATCGAAGGCAGCTTGGCTCCTGAAGCTGAATCCGAGGGATCTAGAACTCCAGGAATGGCTGGCTTCGGACTGAGTGGAGCAAATATTCATTAACGATTTGATGCGATGATGTATGATCTATGGCATGGAGCAATGAGCTGAGAGCAAGAAGGGACGCGATAGAAGACAGCACACATAAAGGACTCTGGGAATTGGGGACAGCTCTGGATACGTGCGAGCGGCAAAAGCAATGAAGTTCCTATAGATTTCCTTTTTACTCAGCATGGGATGAGCAAATGTGAAGCTCATTTGCCATCCATGGCCTACATCTCAGAGGTCTCCGAAGCTGGGGCTTGACATTATCATGCCCACAAGCCTCATATTGAACTGCTGAAGGGCTGTTCCCGGATTGTGTTGGGTGTGGGGAAACTCTCTACGTACCGAGCTGGGGATATCCTTCCTCTAGAAGACAGGAGAGTAACACTGTGTCCTTCGTGCCTTCCACTGATGTTTGCGGCGGAAAGGGCGGGGCAAGGCTCCTGCATCTGCGTCCGTTTTGAGAAGGTGCAGACCTGTTTCATCCTGAGTTCCTGAGGGATTTGACCATCGACCAAGACTGTCCATTCTCTTATGTATGCCCACTTCTATATTTAGTTTTGAACCCTCATCTCAACAGGGGGAAGGCTTCTGATATACCAGTTCATGCGATCTGTTGAATTCAAGCATCAGATATCGAAGTGCTCGAGCCCGGCATGTAAAGGCGGGGTCCAGACCGGGTTGAAGCTTGCCCCAACACGAGCTCGGTGGGAAAAGCAAAATCTCCAGCTGGAATGGAGGTTGACCACTTTGAAATAATCTTTCACATGACAAGGCACTTCAAGGGCGCATTGAATACGTGATTCTGATGCTTAGCAGTCCATTCATCTCCGTGTGGTTCGCTTCCATACGCGGCAGAAGTACTTTTGTGCCATGACCCACCGCATTAGCCATGTCCGACACCAAGGATGCACCGTCCACTTTCCTGATCTGGAATCCAGCTGGAACGGTGGACAAGAAAGACCAAGTCTTTCGTCGGCACCGGCACGCAGCCATCGTGCACCATCAAAGGCGCAAAAGGAGAGATGGTCAATCGGAGTCTCGTATCTCTTCGAAGATTCTTCCAAGCAAGCCCTCTCCCAAAGATTCTGCAGCTATCACAACGCCTTCAAGCAGCCAACACTCCTCCTCCACATCTTCAGGAGGTGCGTCTCCAATAATAGAGCCAGCATCTGGTCGTATTGATCCTTTCGATGTGCTGTGTATTCAGGGATTTCCGAGCGAAGCCTTGTCTCTGGTACAATTCGGTTCGTGAGCCACGCATTTCGTTGACCTCCCTTGCAAGCTGCAAAGAAACTGATCAATTACCACAGCAATCAAGGATCAGTGGCCTGCTTTTACATCGTCTAGTCAACCCCAAGTCATTGAGAAATGGAGGTCAACTACCATGCATCTCGCAATGGAAGCACCTTACCTGCTCCAAGCCATCACATATGCAGGGTGTTGCTATCAGCTCTTCTTCGGATCAGGTGACCACTCTACTGAATTTCTGCGTCTGAACTCTCATCATGAAACGATTAAATATGTTAGAGATGCTCTTTACACATCCAACGGAGTTATCAGCGACGCAATGCTGATGTCAATTGCTATCCTTGGGGTTCACTCTTCCTCACTACCACCTCAACAACGACCACGAGCGCAGGATACAATGTCCCATGATAATGACTTTTACTCGAGTCAGCCGTGGGATCAAACCCATATTAATGCAGTCTTGTTATTCACGAAGCGTAAAGGTGGACTAGAGAGCATTATGGTTGAGGATCTACGTGGGATGATCAACGTGTAGGTTTCAACTTTACCAGGTCCTTTTCAATTTGAACCCAGCTAAACTTGGGAGCAGAATTGATGTCCAAGATTCCTTAGGTACACTGAGGAAGCCAACTTTCCCCCTACCAGTGTCCACGACCACTGCGATACAAAGTATCTGTGCAAAGTGGAGTCCTGACAGAAGGAGAAAGTTTGCATCTCGCCAGAACGGCTTCAAATGTTTGCTGGAAATTGACGGTGGGGAGGACCTGTTCAATTTGACCACAAGGATCTGCAGTCTACTCGAAAGCTTCGATTTGATGCTCCAGGAGGGACCCCAGAGTGGAATGGATTTCAACTTTCTTGTTGCTATCAGGCGTTACCTCCAGCACGATGCCTTGTCACTCCCATTACATCGCGACCCTCTCCACAAGCTATGTCGTCTAGCCATCATCACCTATATGGCTGAATCTATTGAGCCTTCATCCGCACAATGGCCCTTGCATGCGACTGCCTCGAAAGCGCTCATGTTAGCCCTTGACGAATGCGACAAGATCGGCATTGGAGAAAGGCAACCAGAGCTCCTGACATGGGCAACGGTTGTTGGCGCCTTCACAGCACGAGATACACCCTTATTTGAGTGGTATATTGAGCAGCTTTGCAGTTATCCCTTTACCAAGGCTGGAGGAAGTTGGGACGAAGTACAGCAACAGTCCGAGAGGTACCTGGTCTTGAAATATCGCCATGGACAACTTTGTGGCAAAGTCTGGGAGACTGCTCGCTCAAGGTCGTCGGAGGATCGTTCTTCCTTACCATTACGACATTCTATCATACCCCTAACTCAGTGAGTCGAACCCGGTCCTGGAGTTAGGAGATTGTGGGCACCGTTGCAAACAGTGAAGTGAAAGACCTCCAACGAGTGCACTAATTTATCTTTCCATTACCTGCATCTCTAAATCGGCTCGGCTTTTGCATATTGCCATGTCCTTTTCCCGCCGACCCTCATTTGACTTCGGGAAATATCTTGGGTACATCGAAAGCGTCGGTCTCCCAGAATCTTCCCTCCCAAGTCTCCTCACGCGGCCGCTCACCTCCCAACTGGCTATCCCTGGCAACGTTTTCCATTTCGGCCCAAGCACGCAGCAGATTGTCGCCGACAAGTAATTTGGCCTGTTCATCGGTGACGTTCCCTCGAGCAAGGAGCCGTTCAATCAGATTTGGCCACTGCGAAACATCCTGCCAGAAATTAGCTCCGTTCAAAATGTAAAAGCGACGGAGAAAGCGAGACACAACCCATTAGATGACACATACCTCAAGACCTTTAACGAATAAGGTAGATCCGTCAAAATCCGAGCCTAACCCAACATGTTCCCAGCCAGCAATATCGGCAATCCAGAGAATGTGATCAACGACATCTTCCACCGTTGCTTCTTCAGGGTGTTCAGAATTCAAGAAAAGCGATATTGCAGGCACCATCACGACGCCACCATTCTGCTTCAAGCTTCGCAAGACATCATCTGGCACATTTCGAAGATGGCCATGAAGACTATAAGCCGCGGAGTGCGAGAAGATCACCGGTGCTTTTGCGACCTCTAGCACATCCCGCATGGTCTGGTGGGATACGTGCGATAAGTCGACGAAGAGACCTAATCTGTTCGCCTCCATTACGAAGGCTCTTCCAAAATCTGTCAGCCCGGCATCCTTTCCGGTCTTCAGATCCATGCTGACCCATGACGTGCCATAAGCATTGTCACAATTATGGGTCAGCGTCATATAACGGGCACCGGTTTCAAAGAGCAGGCGGAGAGCACCTAATGAATCTCCTGTTTGATGGCCACCTTCAATTCCAATCATACTGGCAATTTTCCCGCTCTTGTGGACTCTTCGAACACATTCAGGTGAAAAGCATAGTTCCAGTGAATCCGGGTACTCTGCAACTAATCGCTTGGTGATGTCAATTTGCTCGAGGGTATCTCGCACAGCCCACTACGAATGAAATCAGCATTCTCCCATAAGAGTCGTTTGTGAGCTATTGAGGAGTTAATACGAACGTTGGGCTCGTTCAGATCGGGGACACGCTTGTTTGGATCATTGTGATCCACGCCTGGGACGAGATCCTCTGGGCAAGGAACGAAGACACTCCAAAACTGTCCGCCCATCAAACCCTGCTTCATTTTCTGGAAGTCTGTCTGGCTTTCAGAACCCTCGGTCTCGAAATCACGATCGTAGATCTGATTGTGTAACTGGAGTCGCAGCAGGTATGGGAAGTCGTTGTGGCCGTCAATCAAAGGCGTGCTTCGCAAGATCTGGCGGGCACGCCCTGCATAGTCCTGCGGGTCAAGACGCACATCTGCGGCTTCCGACGTCGTCTGACCAAGAATAGTTTGGAGTATTCCACCAGAGCTCCTGGGAGCTAGCCAGAGGACTGCAATGCCTAGTAAGAGGATACCAGAGATGAGAGCAGGCAAAGACAACCCCTTTGAACGTCCTTGCTTGTCTGCATTATGCCTAGCTGTTAATGACTGTTTGGAAGACATGTCTTTTCTCGACCACTCTAGACTGTAATCCTGGGTTTCTCAATAGCATTAATTATAAGGATGGAGAAATGACAATCATAACTTGGCAGAAGTTCGCCTATATACCCTCAATATCGGTTGCCTTAAAAACGGGCCACCCTCGTATAAAGTCACCATATATTGGCATCCAAGCCGAATGATGGATATCGTCAGAGTTTTATTCCCACTGAAGAGTGGGTTTATCGCCCCACCATGCAACGCCCGTGGATAAGCGACCTTTTATTCCGAAGAATAACAGGGCGCAACACGTTGCCCATCAGTGGTTGCTTTTCAACCGCAGCAGGATAACTTGGAACGGAAGGAACAATTGGAGGTACTTTTTTAATATAGCATTTCGGACATTCAATGGTCCTATGTACTCGGGAACTGGTAGGCCCAGGTCTGAAAATGATCGACTTAGCTATATTCTACCGCTGTAAAATATGGTCTACGCATGCTCCTCACACCTTCGTGTCACTGTGGTCTAAGCTCTGTCTCTTTCTCGCCGAGTACTTTACTGACTCAGGCCTATTTAAAGTGGCTCTCTACGCGCTCGTCCTGTTCTTGACAGAGCGAAGAGCCCTGGTAAAGAGCGAAGGCTTCTCCTCATCCTCGCTGTCATTGCTCAAGAACTGCCTCTGGCCGTACAATAGATCGACCTCCCTCAAATTGACAAACTTAGACTTCTTGTAGAACTTCCAGAACAAGAAGATGAACAAGAACAGCACAATGACCAGGTACGAAAAGACAAAGTCCACGGGATGCCAGGGCGTCAGCAGGGTTCCGTATCCCTGGATGAAAAGCAGGAAAATGTTCAGGATCGTGATGAAGTATGCACCGTAAGGGTACAGAAACGCTCGGAAAGGGAGCTCTGCATCGGTATGCCCCTGGAGGTGCCAGGCACGTCGGAAACGGAGATGCGTGATGCCGATGCCTCCCCACGCAATGAAGGTGGCTGCGCCAGAGAGCGAGATGAGATAATTGAAGGTCTGCGCCGCGCCGCTGGCTGCGTTTACCAGTGCCAGAAGTCCGACTAGGTTGGTCGCGATCGCTGCGTAGACGGGCACGCCGCCGAAGAACGTCTTGAGCAGGAATTTCGGTGCACGTCCGAGATCAGCGAGCGCGTAGAGCGTGCGCGACCCAATATATATGGAGGAATTCGTCGCCGAGAAGGTCGCGGTGAAGATGAATGCGTTGATTAGATGGGGGCCGCCACTCCAGCCTGCATGCTTAAGAGCGATGGCGAACGGAGACATGGCTGCTCTGCTGGATGAAGTGAGGAGACCGTCATCGTTGGACGCCACGGAGATGCTGGCGAAGAACATGATACCCATGTAGATGAAGACCACGCGGAACATCGTGGCTCTGACTGCCTGTTGTTTTCCGAAGGGTTGTTAGCCAGATTTTCCCTCGTCTTCGCGCTTAGTTTAAGGGCTAATACAGACCTTCGGAAGATCTCTGCTTGGATTGCGGCTTTCACCCCCAGTAATGGCAACCATTTCCGTACCACAATGATATACGGCTGCAAGGACAAACGACTGCCCGAAGCCATTGATACCATTTGCGAATGGTCCTGGGTCTTTCCAATACCGGAAGCCAATGTAATCACCACCTATTCCGCCCGTGTTGACCAGGATCGCCAGGAGATATGTGACCATCACACAGGAAATCTTCCACAACGCGAGCCAGAACTCGAGTTCTCCGTACACAATGACACCAAAGAGGGAGATTGCCTGGTAGAACGCCCAGGACAGTAAAACCCAGCCGTAGACTGGCACTTTGTCTGTCCAAAAGCTGAGGCAGATGGCGACGAGGTTGTATTCGGCGGCGATATTACTTGCCCACTATGGATAGGTTAGAGAGATCCTAGAGTTGTATAGAGATATTCCCTTGTATCACTTACCAAGTACCAGTAGTTCCAACCCAGGGCGACCGAAAAAGCAGGATCGATGAAACGACCCGCCAGCTCGGTGAACGCACCGGGAGTTGGGTAAAGCGTAGCCAGCTCTCCAAGGCTTTGCATTACGAAGAAGACGTCAATGCCAATCACGGCAAAGGATATCAGTGAGCCAATCTAAATCTCAGAACTCAGTCGAGAATGTCTTGCCACCTTTCGCAGGGCTGGCAGGGTAAACTTACCGGCCCAGAGGCAGCTATCGAGGCCCCCACTCCATACCAGATACTCGCTCTGATAGAGGGTTTGTCAGTGTTGTTGGCCTCGTAAGATTTAAAAAAGTATGGCAAGTGCGAAACTCACCCGATCACACCACCCAGGGCAATCATTTGCAGATGACGCTGCTTCAGCGCTCTGTGAAGGCCATGGTCGACCACCACGCCGTTGTTCGCGATTTCAATGCCATCAGTTTTGCCAATGCTAGATCGAACGACATCGCCTCCAACATGGACCTCAGCAATATCGCCTTTAGCATCCATTATGAAAAGTTGTGATCAAGTTTACCGGGGCGAGTAGAGAACAAGGGACAAGGTGGAGAGAGGGTGATCGGAGGAATGAAATACTTCTGAGTGTCACCGTTTCTTATCTGGTCTGACGGTCAAACCGCAGTTAACCGCATATCGGATATCTATGCTGATACTCAATCCCACTGTGGCTTGCGAGACAAATGGAAGGACCAATGTAGATCCAAGGTATACGACGGCATCAAATGCTCCCCAGGTGGAGTGGCAAACGCAGAACTGGGTAATCGAGCACGTTGTGTGTGCATTGCACGATCGCTTAAAGCGATGGACACGGAAGCCAGAAAAGTGGTCTAGTATGCGATACATCCTATAAGCCGCTCCCTTGCAGCTAAACCGTGTATAGCCGTGCGCGAACCAATCAAAGGGCCATGGTGTACGAGAGTCACCAGTCAGGAAAGAGTTTAGATCATAAGCGTATCAAGCTACGAGGGATGTCTTCTCCATCTTGGCACTGATAGCAAGCACGATCGGCATCCGGGGTTCTTTGGTGGGAGGGGAACTCTGTCTTAACTGCCTTTTTGCGTTACGTTACGATCATCGGTGTCAGGCATCCCATCCAGGACCACAACCACTGAACATTGCAGAAGTCTTTCAGCCTGATCATGTGATTGCATACAGAGAGCCGGTCATCCCCGCTTTTCATTCCGACTTCCCCCCTTTTCAACTTAGTCCCAGTGTTCGTTTCTTAGCTCCAGAAGACTAGAGATTGGCTAACGCAAGTTACGGAAGCATAGCATATAATCGCTTGCAAGCAAACTTGAGCTACATACCCGTACACACTTCATGGTAACGTCGGCTTCGAAGATATCGCAATACCTTGGGCAAAGATGGCTGGACATCGTCCACCTCGCACTCTAGCTCCACGGGAAACGGTAGATATGAAAGCACAACATCTCCCAACTGAAATGTCCACTCTAGCAGCTCGTTCATCTTCTCATTCAATACGAGACTGCCGTGGACGGTGTAGCTCTAGTTATTAGCTTCAAGTGGTCAGATACTTGCTGATTCTATTCACCGACACAAGAGAAGAACAAATGGCTCTGACCCGCACTCTCCTGTTCGCCAGCTTGGCTTTGCATGCCTTTGCCGACCTTGTCGTCCCTCCCAAAGCTGACCTCGCTACCCTTGGACCCGTCTATCAAGCAGCGAAGAACAGCTCGTTCAAAGCCTTTGAGGACGCGGCGGCAAAGGCGACGGAGGCCATCAACAAGATAATTGCGACTGGAAACAGCACCTTTGGGCCATTCGACACTGAGACAACATCGTTCTCCCTACAGGTTTTCAATACGTTTGATGCCAAACCTCTGTATGAGTTCCATTTTGAAGCTCCAGGTCTAAATGGTTCCTACACCAAGGGCAAATTGTCAGAAGACACGATCTACAGAAGTGGCAGTCTTGGAAAACTCATGACGGTGTACACGTTCCTGGTTGATATCGGAGACGACATCTTTACGGATCCGGTCACGAAGTATATCGTAAGTCACTGATCTCCCTCGTCGAAATATACAGCTACTCATTTGCTGTCTGTCAGCCGGAGCTCGCTAGCGCACCTTTTATAAACCCAATACTTTCAACCAACTGGAGTGAGGTGACCATTGGCGCCCTCGCCTCTCAATTGTCGGGCATCGGCCGGGACTGTGAGTAAATCCTTGCTGAAATTTGGTTCCAGGCTAAGAATGTGTCAGACGTACTTGGAGATCTCTCCATCGAGACATGGGGGCAACCGTCGGTTGATGAGATTGTTGCCGTCGGATACCCAGAGATTGATCACTCAAATTTCCCACCCTGCAACTTCTACGGACCTCAACCGAGCTGCACGCGCGAACGTAGGTTGCCATGTATTTGGAGATTCACCGTGATTAATTGAAACTCCCAGAAACGTTGCAGGGCATCGTCAATCATCCACCTGCGTTCAAATCCTATTCGACTCCAGCGTACTCCAATCTGGCGTATCTCCTGCTCGGACTGGTTTACGAACAGATCACGGGACGCACCATTGATGAAGGACAGACTGACGTGTTCCACAACAAGTTGGGCGCAACTTCGTCCTATCCTCGGCCTCCGACCAGTGAGGTCGATGCAGTCATCCCCTACAACGATTCCTTTGCACTGTTCACCTACGATCTAGGGCTCCTATCTCCGTGAGAAAACCGCTATTCTCTCGAACCTGATCAATTTGCTGACACCCGTGCTTTATCACAGGGCTGGGGGTCAATATGTAACGACCAAAGATCTGAGAACATGGGGACAGGCCATTCTGAAAAGCACCCATTTGCCGCGTGCTCTGACCGGGCGCTGGTTGAAACCCAGATCTTTTACTTCTCAGTGGGCATCTGCCGTCGGTGTAAGTCAGGTCTCAATCCACGTGCAACGGAACGCATTCGCTAACAGGGAAAATCCTCTGCTAGGCTCCATTCGAGATCTATCGTCTAGAGATCCCCTCGAATGAGATTATCAATGCAGGGCGAATTGTGGACACCTACTGTAAGCAAGGCGACGTCGGACAGTACTCCACCTACTTTGGACTTGCCCCAGATCTCGAAATTGGAGTCTCGGTGATGGCAGCAGGTGTCAGCCCGAACAGACAGGTACCTCCTGTTCGAGATACCGTGATCGAGCTGTTTGTGAGTCGCCAATGGAACCGTCTCCCATTTCCCTAAGCTCTGCTAACCCTCTGGCGCCTCAGTACCAAGCCGCAGATGCCGCAGCCAAGGAGCAAGCCAGCCAAGCCTTCAGGGGCACATTCAAATCGAACGACGCCAACTCGTCGATCACACTCACAGTAGACGACGGCCCAGGGGTCGCCGTGACAGGCTGGATCAGCAACGGAGTCGATTTCCTGGCCAACGACCTCTTCTCCGCATACAGCAGCTTCCGCCTCTTCCCGACCAAGCTCACCTACGATGATGCCGGCATTACTTATTTCGCTTACCGTCTAGAAGTGTCGCGCTTTAACGGCGAGCCTGTCACTGGAGACTGGTGGTCCGAGTTTAATGATCTGTGGCTTCAAGTCGACAACTACATCTACGCTAACTTGGCGACCGATGCCTTTATCATCGGCTTTGACGCCAGTGGGCTCGTCCAGAGTGTTGCGTCGCAGGCTCTGCGGACCACGATGCACAGGGCTGAGATCGGCCAGGGCCAGCATATCAGAAATTGATTTCGTCAGTGTCCAGGTGCTGTGGCACACCAAGTACTCGATGCGCGAAGAACGAGCGCAGAGGCTGAGTCGGGCTGTCAAAGTGTGTGGCTGAGAGCTGGCGGCCGCCGTCCATACCACCATCCCTTGGTACAAGGAACCATCTCCATCTAGTTGTCAATATTTCCAAATTTAATCCGCACCCACCACTCTCAGCACTGCCTGAGGGAGCATCTCGCTTCATCTGAAATACTTATGTAGGTGCTATCGCCAATTGCGTGATGACATCAAGGCTTCGCTACGTTATGGAAGGGAAAGGGCACTTCGTCATTTTCTATTCGTAGTTTCACGAAATTTCCCTGGGCTAATATATCGATATCCACCATGCCCACCCCCACCCACTCTTAGTATGTGTGTGGAGTAAAACAGAACAACTCGTAAGAATACACAAGGCACGTGTGGGATTTTTGACTGCACATGTGCGGATAACGCCCCAGCCTAAACTACTCCATGAGATCTCGGGTCTCAGAAACTCCTCCAAAACGGTTTGTTTTAAGAATCTTCCCGCGAGGGTTTGATGTGATTTGATTTTCTTTAAAAGGCAGAAGTTCTTGGGTAGTTGAACACGCCACACGAGAGGGCATTTCCGGTTCAAAAAAGAAACGAGAAACAGGGGAATGGAGACTAAAGCATGGGCATGACACATCTAAGGCCAGCCAGTGCAGTCGTCGATCCATCGTTCAGCGTCGCAAGGTCGGAACGGGATTGCTCTCTTTGTGACTTTGTCGGCGGTGGTATCTCTCTTGACAGGTGCGTATTGCATTCCCTCGTCTCTCTTGACGGGTGCTGCCTCTTGGACGGTTTCATCTCTCTTCCTGGGCCAACCGGTGCACTCGTCGATCCATCGATCAGCGGAGCAAGGGATGAACTCGATCTGTCGCCTCTCAGGTCGGCTCTCGGCACGTCTCTTGAGCTCGGGTGTCACGGCTGGGGTGGCGCCACTGGTGATGATGTCGTTCCAGTTATCGGCTGTAGTCTGGTCACGAGTGCCCAGTGCCTCAATTTGGGCTTGAGCATCTCTGCAGAGCGCCACAGCGGCGTCGTTAGCTTCGCAAGAAGTAGCGAGTTGTCCACAGATTTGAGCGGTGATAGTGTCTATGTTGGGATTAGTACAAATTGTGGAGGCTCGCTCTGCATTCTACTCACTTGGATTCATGGCCGACTTCGAGTCCTGCGCAACGACAGGATCGACAGCGCGGAAGGCGAATTCGTCAGCGGGTCGTCCTCCGAGTCCTCCTTGAAACTTCATGGTTGGGACGCAGAAACCAAAGTCTGGTTGGACCTTGATCGACTGTGGTTTGGCCTTTGCCGAAACTGAGGCCACAGCCATCAGCATGGCGAGGGTAGATGTCTTGACAAGCATGGTGATCGACAGGAAATTCGGAAACGCTCGGTTGGGAAAGGTCCAAAGATTCAAAAGTTTGTTGGAAAGGAGAGTCTGGCTCGTGAAAAGAACGTGTACTGGCCGGCCAGCGGTAGCAAAGGAATGAATGAAGATGAAAAGAAGAATGGGTATGGATGGTCAGAGGGAGGAAGAACTCGATCTATCAAGGACAGGATCAAGTCTTGGAAGATTTCTTTAATACACACCTCCCTCATTGCAGATTATGCGGATGGTTGGCACGCCAAATGCTTGTTTCGAAGCTGATGCACGCGGTGTCTTGAATTGGGTTTCACGGGCAAGGCCAGGGGTCGCTTCCAAAGCTTAGCCTTCCTCGCCTCAACCCACCGAAACGTGCGGCCTGAAATAAACTTGCCTGTGGCTCCCTTGGACGCGAATTATCAATGTGACAATCGTCGTCATCGTGCTGGGATGAGATGCGGATATTTCACGCATTAGTCGTCAACATTAGCGGGTGTTTGCTGGCGGCAATCTAGAACGGGGATTCAACGGCCCTTCGCAGTTGGCCATCCGAATCCCAACGAATTCCATGAGCCCAAAGACAAACTGTGCAAAGGCATTGAGAACGCTGCCGTAATAGCAATCATGTCTCAAGAATCTGGCTTTGCGTGAATGCCAGCGTTGGCTGGACGCCTGGGGACCATGTCAAATTCCCTCAGGACCGTGTGGAATTGTAAGAGGGCGGCAGCTGTGACAGTGCTTGTCGAATTGGCGGTAGGAGATTGAGACTAAGTACCCCGACCTCCTCGGACCCTTGGCAGTGAAGGATGAACCGAGTCTAGTCTGGGACGCTCGGATTTGCTGAAGGGGTTGATGCTGAAGCTGGGAGTGTCACAAAGCGGAAAATAGGAGGTCTGGGATGGAGCCTGAGGCGTTGTCCGCTCCCCCCTGGGTCACGTGCCCGTCACGTGGCACAACATCCTACGTCATTTCCAAATTCCCACCAGCCCCTGGTTCAACGGCTATCTGAAATCCGATCACACCGGCGCGCAAGGCTGAGTTTCATAGTGTGTACAACGGAATCCGGGATCATACAAGGTAAACTTAGATCTCAAAGCAGCCTGGCCATTCTTCTCTTTCAACGCTCTGTGATATGATTTCATTCTGCCAACTGGGAGACGGATGCAACCAAGAAGCATTTGAGAGTTGCCGTGTCACTGAGCAGGCTAGAACACAGTATGCAACCACCAACAGGTTGCATTGCCATATTCCAAGGTCAGAGTCACACAGCGAAAGCTACATTAACGGCAGAAGGAGCCAACTAGTCAGAGCCTCAGAATCATCAGGTTGCCTTTTGGCCTGCCTTGATACCAAAGTGTCGACTACTGGTTTACTGGGCGCAAGGCCGTGTGAACTTTTGGTGCATTCGAAATTAGGCATGGACTCTAGCATGGTCGTTGTCGTTCTTGTTGCCTTCAAGAGCCTTGTATGCTTCGAGTGATTTAAAGAATAATAGGCAAGCCTCAGCTATATCCTGGCCTATTTCAATGATTCTGGAATCTTGGGTGAGAGAGCATTCGTTCCAAGCGGTCACAGATGTCTCCTTCGCTCTTACGCACAAAGCATCGAGGGGAAATTACCAATCTGGTGCGTACGTCGTCGCCTACTCTCCTTTTTTGGGAATTCTCCTTCGACTTGAGCAAGATCGAGATATGTTCCCCACCACTCCACCATAGGAGGTGTTGCACCATTGCTTACTTACTGTAGAAGCTACAAACCCCGCTTTCCGACCCTGTCTACTCTCATAGGACTCTGCTCAGTGATCAGGCCAAGAAAGACAACATCGCCGTTTGCACTCACCGGCCACACTGAGCCGGGCCTTTTTGCGGGGATATCGACATCCGAGTATTAACCGGTCCGTTCTATAGACGTCAGGATGATTAGCACCTCCCACTCAACATCTACACTTTCTTGTTTCTTGCAGATGCTCCAATTTCAAACTCTTGCATATTCAATGTTGTGAGCCATGACAGAGAATCGACGACAGCAGGGCGTATGGGACCCTGGAACCCATCCAGAAGATGCCCCTCAGCCAGTCCTGGAAAATGAGCCGTATCGCCAACCACCGCCGAAGATGGCTCGGCCTTATCTGAAACTTGCTTGTGCTGGCTTTTCCTTCTTTTATGCTGGAACGAACGACGGTACTATTGGACCGCTGCTTCCGTATATACTGCGCAGGTACAACATCAGCACAGGCCTGGTTACAGTCACGTATGCCGTTTCCTCATCGACCCGACCTTGTCCGGTTGGGGTTGGTATATCCCTGTTCGTCTCACTAACCGCAACAGCTACGGGGCCACATTTATTGGCTGGGTGCTATCTGCACTCACGAACACCCATCTTACGACGACACTTCGTTTGAGACTTGGTGCGACGCTGTCTCTCGGCGCAATATTACAGTTGGTGGCGCAGCTCTTGCGGTTCTGGAATCCCCCGTTTCCCTTATTTGCCATTACATTCCTGTTGACAGCCTTGGGCCAAGCGTATCAGGATAGCTATTCCAACACTTTTGTGGCCAGCCTCCCCGTCGCCCACCGATGGCTTGGCTTCATCCACGCAATGTATATGCTAGGCTGTCTTACTGGGCCCTTGATCGCCACGCCCGTGGCTTCTCATACTAAGTGGTACCTTACATATGCAGTTGAGGCAGGCCTCGGAGCCATAAACCTTGTCTTTGTGCTAATCGCCTTTGGTGGCGACATGCGGAAGGAACGCAAAGACCAGTCGACAGGGCGAAGGGAGGAGAGCACAGAACTCGAAGAAGCCGTGGTTTCGCCCCAGACGGAGGACAACGTCAATGCCGCCACCAACTACACCACCCGAGCTCGAAACAAACAAGCATTTCAAGAAATCAAGCAAGCCCTGCGCCTGCGCACTGTCTGGCTCCTGAGCATGTTCTACTTCTTTTACCTTGGCGCCGTCATCACCGTGTCCGGGTGGGTGGTAGAATACCTAGTGCAAGAGCGCTCCGGCTCGCTGTCGTCCATGGGCTACGTGCCCGCCGCACTCAGCGGGGGCGGATTCCTGGGCCGCCTGTTGCTCGCGGAGCCAACACACCGTTTCGGCGAGCGCAGGATGATCCTCCTTTACATCGTCATCTGCCTCGCGCTGCAGCTCATGTTCTGGCTTATTCCGAACCTCATCTCTGGGGTGGTCGTCTATGTCGCCCTTGGCTTCTTCTCAGGCCCTTTCTTTGCTACGGTTGGTCCCCATTTCTTTCGCTTGCCCTTCTCTCATCATCGTTCCCCCTACCCGGCGAGCCTGAAAGGTCATTTGCTCACGCCTAGTTCGACAACTATTAGGGCATATCAGTTGCCTCAAAGCTATGTCCGAAATCCATCCAGCATACTGCACTCGGTAAGACATCCACTTATCCTGCCCGTCTGTCTCCCACCGTGCCCTCAAACATCTCAACAAACCACCCTTCTGGACTCCTCTCTCCATCTCTCTTCCTCCCAGAACCACGCACCCACCCATTCTCAAACAATATTCCGTTCCCATTCCCATCCCAACCTCCGATGATAATTCCAAACCCAGGCTTCATCTTCGTCCTCGCGCAAGCAGGGGGCTCACTCTTCCCGACCATGACGGGCGTGATCGCCGCCAAAGCGGGCGTCAAGGTCCTGCAGCCGATACTCGTAGGCCTGTTCGTCGCGACTGGGGTCAGCTGGTGTCTCGTGCCTCGGACCGCGGGGAAGGTCAGGGAGGTTTAGCCAGACAAACGCCGGCGCAAGGTCAGTATTTGCGGAAGTAGTTAGCGGGAGGATGTGGGGTGTGACGAAGAGAATAGGATGGAATGGGAGAGGTTGCTTGGATTCCATGCCTTGACTGGAGAGCTCGGGGAGAGAGTGAATTTAGATGCAGAGATAGTGGATGAGGAGAAGTAGAAGACGTTGTAATGCTAGGACTTAAATAGAGCTTCTCTGTTCGGCGTTGGCCAAACACGCTCTCAGGAGTAGTAGAAATATCTGATAGTCTCTTCCTTATGCAGCATTTCAAGCGATATACCTATGGGTCAATTGCTTGGTGTGAACCACCTCTTAAAGGATGCACGTCCAGGAGTCTATTCGTGTGGGAATTATAAGAGGAGCGAAACAAGCTAGCAACGTCATATTCTACTCCCACTGAGCTGGAAAGGGGGACTTGGTTCTGAAATACAGCCGTCATTTTCCAAGCAAAGACTCCATTCCGATGCCGAGCAATTGTCTTCCCTTCCTATGATGGATGCCCCCTTTTCCGCGCGCAGGACGTCATCACTCTTTCCAGCAGTAGACTCGGATGTATCCTAGTCAATTGAACCGCCCAGAGGGTGGACGCTTCTTGATCCTGTAAGCCCCATCTACAGCCACGCTGTTCCTCCAGCCCCATTCTATGTTCGATCTGCACATTGGGTCATCTCACCTCGTGATCATGTACATCGTCCTGTCTGGTCTTTTCCATTCCCTGTCGAATCGTGTCCGGTGCTACAGCCGAATATGGGTCGTTTATGTCCGCAACATCGGGAGTGGTGATGCCCGCATCACCACTCGTGGTAAGTTTCTCTCTCTCTATGATCTCCGTTTCCGCTTCGGAGACTGTGTCGTCTTCACCGCGACCCTTTCCAGAATATGTACCGTCAAACATCCCACCAAATGGGCTCCTTTTTCTTGCAACTTTTGGGCTTGGTTCTTGAACCTCGATGATGATGGGTCCAGTCTCCTTTTCGGCGTACTTTTCAATAAATGCGTCTTTCAGCACCTCATAGAGGAAACTGTACTGCAATTCATTCATGACCATCATCATTCGTTGGTCGCGTAAAGAATTAACAGTCTCACAAATAATATCCTCCTCCTCCGGAGGATCAGGTGTACTAGGTTTTGAGGGGCCACTGCGACCCCATGTTTTCTGTGGTGTTGTTGCCTTCGCCTTGGATGAGGGTTCAGCAATTGTATGACGTGGCGAAGGCTCAAGCAGCCTTCCAGCCTCAAGTTCTTGGAGAAGGTAGTCCAGGGCGATCCAAGTGCCTGTCCGACCCACACCAGCAGAGCAATGAATAATCCTCGGCGAACCTTTGGCAACGCCTCTCGAAACATTGATAAGCTCGATCAGAGCCAAGCGATCATCGGCTTCTGGTTTGCCAAAATCTGGCCATCCATTGTAGAGATAGTGGTAGATCTCTTTGGTTTCGTTCCCAACAGTCAACCTCAGCCTTCGAACCTCAGACTTGAGTCGCTGATCGTAGGTAGACGACAAGAGGGTGACAACCCCGGAGCCTCTCGCTTCTTCGCTCGACTTTTCACCATCTGAAGAATCCTCATTAGTCTCCGAGTCTGTTCGTGGACTATCAGTATCGGCGCTCAATAGAAGGGAGTCCAGGAAAGGGTCACCATCGTCCTGATCTCCATCATGTTCTTCCTCAACACTGTCCTCGTATGCTGGCAACACTATCTTTGGGTTTTCCAAGTCAGCAGGATAATATGGGGCACACTTCTCCTTGTGTCCTTCGTACAGCCGGGTCAGCATTATGATTACTCCAACATCACCCGGCGTTTCTTGCATTACCATGTGCCAAAAGTGGGAATACTGTCCTTCTTTCGGCCCTTGGGTTGCGATATATTTTGTCTGAATGCGCTGTGAGTCTGGCTTCGATACCGAGGCAGTGGATGCAGTGCGAGAGTTAGGCTCTGATCCACGACTAGTGAGCGTAATGGGAGATGCGTTGACATAATCCGAACCTCCGATGGGCTTCTTCAGGCGGACTCTAAGAGCATCCCATGGTTGCACGTTAGCATACCGGTTGCGGGCTATGACCTTCAGTGATCTATCAACCCGATAAGGAGATGATTGAGGATTCTGGATAGCATGGGTAAGGCGGTATCGTTGGGTCCACTCTAGATCACTAAAAGTAGCCGAAATTTCTGTAAACAACAATTAGCTATGTGCATCTCAACTCACGTAAGGTCCTGCGGCCTAGAATAGATACCTACCAGAGGGAGTCTTGTTCAAGTAGAAAGGAATTTTCACCGACACAGTCTTGGCCAAGTCATCATGATCAGTAGAGGCACCAGAACCACCACTTGAAGCCACTTGTCCAGATAATGAAACGTTGGTTCCACTCTCCTGGGATCGCTGTCTTTTGATGGACTGGGTTGGTGGTGTGCTGCTAATGTGTAGCGACCGCGGCATCATTTGACTTATCTCAGCAATGGTTGCAGCATCGGAATGAGAGGTGCCAGGGCGGCTCTCAACTGAGGAGAAAGGTGGAAGTGATGAGGAGGTGGTTGGCCGGATGGTCAGGTTGGGGACGGTTTTAGCTCGTCGACTCGATGAATGGATATGTAGCCTGTGGAATAATGAAGGTCGCTTGTTAGGACCGGTTGAACTGGAAGAATCCTCCTCCGATGGATCTGGAGGAGCGGCGCCGTGTTTGTCAGTGAAAAACTTTGAGACGGTCGTTGTGCCTATGGAACAGCGTTTCGAAGAGGCTACAGAGAATTGATTCGCCTGGTGATATTTGCAATGGTGGTATGGCGGTATGACGATGAGATAGAGATTGAGAGAGAATGGAAGTTTTCCCGAATCCGAGGTGGCCTATTTGTACAATGCTGTGTGTGCTAGACTTCCGATGGCGCTTGCCGAGTAATTGAAGAGTGTCACAGGAAGGGTACTGTCGTTGTTGCCCGTTTAAACATAAGAAGAGTCAGGTCTTTGATTGTCAGAGCACCACCCGTGAAGAGAGATATCACTGTCGCTGCTGACTGCTCGGCCCCCAACCTCAAGCGGGATTTATTCGTGGGATTCGGTGATGCGTATAGGGCCCCTTCTGTCTTGATAGAAACGACTTGGATGGAATGAGCAGTTGAGCGTCAAAGTTCGGGAGGAGGATAATGGGTAGCCTCGTCGCTCAGGATATGACTTATTGATAAGCTACAGTATCTGTTCCAATCACTGGGAAAGTCATGGAAGTTGGTGAGGCTGACTGGAGGACGAGTCCCAACCGCTGACCTCATTTTGCAGGAGCCGTATTGTCATGAGGCCGTCAGAGTATCGAAAAACGAGTCAGACAGCACTAGTGTAGAGAGTTTGCCCGTGTCATTTTCCGCCATGAGTTTTGCAAATACAGGTATTGACATCGCCCTGCCAATTCATGGTCACTTGGCCTTCTCTCCTTTGCCGCTCCGAATTTGTCTTCGAAGCCACACGTGATATTGAAATCATCATCCATTTCCACTCCAAGCAATTCATCGAGCATCTCATCAACTGCCAGCTTCCGCCCAACGGTCTACGCCCAACTACCTTGTACATATATATATATATATATAACAGACGTATATATCTAACCATTACCCTTCGCATGCTAAGACGGTAATACCTACACTGCCCACGATGTCCTGGTTCTGGCTGCTTGAGGTATGCGCCTCCTCCCCTCCGTCTAACTAATGCTCCTAACCAATATATTGCACCCCGACTGACACAGCAAAACTCCGCAGAAACGAATGGTAGAAACGGTAAACCATGGCCCGTCCTTCGCGCCCCATTCCCCTTCGCCCTGTTGCTGTATGCTGGAGCCGCCTCACTCACGACCGGAGTTTGACTGACGACTTGGATCCAAATAGTTGTTGAGAAGTCCTGCCTTCCACCGAGGCGTACAACGCGTGCATAAGACCGTTCATCAAATGCAACACGGCAAACCGCCCGAGTATTATGGTGGGACACATAATCGTACGTCCTACCCTCCCAATTCTTTACGCTTCCCAAATCTAGCACAAGATTGCCGAAAAGCGAAACAGGACCTCGCACATGAACTAGGGAGACCAGGACAAGATCGAAATAGAAGAGCTAGCTCGTTGACTTGAATATCGCGTAGCCGAGAAAGAAGCAGGGAGAGGGGTCAAGAACTTCCTGGCCCTTTTCTGGGAAGAGCTGAAAACCGGCCATAAGCCCTCTCCTCCATCGCCGAAACGGTAATCGATTGTGGTGGGTGACCACGAAACGTGTTCAAATTAGCGGCAACGGCAATGGCAACGGTAACGATTTGTGATATATTTTTCGCTTTGGCATGGCGTTGGAGGGGAAAATGTGAAACATAATACACACAGATATATGTGCGATGTGCATGGGCACTACAAAACATTATTGGACCACCGAGCACAATCTTCGACGGGTCGATTGAGGCCTAGAGACCAACTTGAGGAGTTCAAAAATATCATATCTTCATGAGACCAAAATTTCTTGGCAATCAAAGGGCCAATTTGGTCCCAATATTGGCTCATGGCGACGGGTTTCCTGAAGCAAACAGGCTCAGAGTGACAATGGAACACGCTCCTACTAAACCATCCTCAGGTACAGAGATGCGTTGGACACGCCAGCCTCTTTGAACGGATAAGATTGGGTTGGCTCCTTGCGTTGAAAAACTTTCTATAAGAGCACGACCCTCATTCCATCCGAAGAGTATACCAAACACGACGCCTCACCATCAGATTTTCTGTGCTGCTTTCTATCTCCCTAGGTTTCGGAAAATTTCATGGTAGACTCTCCTGTCACGGAGAAGGGCGGGACATTACGATCGCTTGCATACTCTGCGTTGTGCTTTTTGTTCCTTTCTTTTTGTTAAAAAAAAACTCTTACTATTACCCGAAACTAGGAGTACAGTAGATGTCGGACCGGATATCGCGGAGCATGAGCACCCCCTTTCGGAGATCGGACAGTGCAAGGATAGCTCACTTCATGTTGTGCTTTCATCAAAGGACAGCCATCAAATCAGACTCTTGTCATTCGTCCTCCTGGTTTGGTGACTCTGCAGTCTATAAACGAGTTTCGAGTTTTGGAGGCTTACCTGAGACTCGACCAGTCGTCCTGAGCTGGGCTTGAGATGACCCCGATGATACTTTTGACAACTTTCTCACATGCAGGATTTACCTGCATCACCGTCCAAGACCAGTCTACACGCATTTGGGGCAGATCTGTGAGACCTTCACAAGCGAGATCGCAATATTGGCCATATCCGGGCATTGTTCACCAAAATATCACTCTCGTGATACATGGAGGGAGAGTGGTTGATCTCGCCCCTAAGAGGAGGTCTGCGAGCCTGGGATCCTGCTGTAGTAGCTCGGCAATTAATTTGGTTGGATCTGTAGGAAGCCGCTGTCATATTGGGTTCCCGGGGACGCTGGAGATACTCTAACCGGATCAATCGGTTGATTTCTCAACGGCCGAAGTGAGAAGATGCTGATTGAGACGTTTCCATCTGGCCTACAGCAGCCAGCTGTTTTGAGACAGGGGAAGGAGACGATCTTCGAGGAAGACTCGCCAGAAGTGGTGACGACTTGCCTGCGGCTGTCAGTAAAATAAGGCAGAAACCATCCCCATTCTTGCCCAACCACCTAGAAACTGAGCACATCCATGGCTTGTCCTGTTTACCTGTGCAAGTGACATTTGTTCTTAGACTAGGAAGGTGCGCCTAGCCTGTAATTCAAGATAGGGTTAGTCGTAGAAAGCTACGGCCAAGTCTTCACCACATCCGATCACCGCTGACAGGGAGTGCCTCCTCTCTGAATAGAATGCAATCTTCTACGAATTGATCAGCGGTGTCAGACTTGTAGAGTTGCATCAAAGGAGTGACAATCTTCCGTAGTGCATGTTAAGAAATTTCATGTTTTACGAAAAGTTGTGATTGTTTGTCAACCTCTGGTTGGAGAACCACTGCAAGAAGGACGTTGCGTGACGCTGCAGCTGTAGATAGGCCGGTGGTTGAAGGGGAGAGATGTACATACAAGTCGGCTCTTTGTTGTACCAATAGCGGCCAGATAGGAGCGAGCATTCCTGGGGTAACAACGGTATTTTGGATTTTGACATATGCAGCTTGAACTGCAACATCTCGATATAGGTCCAGGGTCCGTGTGCGTGGCGTAATGCGTGTGTTACAGGAGTCTTCCGATTGCTTGCCATGGTCACTACTCGTAACCAAGGACAGTCGCAGTGCGTGGCTGTTGAACCATTGTCTTCTCAGGCACCGGAATTCTTTGCAATTTTAGGGGCCTTTGGTGGCAGAGACAAACTGTGGTATGGTGCCCTCTGGGAAGGCGAAACGGTTTCAGCCCCATCGCTTCCGAGGCTCGCTGGAGAACTCTGTAGGTTTAAATGCCCCGAGTGGCTGACGCAGACGAGAAGCCAGCACTCTTTTGGCCAGAATCAACACCAAAAAAGGCCATAGTCACGGCCTCCGTCTTGACTAGACGAGAAATAGGCGAGTCACTCGAACTCTGTGCGAATGGAGATGTGCATCGGCGCTTCGAGGAGAAACCAGCCCATGGTCCGAAACACTCTGGCAGAGAATAATGTCTGTCACACACACAGCCTCAAACGATGCTGGTGGGCACGAGACGACTCAGACACAGACACCGAAATGGGGGACTGTGAGCAGCGTAAGGCATCCCTTTTTTCCGGTGAAAGCAGATGTGGAGCATTTCCCCCCAAGCTAGCCAGATGGTCGCTTTTGTGATAGTCGTTCACCTTCGAGACCACTTGTGCGAGTTGCTATGTCACCGATGCAACGGACATTCAGAGGACACATACGAGGTACGCGGTATAGGAGAAGTCTTTACCGCCCAATCCGAGTGGCAGTGGGCGATGGTTGGGATGCATCGCTTCTGCACGAGCGTTGAAAGTGGCTGCATAGCGGATGCAGTAGGAGGATGGGGGGACGTGCACCTGTGATCAAATCAGCCTTTTGAGTGTCTCAGGTGATCCAGTGGCATCGGAAAGGAAATGATCAGGTGCTAGTGAGGATAATGAAGGACAAGGCCTTTCACAAAAAGTGGTTCGATTGTCTTGTCGAGTGGTTGTTTGGTGCACAGTTTTGTGCGACGTCGGTTGCATGATAGTTTACAGCCATTGTACGGAGCAGTACGGAGTACGGAGCATGCGTACGAGGTGTGAGGCACACTCCTAGGAATGATCCCAGATTCGCTAGCTTGTGTCGAGCGTAGCGGCACTAAGAATGCAGGAGATCTTTTTGATCGGCGATGCAGTTGGATCTGAGGAGGGTGAGACCCAGATGAAGATGGAGATGGAGATGGAGCTGCAGTATTCGGAGAGATGGGCCACAGACTCAGGCATATCCGGAACCTGCAGGGCCTCATGCCCCCTTTGGCTGTCGGGTCTCGTTAAGACGACCACCCGAGGGGAGCCTAGGCTGGGCACGGATAGCTCCCCGGGAACCATAGGTCCGCAGCGCGGGCGTTGAAGCACCAGGAAGATGCCGCCCCAAGGGTGGCAGTCGACTCGTCACCACTTGCCACACTTCGTGGCCCTATACCGCTTGGGGTTATGCCAAGGCTGAGATCACGATCTGACTCACTCCGCCACGTGTTAGTGGCGATTCCATTAGAACGCAACAAGAACAAACGAAGCGATGTCCACTTCTGAGATGATGCACCCGTACGAGGTACAGAGTACTCCATACATATGCACGCCGTCCGGAGCACAGAGTACACCATTGGCAGAATCCAACATCGTCATTCTTGTGATGTGTATCCATTTTCCCATTATTGTTGGTGCTTGGTCTATTGCAGACATTCTTCCGTGGATCTGGTGGATTCTTATGCCTTGCTGCCGGGTCAAGGGGCGGAAGGGTAATTCACGTAACCGTTTATCCGGTAGGGGCGTGGCGCTACTGAAACGCCAGAACTCTCAGTGGGTTCTTAACTTCTTACACGGCCATTTCTTGACAAGTGAAGCCCTTCAAAGTTTTGATCTCGGGCGGGCATCGCGTTTTACATTGGCAGGCCGGCTAACAGACGCCCAGGAGCATGAAGTTAAGAAGCGAGATTGGGAATTGACCTTGATTGATTGACTTGAGTGGTGTTTCTGGAAGGCGTCTGGCAGCCTGGGACGTGCATTGCGCACCTTTTACCGATTAAGCTTCTTTACATTCCTAAATCGGGTAGGTGCGGCGATGGAGCAGGTGTCATTCACCAGCCTGGGCCAAGGAGAGCGGAGTGCGAGAAGGCCGGTACCCCGAACATGCCAACGTGTGGGAGGCTTCTCACCACATACTCAAGCATGGCTGCCACCATGAGAACGAGATTGTGCAAGTTTTGACGGTACTCACGGGAAGCGACCTTGGTGAAGGGAAATGGGAGGAGGGTCCTTGACAGCTGTCAACTGCGCCCCTCCGCAATATGGGAAACGTGCTGTAGAACGTATCCAAGGCTACCAGAAGGAACAACGGCGTGGTCGCTCTTGCATGCGATGCCAATGGCCGGGTGGCGTTGTACTGACCTCATATTGAGTTCCGACCCATTCCTCCTGTCAACCTGGGGCGCGTGGTGAGAGCGAGATACGTGACGAGCCTCGCGGATGCTTAGTGAGCACAAGCTCAACTGGTTTTCGTATCGCAGGCTCGCGAGTGAAGCGATCCTTCGTGTTCATCGGACGCCAGCCGTGATCAATTCATCTCTACACCTGGGCATGTAAGAGTTACTGGACCTCGTATGCCCAAGACTTTAGTGGCAGTGTTGGTCTCGGTCAATAGCAGATAACCGAGAATTGTCGTCGATCCACGGCTCCTGACCGACAAAGTTTGAGTCAATAGAGTGAAACTAAGAATATGGGGCAGGTATGGGAGGAGTGAGGTGGTAGTCTTAGATGGTGGCTTGTCAGATTGATGGAGTCCTGTGAGATTGTCCGATCATGACCAGTCGATCACGTCGTCAAAAGGTTTACGGGCTCCAGGGTGTTGAGATCTGGTAGTTCTGATACGTCAGCATTAGATCTGACTTTGGCCGAGATTCGATGCGACGTACGGAGTACCGAGTACGGAGTATGTAGGGTCAAGAAAGCAGATAGAATTAAACTCCACGTGTCGCCCAAGCTGACTGACCACAGTGTGAGTTAGTCTAGTACTCTTACTCGGGAGGGCAGGTATGGCGCAGGAGCTTGATCAGACCACGGTGCCGGAACCAGCGACTCAGCGGAGCTTTCGGAGACGCTGCATCGCTTTCATCGCTTTCATCGCCGGCATGTCCGAATTGTTCCTTGATTCCAACTTTGTACGAGGATATGTTGTGCGATAACATGCGCTGATGAGACAACGAATGATAAAACAATGCTGTGGTCAAGGAGCAAGGATAAACTGGGGGATGGCCTTTGGAGTATCGATGGGTTACAGATGTTGTTTCGAAGTGGGCAGCTGTGTGCAGTGATTGGAGAATGATAGCAATAATAACTGGGTATGCATGGAGTTCGAGGTACCTGCTCATATGGATGAATGGACCGAGTACTCGTACATGATGGTGCCGCACAATGGTTTCTAGATGCGGGAGGATAGTAATTATCAAGGACGGAGTACTCCGGGCAGGGAACGAGTAGTGACGAACTGGTTAGGGCTTAACGGGGTTGGACATTAGGTGGATGGTTTTATCGGTGCGGATGAGGCGCCTCGCTTAACAAGGATGTGCCCAGAGGACGAGGCATGGTGGATGATGGATGATGATATGATGATGATGCTGATGCTGATGATGATGGAAATGCACTCCCAGGGGCCAAAGTACTACAAAACCGGTACTAGTACTCTGTAGTATGGATACCTACTGGATAACCTACGAGGACTGGGTACCTATTAGGCACCTATTAGGTACCTACCTAGGTAGGTGATGCTGCGCAACAAGAGACCCACCAGGCTAGTACGGAGTACCTGTTACGGGGCTTTTGGTTTCTGGTTTCTACATGAGATTCAGTCATGTTTCTCCTTCAGTCACTAAGATGGTGGTCTCCAGTCTAGACTCTCCCCAGGCTCAGAGGCTCAGAGGCTCAGAGGCTGGTCCTGGTAGCAATGGATGTGATCCGGAGTACCTAAGTGCGCAGTCAGAGGAGCACAACCGCCACGAGCTCGTGTCGTGTTATACCAGCACCTGAATTTCCCACTGAGACAGATGATGACAATAATCAATAGCCTTGGAAGTCGATGCCAATCAAGGTGATGGATACTGTTTAGAGTAAGCGGTACGTAAGGTGGGAGGTTGTGTCCTGGACTCCTGGTGCGGCGATA
Organism: Exophiala aquamarina CBS 119918; assembly: GCF_000709125.1. NCBI lineage: Eukaryota > Fungi > Ascomycota > Eurotiomycetes > Chaetothyriales > Herpotrichiellaceae > Exophiala > Exophiala aquamarina. The sequence continues at coordinate 469,276 of NW_013550587.1, forward strand.
CTTGTACTCCGTAATAATTACTCAAGTGACTCCTTAGGCACTGCTAACTCCCTCCGGCTCCTACAGAACGGAGTACCGATAGATAAAGTTACCCTGACAATCATTGTCACAACGGATCACTGTTTCTCCAATTTCTATGTGTTTCCGGTGGATGGTTTTCGAACCAGCCCCGGTCTTACTGTACCAGGAGGGATGAATCGACTGGGCCGAACGGGCCCTCTCGACGCAGAACACAGAGCAGTCCCGGGCATGATCTTCGCGCAGGGGATGGCCCCTGTTCGATTGTCACTTGCCCGGACAAGGTATCGCCCCCTGTCCCCTGTCCATATGGGCCTGTCGACTGCCCTACCCACCGTGGCAGAACCAGAGCTAGACACCCATACTGTAGCTTGGAAGTGAAAATCTGCACCGCCGACGCGACGCCCAAACGTTTACCTGCTAGGAACCCACCTGCCAGTCTCAGCCGTGGCCAGTAGCCCACTGATGTCCCTTACCCGCTACGGACTGCCCCCCATCATACTGACTCGGTGTGTCTAAGTTACGAGAGGATTTGCTTCATAGCTGCCTATCGTGCCTGCTAATGTCTATGACCCATGCCCATAACCTCCCACCATCAAGTCCCCATTGCGGAAGCGCCCCAGGGCCCAGGAGCCGATGGTCTTTGGGCCCCACCGCCCACCGCCCACCGCATCACTCGTAAGAGTCCTCCGTAAGTTATGGCCTCTGATGCCCCTGCAAGCGGATTAACCTCGTCGACTAGCGCTCGATCTTTCGATCTGTTCTCCGCCCGCAACTGCATCTCGCTCTAAGACTTGCTCATTTTCATCTTTCCCTTCCACCATCCCGTCACCATTCATTATCCATTCTTCTCGACCCGAACTTCACAACACTCTACACTCAATCAATCCGACATTTCGTCTCCGCCACCTCGACATCTCTCGTCACTACGATTACCACCATTTCCACTACTGCTGGACAAATAGTCTGCCATAATCGACGAAATCTCTATTCTGAATACACTCGCTGTTCTACTCGCTGCCGACCTGTCTCCCGCACGCAAAGGAACTCTGCACTGGACTCAATTGCACGACCGTTTAAGCCACTGACCGATTATTTATCCTTCTCAACTCGGAAACCTCCCTCCCTCCATACGCATAGGCCCGAGATCGCCGGTTGTCTGCCAGGTTCCAGAGGGTGGTTAGTAAGGAGCAGAGGGCGTTCATCGGCTCGAATTTTGCATACCCGGCTGCACCATTGGCAGAAAAGGCACCAGCCTCAAGACTCTGCGTTACGCCACGGCAGACGATCTTGAAATCGGCACGGAAACATACATTAAAAAAGAAGAGGTCCTCACCTCTCGTCCGCCCACATGATCTACTGGCTCGTCTCCCCATTAAACTTATACTGAAGGCCACCACCGCGGTGTCTTGATACTTCGCAATGGCAGCCATGGATATTGGCACGAGGCCCAGGTAGGTTTGCGCTCTTCACATACTTGCCTAGACCAATATGTTAACAGTGTTACCAAACAGAGATACGCTTCCATCAATCAGCCATCTTGACCTGGATCACCTCAAGGGCGACAAGAGCGACCATTCAAGATATTACTTGATGAACGGTCTGAGTATTTCAACAGCTCCATTATCCAGTCCCACCACCACACATTCTGGTCCTCCACCCCCTTACTCGTGTGCTCCTTCAACAGCTGGCTCCGCCTCCGGTATTTCTGGCTACATTTCTCCCCCAGAATCTACCACCAGACGTTCCACCCGGGATGAGAAGGAGTCTCCTGGCCTACGCAAGTCTCTCCCGTCTATTCACGAGGCTCTGGGAGACAAGTCAATCTCCTTTACCGCACCTCTGTCCGCTTCCTCTCAAGCCCCCCAGGCCAGTTTATCAGCCGCAGCGGGACAGCCGTTTCCAGATGCTCCCCGGGGCCCACTGAACCCATTCTCCCAACCATCAGGGCCACCGCCTGTGTTGAAAGATGTTTTCGCACCGTCTTATAAGAACTGCTCTAATCAGCCGGAAATCCAGTCCTCCAGACCATCATTTTCGCCAACATCCAATCCTGACCCACGACAGCCTGTTTCACAACATTTTGGTTATCCCGGGTCTCCAAGATCTCACCCAGCCGCAACGTTCCGCTCCTCTTCGTTGGCCAATACATCCTTCAACAACAATAATGAAAATCAACCGCCAAGATCCCCTCCAACCTTTGAGCAGCCACGATCCGCATATCCATTTCCACCGTATAGCAACGGTCCACCTCCGAGTTTTCCTCCTGCATCAGAACCATTCCAATTCTCTGCTGGTCCAAAGCCCGAGGAGCACCGAGGACCGTATTCTCGACCAGCCAATGAAGTTCCATATGGCGACACTGTCAAGCGGCACCTAGATGTCTTTGACGCTGAGATGGGCCTGAACGAGGTGCGTTTCTTCTGTTCTTCTCCTCGGTTGGAATTATGCTAAACGTGCCCAGATCAGTGAAGCGTCTGCTCGAACGTTAGATTTCTCCCGCATCTGGGGTCAAAGATATCAGCAGAGTAATCGCAACGGTTACTTCCAAGACTCTCTTCCTGGACTACACGAGGTCGATGATATGCTGCGTCAATCACATCGCATCTTTGAGAACCTGACGCATTTACGAGAAGTGGTAATAGCACAGCAGACCGCCCTGACCGAACAACGTGCACGGCTCGCACGAGGCAATCATATGGAGGACGATTACCAGAATCTTTCGGATGAGTACAAGGGCACTGGCTTCGCAGGCGGCGATGCAAAGAAACGTCGTGGAGTATGTGCTCCCTCTGTGGTGATGATTTCTTGCTAACAGTCAGTGCGTTCAGAAGGCCGCCCCTCCGGGTCGGTGCCACAGTTGCAACCGGGCTGAAACGCCGGAATGGCGAAGAGGCCCTGACGGTGCCCGTACCCTGTGCAATGCATGTGGTCTCCACTATGCAAAGCTAACACGAAAGATGGGTGTCAACAAAGCGGCCTCCCTGACCGGCTCTAATCTTCGACCCAAAAGTCTCGATTCGACACGACCTTAGACAGGCGCCCCCAAGGACTGGAAGAGAATGATCGAGGCCGGAGTTGACGAAGACAACGAATCTACTTGTTGGAATGTACGCCGTCTCTTTCAAGGGACGAATGATGACGATTAAATGGGTTAGGTCATTGGAACTTTCTGGATATATTTCGGCCTACGACTGAGGAGTTGGCGAGAGGGCTGTCTGATTTGAATCTTGCATTCCTGCGAGAAGCACGAAGCGATGTATTTGGTGGTGGGATTGTACAGAGGGCATCTTGCAAACGAGAGCGACCAAAAGGCTTTTAGGCAACGGCCATTCTTGCACATTTGCGATATCTATTTGGAGTCATCTACGGGAGCATGGGCGCAAAAATCCGTTGCCCACGACTTGCGGGATTATTCGATACCCCCAACGGCAGCCTTATTAGAGGCATTTGGAGCATTTTGGTTCCACCAGAGATTTATGTCTTGAAGATATTGTTATTTCTAGTGTTGAAAACGGAATTAGTGGCGGCATACGACGGGGAAAGAGCAGGAGCTAGGAGAAATGCACAACATATAAAATGGGCAGGTGAGGTGCTTGTATATTGAAAGCTTTTGGGCTGAGGATGATGAGGGTGGTCTTCATGTTCTGGCCTTCCACAACGGCTCGGTGTCGTGCCAACGCCGTTGTGTCAAAGGGGAGTCTATCACTTGACTAAGGTCAAGTCAACAGAGATCATTCTACTTTTTGCACCAACGCCCCAAGTGAAGCAAACCGCAAAACGCAGCCGTTCCCATATCTCGTTGCGCGCGGGCACCACACTCCGCTCAGGCTTACCAACGATAGAGGTTCCCCCCCCCCGGGGGCCCGTGTTCACGGGCGAGATGGAATTGATTTCCCGGAAGCGCTCTGGTGTGTCTTCTGATTAACCAGGGCATCCCACTAAGCGAGAGCTTCTAAATTATTGACGCGGTAGAGCAAAACGCAAACCAACGTCTTGTCCGTCCACTCGCCAGGTGTCTGCATTTTTGCAGCGACGAGAGAGGCGGAATGCAGGCAGTGAGCGTCTGCCAGATTGTGGATCGAGATTTGCGAGAGTGAATAGCTGGTCCCCACCTGGCTTGCACTGGGGGACGATCCTTAAGAAAGGGTCGTGCATCAAAACCGACCCTGTCTCATGAGCGGAGGCGGCAGATTTGCGAGTCTTTCATGACTACTATAGAATGGCGACAGTTTCGCGGTGGAGACTCGGGTTTGAAGCGACTCAGCAAGTTAAATCGAGACATGCCGACATCCAATAGGCGCGTAATCTATCACATGTGTAAAGTACGGCCATCTGATCAGGCCACTTCGACTGCATACAGGCATCTCCAAACAGGCCCTCGCCTCCAAGACCGGCACGGGACCTGACTCAGTCATGGCGGCACGCCAACAAGTGCCTCTTGCACGACTCGAATTTCTTGTTTGACTCGAGTCTTAGCCATACTGAATCTACTCGTACTCATTTAAAACTGGGGCTGTTCCTTTTGGGTCGGTGGATGAGTCTGTGGCCCGTCTGGGGCCAGGGCCCATTGGATGCCCCTGGTAGCTATCGGCTTGCGAGGGACAAGACCGCAAATGGATCATTCGGGAGAGGTCGAGATCGACATCTACCCTTGATCTTGGGCACCCGTTTGACGATCACCACTTTCCCCCGACCGGGCTCGGGCTCGGGCTCGAAATGGCTTACCGTGAAAGTCTGTCCAGGAGTGGGTCAAGCGGCAAGCCACCAAGAACCTGGTGAGGATACCGGCCTCTATGATGACCTACTCGTACGATATACAAAGTGACAGCGAAAAGGAATTTCCAAGGGAAACCAGGCTAGACTGCCTTACACGGGCAGAGACGGAAAGCGAGCAATCTGCGAGAACTGACCAGAATCGCAATCGCAATCACAATCACAATCACCCTCGGAATCAAAACTAGGACCAGAACCAGGCAGGCTGCGTTTAACGGGAGGCTATTTCCTGATGAAATCTTGTCAATCCAAGAAACATGTTGGTGCTCTAAAATCCCCGGTTCAGCAGCAGCCTGGATATGAGACAGCATCAGATGTGAAGCAGGTGATTAGCATTCATGACTCATGACCCATGACCCATGACATGGGACCGGTTCATACCGAGCGCGGTTGAGGCCCCCCGGGTCGGTTCCTTCGCAATAAAATGCGTGCAGTATTGTGGTATTATGCAGTCTCCTGCTGCCTCAACAGGTCTTAACGTTCGGTTGAGGAGGACTCCGTAACACCGAGTCTCTGCGACAGGGGAGTGAGGACAGTGCTTGGGAGACTTGACCTCAACGATTTGCTCCGCAAAGGACACTTCGTAGTCAAGAGTGTCAGCCGTCATACATGGACTCGAGATCTCTAAGGGAAGTCTGGGGAACGTAGAGTAAGCGCAGAGCGTTCCAAGGATCAACCACTAGTACTTGGGCAAGGAGCGTAGGACTGAAGCGTTCAATTTACGATAGAAGAAGAATTTAGACTGGAAGGAGAACTCTGCTATGTTGTAAGAAACTTACCCGTACGACTAGATATTTGCCCTTTCTACCAACGGGGAGTATTGGTTGGGCCGAACCGCCCTGATCTTGTCTACGAGTATCTTGATAGACATGAGACTTTTCCACTATCCACTCTTATAGCGCCGACTACGTCACCATCGATCGGGTGCCCAAGCCAGCAGGGATTCCATCTCCAACCCATATGGAGGAAGCATCCGCTATTACTGTCCTCGATTCCTCGTTCTCCTGGATCCCACTGAGATGTTTGCTCGTTTGTCCTTTGTCCTCCCGTATTGGGCCACTGTGGCCTGCATCAAAGCGATGCGCCAGCCGTCTTTCTCCCTCCACATCATCTCCGTGCCGTTACGTATTCGTGCTCGTACGCTAGATTGAAAAGCCCAAAGGCTCCACTGGAGGAACATCCCGCCAATTGTGTTCCCAATCTCCCAACTACTCGATGCTTGACGTTGGAGGCTAAGGCCTGGGCCTTGCTGCTTGTCCTACCCGGGCCCGATGGACGCTTCGAGATGCCGCCAGATACGATGTTGATGGCAGCGCCCCAGCGCCCCAGCGCCCCAGCGCCCACAGCGACACTGTCATGGTGTCCCTGCTAACGGTTGATCGACTAGCTTGCGTTTTCGCTGACGGGGGGGTCCCTCTCGTCCTCAGCGGCTGTCACCCGTCTATCTTCCGCGCCCCCGTTTGACCTCAAACATCACCCACAGTTTGACGCCAAAACTCTTGGTGACTGAAGGGCCCTCCCTGCCTCGGGACTCGGGACTCGGGGACGCTGCCTAACTTTCGATCTTCTCTATCTAACGCCAACAGGCTCGCTGGTTTCCCTAAGGCGTCGTGTGTCTTCCGACTCTAATCCCCCCCCCAATTTAAGTTGACGCCATGTATTCAGATTGTCGAGGTTGCCCCTGTCACTCACCGATGGACGGCGGACGAGGGAGATGAACAGCCTCGATGGGCTCCGTACTCGGTATGAGGTACCTTGTACGGAGTGCTCTGTACGTACGCAGAACACCCCTCGGCACAGAAAACACAATGCTTGGGCCCAAGCTCATGATCCGGATTGCCTTGCCTATTGCGCCGTCTTAGCTCATTGACGTGAGACACGCAGTCGTCTGGCCTCAACCACGAACAGTCAACACCCACGAGGCCTTGGGATGCTAACAAACAAACCATCATCTGCCATTTGCATGCTTGCCTCCTGTCCAAAGGCTCCGTAGGCTGACCAAACCCCCCTCTCGCTTCTCCACTCACAGACATCGGGCAAATCCTGCCAGCTTGTCTGACCCCATGTACAGGATGGAGGACGAGGAATCCATCGGAAAGCGTCTGGCAAGACGATGACCGTGAGATCCTCTCTGATAGCTCACTATCCCTGCGCACTAGAGACCGTGTCATGAACGATTGGGGACAAGCGTGATCGAGGATCGCCCTCTTCGACTTGCCTCTGTCGCGTCCAACTGTCCAAACTCTACTCCGTACTGTACATCTGGCCTTGTAACCGAGATGAAGCGCGTCCGAGGCGAGACATCGCTCAAATACCAAGAGTGAAAAAGCTTTTCTCACTACGGGCTTGCGATGTACAGTACTCCGTACAGTCGAGATTTTTAGTTTAGCTCGGGTCCTTTTTCTCGCACAAACCAAACCAAACCGCGCTCGAACCACTTCCTTGCGGAGCGAAGGGCGCTCTTCCATTCCTACAGCGCACCCCTGTCTCCTTTTCTCTCCAGACATGTCGATTGCTATTCCATATCAGGGTGAGGTTGGCATCGATCGGGACTATCACGCAAAGGGTTTGCACATTTGGTACAAACAAGGCCGGATTCCGCAGGCACCCTAGCCCTGTTTCAAGGCCCCCTCTTATCAAATGTGGCGGAGGTGTCTCATCTGCTCGCTATCTTCATGGACCTTTTGCTTTCGCTTAGGACAGGCGAGCACTTTTGCAAAGCACACCAGAAGTCAAAGGAGAAACGCGCGGCTTTCGCAAACATCTCGGCCTTGAAGGTGCTCTAGTTTCTAGGCTTCGGTGTAGAGCCTGTCTGCCTGTCTCTGTGTATCGTTTGACCATGGCGAGTACGGAGCATTCGTCGTTGGCTCAACATGGTGGACTACTGGATGAGGTGGATTCCTCATTGGTTCAGTCATTGGGTACCCAAACTTTCACGGACAGCTAGTGTTTCTCTTGTTCCTGTCTCATGCGATGAAAAGGTCCCTAGTTGCACAACTGGTCTTGAGAACTTTCCCTCTCTCTCCTTGACTGAGTCTCAAACTCTCTAGGTCGAGGAGAGAGGGGTTCGCCTTGCTATGGGGGTATCTATTCGTACCTCTTGCGAAGGGGTTTTCACGACTGTTCTGTTCTTCGTGCAAGGTACCTTCGAGATGGCCGCGAAATCTTTCTACTCAGAATTTGATGCTTGTGACAGACAGGGGGTGGCTATGAATACCCTGCATATGTCCTGGGTCTGACTTAACACCTTCCTGCAAAGCCGGCAGATCAATATCACGCACGGAACCAATGTGTCCATCAAGGATTCTTCTTGCTCCTCCCATGCTGCACTATTGCACTATTGCACTATTGCACTATCGCACTATCGCACTATCGCACGACTAGTGGTTGAATAATCAATCCACTTCCAGCGCTATCCTTGTTGGAGGTCGGCCGATGGCCAAGCATTCCAGATACGAGGCGGTTGAATCGGGAGGTCTCCAAAGTACTAGTACGACACTTCCATCCAGTGCCCTTCCATAATGATACAAAGATCCGACATGTATCGAATAGGCACGTGGACGGAATGCCCGCTTTTTCGTATAGGAATACCTTGCTTCTCCAGCCGTTGCTTCACTTTGGTTGGTCTGAGAAAGGAGATTCCTGGTGATGCAGATGTTGTGGGGGGTTTTCGAGGTGGTGAGTCTGATCAAGTGTTTCAGAATTTGTCTCCTTGGAATCCGCTGGGTCCATCTGGTCATGGGCTTTGCTTCCAAGTTGCAGTAGTGCCCAAACAGGATCTGACATGTCGAAACCGGTATCGATCGAGCGTCTGCCCCGTCCCCATCCCATCTCAACGGGCGGGGAGCTAGCCAACAACAGCTATCGTGATGCAGAGTCGTTAGGCGTTAGGCCTTCCTTCACAGCCAGCCGATGCGATGCGTTGCCCCTGTCCTTGTCGAGGTCAGCCCACGCCTACCATAAGCAGCAAGATGCAAACGGCCAATGGAAGAATCGCATCGATGGGGTCGTTTGCTACCCCTGGGACCCCATCAAGATGCCTTGGCTGGCCCCATCTGTACGAGTACAGGCTCCGCGTGGTGTTTCCACTTGGTCCTTCACTACGAGGCGCTCAAGTGCTGGCTAGGCCGCATTGCTGCATGATACTCATGTTGTCCATCTTGATCGGAGCATCGCAGCCGTCCATCCTGCGATTAATGTCTAGCAGGCCGCCGCTTTGCAAGGTAGACTAGTCCGAGAGAATCTTTCTACATACACACTAACGGGATCCTTTCCGGCAACAAGGTATGCTGATGCGGAGTCTTTTTTCCGCGGGCTTTTCAATCAAGACCGCTAGCTGGAACCGATTGTTCTCATGACTCCAAGCAACGGAGAGCTTGTATCCTCACATTGATCCACTCACACACACATGATAGCCGATGGCCGCTTGTCCTATTCCAAATAGATACTAAGGTGTAATTACACGATTTTCTTGGACCTCGATACGGTGATCGGCACATTTTGCACCACGTCCAAACGTGCTCTCTACGCTACGAGCAGGCTTCGGCTTCCTGTCGTGGGGTACTTTCGATGCGTCTATCTCCCTCGAGAAGCAGCACGATCTCTATCATAGCGCAGGCACGAAACGAAGCCCTGACCGCTAGAAAGCGCTGTCGAAATTGCGAGTATCTGCTTCCAAATTTCATAGCGTCCGCAGAGTCTATCTACTTCTTCCTGATACCCATCGTACGGGACTTTGTCGCAGCGAGCGTGTCAGAAAAGGAGACGTCACCTACTCGTTTGAGAAGCTTTGACTTTTATGCAATCCATCGAAGCCTTACATGATCATTCTAGAGATCATCAGATTGTGTTTGAGCTGAGATTGCCGAGGATGGCACTCTGAATCTCTCCGAGATACTCTCGCTACACTCAAGGTTCCAGGTGAGATTGGTAGGGGTTTTCCTTTGACTGCCGCTAGCAGATGCATCTTCCTTGCTGTCAAGAACGTGACAAATGCAACTGCTCTTGTCTCGACGATTTCTTGTTCTTTCTCGTAGCAAGCTCTGCCAATATGGTTTGAGAAATTGGACAACAGCCCGACGGAGATGACAGGCTCCATCGACTCACTATGCTCAGCGGGCGCTGGAGAGGATCCTGAAGAAAGTGCATGATAGCACTTGGCTGGACATGTTGGAGATACACTGGCGTCACATTTTTGCGACAGGTCGCACGTCGACTCCATGTGCTGTGATTCTCTTCACTGCTGGCAGCCGTCACACTGGACTAGGGTATGAAGGATTTCATTCTACACATCAACCTTGCCTGTCCGATGAAGCAAAATTGTAGTCAGGGAAGCTCATTCTTGATGGTCCAATTGCCTTGAGATTTCTATACAGGCGATCCATTCTCCTCTCTCTTTCTAATAAGGCTCTGAGGTAAGGCCAATGAGTGGCAGTCTTTTCCACTGTGAAACATACTATGATTGCCTCTGTCTCTGTCGTGAGTCACGGCGACAAAAATTCATCTTCTGGCATATTGAGAAGTAGCAGGAACAAGCCAGGACTAAACCTCTCTGTTTCTTTGTGTAGGTACCAGCATTTGATTGCAACCAGACCCGACCCGCGACAACCCTGCAGTCTTTGTTTTCTCCGGAAACGCGCAGACGCAGACGTGGTAGGTGATGTTTAAAGCAGACACCCCTTTTCCTCGCCACGCATGGTTTGAAGGGGAGTCCTACTCGATGGTCATAAGTCTTTCAAGAGTCAGGGGTGATTGGTAGATGCAGATTTCCTCAAAAGTTCTCGGTACAGACAAATCTTGCTATTTGATTTTCGTTGAATAACTTCATTCGGCCTTGCGACTTTTGAGCCTTGAGCGCCACGTTCTGTCAATCATCCTCCTCACTATTTTCCTCCTTGTGGACCTGCTGCATTCATCGACGGCGACGCAGGAACTATGCCACTGGGGTGACTCAAGAGTCATACAACCTATCATGACGATGTTTGCGCCCCTAGGAAGAAGCTACAGGCGGACGTAAGTGGTGAGTTGTCGTATATACGTGCAACAAGGAACAAAGTCTGTGACAGCTTCTGTCAAGTTCGAACACGCTTCTTCTATGGTGACGAACAGTCACATTTATCTCAAGGCTATTACTCTGGCGTTGGGGACTCTAACTTCGTCCCTGAGAACCTCCAGGTGTACTTGGAGAACAGAGACCTCACCTTGGACTGGAATTTGGGAGGCACACTCAACGCAGGGCTAAGTCTTGATCCTGATCTAGCGGGCTCCAGCAAGTGCAATAGTGAATGACTGTGCTCCTAGGCTACGGGCGGATTCGACTACTGGAGTCCACTCGTCGCTTCGTGCCAGTCTACTCCTACCATTCCTACCATTGCCAGTACTTCCTTTTGTAGTTATTGGACCTTTGTTCCCATTCTCCGAGAAGTGTGTGGAACGAGGACTTTTGGCGACGACTGTACAGGTACCACAGAGACCAAAACCAATACGAATATCTGCGGCCTTGGGAGGGGTGGCCTTGGTATCAACATAAATCTCCGTGGTTCGTTAATCCGGACAGCCTGGCTGTCAATTCGAAGACATCTTCAGTGTCCACTGTCCACTGTGAGCAATCTTGTCATCGGTCATGGTTATCGTCCATGCTTGGCTGACATATTCTTGCAGACTTCTTTTACGTTTCAGATCAACGTAGTCCTGGATGAGGATTGCTCTAAGAGTAACATGCCATGCAAAGACAATGTCTCGTATCTTGAAGTAATCGCGGCTGCGCACACTGTTCTGAGAGGCTGTGATGATCATGGAGTCATTGGTGGAACGCAGAAGATCCGAGGGGTCGGGGATTGCGGCTGCCATGTTGAATGCGCAGGCCCCCCATCAAGTGAAACGACAGGATCTGATTGAATTGGATGCAATTTTGGTTGCTATTCCATCCAGAATAGCCAAAATACTGATAGTTTCCGGGTCGTAGGAGTAAACAAGGTCAAGTGGATGCGTGGACTGCCTCGAACTCGTTGCCTCATGCGAGCTGTCTCCTTTACTGCACCACCATCTCCCTGAATATTTACCTAGACTTTCTGCGACATAGGGATGCCTAAAACCATGCTTAGAGGAGGTCATCGTTCACGAGGAAAAGAAAATCCAATGAATTTTATAAGATGCTACAGCGACGAGGCTGACCAATGCAGGGCCATATCAAGTCAACCAGGGCCGTGGTCGCCGGGATCCGATCTGCACACTGACCAAACTAGTTAACCATGCATCAGGGTCGCGTTGAGTCATAAATCGCTCGACACTTCCAACCCCGAATTGTGTGGGCGAATTCAGTCGCTTTGAAATTAAATCACTACCTTGATTTCCAGCACAGTCAACCCGCCCCAAAGCTACATTGGGCTCACGTTGTATCGCAACAACGAGTTTGTCGTCCTGCCATTCCTGAGAGCGACGCGTTCCCGCCAAATGTTAGCATCTTGATCCCATTCACTACAGCTACAAATGCGAATAGAAAAAGTGTGTACAGGAGCAAGGACACATCACATGGAGGGGCCCGCGTTCACCAGCGAGAACATCTCGGTCCCGTCGTTGGCGAAGAATAGAAACGGCCCGGCCGGTAGCCAGGCTTCGTTACCACCAACCACGATCTCGACAACAGAGGAATACCGGTATCGACTCGCAGACATCTACTCCCGGGCATCGGTATCAGACGCCTTAATCGCGCTGTTCGAGCACGACAAAGACCCGACTCTCACATGCGTGACAACAGGACTCGTGCACAAGGCCTGCGAGAAACGGATCGAGAGGAAAGTCGCGCTTGGGTCGCTGATCGTAGAAGCTGCGAATTTCGCTGCCGTCGCGTGCTGGGAACCCCCTGCCGCGACGCCCCCGATGCTCAGCGAGGGCGAACTCCTCGAGATCGAGAAAGAGCGCCCGGCTTTCGCGCAGTTCACGCGCGAGATCCAGGGCGCGAGGTCGGAGGTCCTCGGGCCCGAGCAGAAGTATTGGTGCCTGTCGCTCATGGCGCGGGACCCCGACAGGAAGGACAAAGGCGCGGTCAGGGCGGTCATCGAGCCGTTTGTGGCGAGGGCGAGGAGTGAAGGTGTTCCGCTGTGGCTCATTGCTGGCAACCTACGGGCGAGGGATGTCTATGCGTATTTTGGCTTCCGTGTCGTCAGATATCTGGAGTCGTTTCCTAAGGAGAGGACACCGGCTGTCCAAGGCGTCCCTTCTTGGGTCATGGTCTGCAATTGGCCTGCTGAGGGAGAGGGCGGAAGCTGATGTTTGGATGTCTTGTACATAACATACCCGCTTGAGGATTCGGAAAGGATATTCGGTCGTCTAAACTCGATGCATCAATCAATTGAGCCATTCCTCGCCATTGTCGGTGTGGGTACGGATGGTACTCTTCGAACGCACAAACAAGCAAACCACTGGGCAAACCAAGTAGCAAAGGCCAGGCCGGGCCCATGATCGGCCGCGATGGCCTTGTCAGAAACTAGCGGCTGTGCTAATCTTCTGACGGGTTATGAGTGTTACCAACCAGCCTCTCGGTACGCAGATCCCTCACTTCTCCGCCCTATGCTTTCGTAACCGCTGCTCGGAAAAAGATGGCGATGGGCGAGAACCACATCAAATCCATGTCAGCTCCAAGGCCCTTGGTTAGCATCGTCTCTCCAAATGCGCATTGATGCTTGGTGATATCTGTTGATGGTTTGATGTCGACCTCAAGATCAACATCTCAATTCGGCCAAGGCTTTTTCCGAATACGGAGTTGAACCTCGGCCCATGGTTCAGCTTCACTTTCGGCCACATCGACGACGTCGTTGAAGCAGAGTCGTTGATCCCCGGACATCCACGGTTCACGACCCAACTGTAAATTGCCATAAGGTATTTGCCAGACTATTCCCGATGGGATTGGACGAGCCCTCTTCAATCGCAGGCTCCAAGCCTGAAAAGCCTGTAAAGAAGCGAGCATCACAGGCCTGCCACCACTGTCGAACACGCAAAGTGAAATGCGACCTGGTCAAATCAGGCGCTCCGTGCCACAATTGCAGTATCGATGGGATTGAGTGTGTCATCACCGAGTCGCGGAGGAGCAGGAAGTATCGCCTTCAGAAACGACAACTCAATCGAACGACTTCGGTGCCGCTGCTTCCTCAGACTCAGCCAGGCCGTACCGCTCCAACTCCCCAGTCCAGTTCTCACGCCTTTTCACCACCTGCGACACTCCCTGCCGCGATCTCAGCTCCTCGCAGCCAGTCCAGCCATGGTAAGGTCCATTCGAAGTGCCCCTTCTCTCAAGGGACAAACTAGCTAACACATTCCGACATGGAAGACCACGGCTCTCCCGTCGTGCATTTAAATCTCAACAATCAATTCCAATCTCCGCCTGCTTTTACGCCAGTTCTGAATCTGGCCGGTCCACCATCAAGTCGCCGTGGTACCACGGGGACGCCGGCATCAACTCAGGGACCGTTCTCGTTCGCTCATCTTCCCCCCTACATTCGACCACCATCGCGAGAATTCAGTGCCGATGACCTTGAATTTCTACATCGACGTGGAGCATTCTCCATACCGGACGACGAGCTGCGTGATCAGCTACTCCGATCTTGCATTTTATACGTTTATCCCTATCTTCCTATCATCGACTTGCAGGACTTCCTCAGTGCTCTGGATGGCACGGGGGGCTCACCGATCAGCCTCCTCCTGTTTCAAGCCGTCATGTTCGCAGGCACAGCGTTTGTTGACCAGCAGTACCTGAACCAAGCTGGCTTCGCTGACCGTCGTACCGCCCGCGTATATTTCTATAACAAGATTAAGGTAAACGAACGACGACCTCCCTTTTCATGCCAAAAGGCTGGGCTGATAAGTAACTAACCTTTTTTTTTTCCAGCTCCTATACGACTTTGACTGGGAAGCCGACCGGCCCACTGCAATCCAAACGATCTTACTGCTCGCGTACTGGTACGTCGCAGAGAACGATCTAAAAGACCCATGGTACTGGTTGGGTGTGTGCATTTCGCTGGCCACGAGCTGCGGCTTGAATCAAAGGTCCACACTCGCGAAAAAGGATGCTAAGACGGCCAAACTTTGGAGGAGGATCTTCTGGGCATGCTATATCCGAGATCGAGTCATGGCGATTTCGATGCGGAAGCCAATGCGTCTCAAGGACGAGAGTTCCGCACTGCCGATGCTCACGGTGGAAGATTTTGACATCGAGCCAATCGAGACTTCTGTCCGAGCGGTTCGCGAATGTGCTTTTTTCACGAGTAGGTCAATAAGGGTGGCGCTCGCCGAAATGTGTGTTTCCAAAATCAAGATTTTAACCACCATCGGCCGTATCATCAGAAAGTTGTATGTGCTTCAAGGATTCTCCGGCACAACTGCGGACTCCATCATGCTGTATTCACCCAAGAAATCACATTTCGAGGCCAAGGAAGTCTTCGAGTTACAAGACGAGCTTGACCGATGGCAACGAATGCTCCCTGTAAGCTGCCAAATCAGGACGTATGATCTGGACCCAGACCCGCACGAATCATTTCTTCATCTTCATAGATCGGTCCTTAACATGATGTTTTGGATGGCCTTGGAGGCTCTCCATCGACCGACCACACTGGCCAAGGAGCCATCGACATCTCTGACCAACTTCCTCCAACAGAAATCACGGCCCCGTGTCAAAGAAGCGGCGGAGCGAATGTCGGAGATGGTCCAATCTCTGCGTGAACAGGATTTGGTCCGCTTCCTCCCGCCCATATCGGTCGCATTCATGCTACCGGCCATTGCCTCCTTTCTCGTAGAAATCAAATCGACGGGAAAGTCCTTGGGAGATCTTCCAGGTCACCAGTTCCACCAATGTGTGCGAGCACTGTTGAGCCTGCGGGACATCTGGCCCATTGCTGACTCCGCCTGCTTCTTGGTCGGGCTCATGATCACCAACAGCCAGATCGGCACGGAGAGAACACTGGGAATGCAAGCTGCACCCCTGGCGACCGCGAATGAGAGTTCGCAAAGCTCCCGAGAAAGCTCGGCTCTTGAACAGCAGCTTGCTGAGAGTGGAGAAAGCATCCCACCCTTCAGACCGCGAGTCGTGGTTGGAGAACAAGACGAAGGGAATGACGAGGAAGAAGAGAATGACATCGCCAGCCAGCCCGAAATCGCCGGCGTGGTGATGCCCGCCTCTACAGATTTGGGATACTCACCAGGCGCAATGGGCAATATCCCGGGCGAGTGGGGCGAGCAGTTCCAATTTCCATGGACGATGGCTGAATTCGGCTTCGGAAATGGGAGTTCATTCCTCGATGAGAATGACATGTATATTGACCCGACCATGGGCGACTACAGTGTCGACACCGCGTTTAACCACGGGTTGATGGATTTCAACACCGCAGGTATGTCGTCGTCGGGCGTTGATCTTGGTGTTGGCGGCGCCGAACACCACAATGATTCTTCCTCCTATCCTGATCCTGCTGCGACCGGTGCTTCTAGGAATTGGATGGCAGAGGCGTCGCAGGAGTATTCACAGCATCTTCGCTCGGGCCTTCCTACGTGAGAATCCCGTAGGAGGGTGTTCTTCCATGGCTGTTTCTTCTCTTCTGGCCGCGAGTCTCGGCTGGTGGTCGACTGTGTCAAGGCTTCTACCCCCCCCCCCCCCCCGGCATTTGTCGGAATGGGTGCATGCACGCATGGCTCTCTTGCCCTGGAAACGACGGCGCAATGGTGCATCATGGATTTTGTATCCATTCGAAGATCACCAAATCAAAGCAGACGAAGCAAGCCGTAGGTGATTCGATCTTTAAGCCCTCTTGTCAGCGAGTGGCTTAATCACGAGAATCAGCGCATTTTCTCCCAATCATCACTCGGTAGCACGGACGAATGCGTGAGAGACAGAGACACACAAAGAGATGCTTCGTCTCCATCTCAATACCTAACAGTAACCTATTCCGGCGCTGTATGTCGTCAGAAGCTGGGACCGGAATAGATTAGCAATCGACGGTAGCGTGATGCAAGACATCAGGTATGGTTGAATGCCAAATGACTTGGGTGTATGGAGATAGATCGAACAAGCTACATGTAAACATATTGCAGATCGAACAAGCTATATATATATATACATACATTAGGTAGATGTATATAACCTTGTACATAACCATCCATGCACGGATTTGTCACTTGTGCTATGCCTACTCCCGGCACCTAGACCTGTGACCGACGACTGCCCATTTACACAGTTAAGATTAACGAGTCGAGTCGCTCGAACCATGTCGGCTGAGAGGCCATGACTGGGTGGTCCTGCTGCTCGAGAAAGCACCGCGCGGGGGAGGCAGTCTGCAGTCTGCAGTCTGCAGTTGGCTTTATGAGTTGAACTACGATTACACGACCACGTACGGCCTAGGTATGCATAGTAGTAGGTATGCATGCGCCACACTATGGTCACCAGGGAGTTAGTGTAAGATAGCATTGTTTGTTCGGAGGGGATTCTGAGGTTGCTAGAAGCAAGTTTCTGGTCAAACGTGGATTAAGGGGGCTTTGTTGTAATATTGAGTTTTATAAATCTTTCATCTTCTTCGTTCGTCGTTCTTAATTCTTCTGTTGAGGGAGTCTTGATATTTTCGTCATTCGAGGTTCAATCATTCAACCACACCGCCACGCCGCCATGCCTGAGCGCCAACAGGCAGGCAGGCAGGCAGGCCGGCCGGCCCTTTATTGTCATGTCAAGCAATCCAATCACACTTCCCACGAGTGGTGCCGCTTTTTCGCTCTTCTGTACACCTGTACCATCCATTCGCACTATGCTTTTGCTCACACATTCCGCAAAAAGGGGTTGCCTTCTTGGCATCTGCTAGTGCATTTGCGCCGACCGGAGGGACAAGAACAAACTGGCTGGCTGACGCGACGCGACGCTCCCCTCTGGAATCTCACGTTCTCGGTCCTAATTTCTCCAAGGCTCTTGTGCCTTGCTCCTCCCACTCCTGCTTTGTGATCCACATATTCTCCTTGTCGGCCATGATATTGGCGAGTACGGCACCGCCAAGGAAGACCATGTGCCTCCGCCTTGGGGGGTCTTCTATCCGGACCTTGAACTTGTTGAGGCGTTCGGGGTTGCCGCCGAGTACTCGGTGAAGCCAGAGTTGCTTCAATTCCTTCTCTAGCCGTGACGGGAGACCAGGATACATGCTCGAACCGCCAGAGAGGACAATCGCCTTGTACAGCGAGGAACGTACGTCTACATCTGCAGCCTGGATTGTGTTGAACAGGAATTCTGCGATGCCTGGCTGCTCCACGTCGACAAGGTGTGGTTGGAAGAGACATTCCGGCGCTTCAAACCGTTCGCTTCCTACACGGATCACTCGACCGTCTGGAAGAGTGTAGGATTCAACCAGGACGGTGGTATCTTCAGAGAGGCGCTGGTCCAGAGCGAGGTCGTAAGAAACATAGCAGAGTTTCTCTTTGATCTGACGGACAGTCTCAAAATCTGCGGTTCGGTTGAGGGCATAGCCTCGACGGAGGAGGAGCGCGATTAAATTTCTTGTCACATCACGACCGGCAACGTCCAACCGACGGGTTAAGTGATTGAGCACGGTGGATTCGTAGACGGGGACAATGTGGGTGACCCCGTCGCCGGAGTCGACGACAACGCCAGAGGACAGACCCTGGGCGTAAAGAGCCAAGACGGCTTGAATGGCCACGTAGACACCACCAAAGTTGTAGTTCTCGAACATTACCTGGCACATCTGCTCTCGGTTCTTGAGCGGGTTCATGGGGGGCTCGGTTAGAAGAATCTTGCGGCCACTGGTATTGATCTTGAGCTTTTCATTGAAGGTGAAGTCCCATAGATGTAGCATATCGTCCCATTTCTTGACAATTCCATTCTCCATCTATTCAAGAGGGCGGAGGGGGGTATCTTGTTAGCCAAACTGGTCGAAAGTAATAT
Source organism: Exophiala aquamarina CBS 119918 (assembly GCF_000709125.1). NCBI lineage: Eukaryota > Fungi > Ascomycota > Eurotiomycetes > Chaetothyriales > Herpotrichiellaceae > Exophiala > Exophiala aquamarina. Next base: position 487,991 of record NW_013550587.1, read on the forward strand.
GGCGACAGCAGCAGGGCTAGCACATACAGGATAGCTGATCTGAAGCATTGAACGTGCAGCGGCAGCTTCATCACCGCACATGATATCCTTGACCACGATATCTCCAGCCCGCTCTTCCGAACGTAGGATGGGTCGGCCGACTATGGAGGGGAATTGATGTTCGGGGAAGTTCTGTGGGGAAGTGAGAGTCAGTTGGATCGGTCGTCTGGGATTTCTAGGAATTGACAATAGACGTACTTGAGCGGCATAGCCGACTTTGAGGAAGCCGGTACCACCATCGAGGACTATGGGACCGGTGTCAGCATGAATGAATTTGGTGGTGTCGGTGGGCTTGGAGGCGGGACGTACCAATGGGTGGTTCGGCCATTTGGAGTGTTTAATGTGGATAGTGATAGAGACCAGGACCTCACGACATACGGAACCGAGAGTAGAAGAGGAGTGTCGTGGGTATGAAATTCACCAAGGCAGCAGAATTGCGAGGGACTGATTGCTGGTGGGAGCGCAGCAGTTGTTTGATGGACAAGGCACTACTAGTGGCTATGTATTGTCAGTCAGTCGGTGTTGCAGCATCGGCCAATGTTCGCTGCCCACCGATGCCAAGACAGCATGCCCGCCTTCGCTATATGGAATCGGCTATCTTCTAATTAAAAGGCAGGCACGGTGCTGCACTGACCCGGAATATTATTATCCCATGTTGTCTACCCAAGGCACCAAGATAGTACTCCGTACTGTACGGAGTGCCTAGTCCAAGATATGAGGCAGCAGGGGAACAGGAGGATGCAGATACCATGACTGGCATGATACCCAACATGAAATTCTTGTCACCTACTACCTAAGTAGTATCTCGCTTAGACAGATACTCGGTCATCATCATTTCTTCATTATTCATAACAAAATCATGACTTTTGCAACTCTTCGCGCCTTTGGCTTGCTTCTCTAGCTTGTCATTCATTCATGGCTGCCCATCCAACTCTTGGTCCAAGTTTAGGAAGTCATACAAGATCCAAAACATCAATGCATCTTTCATAATATATATCAGAAATACTTCACTCTATCCAGGGCTTCGCAAGGGAATCATCCCTTCATGAGAGCCTCTACCACATCACCCCCAAAATTGAGGAATGTATCTCGGGGTTTCTCCAGTTTTCGTTCTCTCGGGGCCTTGGAAACAGTCGAGGTCTTCACCCAACCAAAAAAAAATCAATGCAAAAGCTCAATAGTCAACGTAACGACCACGACTCACCGCACGTTTATTCCTGTCACCTCGATCGTCGTCATACTCAATCATCTTTCGTTCTCGGCTCGAATCTTCAATCATCTTTCGGTCATCGTACTGGCCTCTCACACTGCCACTACGATAGCTCTCGCTGCCTTGTGGTTGAGGTCCGTCATAATACCAATTGCCATCTCGTCCCTTGTAATAGCCGCCGTTTTCTTTAGCTCGGCGTCGACGCTCTCGCTCTACTCGTTTCTTGTGGTGTTCTTCGCGTGCTTGCAGCATTTCTTTGTGGTGGCTATGCTCCTCCGAGACTTCATTCCACTCGCTTACAGCGCCCTTGATGCCGAGCGCAGCAATACCGATGGCCGCAGCATCCTGCCATCGTGCCGACCGTTGCTGTTTATGGGCTTCTTCGGGTGACAGGGTGCCTTTCCTGACGTTTTCAATACGCTTGTCATGATTTTCGATGGACGAATAAATTTTGGATGCAGCATGGATGGTAGCAACACTGGCCAATGCAGCGGTGATCCACTTCTTGCGGGCAAGCTTTTTGCACTTCTTCTCTTCTTCGGTGGAAGAGTCAAGGGATGAGGAAGAGGAGGATGAGCTGCTGGAAGAGCCGCGGCGACGGCGAGATCTGCCAGAGCTCGACTTTGCTCGTATACGAGATCGTGGAGGTACGGAGCCTTCAGAATCGTAGTAGTCATCGCTCCGGCGGTCGCGAGTTGAGATTAAGGCGCCAGCTCCAGCTCCGGCGGCACCGGCTGCAATGGCTCGATTGTCCATTGAACTGGCTCTTCGATCGTGGCGGTGTGGGCGCCTATGAAGGACTTCACCTTTGTGCCTGACGACCTCAACAATTTCCTCGTCCGAGTTCACATCGCGGCGACGTCGCAGCACAAGTCCTTTTTCTTCCATTGCGCGGTGATCGTGGAGGTCGCGATCGTCTCCGGGGATCTTCCCACGCATTTTTCGATATCGGTGCTGGACAGGGTCCCAGACTTTGTCGCCATGTTTAAGAACAACGGGAACAGCGCTCAAGCCTAAACCTAGAGCCTGTTCCGCCATGTTGCCCGACTAAAGCGGTAATGGGAAGGGTTGGGTGCAGAAAGGCGGCGACGGGACAGAGATATACACTTCTCGGGCGCGGAAAAGGGATGTGACCGGTTACCAGGCGGGGTGATTATTGGTTGCTTGATAATCTCGAAAAGCAGGTCTGTGTTCGATTGGAGGAACAGATCAGCTATAACGGAATACAGAATGCAGACATGGTGTAGCGCTGCAGACAGGAAAATGTGCAACAACGATAAGTAGGTTGAGTTGGAGAGACAACAGCAGTAACAGGTAATAAGGATAAGCTGGGGTGGAGTGGGAATGGGAGAGGGAGGTTCTTCTGTTCAAGTTCAGGGCAGCAAGCTGGAGGCTGGAGGGACGAGGGCGCAACTAAAATCACCAAAGCCAGTCGTACATCCGAGGAGGCGGTAAAGCAGTGCGTGGTTCACTGCCGGCGCAGTCTCGATCTCAGAAGATGTTAGTTGACGTTTGGACTAGAGTGGATATGGGAATGGTGCGAGTTACTCGGTCGTCCGCACAGACAAGTTGATGGGAATGTGCATCGATATTCGAGAGCCAAAGTCATCGGGCGGCAGCTATGCCCAAAAAGAACGCAATTAGAATCCAGGGAAGGGTAAGGGTAGGGGTTGTATACCAGGACTCCAGGAGTGGATGGGAAGGATTGGAAAGGCAAAAGTCAAAAAAATGTGAACTCTACACAATTGGGGAGAGCAACGCGGACGAGGGTAACGAGAGGAGGAGGAGAAATAGAAGAAACACCAACACACGAACCCGGGTCATGTGGCCATTTTCTGCGACGAAGAAAAGAATAGACGTCGAAGGGACTACAAGCAGTTGAGGGCAAGGCCCAACCGGCACGGCGACTGGCGCGCTGCCGAAGGTTCCAATGCTTGATTCTCTGGATCTTGAACAAGAGCCTTCTTGTACGAGTGGAGGAGACAAAAAGGACAAGGGGGTAAGACAACGGGTGTCAAAGCACGGTGGTAAGGGAGAAGACGAACGAGAGAAACGAGGGACATACAGAGTACAACTAACAAGGCATCCTCCCCACCGGTGCCACTCCGTACGGATGTTCGGGACACACCTTCAGGCACCGGTTCTATGAGCCAAATCTGGCTATGGATAGAGGGGCACCCAGGGGCGTGCCACAGGCCACAGGCCACTCCTACCAGTACCATCCCAACCACTACGAGGTAATACTATCATGACCAGGGCGTAATTGGACTGAATGACCGTTGATTGACGTCAATGAAGCGACCAGAAACCCCAAAACACCAGGAAAGAACCAGAAAGTTACAGGCCGCGTAACTCGTCGATTGGCCTTTTCAATCTCGATCGACGGTCACAACGCGTGGCAACCACGCTGGTGGCTCAATCATTTCCACATGACGTAGCCTCCTCCCCATTATCCCTCCTTCCATCCAAGAGGTCAGTCTATCAGAATCTTCTCATTCTTGGTAATTCAATTTCTGCTGACTTGAACTCATCCTGATTGTAAAGCGGGAAACTATTTGCGAGGCATCCTGACCTCCCAGATTAACATACAGGAGACTTTCAACCCCCGGTCGGCCTCCGTGCACCTACCTAAATGTAAGTATCTAGTAGACCCCCGCCATTTGTTTCTGCAGCGTGACGAGGGCCTCTCGTCCGGCTGGACGAAAAGGACTGCCATGGCCGGATACCAAGACCTCACGTCTCACTCTCACTCTCACCGCCCGTCAGCCACCATTCCACCTACAGTACACACTACTTTCAATAGCGCATAACCCGGGAGGCTCATTGCCAGCTTACCATCGCCTTGCCACTTGAGGGCCCTGCTTGCGATGGAGTCCGGACCATTGAAGCTTGGCTGGTTGCCTGTTATGGTGACTTCGATGCCCGCACTATTCTGGGCACCACAGATAACAATTATAGAGGTATATAGACAGGTTCATACTCGTACCTAGTATGCGTGACTCGGTAAGCGATAACAAACGGAGCGCCAAAAATGGACCTAGAGAACCAATTTGGCAGTCAAGGTGGGTCTGGGAGCGCTCCCGGCAGAATCATGTCCCTGGAAAAGCCGAACGAAGCGCCAGGTCAAACACCATCGACGTGGGGACTAGGGTTACCATACACCTGGATGTGTCGGCTCAAAAGGTAACAAGACACCTCAAGAAATGATCTCGGGCCTGCCAATTGTCAATATTCAAGTCGCGGATTCCCGTCAATATCAGCACATCTTCGGCACAACAACAGTCAATGATAGAGACTGAGTTGCAATTTGACATCCGTGCTATCGGTGATGAGCTGCTTACAAAAGCTCCATTTCAAGCTCAATGTCCCATAAATAGGGAATATTTTCATCACATACTCTCCATCGTCTCGATTCTTTTCCTGGCGGGTCTGGAACACCAAATTCTTGGAGGGATTATGTACTGTATCAATTAATGTACGGTCTCATTTCGAATTCCTCATTATTCCGGCCGCTTCGTTTTCGATATGATCACAATTCCTCGTGACTGCTCAAGTTCGAGCCCAGTGGCTTGCTTCCTGCTCCCGCTGTCAGGTTGCCACCCCAGAGTTGATCCCACGTCTGCTTCACTTCGACAAATGCAAGATCGAAGCGTGCTCCCATGGCCCACGCAACAGCAACCTGTAATGTCAGCTTTGGTTCGCAACAGACGAACGACACAGTACTTACCATAGTGCCAGCAACCATCAGCAAAAATCCTAACACTACCGCCACCAAGATGTACATCTCCTTTCTCTCCGCTGCCTGTTCCTCCGCCGTCTTCTCCCTTACAACCGGTGTCGGCCGGCCTTCTGCGGCCGCGATGGCTGCAGCCTCTTCCGGCTTCTGCGTCGGGAAAATAGACTCGATGAATTGCTCCACCTTTCCACATGCAATGCTAATCTTCAAATAGTTGGGGTCTTGCGGTCGGTTCTTCTTTCGGATTGATCGGATATGCCGTGTAAATACTTCTGTAACAAGTTGAAGATTCTGCGTTGATTCAATCATAATCCCACAAGCCTGCCCTTTGGTGATTTTGACGTTTCTTTGAAACATAGCGTAATTCCGGAAACACAAATCCAGTGTGGCAATAGCCATCGTTTGCGGGATCGCACAGAAATTGAACACGCTCTGTTCACGCAGCCCGGCCAGATAGAACAAACACTCATCAGCATGGTCCAATGCATTCAAAATCATCTCGGAGTTGCAGTTCAGTGCTTGTTCCTTGTACTCCGGCTTGAAGAGGTCCTCAAAGTTGTCAACGTGTTTCGACCAGATTTCTCTTGGCCAGAATCGCCGTTGGTCATCGAAATCCTCCTTCACATCTCGAGTGATGTTCACTTTTTGTAAGAATAGTCCCATAGAACGATGTAGGTGGTTCCTTTCCAGCAGAGCTGGGTTGCCAAACTTGCTTTCCACAAACATTCGGGTCAGACCTTCTCCAACAATCCCCGCAACATACCAGCAGTAGAGATCGTAGTCCTCTACTGTGTTCACTCCCTTCTCGTTGAACTCGGCATTTAAGCAATAGTCCGCCATACCATTCCCCATCTTTTGAGTGATGTCGGTTATGATCTCCTGATATGCAGGCTTCATCTTGCTAAATTCTGCCGTGACACACCCGAAATTGACCAACAGTTCTCGATCCTTCTCTTCAGGTCGATTCCCATCGAAATGCCATCCTTCAACCTTGAGGGCTTCGTGGAACTTTCGAAGTAAGGGTTCTTTCGTCTTTGCAGGAATGGACGTATCATCTTCGATTGTATCCAAGCCACGTAGGCACAGATAGAAAACACAAACAGGGAGCAGCAATTCCGGGTGGAGTTCCTGGATGACAGCCGAGAAACTTCGACTGGTCAGGTCTAGGTACTTGAAGCATTCTTTGGTCGTCTCGGACTCTTTGGTTTCGTCGCGCTCATGCACAGCATTGTGCCAGACTTTCCTGCGACACGTGAGCACATGGGACATGCAGGACAGCACAGCTTGGCGATTCTCACCATTGGATTATGGAGCGCAGTTCCTGCACATGCACCAAATAGTACAGAATCTCTGAAGTTTTTGGCATCCTGCCCTGTCCGTATTTTATTATTAGGGGAAACGCACAGAGCCCGGGTTGGCTTTGCTTGAAACTGGAGGGCAAACGGCGACTCGAGACCAGAGAGCGATAAAAAAAATTCAAGCAGGAAAGGAGGTGGACTTTGGATTTTGGAATCTTGGAAACACCACCGGCACCGCACTCTGCTTGGTCTAGAGGATTGCTTCTAGTTGGGATGAGAACACGAAGTACGAGCCAGTTCGTGTGGAGAAACGGGAAGCCGAATGGTACGATGGAGCTGGGGAATGGATTGATCGATAGTTGACATTATGGCGGAGCATATCCCACTTTGTGGCTGAGTCACGTGAGTATCCGAACGCCGCCGCCTCTTGCACGTGAAAGGGGCCAGTGTGCCACACTTCGCAGCCTCTGTAATTCGCAATGTGGCTGAGACAGTTTTCCTAAGGCTGCGGCCTGCGCCTGCTATGACTTCACATGGTCTCTTAATACCTGTAGTCCAAGTGTCTTTGGGCCCGGGCACACGCGGCATTTTGCTCAAGTCTCCTCTACTCACCTGAAATCTTATCACTCCGCCATATCAGTCACTATTCAGCACAACATTTCGTTTGTCCTGTATCCTCTTTATATCCCTTTCTCCCTCTATTTAGCCGCTTTCCCTCACGCACCAGCCCAACCTTCTCCAACGAATCGAGAGTCTACATCCATCTCTGCTTCGAACGGAACAATCCTTGGGACCGGATACCAGCGCAGACGTAGTAGACATGGTTGTTGACAGTTCTTACTATGACGCACTGGACGTCAAGCCAGATGCGACAGAATTGGAAATCAAGAAAGCGTACCGAAAGCTCGCCATAACTACCCATCCCGATAAAAACCCGGGTGATGAAACTGCCCACGAACGTTTCCAAGCTGTTGGCGAAGCCTATCAAGTCTTATCTAATAGAGATACTCGAGCAGCCTATGACAAATATGGCAAAGAAAAGGCTATGCCGAGGGAAGGCTTCGAAGATCCCGCCGAGTTCTTCTCCATGATCTTTGGTGGGGATGCCTTCGTCGACATTATTGGTGAACTTTCTCTCCTGAAGGATCTGACACATACCATGGACATCACAATGGAACAAATGGAAGAAGAGGAACTTGCGAAATCCGCCGAAGAGAAATTGAATGTCCACGATGCCAAGGAACAAGAGGCCACCGCCGCCACTGCAGCCGGTCTCAGTGCTGGACTGAGCGAGAAGGAACAGGAAGCCAGAGCAAGCGCCACATCAACAGCAAGCACTTCTGCTCCTCCACCGCCTCCCTATGTTGCAGGCGAAGATGCTCCCGCCACGTCATCTGCTGGAGTATCTGGAACCAGCACACCGCAAAGACGATACATGGGCCAGCAAGCTATCATGGATCGGTCTGAGGAAGACGCCCGAATGGACGCTGCTGGACTGAGTCCAGAGGAAAAAGACCTACAAAAGAAGAAAAAGAAAGGCGGGCTCACAAAAGAACAACGCGAGAAGCTCGAAGCTTATGAGCGCGAACGACGAAAACAGCGCGAAGAGAGAGTGGATACTTTAGCAAAGAAACTGGTCGATCGCATAAGTGTATGGACCGAGACCGAAAAAGGTCCCGAAGTCACCAATGCATTCCAGGAAAAGACGAGACTGGAAGTGGAAAATTTGAAGATGGAATCCTTTGGTATTGAAATCCTACATGCCGTCGGTCAAACGTATCTTCAGAAAGCTACCTCCTTCCTGAAGTCCCAGAAATTCCTAGGCATCTCAGGCTTCTTCTCCCGCTTAAAGGACAAGGGCACTCTTGCTAAAGATACCTGGAACACCATATCTACTGCGATAGATGCGCAGCTCACCATGGAGGAAATGGCGAAGCTAGAAGAGAAAGGTGGTGCAGACTGGACTGACGAGAAGAAAGCCGAGTACGAGCGAAAAGTGACCGGCAAGATCCTCGCTGCAGCATGGCGTGGCTCGAGGTTCGAGATTCAGGGTATCCTGCGCGAAGTCTGCGAGAAGGTACTGAACGATAAGAACGTCAGGCTGGAGAAACGCATCGAGCGTGCACATGCTCTGGTCCTCATAGGAACGATATATCAAAAGGTAAGCCTATGAACCCTTTATAGTCCCCCATCAATGTTGCAACCTGCTGACTGAGACTCCCCCACAACAGGCTGAACGCGACCCTGATGAAGAAGGCGACTTCATGGCCTTTGAGCAATTGATGGCCGAGTCAATGAAGAAACAGGAGAAGAAGAAAGAAAAGGAGAAGGAGAAAGAACCTGAGGCTCCGCCCCATCGTCACCACTTTGGACACAAAGACAAAGAATCAGCTGAAGCATCCCGTTCGTCGGCTACATAGGAGGTCCACGGCCGCGATAGTAGACCAAAACGTCCCTCATCCTGGTGGTGTTCTTTCCCCTGCGGCGCTCATCTGACTGATGACTGAACGATTGACTCAAGCTTGTGGACGGCCGCCTGGTCAAAATGACTTCGCTTTTTCACGACCCCACCATCTTCCAGAAAAGAGCACTTCTCTTATCCATTCAGGAAGGGGAGGGGCCCTGTTCTCAAAAAGGCCGTGTTGAAGAAAGGCCAAGCACTTGGTTCGGACATCTCACGATCTGTAGGCTGAATCTCCCTTTTCACTCCATCTCGATTCCGCAACGCCCGAAACGTCCACTCTACTCCCACTGATCATATAAATCTCGGAGTTTCATAGAAGCAAGGAGTGGGCCAACAGAGCGAGAGGCAGGTATGCGTTCACGCATGCATGCATTCATGCGTCCACGAGTGTTTGTTGGTTAGAATAGCGAAAGGAAGCCACCCCTCTTACCGATTGGAAGCTGTTTGGAACCTTGGAACCCGATCGCAACCACAATTCCTTCTCGCGTTAATACCCCCAATCTCTAGTTCAGAAAGAACAAGTTCAACACAGATTCTCTTTCTATGACCCGGCGTGCTTCTTCCTTGCTTCCCTTTCTCTGTGACTTGGCTTGTGCTTCGTTCTTCTAAGCCCTGGAGGGCTGGCGCAACATGACGAAGCTCCTGATCTGACGATCAAGCGTGATCCAACCTGCTTATGTATAACTAGGCAGGCACCGCTAGATAGATACTTACAGGGTGAACAGATGACACGTGCACCCCACGATGTTCACTGATTTGATTGGAATTGGTTAAGGGTCGAGAATTATTCTTTCCATGTTCCAAGGTATTTCTGCCACTGATTCGGTTGTACGAGATACATATGTGTCTTTTCTCTTGGGGTTTTCTTTCTCCTCTGTCCCACATTCTTTGAATCTTGTCCTCTGCCGGCTCTCGCTCTCTTCTTCTTCCCTGTCCCTCCCCCAAAACAAAATAAACAAGCAATTGTCGCCAGTGCGGGTATCATTGTACAGTAGCTGAATCAGCCAGCCAGCAAAAGTGGTGATTTCCGTTCTCCAGAAAAACTCCGATGAAGTACTCCCCTGTGCTCTCTTTCTCTCCTAAGATCCGTATCAATCTCGACAAATGAAAATAATTCAAGGCATGCCTCGGATCTGTGCATGTAGTATGCGGTATAGTCGGCCAATCATTAAGTCGTCATGTCCAAATCAATCTCTAGCTCCTCCGTTACTTGGTTCCCTCAATGTTCACTATCTGGTTGTGCGACTGATTGCATCGGTATGCCCGGTTGATGGCTCAGCACCATTTCGGCATCTTTTAACAATTCCGTCATCTGTTCGAGAGCAGGAAATCCACCATCCTGACCGATCGAATTGCTAAAAGCCCAGGTTTGTACCTCGCTCACTTCATTTTTGGCAAGAGTGGGGCTCAAGAGTCCTTGCCTTGCTTGGATTTCATCATCACCGGTATGAAATCCTCGCTCATCGAGCTCCTCATCATTCAACACCCTGCCACCGAGTTTGACATCGCCGATCCCAACTCTATAGTCTAAAGCTTTGTTTCCATCCCTGATCAATTCCTCTGTACACGTCAGGCATCTTTTTATGCTCTGGCTCAATTTCTGTGAATCAATAAGAAGCTGTTGGTGCTTCGACAGGTCAAGCATCAGTCGCTTCTCGTCCCTAGCACGTTGCCGTGAACGAGCAGATTGGCTGACCAAAGACCCCGAATCATTGGATATTAGGGAGTCATCTTCATCGTCAAGCTCATCAAGCTCGCTATCTTCCTCGTTCTCGGAGGAAACTTGGTCATCGCCATCATATTCAGTAACTGTGCCCAGGCTGAAGTTTGACTGGCCAGAAACACTCCTTGCAGTGGGCACCATGGACAATCTCCCGGACCTGGACAATCGCCGAAAACGTCTCAGCTCGGCACTTTGTTTTCGGAGTTCCCGTTCCAGGGTCTTGTTAATGGCCAGTAAGGAAGAATTCGAAATCTCAAGGTCAAGAACTTTGCGCTCTCTTCGAGCATTTGCAGCATCGTCCACATGAGAATGAGATGGAGAAGTGATCAACTCAATGGGAGCATCGGGAAGATTTGTCAACAAAGCAGGCGGTTTGGAAACATCTGGCAAATCGGTGTCACTGGTGATGGAGGTAGGAACGGTGTTTGATGACGCGAGACTGAGGGACCTAGGGCTCAGCGTTTCGGGGGAAAGCATATTGCTTCCCACCATATAGGGGGAGCCTGATGGAGCCGATCGTGGCTCTAGAGGAAGAGGAAGTGGAACTCTTGAATCACCAGTCCAGTTCTCAGCCATTGCTGTCATTGAACCAGCACTGGTAGACTTTCTGTGCCCAGGTAGATTGTTGGAGTAAGTAAATCCAGCATTGTTGTTGGTGATTTTGGGGCCTTCCATGCTAGATCGTGTTTTGTGTGGGGGTGTAGGCTCCTTATTGAGTGGAACATATTTTCGCGGAGATACAGGTTGTGGTAGGAAAGGCCTTTGTGATTTGTTGGGCGAAGAAGGGGGCGTAGCTCGCCACGTTTGATTACTTGCAGTTTGTTGAAGATGTAGGGTCTGACTTGTAAGACCATCGTTCGATTGTTCTGTTGGTAAAGGGAGTTGTGGAATGCGCTTGAGAGCACTCTGCTGGGGAACATCGTTGGCTCGGAAAAATTTGGTATCCTTGTCTTCGTCTCCCTTTGGCATGATCGATGGTTGGGCGGCAGGCATAACGGGCAACGGTGGAGAACCAACAAAGAATTGACCTCGGGTGGGCGGCAGTCGAGACCCATCATCAGCGATTGGAGAATTGATTGGAGATTTCACCTCATTGGCATGAAAGAATTTAGTGGACTCCTTGGTTGCTTCAATCATGCTCTTTGCTGCGGATACTCTTCTGTGGAAAGTGACAGCTGATGGAGAAGAAGTAGCCGGGTTTGGTAGGGCTGTTGTACTCATATTGAGCCGGGGATTTATTATACCCAGCCCGGGTGATCGAACGGCGGATGGCCGTGGACCATCGTCGACTGGAGATCTCTTTGGAACGGTGGTGGTGGGCAGCCTCATAGGAGCTGGTGTAGAAGGAGACTCGGTACCAATCCTCGACTTCCTCGCGCCAGATCTAGGGGTGACATTGTGACTGAGGGGAGTAGTCTGACCCTCGGTCTTGCCAGGAGATCTGGATCTGACGAAGGGCTCTTTACGGGGGTTCAACGCAGGAGAAGATGTCGCCGAAGCCGGGCCACTGGTGGTGGTATTGGTATTGGTACTGGTGGAAGAAGAGCCAGCTAGTCTAGGGGCCACTGCCGGCCTTCCAGCGCGAAAGTTGGAAGAAAGAGCGGGGGTGAGAGGTTTTGAAGCATTGGATGTTTTGGTTTGTTTATCGGAGGGCATGGTCGGGAAGGGGGGCCGTGTCGAGCGAGGAGGAAGAGATTGTTGAGGTTGCCGCTCGCGCATAACAGCGACAGTGAGGGGATTCGGAGCGGTGTTGAAGCATGGTCAAGTCATTGGTGACAAGCGTTGGCGTCGTGAAGGCAGGTCATGGAGTCCTGGATGTTGACAGTGGTCTGCTTTGGAGATCCCTCCGGGATGGCTGCGTAGGCCCAACTGGGTTTAGTGTCGCTTGGTTTGGTTAACGAGCGCGATGATGTAGTACGGAGTCGGAGCAGGCAGAAGGGTGGCAGGTGCGCTTAATTGATTCAAGCCACACACGCGCCTTCCTTCCCCGCGTCTTAGCCACGCCTCGTCTTTTCTGGCAACCGCGTCTTGCAGCCTTACGTTAGTCCATTGCACCTGCCTGAATCCTGACACGAACCACCCCTCGACCACAAGCTGCAGATTGCAGTCTGTAAACCGCGTCCTCACACGAATCGGATACAGAATGCGGACCGCCACTTTACAACCGAAATGGTTCTAGATGATGCAGATAACCTCACCGTTGATCAAATCGATTACCTCAACGAAGATCCCGCCGCCTCTCAACACCACTCCCTCAAACATTCTCTCCTTGGCCCCTCCTTGACAAAGGCTGGCCAGGATGCTGTTGATCAGAAGAAGGTCTCAGAGATCATCTATGAAGCCTCGAAAGGTTCCAAGTTCTTCAACAATGAGGAAGTCAGAGACCAGAACTTGACTGTCAAAATTGATCGAATCTTGGAATTAAAGGCGCAGTTGGAGAAGCTTGACCTCAAATCCGAGTTACGTCGTGCCGATGATTACATTGCTTCACTCGAGCTGTCAAGAGACTTGTCGCAGTATGTGGTTCACATTGATTGTGATGCTTTCTATGCTGCCGTCGAGGAAATCGACCGACCAGAGTTAAAGACAAAGCCGATGGCTGTGGGTATCGGCGTGTTAACCACATGCAATTACGAGGCCCGCAAGTATGGTTGTCGTAGTGCTATGGCTGGCTTTGTTGCAAAGAAGTTATGTCCAGAGCTGATCTGTCTACCATTGAACTTTGACAAATATACGGCCAAAGCAAAAGAGGTCCGAGCCATCTTTGCTGAATATGATCCTCGCTTCGAGAGTTCTAGTATCGATGAGGCCTATCTGAACATAACTGAGTACTGTGAGAACCATCACCTTGATCCTGAAGCTGCCATCCAGCAACTGAGAAATGAAGTTCATGAAAAATGCAAAATTACCATTTCCGCTGGTATAGCCCCAAATGCTAAGATCGCTAAGATCTGCTCCAACAAGAACAAACCGAATGGCCAGTTCCGAGTCCCCAATGACCGCGCTGCTGTCATGGCTTTCATGTCCGGTCTATCTACTCGCAAGGTCAATGGTGTAGGCCGTGTCTTCGAGCGAGAGCTCGATGCAATTGGCGTCAAAACATGTGGAGACATTTACATTCATCGAGCCTACTTAAACCGGCTCTTTGGAGAAAAGGCCTTTCAGTTCTTGATGCAGACTTATCTTGGTTTGGGCCGTACAAGTGTTCAACCTGCAGAGGAGTATGAGCGAAAGAGTGTTGGTACTGAAAGTACATTTCGTGACATCAGCAGTAAACAGGAACTTCGAGAAAAACTTCGCCACACTGCAGAGGAGCTCGAAAAAGATATGGCTCGCGTCCAAGTCAAGGGCCGCACCCTGGTACTCAAGATCAAGCTCCATACATATGAAGTGTTCACGAGACAAGTTGCTCCTCCGAAAGCCGTCCATATGGCAAACGATCTCTACAATTATAGTCTTCCGATGCTCGTCAAGCTCGAGAAAGAAATGCCTGATTTTCGACTTCGATTGATGGGCCTTCGCTGTACTCATCTTGTGAGCACTAAGAAGGATAAACCAGATTTCTTTCGACGAAGGGTAACCAATGCCTCGTCCACTGGAAAATTCACATCAGAGGATGGAGAGTGGGAAGTTTGGCCGGACTCAGAGTTTGAAGAAGCAGCACGCCAGGAACGACAAGACGAAATGGAAGAATTGCACCGTCTAAGTCAAGAACAAGAACCGCAGGCGGAGCAGGAAGATTCTACGCCGTCTGGTGCCGACTGGCATGAACCGTTCGGCCGCTATAAGTATGGCAGTGAGCCCAACTCGCCAGCGAAACATGGTCGTCTCCCCAATGCGCAAAAGGTGACGGTAAGTGTCCAGGAAGGCCAAATATGGGACTGTCCCATCTGTCAGGTCCCTCAGCCTGCGAACGATAAGGACTTTAACGATCATATTGATTTGTGTCTATCCCGTCAAACGATAAAGGAGGCGGTTGCTCAAGCAGAAGTCGACACAACTGCTGCACCCCCCAAGCCTTCCTTGAGCAAAGCGAGTTCCGTAGAATCGGGCCGAGCGTCTCCAGAGGTTGGGTCTAGCGTTTCTGCCAAGCGGAGGAGCGAGAATGGAATCAAACGGAAGGATCCTGCACCCGGTGATGGGCAGAGGAAGCAGAAGCGACTGTTTTTTACGTGATTTGACGTTTCAAGTGGGCATTTCGGCCGCGATTGCATAGCGATGGTCGTTGGATGGTGTCCATGAAGTACCAGAGGCGCACAAGCCTAATGATCGTCATATGAGAAGCTTCCCAGTCTTGAGAATATGGAGGGTCTAATAAGATCATTGCATTTCCACAATTCCTGTAGGTGTTGCTATCTCTAGTTAGTCCAGCCAAGGCTTATCCCGGCCCTGACGGCGGGAAATAAATATATGCGATGGAAAGTTCCCATCCCGCCGCCCTTTGTTTGCAACGCCGTCAAAAATGCACGGATACGATACGTGCGTCCTGTACCCCTCAACCAGCCTGTATAGCAATGTAACAGAAATCAAAACGTCTTTGGGTCGTTCGTCTGCCGGGTGCCAAATCTCAGCTCTCACCTAAGCAGGGAGTGGCGTGCATAGGGAAGTTGACTGAGGCCGGTGGGCTCCGTCCCATGTCCTGTTCTACCCCCCTCTCTATATCTTTCTCATACAGGCGTTCCTTTTCTCGTCGCCGCCGGCCGTCCGTTCGATTTCGTGAAATCTCAAAAGAAGAAAGTAACCGACATCAAGGAACAAGTCTAAACCGCCCTGGGTACGTAGAACAGCCCAATGGTACATCAAATCAATCTAAGCCAAAAGCTGAATCTTAGCTGTCCCTGCGCCCGCGTCTGGTCCGGCCCAGCTCATCCACACTGCCATCATCGTCATCATCGTCATCATGGTCGCCACGGCGGTTCCCTCGTAGAGCAGTCCTGCTGCCACTGGGACGGTAGCCATCGTTGCTGCTGCGGTCCGGGCCCTCAAGGTCATCCTCTTCGTCATCGTCGAAGACCTTGTCCTCGTTGTCCTCGCGTTTCAGCTGGTCCTCCTTCATCTCGCGGTAGGTGGCATAGCTGAGCATGACGAAGGCGACAACGATGAGGGCGCAGCCGACCATGGCGGGTAGGCTGATGGGCTTCCCCGTGATCAGCCAGTCGGTGATGCCGACGAGGAAGATGGTCAGCAGGGCTGCGACGGAGCTGAGCACCGGGGACGTCAGCGACATCAGGACCAGAAAGGAGCCGGAGAAGACGGCGTTTGACAGCGTCGAGACCGCAAGTAGGCCAGCAGCTTTCCGTGAAGGGAGCTCGAAGACTTCCAGGCCCGTGATATGTAGGATTGGCAGCGGGATCCACAGGACGGTCAGGGTGAACAGGCCGATCATGCTGCCGAAGGTATTGGCGAAGATCATACCGCGGCCCGGCGAGCAGCCTTCAGGCGGGCAGGCGAAGCGCTTGTACAGGACCTCGTAGAAGCCGTATGCGACGGAGCCGACGCCGATTACCAGGTTGCCGATGAGTTTGGTGCCGAAACCCTTCTCAGCGCCGGGGTTGGAGGGCCCGGGCCCGGGCGTGGAGTCGTCTTTGTCACCGTACGCGACAACCAGGACGCCGATGATGGCCAGCGCGACGGAGAGGGCCTTGTCGAAGCGCAGTTTGTCGTTCAGTAGCATGATGGAGAAGACGTAGGCGAAGAAGGCGGAACAGTTGTAGATTGCGGTCAGGTCGGAAGGGGACGTCAGATTGACGGCGACGTACCACGAGCCGCCGGCCATGGTGAGGAAGGTGGTGATGAAAGCGGTGGCTTTGATCATGTAAGGCCATGGGGAGCGGGCGGTAGTGGCGGGCGAGAGGTACAGGTCTTGCGAGACGACCATCTGGGCGGTGGATCTCAGGATGTACTTGTGTCGTCGCCAGAAGGCCTCCCAGGACAGTTTACGTTTCTGGAGGCGGATGATCAGGAATTGGACGGGCCACAGGAAGACCCAGGAGCCGTGGGTCAGGTACATCATGCAGTATGCCTTGTTCCATTTCAGCTCGTGCTGGATGTAGACGGCGGTCTCGGTCTGGACGACGAAGGAGATGAGGGACAGGATGAGGAAGAAGGAGGCGTAGATGTACTTCCGGCGCACGAGATCAGGCGGTTGTGCGTAGGAGGGCGACCTCGACCGAAAGGTGCTTCTGCGTGCGGTGAAGGCTGGCCGGTTCGATCCCGAGACGCCGGGGCTTTCTGGTCTTCCTCGACTGAACGATCGTTTGTCTTCTCCTAGCAAGGGCTCGGAGGCATGGGCACCTGGTGCAGGCCGATGCATGGAAGGCCGCCCTGACCCTGACATATTATCGTCGGCTGCTTCGTCGTCTGAGAAGGGATCCTGAGCAGGTGCATCCAGGTCAAAATGTACACGGTCCTCTTGTCTCGCAGGTCGGAACTCGTCCTTGATGGTGGAAGGTAAAGAGGACAGACGTAAGGGACTGGGCGGACCCGGGTTGGGTTTGGGGTTCCGTTGAGGAGGATCGAAGGGCGAGTCGGTGGCAGAGGGAGTGAAGATCAGGTCGCCGGTTGTAGAGTCGCTGCTATGGGAATGTGTCATCCATGCGGTTTGGGGAAATTGTGGTATTAATGTGGAAAGGGAAAGGGATGATGGTTGTTGGTCAGCTGGTTTGATCACGGACGCAGTCAAGTCAGAGTCGAAGTCGCTGTCGGTCCAACTGAAAGACCCCAAGCAAACACCAAGAAGGAAGTCTCCGCGAAGGTTTCAGATAAGCAAGTAAGAAACAGGCAGCATTAGAATATACAATGGGATAGGGTGTGTACGAGTAGTGACGGGGTGTTGAGCAGGGCGTAGATATTTTAATTAGTGAACGCTCCAAGTTCGACCAGTTACGTATTCCTGCCACTGCGCAAGGGTTTTCCAGGGCTGTACGAGTAGGGGCCCGGGAGGCACCCGGAGGCGAAAGCCTACAGTAGCCACCCAGTAGCATTACCGGAGTCAGGACGGTGCCATGCCCGCTTCTCTCGCAAGGGAAACGAAAACGTGGAGAAATCAAGGGGCCACAAATACGGAGTAGCCGAGAGGGCCCCGGGGCCTCAGAAAGGGCCTCAGGGACCGTGTACAGAGTATGTCTGTATATAAGCAAGCCACTCACCAGAGCCACCCACCAAACTCTCCTCGAATCCATGACACCTTGAATATGTACTCGCAGGCATATTTTAGATCGAGGATGGCCCATCTATTCAATTCACGGCTTGTGATGCCCGCTCACACCACAACTAACCTCATGACAATGCTGGCTCTCATCTCCAGTGTACGGAGTAATCTCGTGCCAAGACATTGACATATTTCAACCCACAATCAACCAAGGGCATCCCTAGCCAGCTCTTCAACAATCTTCAGATGCAAATGAGAAGACCAGTCCTCAGATGATGATAGAGAGTTCCCAAGTGGTTAATTGATTCTTCAGCGTGGTTCCGCCCCAGGCGCCAGGTAGGAAAATCGAATATCCATCAACTAACACCACAGCACGAGGGAGATATCGTCGGCCCTTTCGGTAGCACCCCGATGTTCGAGTTACACTCAGAGTTATACACTGGCGTCGCTTGTTTTGGTCTCTTACTTCACTACTTGGAGGGCACCCTAAGCTGGAGATGCTTGCCCAAGGCCTCTTGCTTTTGCTTTGGCCTTTCTATTAAGGTCATGACCCGGGTCCCTTGACGCTGTGGTCCTGGCCTTCTGAGAGACTCGGTAAGTTCAAGAGTGAGAGGACCAAAGATTGAGCGTCTTTCATACTCCGTACACAGTGGTCTCTGGTACCCTCGAACTGGCTCTTTATGCTGACTGTATCGGCACGTCACGGAGGTCGTCCGTTGAACGCGACTGTGAACAACTTTCCAGTATTGATGTCATCAGATCCCTCGAAATCAACCATACGATGCTCTCGAATATCGTTGTTGTGAAGGGGCACTGCTCAGTCGTTGGCTCGAATTATTGCCATTCGAAGTAGGTGACTGTTGTTGTGGACTTCCCGCTGGACTCAAAGGGCTTAACGTCCGATCCAGGGGCGGCGTATACGAGTGCCATGCCGGAGTGCCTAATCGGTCTTCCCATTTAAATTCCACCTGGTCATTTTCTCCGTTCAATTTTCTCCCATCGTTCCACACTTCCACCTTGAGATCTGCCGATCCTGGAAGAATCCGAACATCCAGAAGTGTGAGTTCATATCGTTGGGAGAGATTGTACCAGTGTCCGTTTTTGACTATTCGTTTGGTCTGTGATACATCTGCTCGTACCACGCAAACTGTCTGAACTCGAGGATCGGATAATGCCGTCGGCAATTGTGTGGCAGGTAACGTTGTCATCACAAAATGTGCATGCCACGGTTGTCGTAACTGCAAAGGGTCGACTTTGGCCCTCAGCCGTTTAATGAAGCCATCTGGACGAATCGTTTCTCCCTATACCATCCATTAGCACAACAGCTGACACCAATGGAAGGACCGGCTTACCTGTCGAATCAACCATTCTATTCTATCCACTACCCACTTCTTCCCGTCTCGGGGGTCTTTGGTAGGAGTGACGCCTTCATGGATCTTAGGATCGTATCGCTGATTCACAACGATACCATAACTAACCCTTGCAAATCTGGACGTGATAGGGTTCAAAGTCTGGGACACTTGCTGAGCCTGGTCCAGGACAAGGCCATGCACCACTGCAAGCTGAGGCTCTTCGGCCGCGAGGATGGTTAGTCCTATTGCTGCTGGAAGGTTCGCGGTTGTTTGCTCATTGAATTGCCATCGAAGTCTGTCTTGGACATAGGGCGAAGACCCTAGACCTCCTGACAGAATGACATAGTCCTGATCACAATTAGTAATGGACGATTCGACTAAAAAGCTGGGGCTCATACTCACCACCTTTTCCCCAGGTCGACGAAAATGCAGATCTTTGATTTGGTCATAAACAAAAGCCACTAGCGCATCAACTTGTTCATCAAAAACGTTCTTCAGAATTTCCCTGCCCCGATGAGTCAATTCAATTCGTTCACACATCGTGATGTGAGCTTACGATGTAATTCGGATTTGAGAATTGACTACATTTGCTTGAGGAATATACTGTCCTGGAGCAAGATCAGGTACATCCAGAAGCAGGTATGGGATATTTGAGCCAGGAGCTCCGAAGTTGCATTTGAATCTCTCGAATCTGCCGATCATCATCTGTTCAGCCACCTCTGAAGGAGGTTTTGTCAATAGATGAGCGATGTTTTGCAAGTATCGCTCAAGCAATTGTTGGATGCGGATATCAATCAAAGCTGATCCTATTGGTTTCCCTAGGGAGAGTTTATCAGTATTAACGCTCGCGGAAGACCGGCGGATACTTTACCTTCGGTTCTTGACAATGGATCTAATCGAAGTGGTTGACCTTTTTCCGAAACCAGTTTGAGTATGTTGACGTCCTGGATTGGTTGGTCAGCAATGATCTAACAATGACAATCCCATGCCTCACAGTTGTACCACCTCCAGCATCACAGACCAGAATCACATCGTTTTTCTGTTGCTCATCAGTCGAAAGGCCCATGTATGGGGATCACACTGCCCTACTTCGAGATGCTGGCTTGCGACCGAAATACCGGCAGCTTCAGCCTCTGTCAGAGTGATTCTGCACGAATGGAGATTTCCATCCTTGCCAAAACCAGCGCTCTTGATCAGAGTCTCCAGGCCGTGGATGAATGCCGCATCGCGCCATGTTGTTGGTACACTGAAGATCCATTCGACCCTCATTCGGTTCCAGTTGGGAATTCGCATCCGAAAATGATGCGCCACATGCTCATGGATGAGGAAGAGAAAATCGTAGAAGAACCTCTGAGCATCAACACAACTAATGTCCGCATAGTCGTCCTTATAATCAGGATCGAGATACAACTTGAAGTGCTCGACGACGTCCAAGTTTGGATCCCGAAGATCACATCCAAATCCCCATGATCTCAGCTTGCCAGTGTGGATATCGTAGGCAACCCGAGTGGGGACTTTGTTGGCGATTTCATTGACATTTCCCGACCAGTGTTGAAACGACTTGGGATTTGTCCATGGCGCTGAGCAGTATGAAACTCCTGCAATGCTATTAGCCATGGCATCAAATGATGACCCAGTCTCGACCAACCAGTTTGTGTCATGCCAAAATCCACCCCGATCACCATATCAGGTGGTGTCCGCTCCCCGGATCCTGCTGATAATTCATTTATCATCGCCATAGCGCAACTAGATGTGTCAAGAGAGAAACAAAGTGATCCACGGCCAGAAGCTGTCGCTTTTGCAGTGTTTGGAAGCACCTGCCTTCGACCTTCAGCACAATGAGGCTGAAAGGCGAGGAACCGCTAAGATACCCAATTTCGGCCCCCCAAAACGGACAGTGTTCCGTCCCACCTCTAGGTTCTATGGATTCGGTACTCGCTGGCTCGTGCAACTCAAGAGACGAACAGAGGTCTCTATGCCGCCTGCAAAGGCTGTAGTTTGTACGGAGCAATTGGGGTAAAGCTTGAAGGCCCTGGATGGATATTCCTCGGTACTCTGTCGAGAGAGGCTGGAGCCGTCAGGAATGGTCTCTCAGGGTCGCTCTTTAGAATAGGACCGGGACTGAGCAAGTTGATCATTGGCTGCAAGAAGCTGTTTACTTGTCGACCCCGTCCTGACTCCTCACGGGGATAAGAAAAGTGCATGAGCCTTGGCCCTGGCTAGCATACCAATTCTGAGTAGGGTGCGGATATCCACCTAGGCCTGCAAATTCTTGAAATAGGAAGGTTTGCAGACCGTGCAATTGTCATTCTGGGTCGGCTTGATGCAGACATTGCAGAAATGGCGCCCAGCCAGAATCGAGAGAAATAACTCGAACTTGTGAACGGAACGGTTCGATCTCATTTGACAGAATGGGGCCCATCTACAATTGCGAAGACACCTCCAGTAGTACGCTTGTTCTTGACCCCTTGGCTTTAGGCCCCTCGTGTTGCCCCTTGTCCATGTCCGGGGGCAGCCTCGCCAATTGGATCCGCCCCACAGTAAATAAGTGGATCCTCGGTTTCCAGCCTCACCACATTTGTCTTGGTCAGCAGGTTTTCAACAGGTGTTCCTTGAGACTGGATTCAATTTAATCAATCCGCATACTTGAACCCGTTGTGAAAACGACGGGGAACTGTTCCAGATGCCTCACACAAGACGCCCACTTCTAAATGACAGTCATTCCCTCAAATGAAGGCACAGGCGTGAGTGCTTGATCAGGCTGAAAATGAATACCAAGACACTATCGCAACACGGCTTAAGCTGGCTTGCATGAGCGAATGGGACCAACGTGCTTAGTGTCTTGTCCGACATTTGGAAGCGGCTTGCTTGCACAGCCCAATACAAAGCGTTACGAACCATCACGAACACGCCCCCATCTACCTCGTAGCTCACGGTTGTTACGGAAGCATACCCATGGGGGAAGGACAAAGGACCCAGCCATGAACCCTGGGCGACCCTGGCCTTCTTTTCAGCCTCACTACCTTTTGCAACACTTTCTAGGGCACTCAGCTGCACTACACATTTTGATTGCACATTGCTTTATCATTTGAACAGCATTCTCTGAACCCAAAAGGTGGGAAGCAGGCTCTACTGGCCTCTTCTATCGACGCATCGAAGTCCTGCTTTAGAGAACCTGACATTTGTCTACAATGTGGAAACGCCAGAACGTGCGTACGAGTCTGAGTGCAGATGATCCCACAGATGGTTCTCCTGCCACAACACCGACCGCAGATGACAGCGGCACTTCGATTCCTACTATTTCCACTTCTGCGACTTTGACAGTCACTGAATCTAGCACAAAGCTCATTCCGGAACAAGCCTCGACGACCATATTAGAATCATCATCATCCTTCACAGATACTGTCACTACAGCTTGGGCGGCGACCGTTACTGTTCCTGAGTCCAGTGGTACATTAAACCCAACAGCATCAAGCGAAACTAGTTCCTCATCAGCAACTGCGGCAATACCGTCAAGCGATGCCAGCGGTTCCGGTAGCCCTGTGGCCGAGAGCAGCGGTGGCGGTTTATCAACAGGAGCAAAAGCTGGGATCGCCGTGGGCGCTGTAGCCGTTGTCGCCGCCATCGTGGCCTTCTTCGTATGGAAATTCTGTGCCGGCAAAAGGCGATCTCGAAACCGGACGGCACCGTATGGGGAGGCACGAGTTGGAACACCTGGGACCAGCGCTCCTAACTCTATCGAGAAGGGCGCTCCTCTCGTGGGAGCAATTGCTCCAGTCCACCATGATTCAGGATCTGCTGCGAGCGGATCTCAGCTGCCGCAGCAAGCCGACGATGCGACTGTTCAATCACGATTCTCGACGGTTTACGACCAAATCGAACTGCACGCCGAGAACTTCTACAAGGACGCCAGTCCGATGATCCCACCGGCGATTGAAGGCGCCCTATCTCGATACGATACACCACTCCTCGGAGCACCGCTGGCGGCACGCCTCGAGGAGTCGCCCCGTACCACGACCATTTTAAAACATGTCCTTTCCTACGAGATCAGCACCACCATCATCGATCCGACCTCTTCGAATGGCAGACGAAGCCTCCTCCCCACTCCACTTCTGGCATTATTACAAGAAGTCCAAAGTCAGCAACCCTCGCAACAGGCGGGACGAAGAGGTACGTAGCACGTCGGGCTCTACAAAGCTCCCACTCCCACTCCCACTCCCATTTCATCCCCAGTCCCAGCCTACCTTATCCTGGAGATCGACAGCGCCCCAAAACAAGCACAGTTATGATTCTTGCACTTCTGGCCCGTATTCGTCCACGCTAACCTAAGACCCCACCCCTCCTTCCCTTGCTAACAAACTCAGGCGCTCAAACATCCGCGTACGCACGCCTGAAGCAACTCGCAGCCAGCTACCGGACCACACCGCAGAGCATGCCGAGCACAACCTCCTCATCGACGCGCGAGGCCGCCTCCCATTTCACACAGGTTTTCTCACTGTGGGCAGACCCGCAGTACGACGAGGCGCGCCGCACGCAGCATCTCACCGACGTGCTCGACTCGGCCGTCAAGTTCTCCATCTGGCTGCTCAGCCAGCCTGAGACCTTCGAGCTGCGCTGGGACGGCGCTGCCGCTGCCGCTTCGAGCGACAAGGAGACCACGAGTAGCGGTGCTGGTCCACATACGCTCGTCACCATCCCTGCGCTCGTAAAGGTGTCGTCTGGCGGTGGTGCGCAGCGTTTATCGAGGAATTCGGAGAAGGTCCTGTGCAAGCTTGTCAAGAGGCCGATATAGTCACGGGCGCTTTAGGCGAGTTAGACTTCAACTTTCACCTTCAATTACGATGGAAGGGAAGTCAGGGGCCTCAGTGTGTTTCGGCGGAAGCAGTAGCATCTTTCCTCGCCCTCGTCCCTCGTTGCTTGGAAGAGCTTCTTCATCGTCCCCGGCTATGTATGTATCCGAGTCGGCTTACTTGACCCTTTATTGCTACACCCCATTGAGATGACGTGCAAACGACCGACCTCATATTTTTAGTCCAGTGGAACTTGACGACCCTCGTGTTTGAAGCAGAGAAGGCGGGCCATAGCGAAAAGCAGAGTTGGGTAAACAAATACCTACGATATAATACAGCCTGGTGCCTGGTGATATGCAACACTCTTTGAGAAATAATACAACAAGGGTAATCTGTTTCCACTCAGATTCATCCAGCTCTACATGCATCCATTAATACCCCCAAAATTACCGGGAGATGAAAAGTCCTGTATGTCGCTGTGGGTGGTTACCCTTCAAAACGACTTCAAGCCCGCCCTCTCAACCTGCCTGGTCAACCAAGAGCTACGTTTTCTAGCCATTCCTACAGCTGGGCCGGCACCCAATACAGAGTTGTTGCTTGATCCTCCTCCCCCGCCTCCCCCGCCACCACCGTCGCCCACGATCCCCACACCTACGGACAGAGTCGAGCTTGATGTAGATCGAAAGTTCATGGGATGTGGATGTTGCGGTTGCGGTTGCGGTGATGGTAGGCCTAAGGTGGAGCTTCTGGATGAGATGGTGGATTTGGTGCCTGACACGCTGCGTTCGCGGCTGAGGTCGGCTTCTGAGATCATTGTTGATGGATGACTGACTTTCGGTGGGATTGGTGGTGCCGGTGCCGGTATGGGTGCCGGGGTCGGTAGGGTATTCGCCCGCTGCTGTGGCTGTTGCTGTTGCGGTGGCGGTGGCGGTTGCCGCTGTAGTTGAGGGAAACGCACTGACTCCTGATGGGGCTGAGTCTGGGGGGATTGCACGAACTGTTGCTGCATTGAGATTGGAGCAGTCTGTGAAGGAGTCCGAGCAGGTTGGAGAAGCTGAGCTTGAGAGTAAGGATGAGGTCCGGGTTCAGACTGCGGTTGTGGTTGAAATGATATTTGTGGGTCTAAGTCTGTTGTTGGTAGGTTTCCGCCACCGCTTGATATGTTATGTTGAGGAGTCTGGAAATGAAAAGACCCTTGGTACGAAGTTGAAGCTGCTATTGGGGGAGATATCGAAGATTGCTGTATTCGCAGGTCCTGTGGCTGTAGCTGGCGAGATGGGCCCGGTATCGGTGGAAATGGCAATTTTGTAGCAGCCAATGGCATCTGCTCATGGTGGGAGAATCGCACTGGACCCTGAATCGGTGTCATGGGATAGGGTGGAATCGGAGTTCTTGCTACGCTGGTGTTTGGAACATTCGATGGGGAAGCTATTCGCTCGTCCCTTAGGTCCTTTGCCAATTTAGATGAGTATACTCCAGTTTGTAAGGAGTTGGTTTCAGGAGGGTTTGTTTGAGATCTCTGGGGCATCAATCGCTCATCCATTGATAAATTCTTCCTATGCTGGGTGGTCTCAGGGAGGCTGTAAGTGCGATTTTGCTCCTGGAGCAGTCGGGTCTTATTGACATCGTTAATCTGTTGTTGGGTTGAGTAAGCACTCTGGAGGTACTTTACAGGTGGATGACTAGTTGACGGTGGTGCAGAGGTCGTAGATGTTATTGAAAGACGCTTGGCATTTTCGTGTTCCCGCTGAAAATCTTCTCTGCTTGGTGAAACCGGTGGAGAAACAATTGTAAATGATTTAGTCGTTTGAAACTGCGGAGAGGATGTTAAAGTGGGTGTATAGGTAGTGGATTGGTTTGCATCTTGTGCCGTACTTAGAAAAGTCTTAGCAGAACTCTGGCTTGTCCCCTTTTCAGGAAGGTGCTGAGTTTTGACGGCAATAGAAGGAACATCGCGGACGGTTGCCTGCGAAGTCTGGTTGGACTGAATGGGTGTAGGTTTAGCGGGACTGTTCTGTGGCTCCTCAGGTCGTTCAGCTGAAAGCTTTGAGGGAATTGAATTTTGGGTTGGACCAGGGCTGTCCGCGAGAAAGACGTTCGCAGTTTTGCTTGCCAGTGCATAAGGTGCCTTTCGCAGCCTGTTCCGGGTACTTGAAGACTTTCCCACAAACGGGTCAGATACTCGGGAAGACTTTGAAGTCGACGGGGTAATTGCAGAGACAGAACTGTCATTTCCCGGTACCGATGAAACTAGGGATTGTGGGCGCTCTGATGTCGTAGAGGATCGGTGACTCGCGCCTTGCTTTGTTTCTGATTCTGAGTCCTGAATGGTTGAACTACGAGGAGGCGCACGGGCTGCACGGGGACTTGGAACATCTTCGAGCGTGTTCGGTATATCCGACGAGGGAGCTGGCTCCTTGGGGCGATTCGGACCTTTCGAAGTAGAAGGGATAGGCTGAGTCTGATCTGGGGATTGACTCGAAATGCCCACGGGTTCAGCAGATTGAGGAACCCCTTTATCAGTGTCCTTATTGACAGCACCATCATTTCCTTCCACTCGATGGACACCAGGTTCAAGAATGGGGGTTCTGAGATCGTTAGCATAGTCAGGTTTGACTTTTGTAACAGCGATGATCTCGCTCGGTGCTTCAAGCTCAGGCATTGGAGTGAGAGTTGGAATAAACACATATCCACGTGCCGTTGGGGGTGGGATCGGTATCGGAGGCCACCCTGGTAATTCAAAGGTATTTGCGGCGTCGTTGGTAGCTTGCTCTGACTGTGCTTCACTGGTTTTAGCTAGCTGACTGCTACTCCTATTCCTCAGTCTTGAGGTCCTTCGATGATGCAGTAACCTGATTGCGTCGAGCGGCGGTAATCCAGCGAGAAAATCTTCTGTCTGCTGCGTCATGGAAGGTTGTTCCGCATCAGCAACATCAACATTAATTGCTGGGGTTGATACCACCAGCGAAGTCTGCGACAATGATGTTACAGGAGAGTGAAGTGGTTTGCGTTTGATTGAATTGGCACGGACAGATTTGCATGACTCAATAATGCTGTCGAGAGCGTTACAGGCATTGTGAAGGCTTTCCAAATCTTTGGAGACTTCTTGATTGTCGGAGCGGAGCACCAAGAAAAGCCGAGACTGGTTAATGACGTCCTGAGGTGAGGAAGACTCGGATTTTGCAGGATCTAAATCTTGAGCAAGGATACGAGCATGGTATTCGGTTTCACTGATGGCTTTTTCCATGGACTTTTTCTTGGGTATCGAAACTTCTGCTCCAAGGCCTCGGAGCAGAAGCCTCGCCGATTGAATTTGTTCATTGGCTCGCTCGGCTGTTCTCAAGTGTAGGATCAGGCGTTCGTCGAATGCCAGGACTGTATAGCTAAAATCGAAGAGCTGTAAGACATGGAGGGAGCCCTGATCGGCCTGAGTTGAAGGCAGATCATCTTTGACTTGAGCCATTTGTGAAAACGAGAGCAAGGCTCAAGTCAAGTAGAAATCACAGCTGGCACATTCCTCATTCAATAGTCAAGGCGGTCGTTCCTCCATAACCGAGGGTCTAGTTCCTTCAAATCCTCGAAGTAGTCGACTGTCTGGCAGAGTAAGGCTGTGTGAATAGGTAAAGCTTGATTGAGTGTCAAGAAGAGGTTCAACGTTTCCCAAACCAAGTCGGAAAATTGGCCGAGTTAGAGAAGGCTCCAAGTCAGGTTGTGCATACCCGCAATGGATGACTATTCCACTCTGCCCAGCTCAAGCTAGAGAAGTGTGATGCGATCGCAACAGCGGTACCAACAGGGGAAGCCCTGGTTCCCGCTGTGGATAGAAGCCAAGCAAGGATCAAGAAGGGGCATAACGAGACTTGTCACGTTAGCACCAGACAAAGCAACGTCGTAGACTTGATATGGCCACTTGGTGTCTCCCTCGTCCTTCGGTCGACAGCAGCAGGGAGCACCAGGACATCGATGGATGGATGGCCGTGGAGGGGACGAGTCTCTAGACACGCCTCAAAGCGTCCCCTGTGTGGCAGAAATACGATGGCGTCGTACTACTGCAGCCATCGTTACCGTATGGTATTGTCACCCGGGCCTCGTGCTGGTGATTCGATCTATCTTAGACTGCTGATCTAAATATGGACCTGGGTGTTCCTCTGCAGTCTACACATTCCTGCGATGAGGCTTGATCTGGTTGACCTAATCGAAGAGAAGGACAGCGTGCCTTGTGCCTCGTGCTCGGCAGTATCAGAGACATCTTGATTCATGCCCCGTGGCTAAGTCCTGGCACTTCCAACAACACAACTTCGTCCACAAGGCTGAACCAGATGAGCCTGGGAGCCCCAGGTAAGCTCCCAGGAGCCCCTCAATTAAGCCGCTTGCTGGTTCCTCAATCTCCACCTAGCCTCTCGCTTCGGCTTCAAAGCGAGGCTAAAGCCTGAGGCTATCGACTCAGTACTCAAAAAGTGTTACATGGTTGAGTGGTGCCCCAAAGACGGGATATTGAACCTGACGAGAGGCTTGATGCCTTGCAGCCAAGTGCCGCCCTGATTGCCCTGGAACTTGAACATTGGATCCGCATGTTAGCGGTTACGAATGCAACTGGTTTGAAGATGGGTTTGCTCTTTTGACTCGGGCCTTCGCCGATACAGGAATGGAAGTCCACGAATACTCGGTATTGGGTGGTTGGTATTATTCATTGTGCTGCGTATACTACCGAGTACTTGGGATCGTCTCGTGCTCCTTCAACCGAACTTGCGGCATTCTTACTGCGATGGGTCCACAGCTTCTTCAGGGTCGAACTGGTGCATCTCTCTCGACTCGAAGCATACTCCAGATAGGCCCTTGAAGGGAATTTTCGGCGTTCATCGCAAATGAAATACTCCGTAACATGTAAGCTTTACCACCAAGCTTTGATCGATACCCTTCTCGTGGGGTATATACTTGGTATGGCGGACTTATCACCATGTGCTTCGGCGCTGCTCCGTGTGGCAGTCGCTCCTTCGTCCTCCTTCCCCGATGACGACACGGGGAAATGACCGTGGGGAAGCCGCCTCGACTGACGCTCAACATGTCAACGAGCCACACCTTGCCTCAGACAATTTTTATCATTCCATGACCCCGCGTATTCGTACAGCCGAACTTGTCTCTTCAACAGGATACATTTTGTGGTTGCTGCTGGTTTCACATGCACAATCGTCCTGGAAGACGTGTTGCATCCACGATCCTATACAGCATTCGCGCCAGTATCAGAATATTCCCCGCACCACTGCAACAGCGTACATTCTCCTCAGTCACTTATCGCAACATGCCTCTCATTCCCTCAACCACTTCTATCGGTGGTAAGCCGCGTGTGATCTTGGGTCTTATGACCTTTGGTCCACCCGGCAGCGAATCCAAAGGTGCCCGTATCACCAGTCTCGACGACTACAACAAGAACCTGGACTATTTTCAAAAGCAAGGGTATAACGAGCTGGACACTGCACGCACATACATTTCAGGCGACCAAGAAGCTTTCACACGGGAAGCAAGGTGGAAGGACCGTGGTTTTGCTCTCGCGACCAAGTGCTATCCAGTTCAACCCGGCGATCATAGTCCCGAGAAACTGCGCGCATCCCTTGAGAAAAGCCTAAAGGAGTTGGGAACAGACAGTGTGGATATCTTCTACCTGCACGCTCCCGACAGATCAGTGCCGTTTGACGTCACACTGAAGGCTGCGGACGAGTTGTTCAAGGAAGGTAAATTTTCGCAACTCGGGCTGAGCAATTATGCAGCCTGGGAGGTCGCCGAGATATGGAATATTGCAAATGAAAGGGGTTTGGTCAAGCCAACGATATACCAGGCTATGTACAACGCCATCACAAGAGAGATCGAAACAGAACTTGTTCCGGCATTGAGAAAGTACGACTGATCTCAACTCTGTTTTGCGACGCTGATCACTTTTCTTTCCAGATACAAGATGGACCTCGTCGTCTATAACCCGGTAAGCTTCATTCCACCTAGCGAAGAGATATACCGCAAAAATTGACTCTACATCCAGCTCGCCGGAGGAATGTTTAGCGGCAAGTATAAATCCAAGCAGGAAATCCCCGACACAGGCCGTTTCGCAAGCGTCAACCCAAATGTTGGCAAGGTAAGTCCCACGTACATTACCCCCAGGATTTCGAGACATGACTTACCCTATCCCCTGAACCCCTTTCGTACCAAAGGCTAATCACGTCCTCCACTTCACAATAATAGATGTACCGCGAGCGCTATTTCAAAGATGTGTACTTCTCGGCCTTACAGTTGATTGAACCAGTGGTGACCAAGCATAACCTAACACTGATCGAGACTGCTCTGCGTTGGCTGCGACACCACTCGCTGCTGAAGTCAACAGATGGGAGCAATGACGGTATTATCATCGGTGTGAGTAGTCTGAGCCAGCTGGAGACCAACCTAGAGGTCATCGAAAAGGGTCCCTTGCCCG
Source organism: Exophiala aquamarina CBS 119918 (assembly GCF_000709125.1). Classification (NCBI taxonomy): domain Eukaryota; kingdom Fungi; phylum Ascomycota; class Eurotiomycetes; order Chaetothyriales; family Herpotrichiellaceae; genus Exophiala; species Exophiala aquamarina. The sequence continues at coordinate 518,213 of NW_013550587.1, forward strand.
AAGAGGTTGTTGCCGTCTTGGATGAGGCTTGGAATACCCTGTTCAAAGCCCAGGCACCGAGTTACTGGCGGTAAGCAGTTATATTGGCATATAGGTACAGTAACTCCGCAACCGTCACCGTCCAGAAGCATAAGTTACGTACAAAGATATGTTACGTACAAACCTCATACAAATTGAGTTCGACCAAAACTCACTTGATCACCCACCTAGATAGAGTATAAGCACTACTTAAATTCTCTATGCTGATGCTTTGAGCGTTTCTCTACAATTTCCTAGTAGAGTCACAATCTCCCTCTGCCTCTCGCTCCCCTCCCCCTGCGCGCACGACTTCCAAATTTGAACTTCATATCATCACTGTCGTCCTCTTCGCTGTCGCTGCCGCGGATGACGGTCACAGGGAGGGTTTTCTGCCGCTTTGGCGCAGCTGCCGTCAGAGACATCGCTGTGGCAGGGCGTTTTCCCATGGCCTTCGCCGACGGAAGACTAGGTTTGGAGGCTTGTGTCTGCGTTTGTGTCCGGGATAATGCTCTTTGCGTCTGAGAGATGCGCTGGGTAGTGTCGTCCTCTACGTCTTCATCCTCAACCTCGTCCACGTCTGGGGCGAGTTCCACCATTGCCCGCCTGTCTGCACCACGAGTGCGGCGAGGGGTGTCGATGTTAATTTCGCGGTCGAGGATCTCTGCAGCTTCGCGATGGGGACGCATTGTGGCGGGGCTCGTCGATGGCTCATCATCGGCGTCAGGGTCATCGTGGTCGTCGTCGTCGTCGTCGTCCAACATGACTCTTGCGGTGGATCTTGACTTCGCAGTACTTGCGCCACTTGCCCTCTGAGCCTGGCTTTGCATTCTATGCATCTTCGCCTCTTCCCGCCGCTTCCTCTCACGCTCAAGATCTTTCTCTTCCTGCGACTTATCCCAGTATTGCTCTCCGATCCCGTACGTTTGGCGCTTGATCTCGACGAGAGGAACGATGACTTTGGAAGCATGGCCTCTTCGCTGCGGTGCGTCACCTATACGACGAAATCCTTTGAAATTCTTGCGGCCGTTCCATCTCGGATCCCAGGACTCCCCGAGTTCCCCATTGCGCAAATGCTGCTTCTTGGTCTTGTCGCGCACGGGCAGGTCCATGGTAACAACCTCGACTAGATGTGCGGGTCCCGTGTCTTCGATATCGCCTGCGCGTCTGAGAGACTCTTCTTCTCGTCGGGCAGCTTCTTGTTCCTCCTCTCGCTGAAGACCTAGGGCTTTGCGGACATCAAGTTCTCGTTCTTTCTTCTTTTTCTTGGCGGGAACTGGTGATGGTTCTACTATTCCAACAACGGGAGACTGTCCGTTGGCTTGGGCTTCAGCTAATTTGCGCTTTTTGAAGGCAGTGGCGGCTGGGAGAAGATCATCCATCTCGTCGGCGAAAGTGTCCTCGGGTTCCTCCGCGGAAGGACGCGGTCGTTTCTTGGAAGTGCTTTGAGGTTCTTCTTTTATGATTGATAACTGATCTCGGTTCCTGATGGGACTATCACGGTCCGAAATATGTGGTTTTTCAGCCACATGGTCATCTTCTTTGTATTCAGCGATTGAATCGGGGTCAAAATCATCATCGAATTTGAATTTCTTGGTTTGGGTGAACCGAGGTCTTCGATATGGACGAGGTGCTGGCTCATCATCGACACTGACTTGCGAAATGTTTTCGGACACGGCTTGGGAAGGTACTGTCTCCGTAACAGGCTTCTCCCTCGAAGCTGAGGCGTCGGCACTTTGCGGAATACGCCCATTGGTAGCTTTTTGGGCCGGCAAGCTATTACGTTCGGCTTCAGAGTGCTCTTTATTAGTCAGAGAGCTGGCGGCGGACGGTGGCGGAGCAACTCGTCCTTCATTTGTGCTCTCGAATGGTATAATTTGTTTCAATTGGCCTGCCTCATTGGCCAAGATGGCGTCTAAGAATTCGGATTGATCGATAGCACGCTGGTCCATTTTCACGGCAACCTCATTGACTAGGTTGTTTGTCCATTCCTGAATATCATCCTTGCCAGTCCACCGCACCAAAACGACACCCGCTCCATCCTCGCGTTGAAAATGGTCGTTGTCCTTACTGCCCGAAGCAGCGCGCAAAAATTGCAGTAAATCATCTCCGGATGATTCACCGTTGATCACCTTGAACAGAATTGCTTTACCGTGGCCACTGGTGACGACAGGTAATAAATTATCGTATTGAGTTTGATCACCAAAGACGAAGGTATAACCTTCAAATACATTGGTTCGCGATGGATCTGGGCGATAGAATGCGACAGGCCTAACGGTAGGTTCTTTACCTGGAGGTGGCAGGTGATCATCGGGATTGGGCCAGGCGGTGTCAAAGTCGAGTTCTAGAGGAGACAGATTTTCTTCTTGACTCAGGTTGGTTGGAGTGGTGGCATATTCCAGGGCATCAATGTAGGATTCAGAAACGATATATCTGGCAGTGATCAAGGCCTGTAGTCCTTTGGCAGTGTTTCTTTTGTTCGCCACGACGTGGGTGGTATGTTCAGAGATGAAGTCGCTGGTGGCCTTTATACCAAATGCCTCCACCCTGGCTTGCTTCAGCTTCAGAAGACCTGACTTGACCTCTTTCTTCAGCAAGTTGAATGTCAGAACACATGGTTGCCACCTGATGATGATTTCATGAGGACATGTGCCGGGCCTGACAGAATTCTCCTCACTTTTCAACTCCTTCGCGGAGTTCTTGATGAGTACACCATTAACGGAGGTGCCAGTCTTTGAATTTTGGTCCTCGATGCGAATTTTGGTCCTTGCATGAATCTGGGCGACATCGCCACTTTTGACGGGGTCGACATGAATTATGAAGTGTTTTCTTGAGACAGTTTTATGATCAATGGCAAAACGAACGCCTTCTCTTTTGACACGACCAAAGAGATATTTCTGACCAGGCTTCAGCCACATTCGCTTTCCCTGGAGGAAGTCTCCATTGGATTCAAGAATCCACATGCTGATGACATGGCAGAGGTCGAGATCGAGGGGTGATGGAGGATGAGCAAAGAATCAGGGCATTGAGGTAACGACCTCGTACTGTGGACAAGGACTGAGAGGTGCCTGGTGCGCAGGTAAAACATGTAATGTGACGCGATGGATTGTGAATGTGAATCGCCAAATTGACGCGCTCACTGCCGCCTAGAATTAGTGAGAGTTTAGCGGCTGGATGGGCTGCAGGTGCCTACGAGTGAAACGAGTGGTGGTGGCACCAGTGGGCGCCGACAGTTGAAGGGTTGTTGTAGCTATAAAGGCCTCGGCCTCAAGGCGCATCCCGTTCACGTTGAGGTGGAGTTCCTGCGGGTTGGACTTGACTCGTGGGCAGCCCTCCAGGTAAGATAGACTGACAAGCTAAGGGGAATTTAGGCACAGTGGTGGGCCGCTTTAGGCATGCTGCGGGGTAAGTGGGATTGGATCAGCAGGGCAGACACTGGCACATCGAGAAGGGCCGGGGGTCAAACAAGGTGGGCAGCCGCTGACCAACTGCCCTGTGAGCCTGTGACCTGGCACCCCCGGCAGCGAGCAGTGGGAGTTGGCAGCGGGTAGTTCCCAGTGCGACGTCAGACACAAACACATGCACCCCATGCCACCCACTCAACCACTGCCTGGCAGTCACTAACGAGTAACTTGCAGGGCGCTGGGTGCTAACTGCCAACCAAGTTCAGCTCGGATCAGAACAAAGCACGACCCTCCATTGACCAACTACAAACCTCGTACTGTAACATATATTGCAGCTGACTTCTGGCTTTGCCTGCTTCTTCCCTCTTACGCTCCACTCGCCTCATACCAGCAAACACCAACAACTATGACCACTTCTCTTGATACCGAAAACACTCCAGACCTAAAGGTCGACGAGTCTCCCATCTCCCCACTTGAACGCCGCAATTCCCTAGAAAAGTACTTGCAACACCGCCCCGAGGCTCAAGACCTCAAGAATCGCCACATCCTCCTCGATACCAATGCTGCTCCGTAAGAGATGAGATGCCCCTATACCGAGACTCCATGACTTATCATCTATTCAGGGCCCTGCAAGCCAAACAGGTAGAGCTCGAGCGTCAGCAGCATTCCGATAGCCTGAAGAAACACCTAGAGAAGAGACCGGAACGGGAGGAACTGGTGGAACGTCAGTCACACTCCCATTCACCCATACATCTCGATTCTGACATTCATGCAGGCAACATCCTACCCAACTCTTTCGCCGCCCCAGCACTCCAGGCCAGCCAGAAGAGCCTGGACCGGCGCATGCGGGCCGATAGTCTGGAACAGAAGATCCAACGTAGACCCACAGCCGATCGACTTGTCGAGGAGGGAATCTTGGAAGAGAAGGAGGTTCCTATCGAGGACTAAGCAGGACATGGCCTTTACAGATGCTTCAGTAGCTCTTGACATAGCCCAGCATTTGACCTGACACAATCCCAGTCCGATTCAGTCATTGACCCTCCACCGGCTCACTTTCCCTAGATCCATCCGAGACTGAAGTGTCCGGTCTCCAACCCTTGGGTCTTTCTTTACCCCGAACGATCATGCTGTAAACCCCGTTTTCTACCTTTTCCGTTGATATCCTGGTTGTCTTGAGTTTTTGACTGAACTCTTTGGCCAGACCATAACTTCCAACCGGGTCAATGTTTTCTAGTTCCGTCCTCAAAAATTGCATATCGGTCAGCGTCGAAGAACTTCCTCCCTTCGTGCCGGGCAGCTTGCCATTGGTCGCCATGTAAGTAACGGCAAAACGCATGAGTTCGCCGGTCATGTCAAAGATTCCAAGGACATAGTCCTCGTAGGTCAGCATGATGCCTTCTGGTAACCTGCGTGACGCGCCTTTGTAGTCGAGAAGACGTTGTGTTTCGAGATAATGATGGAAGAGAACTGCTTCCATGAATTCTTGGATGCCGCCCGTGATGTTAGACCGATAGCGGTATCCATTGACGCCCATCAAGTCAGGAACTATGCCCTGGAAGAGGTCGTTGATCGTAGAATACATCGGAGAAGTTTGGTTGGAGATTGATGCATGTATTGGCCCTCCCAACTCACGGGCTCTGGTTGATTTGGGAAGTGAGTGGAGGGCACCAAGTGAGTGAACCATGGCTGCTTACCTCTGCAATGCGAAGATGCTGTTGTTGTCAGCACAAGCCGGTCTTTGAAGACGAGTACGAATGGACTCACATTTTCTTGCTTTGTGCCGTGATATCTCGAGATGCCTTGATTATTCTCTCCCTTCGATCATGGTGCTCATCAAGTTCTGTCCGAAAAGATTCAAAGATAGGTATAAAGGGCGAGCTCTTCTCTGAGGAAGATCCGATTTCCATGCCGCTGTGATCTCTCTTGGTACCCGGCATTTGGATCTACCTAGTGACGAGTATGGGGGTCCCTAAGTAGGTTTGCCTGGGCCTGGAATGACTTTCAGCCTCATCGGAGCCGAAGACTAGATTGTTCTCTACCCTTAAGTGGTTAGACAGAATATTAATTTAGGGCGGCGAGACAAATTTGAGCTGTCTAACCTTGTTAGTGCTTAGTGCATTCAGCCTGATGGACGATGGTCCTGACGTGCGGGCAGCCACCAACTCCAAACCTCGTTGCATTTTGCCGACATTCAACCACACGCTGGCATTGTAGAAACCCAGTTGAAGTCAGACATTGTCACAACCATTGCCGTTATCCTTGTCATTGCCGCTAGAAGTGTTCCTCTGCAAACACTACCTCCATCGCGGTCACCACATCATCAACCTCCTGCTCTCACTAGTACAGCTTGTCCTCGGAGCACCGCCATGCAGCCACCAAGATGCCATCCCTGATATCTTCTCTACTGTCCTCACCTACGGCCGTCTTTCTCTCAGCCTTCCTCCTACGTGCCATTCTCTTGGTCTATGGTATCTACCAGGACTCGGTCTCGGCTCTGAAATACACCGACATCGACTACTATGTCTTCACCGATGCAGCTCGCGCAGTCGCAAATCATTCCTCACCATATGATAGAGCCACATATAGGTACACCCCATTACTAGCGTGGATCTTATTGCCAACCACTTGGGGAGGCTTGTGGTTTCACTTCGGCAAAGCGTTATTCGCTCTTTCAGATCTGATCGCGGGCTGGCTTATTCTGACCTTGCTGGAGAAGAGGGGACTGGACAAAACGCACGCCCTGAAATATGCCAGTGTCTGGCTGCTCAACCCCATGGTCGCCAATATCAGCACTCGGGGGAGCAGCGAGGGTTTACTTTGCGTACTGGTTATGTCCCTGCTGGGTGCCTTTGAGACTCGACAAATCGCTCTCTCAGGTGCCCTCCTCGGCTTGAGTGTTCATTTCAAGATATACCCATTTATCTATGGAGTCAGTATGCTGTGGATTTTGGAAAGCGGTCCAACTTCTTCAAGTCCCTCGACATCTTTTCAGAATATTCTACGATTCCTCAACCCAAGACGCTTGTTACTTCTCACTACATCTTTGTCGACCTTCACCTCTCTTAACATTCTCATGTATAATATTTACGGACCACCCTTCTTGAAACACACGTTTCTACATCACTTTACTCGCATCGACCATCGCCATAATTTCTCTCCTTACAACGCCCTTCTATATCTCTCCTCCGCCCACTCAGCAGTCTCGCCTGCTCAACCAACATCTCTTTCCTTCGAATCCATCGCTTTCATCCCGCAACTCCTTCTTTCGACGGTTCTTATCCCTGTGGCCCTGTCAAGACGGCATCTACCAGCGACAATGCTGGCTCAAACCTTAGCATTCGTCACATTCAATAAAGTTTGTACCTCGCAGTATTTTCTGTGGTATCTGATTTTCCTCCCGCTCTACCTACCACGATCCTCCCTGACTACCTGTCCCTCTCTGGGCGGCACCGCACTCGCGCTTTGGGTTCTCGGACAAGCTGCCTGGCTCCAACAAGGATACCAACTCGAGTTTCTAGGGCGCAGTACCTTTGTACCAGGCCTTTTCTCCGCAGGCCTAGCATTCTTCGCGGTCAATTGTTGGATCCTAGGCGTCGTTGTATCCGATGTTATTTCAGGAGCGGGATCCAATTCCCTGGCCGAAACACCGGAAAAGCCACCCAAATCGGCACCATCGACATTGTCATCTCCAATTTCAACTGCTCGTCCTCGCAAGGCAAGCAACGTCGACACCAGCTCCCTTAATTCCGTGCATCTTGGGCCACGAAACCGTACTCTAAAAAGCAATTGATTGGTTTCCATCTCTCTTCCCCACAACCTAGAAACCCAATCAGGGAGCTGATGACAAGTGGACTGGAAGTTCAAGGGAGGGGAGCAGAAACCTGGACCTTGCATGGATCAATAGGGACAGATATAGAACGGATATGGAGAACACAAGAAGGTAGAAATTTTACTTTGGATCCGAGGTCAAAGTGCCCATCTCCAGCTGGCTCACCTGCGTCCTGTCATTCGTGCATATTTCTTTAAGCTCAAGTCTTCTGTGATGTGTATTTATTTACTCCAACAAGGCAGCCACTTTTCTTGTCCTCTCCCTTTCCCTTAGCCATTGACTTGCACCTCCAGCTTCACACGGTAGAATGATAGAATAGAGGACACAGGTTGCCACCCAACAGACCCACCGCACACCTTGCGCCGCCGCTCCCAAGAAGGCAAAAGAGGAAAACGAAAACAACGGACATGTCACCCCAGCTCAGCTCAGCTCCCTCTCGCCTCGGCCACGATCTTGTAGCTGCTTGTCTTGATGCTCCGGGGCTTCCACTTGGGATAGAGCGAGCTGCCACTCCCGGCGGAACCGCTACCGGAGGAACTCCCATTATTGGTGTTGCTGTTGTTGTTGGTGGTGGTGGTGCTATTGTGATTCGACATCGCCGACGACGAACCCGTAGCTCCTTGGCTGAGATCACCGCTGCCGGCCCTGGAGCCACTATGGCTCTTGTGCCAGCCCGCATACTCGATGCCATCGCCGAGTTCCTCGTAGAATAATCCCGGACGCACTTCACTCAGCCTATCGACGATCTCCTCGTTCCAGATGCCATACACCCGGCCGTTCTCCAGCTGCCAGTACGGATTCAGCAGCGTGCACGGGCTGTCGAGGTCGATAAAGCGGATCCGCACGTACTCGAGGTTCGGGAGGTACGGCAACGCCTCGACGGTCTTGAGCACGAGCCGCTCAAACGCGCGGATGAAGACCAGATTCGTGATGCCCGCCCCGTCGGCGATCACGCCGCCCAGCTCGTGCACCACCGCCTCACCCGTCTCCGGGTCGGTTTCGGTCACACGCTGCCGGCAGCAGGACTTGACCACGATTTCGAGCGCTTTCAGGCGCGGTGGGTGTTCGGCCCGGGAGGATTGGAGTTGAGACAGCGCAGAGCTCCACAGGCATTCGCAGATCTTGCCAGTGAAGGACAGAGATTCCAGGTTGGGCAGGACGCGGCCGAGGCGTTCGCAGAGATGTGGTTGGCTTGGGAAGGAGGAGGAGGAGCCGAGTGTCGTGGGGTCTTTGCTGTACATGCCGTCGAGGGAGATGTTGACGTGCCGGAAACGCATGGGCAGGTCGTATAGGATATCGTTGATGGTGGTGTCGGCTTCCGGTCGGGGCTTTGCATAGCCGCAATGCCATTCTTCGACATTGGGAAGCGCGGCCTCGATGTTCTGCCAGTGTTTGCGCTCACGCATGATGTTCCAGGCACCTCGCATGGCAAAGGTGCGGATGTTGGGGAGTGGTTCCAACGCTTGATTTGGAGGCGGGTAGAGGATCTTGGGGAAGTGTCTGATCATGTTGGATTTCTTGCAGTGGCCGCCTTCGAGGGTGAAGACACGGGCTTCAGGGAAAAAGCAGGCGATATGCGAGAAGATCTGGGACAATGTGGCGCTGTATGCTGAGAGTTTGAAGCTAAAGCCCAATAGATCGTTGGCAGGGAAGAGGCTTTCATTGGCTTGGTATGCGAGCTGGAGGTTGGCAGCTCGGTCGTTGCCCCCCGGGAGTAAGGTGTCAAGCGAGCGATTGTCGAAGGAGGCCCTATCTCCCCAGACGGGAACCCAGAACTCGATATGGCGGACGTGTTTAGTGAGATGCAGATGGTTGATGAAGTATTCCTTAGACTCATCAAGGCCCGTCCGAGTGCCTTTGATTTTGATATGGCGATAGATTCGTTCCTGGACCAATTCCCTCCAGGATGCAGATACCAGAGACAGATCGGACACAGCTTTCCTTCTTGGATGTCTCATGAGAGATGATACACTTTTGCCTCGTAACGATGTGGACCCGGCGTAGATAGAATGCATGTCTCCGAATATGTGGTCGAGGATCCTCCCCTGGACCTCGAGGGGCAAATCCTCGAGAGAATTCGAGGGTTCTGTTGGATGTGCATCTTCTGGCGCATGAGAATCATCCCACATTTGAATGTTCAATTGGTCCATCTCCTGCAAGGGTGTGCTGGTCGCCTTGATGGTCAATACCCCTACAGACTGCCCATTCGCATTGGCGCGCGGCTGATCGCTGATGTCCTGGATGGATGTGACTGAAGGTGCTCGCCGTCGAGGGGTAGATAGGGGAGGAAATCGAACATCAGATCGAGAATATTTGGACATAGAGGAAAAGTGATGTTCATAGAGATCCTGTGACTCGCTTGAGTCATTGTCTAGAACCATCTCCTGTACTCGCATCTTGACCGACGGGCACCGCAGGCCTAGGTCATGCGTTTGTATTGGACTGGAGCGACTAGGAATGACAACAAAAGGGGCTGAAAGTCAAAACGGGATCGATGTCCGCATATATAATATTCGATATTGTGTGACAGGGGAGAAGGTCCAGGTCAGGCTGCAGTTAAATGCCTCGGGCTCGGGACTGGATGTGAAAATGTGGATGTATAGACTTCGGTTCGGTCGGACAGTGAAAAACCCTCCGTCCCAGCGGGGAAATAGATCACGAGGAAGGCAGATAGATAGGGAATACAAGAGGTCCAGTGAGTGTTGCGTATTATGGTTTGAATGTTTGTTGTGTATGAGTGAGTGTTGTGTACGAGTAATCTTGAGAAGTCGAGGTCTGTTCGGAGCTGAAAGAGGCACTGCAGATCAGCGGCGGTGGCCCCGGTGGGACTCCCAGTGGTGCACGGGTGCTTGTTAGTCACGCAATCAAACCGAGGAAAAACACAGCCTCATTCCCGCCCCTTCAGCCTTGCCAAGCGAAACCGTTATTGAGGGCGCTTATGGGTAGAATAGATATCTAGGTTAGGTGCCCAAGTACGGAGTAGGTAAATGAGAGGTGATATATGCCACAAAGATGATCCACGCTGATACAGTAATCAATCAAATTCAAGCAGCGAATTACATACACAGTCATCAACAACCCTTACTTTCACCGTCACTTTCTCCCTCATCTGGCAAGTGCTAATACATCCATCCTTCCACACTTTTGGTCAGGTTAGCTGCTCATTTCAAGTTGCTCCCATCCTCGCGGATCTCGACTGGCTGAGGTTCGCTGGTGCTCTGGTTCCTCTCTAGCTCCAATTCTTTCTCCGTCGGCTGGAAAAGTCCAACCTCAGTTGCCCTATGAGTGTCCATTCTCCCTTTCTGGTAGACGTTCACATATATGGGAAAGACCATGGCGACGATAAACCCAGTCATGGGAATCAACATGGCAATGTGAGCGTTTCTAGCTGTCACCACTGCCCCTGTCATACTCGGCCAAACAGTCCCGCCGGAAATGGCTGCCACTAGCCACGAACCCCCTCGCTTGGTATGTTTGCCCAACCCACGTAGTGACATGGTGAAGATGGTCGCGAAGCAGCATGACTCGAACACGAACACCAGCATTAGGAATGCCACCGATGTGCTTCCGCGGGTCAGCGCTGCCACGAGTGCCAAAACACAGCACATGGACAAGTAGAGCGCAAGCATGTAACGAGGCTTGACGGCTGGGATCATCATCAAGAACCCAGCAATGAATCGATTCGCCGCGTAGATCCCCTGAGCTGCGGCTAGAAGGTCTGATGCAGTGGCTGCAGATCGACCAGTTTCCTTGATAAAATTGATAAAGTAGCCAGCAACCGCCACTTGAGCACCAACGTAGCAGAATTGGCACCACACGCCAAGAAACAACGTCCATTGTTTGCGAAGAGGTCCGGGATTATACTCTGCAATCGCATGCTCCTGGTGATGCATGTCGGCATCTGTGATCTCCGGGAAAGGGGCGAGGAAGAAAAGAATGATGAGCAGTCCCACAAAGCACGCAACTCCCAGATACGTCCATTGCACGTTCTTCAGCCCTTGGTCATTGTTGACTGTGCAAAAAGACATCAGCAAAAGGTCGCAATTAGAGGAGTATCACACTCACCAGTATGGGCAAAGAACACCCGACTGGCCAGAAGAGGCGCAACGAAGCTGCCCACACCCTGCACCGCCTGAGCTAAATTCAGACGAACCTCGCTGTATCGGGGCGGACCACAGATAGCCAGGAAAGGATCGGCGGCGGTCTCCAGAGTGCTCAGCCCTGCACCCACGACAAACATGCTGCCACAAAATCCACCAAAGGATTTCTTGACACCACTGGGCCAGAACAGGAGGCATCCAACAGCTAAGACAGCGAGACCAGTCATGAAAGTGACTCTGCAAAGCAGTCCACGTCAACGATGGCTTGGAAAGATTTCACCCCGTGGGAAAGAGGGAAATCTTCGATATATACTGCACCTACCGAAAGCCAAAACGTCTTAGAATCCAGCCCGAAATCGTCAACGGGCACAAGAAGTAAGCGCCAAAATACGCGGCTTGGAGACCCGATGAGCGAGAAGCTGTGATGTTTAGTGTCGTTTGGAAATGACTATTCAATACATCCAAGAGACCGTAGGCAAACCCCCATAGAAAGAAGAGGATTGTCACTAAGAAAAAGGTTGGGGTTAGCGAGAATCAAGCAGAGGATACCAACCCGTCCCTCTAACTGAGCAACTCCTCAGTGCGGTGACCAAAAGGCTCCCCATCACGTACCAAGACAATTAGGGAGGAAGGACTGCCTCAGGGTGAGATGAGCGGCATTGGTGATTTCCCCGTCGGAAACGGTAATCTTGCGCTTGTAGAAGGCCATTATATCGCGACCAGCTGAAGGACGTTCCTAGAGTCGAGTGCAGTATTGATATTTCTCAAAGAAGAAGAGGCTGGGTGAATGGATAACATGACATCCGGATGGGCCAAGGACCATTGACAATATATACCAGCTGTACCAGGGATTCCGACTGGGCTCATACACCAACCTCAATGCAACTTGCCTTGCATGAAATGTGTGCAATACACACCGAGGCTGTCAGGCCAACCCTGAATTGTGAGTGTACGGGGACCCCATGATCTGGGGTCTCGCTGACCCAAGCACTGCTCGCGGATCTCATTGATTGTGGTGAGCAGCATCAGGGATACAGAGCAGAGAGGTAATGGTGGGATGTCGGTACAGCTAGGGCCGAGATATTAAGATAGAGCCAGTGCACTTGGGACAATCATTGGACAGGAGATCATGCCTCCCTTCGGGGCTATGGGATTGCTCCGCCAAGGAATGCAACTTGTTTGGGGGGGAGTCCATGAAGTTGTCGGCATTTGGGTCTCCGAAGGAATTATCTGCTGACTTACACGTAGTCCGCTTGGCAAGGGAAGAATAGAAGAATAGTCGGGCTCGAGGCTGATTCTGAACATACAAACTGCAAATGCCAGGGAAGAAAGTGCTCTCCTCTCGGCCGGTAGTTCTTTTTTCACAAGTCTCGACTGATGAAGGTCTCTCCTCGCATGAAGAAACGAAAGTCAATGTTATGGACAACCTCCGAAAGATTGACGACGCGAACCTGAGGATCATTATGCCTTGGCATTCGGGGGTTGCTCTCCCGTATATGTAGTACAGGGGTCATCAGCTGGCGTATTGATGTACCGATCACGAGGTTGCTCACGAAATGTAGAACAAAACGGAACACATGCCCTAGTCTGTAGCGATTAGCCATTTATACGCAGATCGTAACATAGGACAGAATGCGCAGAGAAGCTCAGGAATCTCGATCGTTCTCAAAACTCATATTCCTTGTATCATGCAGTCTCATGCTTTTTCGATTCATGCAAAAGAAGGAGTGATTGTTGTACAAGTGATTCTTCGAACCTTGGTCGGGCTCGGAAATGCTGTTCCCTCTAGGGCCAGCCTCCAGAAAGGAATTCATTCGACGTTGTGTTTCATTGGTTGCCAATGAGCACCGTCACCATCTTCTCCCACCAAACCTGTCCATTTGGTCACCATAATCACAATCTCAGCCCGTCGTCCTGCAGCCTTCTGCTCCCTTTCCTCATTCTTCAACATTGTTCGACCGTATGTGTAGGTTATTTGAAATGATCCAGCACACCGTGTGGATTCGCCTGCGTGACCCGAGCTTGACCTAGTCATCATCGCCAACCTGATGGGGTCAGTCTAGTCCTTTAAGCTTCATCATCGTCACCAACTCGGAGAGCGCCTTGACTGCCAAAACCATTGGACCAGAATCCTTCAAGCGAGGGAGATCTGTAATCAATTAGTCAGGCTATTCTGATCTAGTAGGAACTCAAAACATACGTGCTCGACATGCTGTCGTGTGTGAACAAGAGCCAGAAGCCAAAGACCTGGGAAGAGTTAATAAGAGCCTTCTATTGGACCTAAATGACTTACGGGTTTCGCAAGAAGGTCAAGTACAGCATAAGCGAGGATCTCGGAATCGACTGAAATGATGTGAGCACCTTCGGAAAGAGCCCAGATACTGTTATTCGGTAAGCTTTTGTTACGCTGATTCCAGGTCAAGCTACTCACATTGGGTAGATGGTCCAGACGATGAGAGTGAATCCAGCAATGGAGCCATAGAAAGCCTTGGTCTTGCTGTCCTTGTTTGCAACGGCGGTGCGTCCAGCAGAGGCAAGCTGATAGACAATGACAATGTAGGCAATGCAAGCCCAGGCGTACCAACCCCACGTTTGGCCATCTGTCTTACCATAGGCAGCAAAGAGACCAGTGAGGATCATGATGACATCGGCAACCACCGCAACAAGGATATTGGCCCCGCTGAGGCCAGCCAAAAGAGCAAGATCGAGAAGGAGAAGCGGAGTAGTGACGGTCCAGTCAACATATCTCGCCCAGTATATTTGACGGAAATAGTCCTGGTGGGTATCTGGCACTTTCTTGTGGGTTTCGGTGACGGTGTATCTGTGGTAGTTGATTCCATCACCGGTGGCCATGGCAAAGTATGAAAGGAATGCAAAGGTGGTGATGAAAGCAGTCAAGATGTGGAAGAGACGTTTTTGCTGGAATACATCAGTCTGGGCTCCGGCAGGAAATATAGCCTAACGTTGTCAACTCACCACTGGTACACGGAATGCCATGGCATAGAAGGCCAGGGATGAAAGTCCCATTAACACAACGACAACCCTTCAGATTAGTTAGCAAGTAAGGTCTTGTGTGGAAACAAAATTGAGCATCTAACCAGAGGGTTCGATGTCCAGTGTCACCGGCATTGACGAAGATGGGACGAGTCGGGACAATGGTGGGAATTGGGGCCACCGAAGTGGTAGGAGTTGCCGACTTGATCATGTCTGGATGGACGATCATATTAACGACGTTGTATGAAGGATATTAGTGACGGAGACAAGCAACAATACGCAGTCCAAGAGAAAACAGAACAACTGTGTCTGGAGTCGTGGAGGATAGATCCAAGGAGAAAGGAAGTTGGTTGTGATTGCTTGGAGGAAGCAACAAGAGCTGATGAGGATGGAAGAAGGCAGCAGTCAAAAGGAAAATGGGAAGGAAGAGTACAAGAGGACCGTGAAACGAGGCAGGAAGTCACTCGGGTCCATGACGTCCAGGGTGGAAAGGACGAATGTCACTATTGGAGGGGGTAATTGTCATTAGTAGACAGGAGCGATGCTACTAGTTGGTTCCTTCCTGCTTGCACTTTAATGGTACTGGTTCATTACCAAAAGTCATGTGGGCACACGCGCGGTTTACTCCTCACCTCCTCATTCTTTTTTTTCTTAACCGGCCTTGTTTCTCATCAGCTGGTACCAACTGTGTAGGCAGGTTGCGGGGGAGCCATCAGGGTCCCAGGGCATAATTTGACCATGAAGGCAGGGGGAGGCACGTCGATGAGCTCAGACCGATGCAGGCATGTCTCTGCCGTCCAATGAGACCTTCACCAGCCACGATTTCTCGTCCTAGAAGGTCATAAGTGCCGGGACCTCCCGCCGCTATGACGAGATAATATGCACATGCTGCGCCCACTGAAGGGCAGTTGAATGCCCACGGGAATCCTCTCGGAGTCCTCTTTTGCTGATCCACAACACCTACAAGAGATAGACAGGTTTTCAGGGGTTTGTCTAATGTCTGCTTAGGTTAGGGCAACGACTTAAGGCCGTGGGGGAGTGCATATTGCAACATGGAAGGTTTGCTTTCCATGTCCATCGGTACCTCGTACCCTAGTTCAACGGATCCACCGAGGCTAGTAGTTGAAGCTATGCACAAAACGTCACTTCATGACGTTTGGAAATGGAAATGGCCACAACAATAACGGCCCAAAAGCTGTTCCTCTGACCGAGTTTGCAATAAAACGAAGCACATGCCTACGGGCCTAGGAGTAGTGCATAATAACCACTTATCAGCTGCTTCCAATCGACCGCATCTTCTTCCTCACGGCGCTTAGGAAATGGCTTGCAGGTGCTCTATGGTGCTAGAGTGCAGCCTCGATTGATTTTTGTAGTCATGCATGTCACGCAGCACGTTACCCCGCAAACGGTACTCGCAGTTGCTCAGCCGATCCTTCTGCAGCTAAGCTACAGTAGTCTAGTCGGAGTCGAAATACGAAGCACTGTATGCAGATCAAGCTTGACTGCGTCTGGCCTCAACCTTTGCGAACAGTAGGAAGCCCTGTGGCCACCAGACCGCATCAAGTTGTTCTGTAGACCAAGAGGACGAGGTACCTCGTACTCTACTGTAAATAAGGCCAACTCACCACATGTTGTTAGCGAATCTCCCGCCAACCTTAGATGCCGATGCCGCCGCTTTAGGAGATTCTATTCTAGATTTACCTCGTGCGGTAATCCCAAGGTTGTATATCAGAGGAGAATAGTGGTACAGACTATTCATACACCGTCTTTACTTCACAATCTCCGCCACTGTGTTGGTACATCGTTCACACAAAGGAAGCTCCGCCTTCTGTCCTGCACTCGACACCTCTTTGGGCTTCGCCGGATCCACAACGTACTTCCAACATCGCGCACACTTCTCACTATGAGGACTCTTCACCACAGCAATTCCAGACAGAGCGCCATTAGGCATCTCGAAATTCGTCTGACGCGACCATGAAGCCTCTCCTGTTTCGGCGTCTGTGGTAGCTTTGGACTCATACATCCCGTCAAATATGAATTCCACCCTTGATACCACAAAGATCTCCTTCCAAGTCTCGCTGGGTATCTGTGATAGATCGACGGTGGGGTGAAGATATATAACAACATCTGACGCGAGCGACTGCCCCATCAGTTTTTCAGAGCGCGCTTTTTCTTGTGCGGCTTTCACTCCTGTGTTGATGGCTGTTATCTGAGGTAACAATTCGCTCAGTTCTCCCCCTTGCCATTCTAAGGGAGGCTTGGCCCATATTCGTTTCAAGGGATGCTCAAGCTTCTCTTTGTAGTTTTCAGGTGTGTGTGCCCAACTTTCTTCCACGAGTAGTGGCGTAATAGGCCCCAGCATCTGTTGAAAGTGGCTCAAAACGTGATGAAGCGTGGTTTGTGCACTGCGGCGCCTTACACTCGTGGGTGAATCACAGTAAATGATGTCCTTGATCCCTTCGAAATAAAACCCAGACAGATCAGTGGCCACCCATCGATTGATAGCAGTCACTGCCTTGTGAAATTCGAAGTCGGGGTATGCTGTCTGCACTGTACTGGATACTCGATGGAGATGTACTAGAGCAATTCGATCTAGTACAGACAACTCTTCATAAGGGACGGCCATGTCCAGATCGAAGTCTTCTAGAAGTCCAAGCAGTAGTTTCATCGTCACACGGTACTTGTCAAGTGATGCGTGGATTGCCTTCACAACAATCTGGCTGATAACCACGTCTTTGCTCCAATCGCTACTTGCCACCCAGAGACGAAGAGCATCAGGGCCAAGAGAATGTACCTCTCTCTGTTTCTTGGACGTCGTTGACGAGATCACTTTAGCTTGTGATTCTAAGCCAGCAATTATCTCGTGAGGAGCGATCACATTGCCAAGCGATTTACTCATCTTCTTCCCTTGGGCATCCAACGTGAAACCATGAGTTGCGAGGGTATCAAAAGGGGCAAATGCTTGTACTCCGGGAAACATGGACTTCTGATATGCCACTTTGGTCAGTAAACTGGATTGGAACCAGCCTCGATGCTGATCTGTGCCCTCGACACAAATATCTGCCTGTGCTTTTCCTGGTGCGCTTGGGTCTAGCATCGATGTCCAACTCGTCCCGCTGTCAAACCAGACGTCCATGGTATCCGTTCCTCGAATGTAATCAGTTGGCTTCAGACCTGGAGCTATCCAGTTAGGGTCGTCTGCAGCATCGGACCACCAAGCGTCAATTCCACGATTTTCGATGGTGTGGATGATATGCTGAATGCTCTCCTGGTTGATCACTGGTAGACCCGTTGATTTGTGGTATATTGCAGGGATTGGCACCCCCCACGACCGCTGTCGTGATATGCACCATTCACTCCTATTCTCAACAAAGGTCCGAAGACGAGTCTCGCCCGTGTCCGGCACAAAGGTCACATAGTCCAATGCTTTCAGCGTATCGCTTTTGATCTTGGAGATATCAGCAAACCACTGTGCTGTCGCTCGTATCATCACTGGCTCTTTGGTTCTCCAGTCGATCGGATATTTGTGCTTGAAACTATGTTTGTGTGCAAGCAACTGGTTTGAAGCAAGCATGCTCAGGACCGACTGGTTTCCCGCCTTGAAAACATCTTTGCCGGCCAGAAGGGTGGGTTGGAGAGGAGAAGCGGTTTCGTCAAACCGACCACTGTTATCCACTGGGGCCTTCACCTTGACAATGCCAGACTTGATCAACGGTTGCAGTGCCTCGTAATCGTCCATTCCATGACCGGGAGCGCAATGAACGAGACCGGTGCCGCTTTCGGCTGAGACAAAGTCTGCATGATAGATGGGCCTATTCCTTGCATCACTCCCGAACTCAGCAAGGCCGGAGTACGTCGCATTCAGCAAGAGATCTACCGAAAATCGGTCTATCAAAACTTTGACTACTTCACCAAGGATGCCTTCCACATATGGTATTCTTGAGCTTGCTACGAGAAGATGGCCATGACTCGGTGAGTCAATCAAAGAGTAATCCAGTGTGGTATTGATTGCAATCGCTTGGTTCGCCGGGATCGTCCAGGGAGTGGTTGTCCAGATTAATAGATGGACGGGTTGATCGACATCGATACCGGGGAGCAAACCATCGACTGGGAATTTCACAAACGCAGCTGTTGATACATGTTCGTCGTAGTATTCGAGTTCCGCTTCCGCAAGAGCAGTTCCTGAAGAGGGAGACCAGTAGACGGGTTTGTGCTTTCGGTATATTAAGGCGTGATCTGCCATGGATTGAAAGACTGACAACTGCCGCATTTCAAAGTCTTTTTGCATAGTCGTCCAGTGATTACTCCAGTCGCCCATCACGGCCCATGAACGAAAACCGGCCATCTGTTTCTCGACCGCCTTGTGTGCAAATTTTCTGGCAGCTTTACGGATTTTGACGGGATCAACCCCTTGTCCACGCTCCCAACCAGAGTGCTCCAAGGCTTTAAGCTCAATGGGCAATCCATGACAGTCCCAACCTGGTACGTAATCGACGCGTCTACCTTCCGCCAACTTCGATCGACATATAATGTCCTTGACTATCTTGTTGAGTGCATGACCAACGTGAAGATCTCCATTTGCATAGGGTGGGCCATCATGTAGCACAAATGGCTTCGAGCTGGGTCGCTCCCGGCGCTGCCAGGCATACAGATCGTCTGTACATTTGGGAAGGAGTTTGGCAAGGTCCGCAGGAGGAATACGGGGCGGAAATTTCGAACGGGGGAGACGGAGAGTACTCTTCAAAAATCTAGCTGCATCTTTGGCAGCTTGTGTCATGACCTGCTTCCTCTTATACCATCCCAAGTTTTCGAGGTTTCATCAGTCGCAAAACAAATCCAATCGTAAAATCTATCCGGCGCATTGTAGTGTGAGGTTTATCAATTTACATGAGGAACGGCTACTGAGCAGAGTTGAGTAGAGCATAAAGCTCAAAGCGCACTTTATTGAAGAATGTTATGGCTGACATGTGATAACGTTCCAAGATAGTCAGGATAATGGCAAGAGTAAGTTTGTTAGCGGAACTAGCTTGAAGCCACTGATGTTCATTGGCATTAACAAAAACATGTATCAGAACAAACGTGGGCGCCCACAAGCCGTACGCCAGCGCTAAAACCGAAAATGCAGCATCGACGTTGATTTCATACACTCCTTTTTCTGCAAGATTGGAAGATGCGTGCTCCAAGTCCATGTGTAAAAACATCAACTAGAATTGCTCTTTTGAATTAGACCGCTTGACGGTGAGACTCTTGAGGCCCATTCACTGCAAAACAAGTCAGCTTTTCGCTTCTTTACAATGGCAAGGGTTTTGTTTGACTTACGTCCAGCTTCCATCGTAGATTCTACGATCGTTTTCAGACCCGAACTCAGCTTCCCTTAAGGCAGCTTCGATAATGGCTGCCGTGACACCAGTACCACAACTGGTAATGAATGGTTTCTTGGGGTCGAGATTTTTGGACTCGAAGACTTTTCTAAGTTCTTCTGCGGGGAGGAGAGCCTTTGTCTCTGGATCTAACAGCTCCTGAAATGGTACACTACTGGCGCCAGGCATATGCCCAGAGCTCAACCCGGGTCGTGGTTCAGGTTCAGCGCCTTCGAAACGACCTTTAGATCGAGCATCGAGTATCTGGATTTCTTCAGCACCTTCTTTGCCGTGATCATAGCCGATTGTCTTCATTTCTGCATATTTCACCACCATGTCGGTATTGTAGCTAGGAACTGGATACTTGGTGATGTTTGGCACTTCGGGGGGCCCTGTCTCCACTGGTAGGCCCTCCTTGACCCATATTCGAAAGTTGTTCAGTAGATGAACCTTAGGGTGGCCATAGACACGCATGGTCCAAGCAACTCGAGGAGCAGAGAAGATGCCTAATTCTTCGGTATCATATACTACCAGCTCGTCGTCTCTCTTGATTCCAAGTCGTGACATGGCGTCTGCAAATGCCTCACAAGTGGGGAGCATGTGCGGATACTCAGACTCAGAGTCTTTGATCTCATCAATGTCGAAAAATCTAGCTGAAGGTATCCGCTTTTTCATGAAGGCTTCGAGGCCAGTTCTCTTCTCAGGGTCATTGGGCATGAACCATGCTGCGCATATCGGGATAGTTTTCGGTGCGGTTGAGATGGTGCTAGGGGCATTCTTGCTGAGAGCTTGATTGAGCTCTTGAGGCGTGACGATATAGGAGGAGAATTTGCAGCGTTGCAGGAAAGATATCTTGCTGAGGGGACGAGAAAGTGTAGAACGCCATATCGGCGACGAGGCAACGATTATGGTCATCTTATCTGCTCCAGCACTTTCATGATATGGCTAGGAGTCTGTGGGAATAAAGCAGGTCGCCTGTTCAGACTCGATTGCAACTAAGCAACGACGTAGAGTATAGAGAAAGCCCGTAGACGAGAATTGCACATGCAACTGGAAGCGTGTACAAGTTTGTAATGTGGTGACTGGGTGGATTCGGAGCTTGGGAGATAGGGACTGGAAGCTTTTAGTTTTGCAGATGGAGACGAAGCTGGATCCGCATCTGCAAGACGGCAAGACTGCAACTGACATAGTGGGGGAGAGCGCCCGGAATATTATCGGTTAAATTGTTCTTCCTTATTCCGCCATTCAAGTCTGCTCGACAGCCTCAATAAATGTTAACACAGAAGCAGTCGACGCGTCAGTTGCCGTTCAGCCACAGCATCTCTGCCTTGCAGCAGTGAGTATTCATTGCTCGTTGAGCCAGCCGAACGCTTCAACCACAATCATGAAGGTCAAGATCAAGACATGGAATGCCGTGGCCACCTGGCGCTGGAATCTGCCAGAGGATGAGGTCTGTGGCATTTGCCGAGTTCAATTTGATGGAACCTGTCCCACATGCAGGTTCCCAGGTGACGAGTGTACTCTGTTGATGGGCAAGTGTGGTCACTCTTTTCACATGGTAAGGTTGTCGTGACGCGTCGGGACTGACACAGGACTGACAGTGCTAGCATTGTCTTCTCACCTGGATCAATCAAGAATCTGCAAGAGGTCTTTGTCCAATGTGCCGTCAAAGTAGCTTTCAACCCATAGCCTGTCATATTTGATGCTGACTCAAGCAGAATTCGAGTGGAAACAAGGCGAGGATCAACAGCAGCAACAACCTGCTTGAAGACCAAAGGACAAAACAGCACAATGTACCTTATCGCGTCCGAATCTACATGTCCTAGGACCAAAAGGCAGTCAAGCACCGACCGTGACCATGTGCGCACCGGCAATCAAGATTCAGTTGCTCCACAAGGTAATCCGCCTCAGCTCATCCAGTGTGGCTCCTTCGAAATCAGACCCTTTACGCCGATCAAGCTTCAGTCAAACGCTTGTGCAGTCTCCACCAGAACTAGAGCATTTGTAGAGGATCTAGGCCACCTTGGCAAACATCATCAGATTACCTATGGACATCATCGCCAAGCTCATCGAGATTATGCCTAGCCACAGGCTGGCTCACTCGGGTGGAGAAATGGAAAGAATGGTCAGGTCCAGTACGGAGTTATCTGAACTAGAATGACGCCAATGATACCCTGTTTCGTGCCAGGCTCTTTCAGTCTAGATGTATTAGAAGGCTTCCTTCTGGGCTTGGTATTGGATCTCATTCAAGAGCAATGAACTACCAAGGATTTGATAGTTCAGTGGCCAGGCTGAAGTTCAGCCTGATGAGAATATTGTTGATCGCATTAAAGCGGCATGGTACCTAGGCAGAAGACTATCCCTACGACAGCCGTCAAACAATAGCCGCTTTAGTGGACCAACGTCTCCAACGAACCCGTTCGAGGTTTCCCTCGACTTTTCTTGCCTACTTTCCTCTTCTTCAAGTTAGACTTGCGACAAGGAGAATTACCTGGCTTCTGACTTTTTAAAAGTTTGCTGTACCCCGCCACTTTCAATCTGTAACACGACGCATCTCTTCAGATCAAGAGAAGCCGAATCCAGAGGTGCATAAGTACAGACTCGAACTTTGCTGCCTCGGTCAATACAATTAGAATCTACTGGTAGCAAAGATGGACCAAGCCGCTGAACAGCCTCGAAAATGTCCTGGTCTCAAATGTGAAAACGATGCGTCAACGTTGCAATGCCCCAAATGCAAGGAAATGGGTGTGGACAATTTCTTCTGCTCACAAGAGTGCTTCAAGCGGAGCTGGGTGGGTGGATCTCCTTCAGACAACCACACCAAATGCACACACAGCTGACATGGTCTATTCTCTTCTTTAGGCAGAGCATAAAACCCTGCACAAGAGTACGAACCCTCTCCGCAATCTCTTTACTCCGAGTGTCGTTTCTAAAGTTGATCCAGAAAGCGGTCATTTCAACCCGTTTCCCACCTATCCATTTACCGGCTCTCTGAGACCAGTCTATCCTCTATCAGAGAAACGCGAAGTTCCTAAGTCGATACCTCATCCGGAATGGTCACAGGATGGCATGCCAAGATATCCATATGTCAAGAAGAATACAGTCCAAATACTTGATGCGAAGGGCATAGCGGGAATGCGTAAAGTCTGTAAGCTCTCAAGAGAAGTACTTGACGTTGCTGCGGCCGCAGTCAAGCCCGGTGTTACCACAGATTATATCGACGAAGTTGTGCATAAAGCTTGCATAGAGCGAAAGGTTGGGCTGTCGGAGAATAGATAAGAGAATTTCCCGCTGACCAATACTACAGGCATACCCTTCGCCTCTGAACTACAATCACTTCCCCAAGTCGGTCTGCACATCGGTAAACGAAGTCATCTGCCACGGAATTCCAGACCAAAGAGTACTACAAGACGGGGACATCTTGAATATTGATGTTTCACTCTACCACGAAGGCTTCCATGGTGACTTGAACGAAACGTACTATGTTGGGGATAAATCTAAAGCTGACCCGGACAATGTCCGCCTGGTTGAGACGACCCGCCAGTGTCTGGATAAAGCGATCGAGCATGTAAAGCCAGGAGTTAAGATTGGTGATTTCGGCGACATCATTGAGAAACACGCCAAGTCTCAGCAACTCAGTGTTGTGAAAACGTACTGTGGTCACGGCATCAACCAACTCTTCCACTGTGCGCCTAATGTGCCACACTATGCCAAGAATAAGGCGGTTGGCAAGTGTAAACCAGGAATGACTTTTACAATCGAGCCCATGATCTGCCTGGGTACGTACAAGGACAAAACCTGGCCGGATGACTGGACAGCGGTGACGGCGGATGGAACCCGGTCCGCACAGTTTGAGCATACACTCCTTGTCACCGAAGATGGTGTCGAGGTTCTAACCGCGAGGTTCCCAACTTCGCCAGGCGGTCCGATAGAAATACCCACCGCAGCGAATGGAGAAGCTACAAATGGGGCAGTCAAGAACGGAGAAGCGAAGTCCTAATCATGGGATAGATGAGAACATGTTATGGTTGAGTTCGGCAGGCACCAGGTATTAGTGACCAGGTTTGGTTGATACTGATCAAAGCCTCAGCCGAAATGGACGATTATACGATAACGACATTTGATTCTCCATGCAGCATTGTTACAGGTACCGAGATCCAATTATGAGACGAACACCGCGATTTTCCCAACCAAATGTCGTCCGTTTGAGTCGAGAGATCCTAAATATAACTTATGCTCACCGGCTGAGTCTTCTAGGACCATGGAACAGCCCGCTCAGAACCTACAAATACCGCAGAAGGACCCGCATGCGCCCACAATTATAACTTTTGAGTATGCGTTCTCATGGTCAGGAAGCCTCTTCTATGATAATTCGAAGCAGAACACTCTCAGGGCTGTTTTAATTAGATTATTCACAAGCATGGCGCGAGTGGTGGAATTGTGTGAATTCACTAGTTTCCTAATTTAAAAATGTCTGCTGCTACCAGAAGCGTAGCTCCCGGCGCGGCTTTCCAAGGCGTTTCCAATATTCTATAACCCCTTTCATTTTCAAGTCTCAACCCTGTTGCCCCAACCGGCAGGCTCAACGGCTAATCCTCTGCTCCTTGATAAAGACACTCGCCAGAGTTGCGCCCAGCGAGAGCACTAATGCCAGCAGGAATCCGGCAGTGGCGGCGGTGCCGTAGGACAATCTGACGATATGGCGCAGCTCGGGCGTCAGTTGTTTGAGGTAATCGAGGCTCCGGCGCACGCCCTGTTCTATTTCCGCGGCGTCGTGGCTATTGCCGAGCCTCACAGCAAGGTCGTCCCTAAGACGCTGCTGGATGGCCGTGGCGGACAGGGAGATACCGATCACGGATCCTAGGGAGCGAAACAGGTAGGAGCAGGCAGTCGCGACAGCTTGGTCCTTTGGGTTTGCGTTCGAGATGATGGCAATCAGCGCCGACGTCACGCCGATGCCGTTGCCAAAGCCGCTCAGCACAGTCCCCACCGAGATTATGTACGTGTTGTTCAGAATCACGCCACTGAAGAGCAGGATAACCGCCATCCCTACCGCAAGAAGGACGTAGGCGGATACTGTCAGCCAGTAGTAGCGACCATACCACCTGATCCACATGCCGCTGAAGAGAGAGCCGGACACCCCTGCTACAATCGCAGGGAGGAGTCGCACCGCAGCGCCTGTAGCGCCGAAGCCGTCAACAGCTTGATAGAACAGCGGCAGATAGTAAAGAATAGACAGCCAAGCGCCGAAACTGAAGGCGCAACATAAGTAGCTGGCAATCAGGGTGCGGTTGAATATGATGTGCCCCGGTGCGAACGGCTCCTTCGCAAGGTGGCGTTCAACGTGGATGAAGAGACCGAACAAGCCCACCGAGGCCATGATGGGGCCGTATGTTATAGGTCTCACCCATGAAGTGTTCGACCCACGGTCCATGCCAAAGATGAGACCAAACACAGCGGCGACAAGCACAATTGCGCCGAGGAAATCGATCCTGGCCAACTTCTTCCGCCAGTTCTGGTCCGAATGTGATGGTAGGTGAAGGGAGAACAGCACGGCAAGGAAAGCGATTATGCACAGCGGGACCTGGCCTAAGAAAGACCATCGCCAGCCTAGATAGTCTGCTACGAGGCCTCCGAAAGGTGCCCCAGAGGCGGCGCCGGCAGCATACACGATGTTGATGATCCCCTGCCACATGCCGCGGTCCTTGAGGGGGACGATATCGCTGAACAGGATCGACACGACGGTCGTCATACCACCTCCGCCCACGCCCTGAAACACCCTCGCGGCGATGAGCTGGTTGATGTCCCGCGCGAGGCCACAGAAGAGGCACCCCATCCCGAAAATTGTATACGCGGACAGTAGACACGCCTTGCGGCCCCAGATGTCCGACAATTTGCCATACAGCGGCTGGAAGGAGGTCAGCGTCAGGAAATACGCGGTCGCGACCCAGCTGGTGAGGTTCAGCGCATCGAGCTCGCTGCCGATCCGCCCGTAGCTCGACACAATGATCGTCTGGTCCGCCGCGGCCAGGAACACCCCCACCGACACCGCGGGAACGATGTACAGCATCTGCCGCGCCGCGTCCGCGTTCCCTGTGAACTGTGCCTCGCGGTGGGAGTCGATGGATGATGTCCGTGCGAGGTCTTCACCGTCTGCGTTGTTCTCAATGTCAATGTCAACCGATGACGAGCCTGTCGACGTGACATCTTCAATCACGGGGCTGAGCGCCGGCCCGGTGATTTTCACGTTCGGTCGTTCGTGTCCATTCCCGTGGCCGTGCAATAGAGGCGACCGCTCAGACGGTGACCCATCCTCGTCGCCCGTCATTGTGGTTTCTGGATTGGATTGTGTCATTGAACAGCTTCGACTAAGCCGGAGATCAACCGAAATATTGACACGACACCTCCATTGATTTCTAACTCACTCGCCCCGAACGTATGCCCGAAGTCAGAGAATAATTGGGTCGAAAGGCTGTTATATTACATTGATGCACGCAAGTACTAGCTTTCAAGACGCAGCTCGCTTACCTCGTACTCGCGGCGCAGATCTTCAGCCTTTCAAATACCTCGTACTCCACCTACGGTTTCGAGGTTTCGATCGTCGGTCTTCTCCGCCGGGGGGGACGTCGAGTTAAGGACCCAAGGTTGCGAACGGGGCTCGGTGCGTGGAACATTGTTTAGAGAATTTGGAAAGTGAATGCATTAGGTAGACTTCTCGTTTTGCAGAAAGGACTCCTCGACCATGCCAGTTGGCTTTGGGGAACCCAGCGCCATGCGTGCATCATAGTTACCACACGTCCAATACCGGTGGAACAACCAACCTCAAACGTCCTATCAATGAAATATGCTATATCATTCGCAATGTGTCGCAACACTTTTGAAATGATCCTTGGAGAAAGTTTCGTGACTGTTGCGTGGCAATTGAGTAATTATGAGTTGGGTGAGAGATGTAAGGGAAGGCAAGTTGCCAATAAAAGGGGTAAGGCTGAGGGCCCGGGGGCAAGGTTGTTGGATACAGGGATCCATTTAGATATTCCCAGCCTGACTAGTCAATTCAGGTGTATATGGACACCCTTCTCCCCCTTCACTAAAGGAAATGGGACTACCAATCCATTCGACCTGTCTGATGCCGACGCTCTTGATTGCTCTGGTTAGTTAGTTGAGGATGAGGTACAAGCAAAATTGAAGTCGTCTCAACTTGGTCGGGAAGCATGGCTCGTACAAAACGGTGATCTGCTGTACTCAATAGAAAATCATCATTGTTTTCGGTTTGATTTGCCTCTTTTATCTGCTCATTGCTGAGCACGATGAGCATTTCTTACTTATGGCACAAGACATGTCATGGTTGGAGGTCTGACCTACATGAGCAAGCTCAATGCAGCTATTTGCAGCATAACCATGATGGCACGTTTTTGTAATTGGAAGAACAACCCAACCCGGGATATATCCTCATGTCACTTCGGTCGTAGAATTGAGCGCGTCTTCACGCATCATGTGTGAGTTGAACATGAGCGCCAATCATTCCTCATATTCCTCTCTTCATGTCACCATTTCCGTCGGCCAGCCACCCTAAGCAGGAGCTTCGTAGCCTCGCCTGAACACTCTGCTGAACATATCCACACCCACTCTCTCGCCCTTGATCTCGCTCTTGGCTTCGTTCTCTGCATTTGCTGGAATATCGACTTGGGAACCATTAACTCGCCAGCCGCAAGCAGTCTGGACAAACTTGGTCAAGCTATCTCCTCGGAGATCCAGCCAGCCACTTAACACTCCCAAGTCGATCTGTCGGAAAGTCTTCCCCACCTCGCCTGCGATTCTGATTCTCACAAGATCCTCAAACCCTGCCACATCCGCATACAGATCTGCATAGAGATCATCTGATTCTAGCGTGGACCAAAAGGCGTCATATTGTGCGGATTCGAGGAGGGTATTCAGGTTCGTGAGCTTTTGTATCGATTCGGTGAGATCTGTAGTGGGTATGGAGGTATTTCCGGGGCTATAGGGAATAGTTGATGGTGGCAACAATGCCAATGCGAGTGAGAAGGATGGCGAAGGGAATACTGTCAGAGCTTTCACAAGGATGTTTGTGACGGTTTCTGGATGCAGTAATTGAGGATTGAATTGGTATCTAGCACACAGAATGTTAACTGCTGGTTTTCATCGCCAACTTTTTGAAAACAATCGTGTGTATGCTCAATTTCAGATAGAGCTAATAATTCCAATCTCCATTCTTCCCGAAGGACAAGTCAGGTAATAGGAAACGTGGTGATAAAATCTCTTCATCATGTAACAGCAAGCAGATCGCTAGCAGATCGCTGGGAAGGAGTTCGACCTTACAATTTCAGTAGTGCAAGGCACGCATATGTGTCAAAGAATTTCTCTTCGCATTGTTGGGTGACATATTCTTGGAAGATCGTTGTTGTCTCAGGGTTGTATCGATTCAGGCCATTAAGGATCTCGTCGATATGCGCCGATCGCTCTTTACACTTGTCAAAGCCTTGAGGCATGTTGTCGGATCTCTCGAGTACGAGGGTCGCCGAATGGTTGTTCAGAGGACCTAGATGTCGCAGTCTCCATCGGAAATGAATTTCGCAGCCACCCGCAGGATGTGCATCAATTTCTAAGGCGGCAGGTTGTGGCGAGTTTGCCAAGATAACCCGGCTAAAATCGACCACACCCGCTCCTAGCAAATTCTGGACCACGACCTCCGAGTAGTCGTGCCTACGGAGTGCACGGTCAAATACATACTTGGATGGGAGAGCACATCCTTGCCTGACGTTCCCTACTATGCGCGAAGCATGATGAATTTCGAGCGTGGTCTTAGTTTGTTATTGTGTGAGTTCGTGTACTTCAAGGATGTAGAGTGATCACCTTCTTAACGCCCAATGGCACCCGCGAAACACCTCGAGAGATTCAAGAGTCATATCGTTCTTCTTCCACCACAGGTAGTCTTCGCTCATCATAGTTATGGCTCCAGGTAAAGCCCCAACAACAAAGGCTGGATACAAATTGTTGATAATGATACACCTTCATACCCCACCGAAAGATATTGAGCTCCGCTCTGCATTGTCTTCCTTCTCCTAGTCTGCAGAATCTAGCAAATTGGTCTCACTGTCAAATTGTTCATCTTTTTGGTGATGAGAGGCCTCTGCCTGTTTGCAACGGAATTTTGCCCACAGAACCCAAGTCCACTTGAGCAGGGCTTGGGGATCGCGGTGTTCTTGCCTCAGGCGTCCGGGGCTGAGGAGTATGGCTCTGGGACTTCGATGGCGTGGCCGCTTGCTTCATGTTTTTTGCGGTATGGCACTACATACCCAACACTGAGCCAACCACACCAGAGTGAGCCTGTCCTGCCAGATGCTTAACATGATCAGCCAGTTCCTCAGGCTTTACAAAGACCCTCCAAACATGATCAGGCACGTTCCTGAACGCGTCGATGAATCTCTCGTTTTTGTTTTTGGTCTCCATATGAGGAATATCTGTCACCTTCCTGATATAGATAGCCTTGATCCAGTCAGGATACTTTTCATACATCTCCGCATATGCCTCGGGGTCAGACTGCGTAGAGTCGCCGATACAAATGAATTTGCGTGCTGGCAGCCATGACCGAATCTTTGAGATCCGGTCTGTCTTGTACTCTTTGACGCCTTCAGTGAAAGACTGCAAAAGCCCCCCTAGGTACATCCAAGATGCATCACGAAGGACGATCGTGCCTTCGGGGTAATGTTGAGGGATAAACTTGGAGAGGAACGGGTAAAGGTTGTAGGGTGAAGCAGACAAATAGAACCATGCTGGGGAACCGAACGATTCTTCCAAGACCTTGTAGAACTCTGGCATGCCTTCTGTAGTCTTGGGGACATCGGCAAACGTGGACTGCAGAATTCCAACAGGACTAGATGTTTGCGTGATCTTGATTGTATCGTCAACATCGGATAGAATCCCCCATCCCTCAGGCCCCGCAAAACGGGTGTTGAATTTCAAGTTCGGAAAGAGGTCACCTGCACTCGAGGACGTGATTGTTTTTCCGTCCATCTCGTTGGAGCCTCCGGTAGGTAGGATTTGACTGCTGATTCCATTTTGGTTGGACGGTCCGAGGAGTCGTTTGTGAGGAGTACTGGATGGGCTTGCACAAGGAATGGAGATTTCCACAGAGCGAGCAGGTGCAATGGCTTGTACAAAAGGTCTGAGGCGCTCTTCAATTCGCTTATTGGTTTCTGGATCTGATCCCGCCTTACCATCTAGACCGATCAGATCAGCGATTGTGCTAACAGTCTTTGTAATGTCCTTTCGGCCAGTTTGGAAGAAACCGGCAACAAATTCAGCCTCCCAGGGCTGAAGAGTCTCATTGCCCGCACGCGAGGGTCGATAAGCAGTATTGTTGAGAACCCAGACTTCATGGTCTTTAGGATTGGCTTTCTTGCCAAATGGATTATGGGATCCAAGGACGCCTGTTGAGGGCGGTGTCAGCCGAAATACTAAGTCTAAGAGACCAGAACTTCTCACTTGTGCCTTTGTCGAACAAACTCATTTCTGATTTTGTGAAACGTTTCGGTAAGAGGGCTTCAATGTCGGCAAAGCTGGCCTCTTTCCGAGACCGAGCCTCGAGAGGTGATTCATGGGCGGTTTTATCATGACGGTCAACGGCAGCTGACTTGCCTTTTGATTTAGTCATTGTTGAAGCAGTTCTCGACTTGGAAGACGGCTGAATGATGGTACGTGCAATGGAAGTCCGTGATAGAATACAGAGACAACGATAGGAGGAAACAGACAAAGTGAAAGGGCTGCTGACTTGGAAATGTGTACAGGTGACTGATGATGGAAGAAACAAGAAGGAAGAAACTGCAAACAAAGAAAGAGGAGATTTCATGGCAGCTGACGGTGGACAGCACGAGGCGAGTGTTGGGAAGCCACGAGGCTTGACAAGTCAAGACTCGAGACTCGAGACTCAAGAGAGGGAAAGAAGGAGGCTTGCTGTACTCCGTAATCCGTATGGTGCTTGGGATGGCGGTAGCGCTGTGCCAGGCTTGCTTTGGTCATAGGACGGCCGTATTTGGCCGTGGGAACGCATGACCGTTCGAGGAGGCGATCAGTGCAAGATCGACAACGGTGGCCACGACCAGAAGGGTTCCAAGCTGGAACTCCAGGGAGACAGCCCTTCAATTGCTACAGGCCTAAGGCAAGGCCTCGAATGACCGCCTGCTCTGATCTACAAAGTGCCCTGGAGGATTGACGAAAGAGTTGCGTGAATTCAGACCCTTGCACTGACTGCAGTGCAGAAGTCTAGTGCCCCATTTCGCTCTCCCAATCCCAAACCCTGCCAACCTCAGTCCCTCAGGTAGTAAGGTACCTAAGCTTGCACTCTCGCGGGGAAGCGAGCGCCTGCCAAGACCACGCGTCACGACTCCCAAGTTACAACCCACTTAACGCGGAACGCGTTCCCAGGCTCAAGGCTGGAAGGCATGAATTATTTGCAAGCAGCGTTGAGACGAACCACCCAACGGCTCCAATTACACAACAGCTTTAGATATGGCTTCGAGACCAGATCTCAAGGTAATCAGCCCTTTTCATTATTTGTCTCTCTGTACTGACCAAACTTCTCAGGTTGATGATGAGGGCGGATTCATCCGTACCTTTCGCTCGTTACCTGCCAAACCGGATGCCTCCAGCACTATTAGAGTGTTCGATCGGGGCGACTACTACTCTGCACACGATGACGACGCTGATTTCATCGCGAGGTCAGTCTACAAGACCACCGCCGTAATTAGAAATCTTGGAAGGAGCGACAACGCCTTGCCAAGTGTGACTCTGTCGACTACTGTCTTCCGCAACCTCCTTCGAGAAGTGTTGTTCAAGCTAGGGAAAAGAGTGGAAATTTGGGAGAACAGCGGGAAAGGGAGTTGGAAACTTGCTCGACAAGCGAGTCCGGGAAACCTTCAGGGGGTCGAAGAAGAACTCGGAAGCGGCCTCGACAGTCAGGGAGAAAGTGCACCCGTAATTCTGGCTGTGAAAATCAGCGCCAAAGCAGGTGAGGCCAGAAATGTAGGCGTATGTTTCGCAGACGCAAGCGTCAGGGAACTCGGCGTGAGCGAGTTTCTCGACAACGACCTATACTCAAACTTCGAAAGCCTTCTTATCCAGCTCGGTGTCAAGGAATGTGTGATTGCCACCGCTGGTCAGAAGAAAGACCCCGAGTTAGCAAAACTACGACAAATCGCTGATGCTTGCAATATTGCCGTCACCGAAAAGCCTGCAACCGACTACGCGATCAAAGATATCGAACAAGATCTTGCTCGACTGCTGAAAGGCGAGAACGCCATGGGCTTGTTGCCACAGAGCGACCTCAAGCTTGCCATGGGTAGCGCTGCAGCGCTCATCAAGTACCTCGGGGTTCTGACAGATCCTAGCAATTTTGGTCAGTACCGGCTATATCAGCATGACCTCACCCAATTCATGAAATTGGATGCAGCCGCATTAAGAGCTCTCAATCTCATGCCAGGACCCAGAGATGGATCCAAAAATATGAGTCTGTTTGGACTTTTGAACCACTGCAAGACTCCAATTGGGGGTCGTTTACTGGCACAGTGGCTCAAACAGCCATTGATGACTCTTTCCGAGATCGAAAAACGCCAGGACCTTGTGGAGGCATTCGTGACAGATACGGAACTGCGCCAAACAATGCAGGAAGAACATCTTCGCTCAATCCCAGACCTCTATCGCCTCGCAAAGAAGTTTCAACGCAAGCTTGCTAATTTAGAAGATGTCGTACGTACCTACCAAGTGGTCATTCGGCTCCCAGGCTTCATTGAGGCTTTGGAAACAGTCGTTGATGAACAATACCAAGTGCCTCTGGAGGAGTACTATACTAAGAAACTGAAAGACCTCTCCAACTTCCTAGGGAAGCTTGCAGAAATGGTAGAAACGACGGTCGATCTGGATGCTCTTGATCGGCATGAATTCATCATCAAGCCTGAATTTGATGATGGCCTCCGTGTTATCAGAGCAAAGCTTGACAAAATCAGACACGGGATGGATGCTGAACATCGCCGGGCGGGCAAAGACCTCAACCAAGACCTGGACAAGAAGCTTTTCCTTGAAAATCATCGAGTGCATGGATACTGCTTCAGACTTACCCGCAACGAGGCAAGCTGCATTCGCAACAAAAGCCAGTATCAAGAGATCTCCACACAGAAAAATGGCGTCTATTTCACGACAAAAGCTCTACAAGAGTTGCGGCGTGAGCATGATCAATTGTCTACCTCGTACAACCGCACACAAACAGGCCTAGTTGCCGAGGTTGTATCGGTCGCGGCATCGTATACTCCTGTCATTGAGCAGCTTGCCGCCATCATTGCGCATCTGGACGTTGTGGTGAGCTTGGCTCATGTTTCTGTTCATGCTCCTACAGCATATGCTCGTCCAAAGATGCATATGCGTGGAACTGGTGATACCATCCTGAGAGAAGCACGTCACCCCTGTATGGAAGCTCAAGACGACATGAATTTCATCACCAACGACGTTGAATTAAGACGCGATAATTCGAGATTCCTTATTATAACAGGTCCGAATATGGGTGGCAAATCGACTTACATCCGTACAATCGGTTGCATTGCACTCATGGCTCAAATTGGGTGTTTCGTCCCTTGCTCGGAAGCAGAACTGACTATCTTCGATTGTATTCTTGCGCGGGTGGGAGCCTCAGATTCGCAGCTGAAAGGAGTTTCAACGTTTATGGCTGAGATGCTCGAGACAGCGAACATATTGAAGAGCGCCACAAGAGACTCGTTGATCATCATCGACGAGCTCGGTCGGGGTACAAGTACGTACGATGGATTCGGACTTGCCTGGGCCATCAGTGAAGAAATCGTCGCCCAGATTGGAGCATTTGGATGCTTTGCAACTCATTTTCATGAACTTACGGCCTTGGCTGACAAGTTTCCCAAAGCCGTCAAAAATTTACACGTTGTAGCCTTCGTCGGTGATCAACAGGATGTCATCATGAGTGAGGAAGCAGAAGGGTCGGCGAAGCGGCGAGAAGTCACGTTGTTATACCGTGTCGAACCTGGCATCAGCGATCAAAGCTTTGGCATCCATGTGGCAGAATTGGTGAAGTTCCCGGAGAAGGTTGTCAACATGGCACGACGAAAAGCTGAAGAGCTTGAGGACTTCACCGGTGTGAATGGACAAAAGAAGAAAGAAGAATATTCAAAGGAAGAGGCCGAGGAGGGCAGCAGGCAGCTGAAGGAGATGCTCAAGAAGTGGAAAGAGCAAGTTGAAGGCCAAGATCTGAGCAAGGACGAGAAACTCAAGCTTATGAGATCGATGGTCAAGAGCAACGAAAAATTGATGAGCAATCGATTCTTCCAATCAGTCCAAGCACTGTGAGGCGGAGGTTCGTTTGAGTTTCATGATGTGCTTAGCGTGGCGTGCTGGTTCGACTATGTGGAAAGAATCAAACTATCTGTATACTACTGGAGCGATCAACATATGCCAGAGCACAAAAACACTGTGGGTTCGGTCCTTGGGTTCGGCTACATAAGCAATTGTGCACCCTGCGGCGTTCAGGAGATACCTAGTCTTCTGCAACCGAGGTGCTGAATATTGTCTCTCAAATTGTTACCAGTATCCTGCTCTCGAGTGCGATTAAGGGCGACATGTTATGGTCCTTCGCCATGTTCACCTCTGCTGGAGAATTGTTTATAACGGGTGACCTCATACTAGTGTGGCTGAAGAATTCAAGAGTCAGTCTTGAGAGAGCCTTGTTCGTGACCCACCCCCCTGTGCCAAGACGAGGCTGTATCTTCACCACAGCAAGGTCACAACATGGGGACTGCTTCAACTACGAGCACGCTAATCAATTTGCTGTCATGTGTCCTTCAGTCGGATCTTGCAACAGCACAGGTGGATAAGGCTACATTCAGATTTCTGAGTCTGGCAAAACTGATTACAGCTCTACTCTCAATGAGAGACTGCGCCAACACTGTTCTGTGTTTGTTGATGAACTGGCTGTCCTTCCGCATGGGCTACACATATGCAGCAGCCCAAGACCTGTTTAGCCCACCGGAGGACCGGGTGGGAGATCAGATTGCTAGAGACCACCAATGGACTAAGCCTTGCAGCGACTTGGACGACAGGCTGCAATGGAAAGCCCAAGTCATGATGAACCGTCCTCCGAGACGGATGTGGCAGGCACGTCGGAAAGTGTGCCGTTCTTGCCTCGATTCTCTTTCGAAAGGCTGCCTGAGGAGGCTGCTTTGGCCTGTGTGCTTCCTCCATCAATTCCTCCTCCGCCGCCTTCAGCATTAGCACTATCCTCATCAAGTAACAATGCTGATCAGTGTACCCATATGAAGTTGCCTTGTTCTTCCTCCACCATGGAATCTACTCCATACCAGATCAAGAGAAATCCATCGTCTGCTTCAGCCATACCACGGCCAACCTCGGGCACCTCGCGCCGTGAAACACCTTCAGGTACCCGGTTTCGGAATGCGGGTTATCTCCCGCACGTCCAAACCTACAACAAAGTCCCGCATCTGCACCGCAAATCATGGCATCAAAGCGATACTTGCCACGTCTCCTCCTTGTCCCTACCTGCAGCTGCGAACTCTAATTCAAGTCTGCCTTCATATGTTACAAAGGGCCCGGCGAACACAAGTCTGCCAAAGTCCAGGACCCTCGGTAGTCTTCTCGCCTCCTCTCGTGAACTCACTCCGAGCGGAAGGTTGATGAAACCCATCCAACCACCTCTGCCACGCAGTCAGACATTGGGAAACATTTCATGCTTGAATCACTCAGCTTTGACACCATCACCAAGAAAGCCAACGCAGGCCATTCCAGATGGTTTACGATCATACTACAACTCCCAGAACCAACTTGATGGTTCAAAGGTATTTCAAGGAAGCAGGATGGCGGAGAAAGAGATGAGATTCATGACGGAGGTCCAGAGAGAAGCTGCAGCGAACTGTACACGCATGAGAAATGCACTTGGCAAAGTTCCTGTAGCACTGAGGACGCCGATTTCTTTGAAGTCCCGAATCTCAGATGTACCTGCAAGCGATGATCGTTTTCTGCCTCCTACATCCGGCGTTGGAAGAGCTCCTGACAGCGACCTGTCAAATCTTCAACTCCCAGGGGCGACCTTCACAAACCGGTCACTGGAGTCACCCCCTTACACACAGGTGAGGGAGGCTGCTGATACATTAAACCACGTACCCAAGACTCCTTCATCGAGGGAAGAGGTTTTAAGCCCCAAGGATGTAAGTGTTGTCCGTGCTAGGGGTCCTTAGCTGATGCTCAGACTAATTGATTAATTCCAATCCAGGTATGTCAAGCCGAAACCATTCCATACTGGACAGGTCGCTTTGTGGGTGTATGTGATCGTCTTAAGATGGAAGAATTCAATACCAGAAGATCGTTTCCAGGGCCAGCAGACAACAAATCAGTCGAGGCAATCTGGGATAGTAGGGAGAAACTGATAATTGACACTGCCGTCATTGAGCTCACTCGTCACTGCAAGACCACCGAGGCCTTAAAAAGCCTTACAGACTTTGAGACCCGGTTATTGCAAGATGTTGGACGAAGTCGAAACCATACAACTGCGCAACTGATAGGGCATCGGCTACTGGCAGGACATACTGGCCTACCCAAACCTTCTGGATCATATTCCAATCCAACGAAAATTTGGATCGCACCATCATCTCCTAAAACCGCAACATCCACTACAAGTGGAGTGTCAAGCATCAATGCAGAAGCAACCCTTGCTGCAGGTCCCAAGCTGTTTTATGGTCGCGGAGGGATGGCGAAGAGTAAGACAACCGGGCATCTAGCGTCCCTTATCCCTATGATTCAAGCTCGATCAAGGTCGATAGCACCAACACCCCGCCACATCCCGCAAGCAAACACTGCGGAGTCTTCGAGCCATAGACGGAAGACCTCCTATTTTGATTGTTCCCCTGAGACACGGGCACTGGTATGGAAGGAAAGAGAAGACCGTGCTGCTCGCAGGGTGGCCGAAGTGAGAGGAAGATTGGAGGCCAGGCTGCTCTCAAATGGCGAGATAACAACCACTCAGCCACATCCACTGAGAACCATAACACCAACGCGAAATCAGGGACAGGGGAAAACTTGCTCACTTGCTACCACGGCATCTGAGATTGATACTGGGACTCGTGGTATCGGTGCTCTCCCAAGAGTGAAAGATGAGGTCACATCATCGCTCCGGTCAGACGCGGTCACATGCACCCACATCGAAGCCCACGCTCAGCCAAGCTTTCCAGCTGAAGGGCAGAAGGGCCGTCGAAAGGTCAGCGGAGAGATCGTAAAGAACTTCTTTGGGGTTGGAATGAGAGAGATGAGAAGGATGGGGAGGCGGGTTGGTGGAGGTCTAGCGTCGTCGGACAGTCACGAAGATCTGCCCTTGTCGAGCAACAAGTAATTGCCTGGTGGACGACCACGAATCGAAAGCGGTGGATGAAAATATACGTGGTAAACCACCAGGCCAATGGATATCTCAACTACCGCCCCTGGCTTATATTGCTAAGGTCTCTTGTCTCAGACCTATGACGTGTAGGGACCATCAATGCTATCCTTAAGGACTGCAAGGTAGACAGAGCTAGCAAGCATGATGTCAGACTGCTTGAGGGCATTGATTTACAAGCGATCGGGCGTCGATTTAGAGAAATGCTTGTCGCGACATCCTAATGTTCTAACGAATGCTTATGTGGTTCAGGGAGTCAGGTCTCGAAGCCGGCTCGGACCCGCGCGTGAGCGGCGTGGAGCGCCTGAAAGACTAAATTCGTGCATCATTACCCCACAAGCCCTTTCTCGGTAGGTAACACGAGGTTCTGATCTCTGGTGTCGCAAGGCTCCATAATGAATGTTACGTGGCGCGAGAGTTTGGACATGATGGGTCCACTTATTTGCGTAAAAGGTTATAACGACAGCATGGTAAATAGTTTTACCGGAGACGGGCTCAAGACATCATTGCTGCCGCTGGCGGGCCTCGGAGATCGGGATATTACCAACGACGGAGGCACGGTCTTGAGCAGAGTTCAAGATATTAACTAATTATGATAGTTAGTAGTTAGATAGGGCATTTTTGAAAGACGCGGGGCCAGGGATAATTAATTGCTGGGATATAAAATACCGCATCGGGGAAATTTGGCGAATCCGAGCCGAGATGGAGTTATGAAAAATGGAACCTCAATCAATCATTCATTCATTCATCCATCCATCCGTCCTTGACAAGAGTAAGATTTAAGATTTTATTGAACGGCTCTTTTCTTCCAGCTAGTGGGATGGGGGGGGGGCTTTCAGTCATAGAGTCTTATGCACTGCTTTCGACAGGGTCAACCACATGCGTTGCTGGCCGCCTGACCTTGGATGCTTGCAAGTTGTCGATGAGTCAGGAGACTTTCGCGAAGGCTTGAAATGGGCAAGAGGCTTTGTTGGCTGATTTCGAGGCATAGATGCGGCTGGGGTTCGTCATTGTGATTTCCATTAACTGAACTTTGGCCTTGCCCTCAGGGAGGGGCAAGGGCCACAGGAAATAGCCGCATTGTAACTGGGTAGGATCATGGCTCATGGGTATGGGTTTAGTCCTTGAGCTCAATGTGATCTACTCCCATGTCTCACATTCCTTCGTCATTACACTGAAAGATATAAATCAGAGGCCATGGAGTCATTCTGCGGTCTCAGACAAGAAGCAAGGTACTTTCAAGTCGCTGTTTATCGATGTCGTTGCCCATCTTCGCCACTGGCCTTCTTCTCAACGACAATCCCTTAGCACCTTCGAGGCGCGCTGATCGACACCATGGGCGGAGTCGTCAAAGGCGTCGCTGCTGGCATTGGGCTTGCATCGGAGAGTATCAAAGCTCGTAAAGAACGTAAGGCTGCACGCGAGGCTGGAGAAGCAGGCAGTGAAGACTTCCGCTACTCAGGCGGAGCAGAGGCTGTTGGTGAAAACGCTGTGTTCATTACAGACGTGGATGGCAGAATTTATCGGGCAGTGGAAGTTGAACAAGCAGTGGACGAAGCCTTGAGCTCACATTGTGCCGAGGGTGACATCGCAGCTCATTTATCTGAGGCAAATCTTGAGAAAGTCTGGATGTTGGACGAAGAACAGGAAAAGCTGCCCCGCTCCCGCTCGCCGTCGCCAGTGCCACAGGGCAAGACCCAGCATCCGAATAGCCTGGCAGACGATTTCTTGCTTCAGAACACAAAATCCACACAGGCGAATCCTTTGCTGTCGACGATGAATCTTGCGGCTGTGGGCTTGGAATTCGCACCCATTCCATCCATATATGGGCTGCTCGCGGCAATTGGCATACATCAGGCAACGATTGTCGCTATGGAGCTAAATTCTTGGTCCAAGTGAGTCCTCCCGTGTTGACACTATTGCATTTCTTTGTATTTATGGCCGCAGAAAGGCAGTAGTTAACGTCATGCTCAATCCAGGACAAACAGCTTCCTCGAAAAAATCAACGACTCATTCTTTCGACCTCGTGGATTGTAATGTCTGATCATGACCCATGATCCAGATAGTGCTTCCTCCATTAGCAAGGCTGTCAATGTCAACAACCATGTCGCGGGCACAATCGCCTCGTCTTTGATTGTGCCTTCAGAAGGCACACGCAAGAGACTAGCACACAATCTGCAGGCATCAAGCGGTGATTATTTTGGCGATCTGGGAGCCATGGACACTGCCCCTTTAGTATATCCGAAACTGGAGGAACTCGCCAGAGGCAAAAGAGCACGAATGAAGGCCGTTGGTTCATTTGTTAGTGATTACAAGGATCGCAGAGCGCAAGCGGAATGGGTGAGTCTTGCATGTCTCCTTTCGATCCCATTTTCAAGCCATTACGAGCAATCGCCTTGCGAGTGCAAGCAGGCTGATCGTTGTCCCTGACAGGCAAGCGAAAACTCGATGTCTATACTTGCGCAAGGTCCAAGGCCACAATTTCGATCACGGTTCTCCGACCCTAACCATCCGGCAAGTAGTGGCGACATCCTCGCACTCGTGACAGCCGGCAAGCTGAGCACCTCCAGCCTGAAAGAGAAAATGTCGTCCAATAGCAGTATTGATGTCAACCACGACAGCAACAGTCCTTCTCCTTCTATGCCGCAAAGTGGAGGGGGGCACAGAGCTCCCCGTGACAACAGACGGGTTCCGTTAGTTTGCAACCACGAGAACATCACCCCCTCTCCGTACGGAGGGTACAGCGAACCCCCAAATTTTCCTCCCCCCCGCTATACGAATCATCCAGAACAGTATGCTGGAGCTTATCAATATAATCGGAACACGCAAGCTAATCGAAATAAAGAGCCCAGGGATAGTGACGATGAGGAACAAACCTATGGGAAGAAAGAGAAACTGGGTGGCACCCGAGGAGTCCTCAGGAGCGTCCTCAAGAAAAACGTCCTTTATATGATGATTGTGAATCTGCCGAGTGAGGCGGAGATGATGCAAGCTCAGATCTCGTTGAAGGGGCAGCAGGGCAACTGGCGCATGCAATAAAATGGGCTTCATAATCTTTATTGTGTATTAGGAGATCTTGAGCTATTTGTAGCGAGACTGCGAGGTACCTAGAAATGGAAACGAGGAAATGTCCGCTCATTCAGTGTGGCCCTTTATTCCTAACAACGCTGCACGGCCACTCCATTTCTTGTGGCATGGTTTCACCACCAGCATTGAGTGCCTCCGAAAGAGCTCTGATCGCCTTTACAGCAGCATCCCCGACCCACCACGGCGGATCTTGCACCAGTGCAATCATGGCAAAGAAGTGGGCGAGAATGACCAAGGCAAGCGGGCGGCGCTCCTCAACGAACTCAACAAAGACCTTTGGAATGAGCAATGAAAATCCTTGGATTTGCCGCGCTGCATAGAAACTGGGCTTTTGTTCGATGATGGACTCGTTAATTGTTCCTAGGTAGCGCAAGGTCTTCTCGTAGACTTCCCGTGTGTCAGACGTAAGTCCTTCGACCTGGGCGAGGTGGCCATCTAGGAGACCTCGTGACTGAGGCGGAATAGGATGGCGAAAATGATGCTCGATGTTAGGATCATAAGCGGGTTTCGCGTTCATGAGTGCCTTGAATTTGCTATCAGGGTTTTGTCTCACCACAGTGGCAGCCATCGCAAAGATTTGCCCTGAACCAGGACCTGTTTTGAGCCACTCAACAACGGCTTCATAGCCACATAGAGGGTTGATCCGTTCGTGCATCATAGCGAATGAGTTTATCTGGATCAACAACGCCGTAAATGAGACAGCGTCCGCATTTAGTTCACTCAGCTCATCGATAGCCTTTCGCTGCCAGTGCAGATTTAGAGCTAGATATCTATCGCGTCGCATCTGCATATCCATATTCAAGGGCTGTGAACGTAGCACAAACGTTGCTGAGATAGCAAACATGGCGTATAAAAGGTTTTCATTCTTAAAGGCAATCCTAGGCACATCAGATAGCCACACAGCCTCGACATTTTGGTTTTGTGGGACTTTGAATGGGGTGCATATGTGACTGTGGAAAGTGTGCAAGAGCTCGAGCTGAGTCATGCGCTCTGACCGATGTTCGACGATCTCGCAAATGTCGGCTACTATGTGGCTTTCAGCCATGCTTGAATCCCCTTTGCCTGGGGTACTGCTTGTAGCCTCACCGCCAATCAAAGCTTTCTCGACCTTCTTCCATTCGGACAGCCCAGAAACAGTGACAGGGGCCGTGAAAATATTGTAAACACACGTCTCTGCATGCCGTCTACAAAAAGCACAGGCCGGTTTCGCCTCATCGCACTGTAGACTAGTCAGAATCTTGAAGGATAGGATGGATATCTTTCAAACAACGCACTTTGACCTTTCGAAGCTTACATCGCTCACAACCTGTCCTCGATTTATTGTGCCTTAACCGGGCTGGGCGGCGCTCGATTTGCGGCTCCATAAATGCTTGGAAACTACAGGGTGCTACACATCTGGGTATCCTGCTGAGTATGACAAATGGCTAAAGCAAGACGGAGATGTAGTAACTGTGTGCTCCACCGTAGTTTCTGTCGATCAGGCGTTCCATGGCCCTGGATCTGGACACGGCACTCATATTGCGGGTCATGAAGTGCCTTGTCATACAAGTGCAAGGTATTGTAATGGAGCTGGTCCGAAACATTGATAGAAGTTAGAAAGGCACCCATTGGATTTCGAGCTCAACCTGCCTACTCCCGCCATCGTCATTTGCAAAGACATCTACCTTTTCAAATCTGGCGGGCATGGCTTCAGCGAAGAACCTGCTGCTATTCCTGTAACTGAGTACTGTGCGGTCGCTATAGTCAGAGGAAAAGATTCCTTGAATAACAGATGACTTGGTACATTCAAATTTGTGAGTAGAGGGATTGACAGAACAGGGTGAAAAGGACGATGACAGGGAAAAGAGTGGGTGGTGGCCTGGGTCGATGACATCTGACTGTGCGAGATAGACCGCACAGGTACCGGATGTATACCATTGTCCACTCCTAATTAAGCAGCCTTTCCTTTCGGAGACTTCTGGGGTAGCAGAGCCTCCCACAACATGGACCTCTAGATGGCCTTTGCCGGTAAATGGAGTACTTGTAGCTGAAGGGTTCGTTGAGCTTGTAATATGACTGGGTCTCGTTGGGGGCGGTTGAGGTGACTTAGAGGAATGCTTGGGCAGATATCGTATTCCATTGGCAGGACAGTTCGACTTGGCGCCGTCAGGGTTGGTTGGAATGAAGTGTTCTCGGATTGTGCTTGCATCCAAAAACGGGGACGGGGATAATGGGATACCGCCCGAAGGAAAGGCGCTTCTGGAATTCCGTAGTGCTCCTCGTACAGAGAAATGGTACCAAATCTCGTCCAACTCTCCCGAACGACAGCGGAAAGTTACTGGAAAGCCGTGAGCAGAGCTTCCAATAGCATCTTCTAAGTCCGCAAGATCATACGTCCGTTCCGAAGACGGGAGAATATCGGCCTCTGCGAGAATGGAGAATGTATCAAGCGTCCTGAAAAGTGAAGTGGTTTGTACAAAATAATCATACAAGTCTGCATGGGGTAAACCATTATCCCCATAGCAAGTGGGTTCAATAGTCGAGATACAAGTGCCGTGCTTGTTCCACTCGTGGGCCCAAAGGTTTTCGTGATGGCCGTCGATTGCCAGCCAATATGAATCCATGAATTCCAACAATTCACAGTCTGGACCTCCGATCGAAGATAGAATTGAGCGGATTCCATCCTCTGTACGTGAGGAATCACAGAATTGCTCGAATCCTCCGGTACATAGGTCGGGCCACAACCCGTGAATAGTCCAAGATGTGTTAGAGCCAAGGGCAGGTGATGTATCCCAGAATTGTGTCTGAAGAAAATGACCCGAGGGGTGATTCATGCAGCAGGTGTCGATGGTCCTAGGGGGAGGGAAAGGGCAGGAAAGACCAGCAGGATGGGGGCAATGTTGGCCAACATGGACTGAGGGAGCTGTTTCAAGTCCTGACTGTAGAATCGAGCCCAGAAGTGGTATTTGTGTTAAAAGATGGGATAAGGAGGGCATGATTAACCAAGCCTAATACGATCACTACAGCTATACGCGGTATAGCATTAATTGGTTCAATTTGCAGATAGTTTGTCAAGTAATATCTTGAGAAATCATGGGGCAGAGTCAACAGCTTGAGGTCTGAGAAGAGGTTCAACGCGACTCCCACTGGCGCCTCGCCTTAGCGCGTTAACAATTAAAATGACGTCAGCAAGGCTGGCGTCCGCTTTTAGTCACATACCCGGCTTATCAACTGGAGGGTACGTGAAGTACTTCGGGGAGCTGAAATCTTGTTCGAGACCTTTTTGACCTGATAGTAAATTCAAGCTCGATCCTTTGGGCCCTTTACTTGTAGGGGCGAGTTTGAAGCTCTGCTCCTGCTGCCTGAGCAATATGCATGAGCACTGATAGATCCTGAAGTGGATCTGGCACGCCCTGTCACATTCTCAGCTTCTATGCGAATAAAAATATCCGAGGGTTCACAGACTCTAGACCTTCCTAGCCACAATAATCGTGGTAGTGACCAGTAGCTATCTGCTTGACCTGGGAGGGCGACGAAAATAGCATACGCAGTCATGTCGAAGATCTACATCAATCCATCCGCCAGGACCTGGTCTCATAGTTATAAGGATAGCGTCACCCAAGCACAAGAATTCCACCGCCGGCTTCCTGGGTATCAAGAGAGCCCGCTTGTACATCTACC
Organism: Exophiala aquamarina CBS 119918; assembly: GCF_000709125.1. Taxonomy (NCBI): domain Eukaryota; kingdom Fungi; phylum Ascomycota; class Eurotiomycetes; order Chaetothyriales; family Herpotrichiellaceae; genus Exophiala; species Exophiala aquamarina. Next base: position 562,135 of record NW_013550587.1, read on the forward strand.
TGATACTGCAACGGCGCTCCGGGTGAAAGCCGTCTTTGTCAAGGACGAGAGCAGTCGCTTGGGCTTACCAGCCTTCAAGATCCTCGGGGCGTCGTGGGGCACATTCAGGGCCATTGCATCACAGACTGGACTGACCCTGGATACCGACCTCGATGAGATATCAAAAGCCGCTACAAAATCCGGGATCGTTCTCTTCGCCGCTACGGAGGGGAATCATGGTCGGGCGGTTGCCCGGATGGGAAAGATTCTCAGCATTCCAGTAAAAATATTTATGTCAAAGTTTGCCGATGCGGACACGGTTGGCAAAATTGAAAGCGAAGGCGCACATGTCACTGTAATCACTGGAGACTACGATGAGGCCGTGGCTAGGGCGTCGAACGAGTCAAAGGCAACAACGAACGGGCTCTTGATCCAAGACAACGCGTTTGAGAACTATGAAGAAATCCCCGCGTGGATTGTCGAAGGATATTTGACTCTTCTTTTCGAGACTGAACATCAACTTGCTGCTCAAGGGCTAAAAGCAACAGTTCTAGTAACTCCTGTTGGAGTGGGCTCGCTTGGACATGCAGTTGTCGCATATGCCAAGTCTGATGGAAGGAATATAGCAGTCTTGACGGTCGAACCTGAGACAGCAGCATGCCTGAATGATAACCTGTGGTCGGGTAAATGGGAAACAATTGAGACCAGCGCCACCATCATGAATGGTATGAACTGCGGGACAGTATCACCGATATCGTGGCCAATATTGAGAAACGGGGTGGATGCAAGCGTCACGATTTCAGATCTGGTATGCCATGATGCCATCAACTACCTTCAATCCCGTGGGTTGAACCCTGGGCCATGTGGAGCTGCCAGCCTTTGCGCCTTGAATAAATTGGCTGCTTCGGACTCAAGCTCAAAGCTCCTTGATGCTAATACAGTCGTCGTTCTTCTGAGCACTGAAGGTGCGAGAGGGTACGAAACTCCTGCTGGGTTTCACGGAGCCTGAACATGAGTCCTCTTGAAAACGGCCTTAGACCTGCATAAGTCCAGATCGCCTCGTAATCACCTTGACTACCTAATGGAATTCATGAGCTTTCTCCATGGCCAGAAAAACAGGGCCATCCGTACTGAGCCAAATCATACGTTTCTTGAATCACCACATATAGGAATGCTCATTTAATGTTGCTTTCCGTTGATCTGAGATACCGTGGAGGAGTTCAATGGTAATAGCGATCTCTAGTCTAAAGCCGGCATTGAGAATAGAGTCAAGCTCTATTAAACACCCATGATCAGCATATAGGACGCTGTGGCTAATAGGAGAGTTGTCCCAGCCGTGTGCACTTGCTCCTGCTTCTCCTTCACTTGCTGCCCATGCTATTACTGCTCCTGCTCTTGCTGTCCTGATATCCGAGATCTCGCGGAGGAAATCAATGGCAGCAGAAGGATCTGATCCAAGACCGTCAACGATTGAGCGAAGCTCTCCTAAATATTCATCGCTGTTGTGGTCGGATAGGATCTCTCGGCATACCCATTCTACCAACTTTGACCACATCATACTACCTCGCAGCACAGAATCGTTCAAACGCTTGAATAGGGACCAAGGGAAGGGCTCTTGACACCAGCGTCCAGGTCCCACGTAGTTGACAGCGATATTGGCCAACTCCTTGAGGCAATACTTGTCAGCGAGTGTGTAGAACTCAACGAGCTCTGTGTTCGATGGGCAAGCGACACTGTCTGGCAAAGGGCTCCACAGTTTACCAGTGTACAGAAACATGAGAATTTTGCCGATCTTTTCGGTCTCTTCGTCCGGGAGACTGATCTTGTTCTTCATACCTTCCGCAAAGCGATCATCTTTGAGACAAGTCGCAAAGAAGCCATCGTAATTTGTAAGGAACGCTCTGTGGGCCATCATCGCCACCTTTTCTGGGCCGACAAGGAGTGTCACAGTTGGTGAGCTGTAGCTAATCATGGGGTTTTCGTCGGGCTTGCTGTAAAACAGATGTCAGCAAGATCTAAATGGTGGGTCAAAAGGTCTTACGGGTCACGGAAATCCCAATCGCCGAGTCTCTCTGAATGGTTTTCTGAGCGACCTTCTGAGAGCTCCTCTGAGAGGTCTTCTGGTTGGGCGAGTATGGGGAGGGGTAAGTTTGGGACTGGCAGCACCGCAACTTGGTCAGCCATTGTAGTTTCCCGGCTGCCTATTCACGGCTGGTGCTGTCGAGGTACCTATTACCTCGAGATAGGATGAGTTCGTCCTTTTTTGGAGGTCGTACCGCTCAGAGTCAATCACCTTAGCGACACCTAGATTTCGAAGGCAACAGTATCGGAGGAGAGGAGGGAGAGAAACAAGAGACCGATTCAGAAACTTTCAACGGAGAGTGAAAGGCAATCGTGATATTCAGTAAACATCGAGCGCAGCTCCACCATGGATTTTCAAATAATAGTAATCAACACGAGACTCAAACTTTTGAAAGCCATCTGACAATAGATGATGCCAGTTCGTTATATTGTTCAACATTGAGGATTTGACAAAGAACTTGTGGGTGATGTATCCGCCGTCAGTATTGTATCCAATCCACATAACATGAGGAAGGCAGCATCTTTTTGCGCATCCTTTCGTAGGAAGATTGAGGCTGGGAGAGGGGACGGAGTACAAGCGAATGTTGAAGTGAGACCGGCACATCAGTGGACTGGCCAGAACAAAGGGTCGATCCCTGGTTTGTCGCAATAGGTCGTTGCCAATTTGGCCGCTAAAGAGTGCATCTGGATCACACTGATAGTGCCCCTTTCCATTCGAGGCTTGAGCGCATGTCTGGAGTAGTCTGACCATTTCGCTTTGACTTGCAGCGGGATTTCGGCGGGATTTGCGATAGCAGCAGTGACGACCAGAGCAGCTGCAGCTATAAAAACAATGTCATCAACGTCCCGGAGAGGACTTTTTTTCCACAATAGTCCAGCAGAAATTAGGATGCAGCGATTAGATTGATGGGATCACGCCCGAAATTAATGGGCATGCCTCCTGAGCCAAACCCCGTGCAAGGCTGGCGGAGAAAGGGGAGCGAGGCATCATGCGACGGGATCCCCAACCCCACACAAGGTTAGTGTTAGCCAAATTAGGAACTGCACTGTCTGCAGTCCTGAATCAAACTATTCGGGTGTCCAGGTTGACAATCTTCCGACCAGCCGTAAATATATGCCTTATGAAAATGTGAAGGGTGTATTGGAGGATAACGATGCCATCTATGTGGACAGTAACTCTGCAAGGATTAAGCCCCATCGGCCTCCAGGTACCGGAAAGACTTAACAAGCTGGATAAGGAACGATGGAGCGTATTAGGTGAGGTTCAGATCCCGCGAGCACGCCAGTCCTGCGACTCCATGATGGCAGCTTCAAGTTCTTGGCTACTTGAAAGGGCGAATGATAATTCGTGTAAATGACGGGCTGGGGACGCCCACAGATATCAACTAGTCCATCCATGAAGCTTTTCTTTTTCTAAACGCTACAGACTGTCATTGGGGACGGCCTCTTCTTCAACAAGCTCACCTTCAGGACTCGACGTCATTATCGAAGGAAACTGGCAGGCTTTAGCGTCTGATCGGCAGCCCATGGCTCCACTAAGCCAGCCTGATGCCCCCTCGAAAACCTATGGCTGATAAGGTTATCCAATCGATCCATGCCTACGGAACTCTGGGCAATGGTGCAATACTGCCTCTAACCTCTTGTAGGCCGTGCGGATACAATTGCTCATTGCCTTTGTACAAGATCATGGCCCATATATTTGGGGCTGAATCTTGATTGTCTGAGACTACTTTCTCTCATTTTCGAGTTGTGTGTCGATCAGTGCCTCTTATACCCAGCTCGACTTCTCACCATGGCCGACGACAAAACGGTGGTAGATAGAAGTAATAATGATTTCCGCAACAGACTCGGCAGCGACGTTGCCCTGGGAGTTGATGACCCCAGTGCCATTCCCAAGGGGCAAATTGATCCTGTCTACGAAGCCAAAGCCCGCGTTCTAAACCGGGCCATTCAGAATATTGGTATGGGGTAAGCAGCTGCCATGTCTAAACAGATCTTCGTCGACATATCGACGATGGATTATTGTCCCTCGAAGTTCTGGCGACACGTAACCTGCTCGCTGACAGCTCTCCTCTCAGGCGGTATCAATGGCAACTCTTCATCGTCGTTGGATTTGGCTATGGAATGGACAACCTTTGGCCGATCTCTACATCGCTCATATTTACGGCAGTCGCAAATGAGTTCAAACCTACCCGCCCACCGCTCTTGACTCTTTCGCAGAATATCGGCTTGCTTGCGGGCGCAATATTTTGGGGATGTAAGTGATTGATTTTGTCTTCAGGCCTTTCTACCTCCTACGGCCTTCGGGTAATGGTTTTCCAAACCGTGGCTGATATCTGTAAAATTCAGTTGGCTGTGATCTATGGGGACGAAAATGGGTACGTTCTGGCTTACTGATGAGTACCATTTGATGTCTGACTAGAATAGGCATTTAATCTGACCTTGGGCATCATCTCTGTCTTGTATGTTGTTGTGGTGGTGGTGGTGGTGGTGGTGGTGGTGGTGGTGCTGATAGTCGTCTATTGGTTCAATACGGTTGGCTAACTACAGACCTCACAGCGGACTTATAGCAGCCAGCTCGCCCAATTTCGCGGCGATAGGATGCTTCGCGGCTCTATGGTCCTTCGGCGTCGGCGGAAACCTTCCTGTAAGTATGCTAATGGCTCATGATTGGAGGATGTGAGTTGATATCTTTCAAGGTTGACAGTGCCATCTTTCTTGAATTTCTTCCAGGAACTCATCAATACCTCCTGACCGTCCTCTCGGTCGACTGGGCGATCGCACAGCTTATTGCAACGCTGATTGCGTGGCCGATTCTGGGGAACTTGACCTGCCAGCAAGATGAGACGTGTACACGGTCCCGAAATATGGGCTGGAGGTACTACCTTCTCGCTGTGGGAGGAATGACATTCATCATGTTCCTCATTCGATTTGGGCTATTTACGATCTACGAATCTCCCAAATATAACATGGGAAAGGGCAACGATGAAGAAGCAGTCAGGATTGTCCATGAGGTTGCGCGCCGCAATGGGAAAACCAGCACCCTCACGATCGAGGATCTAAAAGCATGCGAGGTTCTCGGGAACGGGCAAGTGCAGCAGACAAGTACTGGGGCGGCCATTAAGCGAAAGTTGCAGTCAGTGAACTTAATGCATGTGCAGGCGTTGTTTGCGACCAAGAAGCTCGCCTTGAGCACTGGCTTGATCATGACAATATGGGCTTTTATCGGGCTTGGCTACCCGTATGATATCCATAATCCTGTGACATTCTTGATTGTGCTCGATAGCTAATACATCCTCCTCACAGGCTGTACAACGCTTACCTCCCGTATTTACAAGCGATTCGAGGTGCCGAGTTTGGAGATGGCTCAACATACATCACGTACCGAAACTCCGCCATCATCGCTGTACTGGGCATACCAGGGGCATTACTTGGCGGTGCAATGGTCGAGATCAAAAGCTTTGGCCGGAAAGGTACTCTCACCCTGTCCACAGTGCTGACGGGGGTATTCCTATACTGCTCCACAACAGCAAGGACCTCGGACGCCTTGCTGGGCTGGAACTGCGCGTATAATTTCACCAGTAACATCATGTACGCCGTGTTGTATGCTTACACGCCGGAGGTGTTTCCTACGAAGGATCGCGGGACGGGCAATGCGCTGGCGGCGACGGCAAATCGCGTATTTGGCATCATGGCGCCGATTATTGCTATATTTGCGAATCTCAAGACGGTCGCACCGGTGTATACCTCTGGTGCGCTTTTCATCGCTGCTGGAATCGCGGTGCTGGCCCTGCCTTTCGAGAGTCAGGGCAAGGCGAGCTTGTGATATTTCAAGTCTGTTTGTTTGACTAGAAGAGGCTGTACGTAATGAGACGTGTTGCACTTTATCACCTTCCGATGAGGTACAGATATCTTAGGTTATTGCGTCAGCACCTGGTGGCGGGCTCCGAGTAAAGGCTCTCCGGGTCTAGGGATGGTCTGATGGCGGCTCATTATCAAGAGAAAACGTCAAACAAAGGATGCAAATAGCTTCTAGACATGAAATTAATGTTTCTCCACAGTCGTATGTCTTAATTAGTTACCGTGGAGGCTAATAGCACATACACTTAAAGGTCTCAAGCATGAATTCTCCAGGTGTATCGTTCGTAAGTGTGTTGTGGCGACGATGGTTTTCGCACGTTGCCCCACCGTCTTCGATATCTGCCTCAGCGCCCTGTGGCCGACAATTTGAAGATGTTCAAAATTGCTGTGCAAGGTATTCGAAAGCTTACGAGTTCAAGCGAAGTTTTGAGGCATAAGTATCAGCAAGATATCTGTCAAGACCCTCGCTGTAACTTATATGTGCTGAGCTTGAAGCCCGCTCCAAGTGATGCGTTTTGTATTCGCCATTGCTTCGGTTTGCTCGCTGTTCAGCATGGTCTGCAAGGGTTTGGTGAAACGTCTGGTACTCGCTTCCTCGAGATAGAGGGTCATGATGCTGCACCTGTTGACCACCGTTATCGTTGGGGTTCACAGAGTCAACTTTCCAAGCAACCCTAGCCGTATCCATATCTTGAGATGAGAAACTCAAAGATCCGCCAATTCCATCGTCACCAGCCCTGCCGCCATGCCCAAAGATCCCTCTTTCGCCAGCAAAAGTGCAGCGATCCCAATAGGGATCGCCGTTGTCACCGATACCGCCCATGCGTATTGGCTTCACTGTCTTCGCAGCTCTTGAGCATCGCTTACAAGCTTTGTAGGCCATTCCAAAAGTTGGACGACTGGGGCCCGGCATTGGATGAAGGACCGCCACGCGACGAAAGAAACATGAGCATGTATGCCAGTTCGTCCGTTTGTAAAGCTTGGTGGTTTTCTGAGCTAAAGGGATTGTCTGAGTCTGCGAAGGATAGTCTCTCGACGTACTTGTGCGGTTATCGTATGGTCTCTTAGAGAGATAAGAGTGCAGAATTTGGGCTTCTGAAGGGCTTCTGCCACACTGCTGCCCAGGTTGTGTTGATGTGTGGACGGAATGTAGAATAAAAGGACAGAGGGGAAGTAAGAGGTTACACATAATGGCAGGAACTTGACGCTAGGAAACCGGATAAGGCCGAGCTGGCTTGAAGGTAATGAAATAATGCCGTGGCAGCATTTCCATTTGAAGAGATTAGAACTGTTGCAACCGAAGCGAGGAACAGGTATATCAAACGACGGCAGCACACGAAATCGAGACTCCTATCGGCCAGGCAGATATGATCTGGTTTCGTGGAAGCGAAGAATTGAAAGAAGCCATTGCTATTGCTGTGGTGGTTGAAAAACTGGTGACACAGGGGAGAGGAAGTCCATCGGGTCTGAGCCAGCCAAGGGAGGCAGAGCGAACAGCTGCCTAGATATCGCCTCTTGGTTTCTTGTGCGCCCAGCTCAGGAATCTGGGTCCTCAAAGGGACACAATTGGGATTGAGCAGGCTGAGACGCCTGCGCAATCCTCCAGCTAAAGGGATGGACGCTGTAGAAGCCTGAGGGTCGGCGAATTGGGATTATCGATCAAGTGTTTGTCTCTTTGTCTGCCTCGGACCACAACCACACGAAAGAGGCCTTGTCAACGACACTGGATGAAGTTATTGGCGGCAGAAAGCTAGTTCCATTGATGCAGTGTAGCCATGGTTTGCGCTGTGATCAAACACGACCTGGAGCCTTGGACATGCATTGTCTTCGACTCGTTCTTCGCGGGTTGGAAAGATTGTTCGAGAGAACAGACGATCGGGTGGCCAACGGGCGAGTTACTGTGGTAGCAGTCCTTGGACACTACCTTCTCGATGTACTCCGTACCCACATGCTTAATAGAGAGAAGGTGAGACAATAGGCAGACACAAGCCGAGGCCAACGTGTGATTTGATTCTACGTGACTACGCAGGACGGATACTGAGTGCCTACTGACAACTGTACGTAAGGAACATGGATGGTACAGGGCACCCACAGCGGACCCTGCTGGCCGCGTTTATCCGCCCCGTTCCTGAGCCAAAAGTGCACTGGTGTTTATCAATTTGGCCAGACGAGTCGTCTAATTATAAGCCATTGTGACAATGGCTTTCTGGGTCGCTCATTACTCGTATGGAGGACTCGTGAGGACCGTCTCACACCCGGTCCACCCTCGCTTCTCTTCTGCAGGAACACCAAACTGCTCATCTCAATCATGGCTCTAAGATTGCCACCATGCCCGCCAGCTAGTCCACACCATCACGAGTTCTTTTGGCAGATTTACGGAATGATAACTCCAAATCAGGCAGGTCGAGCTTTACCGTGTCGTCGATTAGAGGCAGGGTAGCATTGGATCAACATTGCTTGTCACTGAACAAGAAATGCCACCATCAACCCTGCAGAAGCTTATCTGGTGCTTCTCGGGCACTTCCACCAACCCTGTCCATCGCCCCAGCTATCTCAGTTTCTCTAACCTCAAAGGAGAAGCTCATCATAAAGCTGTCCAATGCGATCTGTCACTCCCCAGCGCGCTCTTTTTCTCGATTCTCCAGCGCTTACAGAGAGAAGAGATCGTCCCTCTGCCCGGCCCAATGCAAAGGCTAGTCACCGTTGAAGCTCGCTCGATACAACGTCAGCTGTATGTTTATCTCTCGGAGTTTTCTCCATCTGGGCAAGTCGACCTCGTTGGAATGTAGCCCTGGATCCCACATGACGTCTTCGGCCCGAAGCCACTGAAGCCCTCGTTGTGTACGGAGGACTTCTACTCGAGGCAAGAGCGCATGCTCAGTTACTGTGCGAGGTAGGCGCGATGCCCTTCTACCCGCTTCGTGTAAAGAGACAAGAAGGTCACATCGGCCCAGGTTGATCGAATTGTCTTTCTACTCACATCCTCTCCACCACTGCACTTCCTTCAGGTTGAGAGCGACCGCTTCCACATGGCTGCTGCTGCACGGATTTCCACCGCTTTGGTGGCATCACTCTCGCTGTTGTCTTGTTTCCAAACCTCCCTGGCTAATCCTATCACGCGACGAACCGCCTTTGCTGTAAAGGATTTCCATCCTACCCCACGAGCATGGACAAACTTGGGAGCAGCTCCAAGTGATCATCTGATTAGTCTCTCCATAGGTCTCTCTCAAGGTCGCTTCTCGGAGCTTGAGAGACATCTCTACGAAGGTAAGCCCCAACAACAAGAGCGACATCTTCTTTCGTCCTACTGAATCGGATCTTAGTGTCTGATCCATTCCATCCTAGATATGGACAGCACCTTTCCGCCGAGGAGGTGCATGACTTGGTAAAACCTTCCGACGAAACGTCAGATGCCGTGCACGACTGGTTGGAAGGTCACGGAGTGCGAGCCCACCATCTGAAGTACAGCCCTGCCAAAGATTGGCTCTACGTCACTCTACCATTGTCCATGATAGAGGAGATGCTTGATACCGAATATTCGGTCTATGAGCACCGCGACGGATCCACCCTTGTTCGGACAGAGGGCTACTCACTTCCCCTGTACCTCCATGAGCACATCAGCACCATTCAACCTACAAACTCATGGGCCAGGCTGGATGGTCACAAGAAGCGAAATGAAGTCAAGAGGCGTACAACCCAGGCGGCAGTGGTATCCGACGATTGGTCTCCAGCTCCGCTTGTTCCCCTCCCGGACAATACTACCGTCGCTGCCGTCTGCAACTTCACGAGTGTTACACCAGATTGCATCAGAACTCTATATGGAACTCTGGACTACACTCCCAAGTCTGCTGGCGTGAACAAAATGGGTCACACCAACTACCTCGACGAAGCAACGAATCGATCCGACATCAGCATCTTCCTCGGAAAGTATCGTCCCGAGGCGCAGGCTTACGCATATGAGTTTGAGGTGATATCCATTGATGGAGGAGTCATTGACAACGGCACCAACGTCTCCGAGGAGGGTCTGGACAGGGAGGCAAATCTCGACGCTGAATACATGATCGGAGTAGGCTATCCCACACCGCTTACGGCCTGGCACACAGGTGGACGCGATCCAAGCTTCATGCCCGACATCAACACTCCGGACAACAGTGACGAGCCTTTCCTCGTGTGGGCCAACTACGTGATAGCGCAGCAAGACATTCCTCAGGTGATCTCTACCTCGTACGGCGACGATGAGCAGACCGTCAGCCAAGCCTATGCGCAAGCAGTATGTAATCAATTCGCCCAACTGGGTGCTCGAGGCGTGTCGCTATTCTTTTCGAGCGGAGACTACGGCGTGGGAGCGGATGACACGTGCTACAGCAACGTGGACAACTCAACCTATATGTTTATGCCCAGCTTCCCTGCAGACTGTCCTTATGTAACAGCTGTAGGCGCAACCACGGGCTACCCGGAGTCTGCCGCATGGAGGAAACTCCGTTCAGGAGCATACTTTACCAGTGGCGCCGGCTTCAGCAACTATTTCCCCCAGCCAAAATACCAGGCAGACGCTGTTGATGGGTACGTCGCCGGCCTTAACGGACTATATGATGGGTTCTACAATAAAACAGGTAAGCCAACTTTCTCGGAGCCGAGACGATAGCATGTCAAACAGCGTCAAATACTAACATGACGGACCTCCTCTTTAGGCCGCGCATACCCTGATCTCTCTTGTATCGGCCAAGTCTTCCCAACCATCTGGAACGGTAGTACGCTTGGGCTGGTTGGAACCTCCGGATCGTCACCTATCTGCGCCGCAGTGTTCGCGTTGTTGAACGACGCCTTGATCACAGAGGGAAGACCTCCGATAGGATTTCTCAACCCTTGGCTCTATGCTCATGGACACAAGCTGTTCACCGATGTCACGAATGGTACTTCGGCTGGTTGCAACACTTCAGGGTTCCCCGCCACTCAGGGTTGGGATGCTGTGACTGGCTGGGGTACTCCATACTTCCCCAGCCTGCTTGAAGGGTTTGGATTGAAGAAGTAGTGAGAGACAAAGGCTTGTATATATAGTGCACGGTGACCCAAGGGCAGGGCCATGGTGTACATAGCGCTTGCCCTGACTAGGCGAACCTCGCGAAGCCTCAGGGGCATGTGGTCCCTAATGGTGTAACGCTTAATGAAAATGATGCTCTACGTTGAAAGAATACTTCCCTTTCCCTGCCCTTTACAACTAAACAACAACAAGACTTCTGGGATTTTATTTTTACTTTTGCCGCCTTCGACCTCGACTGTCAGCGGCACCCCGCCCTGATCTGCATCAGGGATCAATTGCAGCGCCCAAGGGCATGCCACTGGGGACTGTTGATAGGTGAGGGGCAGGACCAACCTCGGTCCCCTTGGGCCTGAGGTCGCCAAACCCTTCAAGCCACCATGGCACTGGCACGGTGGCACACCAATCCTTCTGTACTCGTACGAGTATGTAGGTTCCGGACCCCCGCTTAAGGGTTCATGTCCTCCAAGGTTCCCATCCTCCTATCCATCGGAGGACGCCGAAGATCTTCAAGCGCTCCCAATCCCATCGATAACCGGGCCTTGCTTGTGGGGTTATGATTTTTGATAAACACAACGTTGCATTTGGTTGTCACGCCTCCCGGGGCTTCTACAATGGCTGTCGAGGTAGTTAGAGGTCAAGGAATTCTTTCCGAGGGCAGCACTACTGAGCCACGAGTGAGATTCAACTCTGTTCTTCATTGTGGCTGTTCTGTACTTGCTTGTTGATCGCAATATATTCGCTTTTGGATTTTTCGACTCTATCGGTCGTTGCTATCGCCATTGCCAGCCGCCGTCGCAAGCGGAAGATTTGACTGGAACACTCCACTCGCAAGAACATCACATCAACTAGCAAACACCACCTATCAAGGCTAGTCGGAAGCCACCAAAAGAAAATGGCAATCAAGCACGCAACGCCTGTAACAGTCTCGCTGTCCGACCTGCAGTCGAACCAGATCCCCTTCTCGACGCTTCTCGAAGCCTTCGGACCGTCCTCCCTAGGTATCCTGGTGGTAACGGGCCTCCCCTCAGACTTCGCGTCTCTACGCACAACGGTGCTCACGAACGCATCACGGCTAGCGGCGCTGCCTCCCAGAACACTCGAGCGGCTGACCAACGCCGACGCGAAGTACCTGGTCGGCTGGTCGCACGGCAAGGAGAGCCTGCGCGAGGGAGTCGTGGACGATAAGAAAGGGAGTTATTATATTAATTGCTCGTTCTACAACAGCGACATGGCCGACGAGGAAAGAGGACAAGATGCAGGACTCGCGGCAGACAGGGAGAAATTCCCGGGCTTTGACGAGTACACGGCCGCGAGCGTGTGGCCGGACGAAGGCGAGGTGTTGGGGTTCCGGGCGAGCAGCGAGGCACTGATCCGGCTGATCATCGACACAGCGGTGCTGGTGGCGCGCGCGTGTGATCGCTACGCGGAGCAGGAGATCGACGGGTATGAGACCGGATATCTCGAGAGGGTCGTCCGGGGCAGTCGCACGAGCAAGGCCCGGCTGTTGCATTACTTTCCTAGCTCGGAGGACGGTGGTGTGCAGACGAGGAAGGACGATGAGCGGCAGAAGCAGCACCAGCAGACTGATACCGTTGACGACACCTGGTGCACAACACACCTTGACCACGGGTGCCTGACGGGGCTGACGTCCGCGATGTTCGTCGACGAGGCCTCTCCGGCACACTCGCAATTCAGCGAACTCCCCACCTCGCCGGACCCAACCTCCGGGCTGTACATACTCTCGCGGACCGGTGAGATCAACAAGGTCGCGATCCCGCGCGACAGCCTGGCCTTCCAGACCGGCGAGACGCTGCAGCTGATCACACAGGGACGGTTCAAAGCGGTGCCGCACTTCGTCAAGGGCGTGGAGCCCCGGAACGTCGCGGACGCGAACGCGAGGATCGCGAGGAATACGCTGGCCGTGTTCACGCAGCCGAATTTGGGGGAAGTCGTCGATTTGAAGACGGGGCTGACGTTTGGGGACTTTGCGAGGGGCGTCGTGAAGAAGAACACTACGACCTGAACTGTAGGCCAAGCGGGATTTGGACATGGATTTGGACATAGAAGAGGAAAGAGGACGGACGGTCTGTGAAACTTTCATGTAACGACTTTTCCCCTTCGTCTGGGTCTTCTTCTGACTCTGCCCTGACGATGTAGAATAAAAAGTAATCCCTGGGTCTAGTTCGCGGACTATTGCATTGTAGACTCCCCCTTCCATCAGCAAAACATTTCAGTCTTTGCCTGGATCAAGAACCTCTATATCCGGCCGTTGGTCATCGTGCGTCGTGTAATGAGAGCGCAGACTTCATAATTAAAAGACCATTCCTTCCCACTTCGATTCGCTGCGCACGAGAAAGTGCAAAAGTTAACTCCCGTCCCTCACATCGTCCTAGTTGTTTTAAGAGTGCATAACACGCACAATTACCCATCAAACGCCACGCTGGAAAGTGGACGATCAATTTGCCCGCCGTGGTAGCACCTGAATACCAAATATCTCCCGTCCCATGTGCTCATACTTTTTGGTTTAAAATCATTAGAATTCCACTCGTGAAATCGCTCAGGGTGTGCATGTGGTTGTGTAACCAGTCCAAGCGGACCATCATCTCCTCTATCTCGCTGCCTCCGTCTGGGTTCTCCTCAAGAATAGAGCCAGAGCGGCATTATCAGCTGCAAGCCGAGTATTGTCTGTTTGCAATTGGTCCACCATCGTGTGAAGTTCGTCATATGTTCGATGATCAGGGGGTGATAATGCAGGTGGGGAGGGTGAGAGATCTGGGGTTGGTGAGGTGTTGAGAAGTGACAAGAGAGCGTCTGGATCATCTAGCCCCTGAGCAGGCTCGGGGTCGATGCTTTGTAACGCTGTCATGACGGAATCGATGTCCATTTCATGTCGTTCTAGTGCATCCTTAAGCCATTGTTCCCAAGCCTGAGTGGTGGCTACACTGGATTCAAGGCTTGAGCGAGATTGAATTGCCGTTCGTAAGAGGTCCAAAATCTCGTTCGATGGAGCGGGAGGGCAGTCCAACCCGTCAACATCTTGTTCGGTCTTGCTCAATTCATCGGAGTCTGGGTTCGCCTCGATTTGTGCCACCGGTTGACTGTTTGTGGAGCGGCTGGTAGATGATGAAGCAGGCCAGCCTTCAATGATCATTCTGGGACCGGAGCCTCTGGGCGCGGCAACGACGTCGTGTGCTGTTGTGGTCTTGACTTCGGTCTGTGCCTCACGCTCATATCTTTCTTTGGCAGCTCTGGTCCCTTCCCACTGACACAGATTTAGGATCTCGTCGTTGGTCAAGCTTAGCTCGTCGAAGACACGGAAAAGGCGGCGGTGCCATGGATAGCGGGACATTCGACGACGGTGCGGAGGGTATGTGTAGTCAAGACCAGGATACTGAGCCTCCAGGGTGTCCAATGCTCCATAGTACATTTGGACTTCCACCCGAACCTCCCCCACTATGTGGCGTTGAATATGAGCATAGAAGGAGGCCGGCTCACCCTGCTTCGGGCGAGGAAATGTTTTGTGGTAGATCAAGTCGGGAATGCATGGTTTTCGCATCCTGAAAACGGCTGTTCTCGCAGCTCCCTTCGACGACTGCTTGTTTTCGGAACGGGCTTGTGAAGGGGTCAGGCTGCGCCAAGGTGTGGGAGGTTCGTGGATCTGGGTATACTCAACCCTTCTAGCAAATGCAAATGCAAATTCGTGGGCTGAGTGTTGAATGTTGAGTGGGCGAGAATACTGTTGTGAGTGGGATGAAAAGGTTGAGGTGAAGGGACTAGTTGTGAGTTCGAGGCACGGTTTCGAGAGTTGTGGGGATGAGTGAGGCTAGAGAAACGGAGACTTCTGGCAGGTAGGGATGAGGGCGGATGGAATGCAGGCGGCAGGGAGCAACGTTGTATCTGGAATAAACATGGGAGTCTGAAAACGAGGGTGGTGGTGGAGGATGAAGTGGTGGAGGAGTACGGAGCAAGTGAGTAGGACGTCGTGGTGGTGGTGGTGGTGGCGCCAGTGCTGCTGCTGGCGGTGGTGGTGCTTAGAATCCCAGAGGCATTCGTTGGCGGCGCAGGAATGATCGGTTTCGTTTTGAGTTCAGGTACCGCTACCGCCCATTCCCACTGGGGCCAACTTCTAAATAATAATTAGCTGAGGTAGTAACTCAAAGCGTCTAACTGACTAGTGAGACAAGGGCGGGTGTTTCGTTTGTCAGTGCCACGAGCAGATGTCAGGTATTCAGGTAGTTAGGTATGAACTAGCGATTTGGACGGACCTGAGGTACCTGAGCACGGAGTACCTACTGTAGGCAATTAATTGTTCCCAGAGGTACGGAGCAGTGGAAGAGGCAGCCAGGAACTACTAACTAGTTGATGAGACCATTACGAGAAGAGTCCAAGAAAGACCGGCAAGTCTAGGAGATAGTAGGGAGTACTCGTGAATTCCCATCACCACAGCGAGACCCTGGATATATGAACGACCTAGTCACCCCTACGAGTAGTACCAGCAACTCAAGAGTCAATGGGTTCTGGTGCTACTGACTTAGTCTGTTATAGCACTCCGTAGCAGTCCTCCAGATGATGCGTGCCACATCACTACTTGCCAGGATGGAGTACGAGTAGTGGCTGCCAACAACCCAAACATCCACCCGCTTCGCATCTCGCATTGTCAGGTGGCCTGCAAAACCTCAACCTCTATCCTCCGCCCAGCCCGCAGCCCACAGCCCGTATGTGGCCGACCAGGTCCCATTTCAGCCTGTCCAGCCCTGTCCTCTTTGGCCCAGCTAGTTAGCGACTCTGGTTCTGCAGCGACCGCCCAACAAATAAGCTCGCTTCTGTAACGCCCCAACCTGTCTCTGTCTCTGCACCCTGGGCCTAGCATCCCGGCTAGATGTGCCCGCTGCTGCTCCACCGTCGACACTTCCGGACTTCCAAACAGCCATTACAGAGGTCAGCCGAGTGGCTTGATGACTGGCTGCTCGGATACGGGGCGCGGTTAAGACAGGCTAAGTAATCCCGTAGTTTACCCGCTTCCAACTTCACGCCTGGGGTGCATATCTCAGCCTTGCACAGGAAACCCACAGAGGAGGGGCTGGAGCCTTGGGGATGCCCCTTCACCATGTCGACGTTCGATGGCATTGTTAAGGAATTCCCCACTATCAGAATCGACTATTTCAGATATCATCCAGGACAACCAAAGCCAGCAGCCCTCTTCCTGAGTCATGTTCACAGCGACCATCTGCTGGGCCTGGAGTCCGTCAAGATGCCCTTTGTCTACTGCTCGGTCACCACGAGACAACTTCTTCTCCAGATGGAAAAATATCCACACCGAATCAACTACGCTAAAGGTATCCTTGAGGCTAGGAAGCAAACTTATCGCCACCTGAAGTCGATTCTTAGACCTTTACCATTGCAAGCACCTATCGATATCGAACTCGGACCAAAGTCCCGGATGAGGGTCACTCTCTTCGACGCCAACCATTGCCCGGGTGCAGTCATGTTCTTGCTCGAAGCCGATCACAAGGCTGTCGTCTACACAGGGGACATACGTGCAGAACCTTGGTGGGTCAATTCAATAGTCCAGAACCCGGTCTTGTTGCCCTATACTTGCGGCATAAAGACATTAGACTGTCTTTATCTTGACACAACATTCGCAACTCATGACGAGCCATACAATGTATTTCCTACCAAGGCAGACGGCCTTATGGAGCTGATCCGAAAGGTCAGACAATGCCCCGCCGACACTCTCTTCTATTTCCGATCATGGACTCTTGGTTATGAGAAAGTATGGATTGCTCTTTCCGATGTTTTGAAGTCTCGTGTCCATGTTGAAGAATACCAAATCAAGTTGCTAGGCTCCGGTGAGTCTTCTGACAAGACTGGCTTCATTGAAGGCCCGGCATTGACTGGCTTTACCCTGGGCAATGCATACCATGCCGGGTGCCTAACCAAAACCAATGACAGCGCGATCAAGATTCACAGTTGTGAGCCAGGCACGCCGTGCCATTCAAAGATAAAGAATCAAGAGAACCTTGTTTGGATCAGTCCCATCATCTCCCGACTCAAAGATGGCACTGAAGTCAGAGAGCTTGGAGCTGGTGGGGGTTGGGGCGACCTTTATCAGACTTTGGGATTTACGTTTGATGATCTCGCCGCTTTGCAACAATTTGGCGCCTTTTGTCAGGGAGCATTAAAGGACAAGATCAGCACAGAAGCTATCCAGAAAATGATCGAACCATCTCGAAAAGTGCGCGGATACAACTTGACTTTCGATGGCTTCGAAGATGTTCTTGCAGCGGATGGTGAGAAGAACATCTCGCTTCAAGAATTGAAAGAAGCACTAGCCAAAGCCTCCCAATGGATGGAATCACTTTCGCAAGGCCCAGCACCAACAAATACCGAGAGACCGGGCAAAGACAACCCGACCAGGACCATTCATTTCCCTTACTCTCGACACTCATCATATGCCGAACTTCGTCATCTAGTCAGCAAGTTTCGACCTAAAGATATATGTCCCTGCACGGTGGATACTGAAGGATGGACTGAAGATATGAGTATGGAGTCTCTTTTCGGTGACTTATGCTCAGAAAAGAGGTTCTTCTACGACGGGAATGTTCGCCTCCAAGTTGAGAAGATAGCCGAACTTCAAGGGCCAGCTGGTGGCAAGAGGAAACGAAAACAGGGAGACAGTCAAGAGACCGCGTCACAAGAGAGTGACGTTGAGAGAGAGTCATACCGAAGCGCAAAGGCGAACGCGAATGACACCAAGTTCAAACACTCCGAACATCAACCAGAAAGACGACAGCCTGATGTTAATGCATATGACTCAAATACTGAATGGGAGATTACTCGGGCGTCCTCGAAGGAGATTGACCGCGTGGAAGATCTGATAGTGATCGAATCTGACTCGGAAGAAGATTCCATAGGCCAGTCGGTCTTCGACGGAATACATGGAAGTGAAGCCATGCCTGATCCAGAACAGAAAAGCCAGAAGATGGTGGAGGAGCAGCAGTCAACAGAAGAGAACGCTGGAAGGAGACGGACTCGGATCGAAGCATACATAGCAGCCAAACGCTGTCTAGATGAGAGTGACGCCACCGAATGGAATTGGTATCCGTTAAGGAGCGTTGGTCGGAAAGGCCACGACGAAGAAGAGGAAGAATTATGAGATGTATGAGATTTGGTCTATACCCATGGGTAGATGCTTACCTACGTAAGGAGGCTTGGAGCCAACTACCTTGCCCTGGGGCGTTCTGTTCAAGGGAGCCTTGCCAGGATTTTCTGGCAGCCTTATCCGGCCTTCACTGCTCCGTAGGTCAGCCCTATTCGCAGCTCGGGCACCCAGTCGGGCTGGGGACCTCGAAGCTCCGACTCCCTCACCCGCCAAGCGCCATCATCATTGAGCTCCTTCCTGCGGCTAGTGCCACTAGTGGAAGGACCAACATCACGCAGAAGCTCTTTCGTGCCAACTCGTTCCCCAATCCAGACTCCAATTGACCCCATCGCATCTGGGTTGGGTCAAATTGTGTATATATCAAATTCAGTCTCACGCGGCTCGGCTGTACAAACGCTTTGATTCCTCCACGCACTTTCATCTCTTTCAACTCTTTTTTCCTTATATCATTCTGTCCTTCCATCCCCAGCAGACAAGGCAAAGATGTTGGCCCGTTCAGTGCTGCGATGTGCAGCTCCCTTACGCCTGGTATTTCCCCCCGCTTCGAGCTTAATAATTGTTCTGCAGCTTGCATTTCAAATCGCACGCTGCAAAGCATACATCCAACATTGCCTAGCGTTTCCATTTCACATCAATTGCTTAAATTCGCTGACCATCGCCTCCTCCAGAGTGTCCGCACATATGCCACCGAAGCCCCTAAACCGTCGTCCTCCTCTTCCACACCATTCCTCGTAGGTGGTGCTGCAATCGGCGCAGGAGCCCTGGGCTATTCATTCCTTGGAAGCAGCAAGAAGGCTCCCGTTGCTACTCCTAAGCCGGCTGAAGATGCAAAAGCCGCGGCTCCTGTGGGAAAGACTTTCACCGGCGGCGATCAAGGCTTTATTGATCTGAAGCTCGCTGAGGCCGTTGACTACAACCACAACACAAAGGTCCTCAAATTTGAGTTGCCGGATCCCGAACATGTCTCTGGCTTGACTGTTGCTTGTAAGTTCCATTACACCATTGAGAGGCTCTGGTCAAGACACGACAAACGGCTGACAAGATTGAGGCGGACAGCTGCGATTATCACAAAATTCAAGGGACCCAATGATGAGAAGCCTACGATTAGGCCATACACGCCCGTCAACAGCGAAGGTATATCTCTCGCTGACACAATGCCCATTCCACGCGACTCGTTCCTCTCCAGCTGATCCCCTACTAACATTTCCTCTCCTATCTCTCTAGACGCAAAAGGCCACCTCGACCTGATCGTGAAAGTCTACCCCAACGGACCGATGTCCACACACATCCACGAACTGAAGCCCGGCGACACCCTGTCCTTCAAGGGTCCAATCCCAAAATACCCGTGGGCGGCCAACAAGCACGACCACATCACGCTGATCGCAGGCGGCACGGGCATCACGCCCATGTACCAGCTGATCCGCGCCATCTTCAGCAACCCGGAGGATAAGACGAAGGTCTCGCTCGTGTTCGGCAACATCAGCGAGAAGGACATCCTCCTGAAAGAAGAGCTCGAGAAGATTGAGAACGAGTTCCCCCAGCGCTTCCGCGCCTACTACACCCTCGATAACCCGTCCTCTGGCTGGAAACATGGCAAGGGCTTTATTACCAAGGATCTGCTCAAGACTTTGTTGCCGGACCCCAAGAGCGAGAATATCAAGGTTTTTGTCTGTGGCCCGCCGGGACTGTATAAGGCCCTCAGTGGCCCGAAGGTCAGTCCTACCGACCAGGGTGACTTGTCTGGTATCCTGAAGGAGCTCGGGTACACTAAGGACCAGGTCTATAAATTCTAAAGGGGGAAATGGGACTTTTGGAATTAGCAAGACACGTCAACAGTGTAAGATTTTTGATGTTTCGCTGGGAGACCCTGTACATTCATAAGAGATAGATCGTCTCGAAAAGAATAGAGAAGAAAAAATCAAGACAAACATGAATATTCCCTCTGCGCCCCTCTGGGGAAGGTGGAGAGCCCCCCGGGAATTCCCAAGACATATATTCGGAGATGTTTCTATCTGTACACAGACGCGGCACTGAATATACATGTCCTGGGTTACACTTTCCGAAGACCTGGCGGAAAAGAAACATGTGAAAAAGATTCTGGCCCAGTCCATAACTAAGTTACAGTTACTTTTCTTTGAAAACGACTCTCTCTCTCGTGCTATGCAAGGTCCCTAAGCATGGTTCGAAGTGCTCAGAGCGAAATGACAGACTATGTGGAATATACCTGTGTAGGACATACTCGACGTGAATAAATACTCCGTACCCAGCATGAGGGAATGGAGCGGGATGGTGAGCGGGGAGTGGCTGGGACCGCCGGCTGCGCTGGTCAGAGTAAGTGTTCAGCACCGCGTGCTGCTGTGCGAGTAAGTGCCAAGGAACGAGAGCTTTACGGGCATCCGAGATGAGGGACATGGGGGCACAATCCGTGTCCGAGACTTGGTCTGTCCGCCGTTGGGGAGCTTCAGTTGTTCAGCTATGTGCAGGGGAGCGGGTGCTGAGGAGTTTCAGGTATGGATGGCGTCAGACTTGGTCTGGATCTGGGCAGTACGGGGCACGGAGAGCCACGTACGAGGTATGGAGTACGAATGCCGACAAAGTCCTCGAGAGAGGAGTGCTGCTGGCTTGTTGGCTACTATTAGGGTAAGGCCGTTGGCGTCAACAAATTACCGCTGCGCACAATGCCCCCAATACATCAGCCTACATACCTACATCCTGCTGGTTGATTTAAAGAAAGTGGCAATTGGCTTGCGAAGACGGGGACTGTAATTCATTGACCCACGCTATGCCTTGAAGATGTGTCGCGGATTTGATGGCTGAGTCTGATGGGCCGAAATCTGTGTGTCCACCTTTGCAACGACATATTTACCGGAACCAGTGCACCACATTATGGTTGAGGGAGGTGTGCACAAGCAATTGCAATCGAGGCAATTATGGAGTGGAGCATAATGGGGAACAATGGTAGAACTCTGATGTGGTTAACTTGACTGTAGTTGGCGGCAATGATAGATATGCTTGGGGCAGCTTGCCCGTGAGATGACCTCTGGGGCTCACGGCTGAGTATCGATACCCAGGTTAAGTTGCCGCAAAGCGGTTACTAAATGATGATGGAACAAGAGGGACTTCTGGAGGCTAATGCAGGTACATCGAGAGTGAGGACAACAAATAAGTTGTGAGAGCGCGCGTGCTGAGATGATGAAGAGCATCCGTAACAGACCTTCCCTTCCAGTTGGGGAATTGGTCAACAGTTGAGTGGTAATTAGGGTAGGTGCCTGTACTGGCTCCAGAAAGACTGGAGGATTGAGCGTGGGGAGGTTCGGGCCACACCCAAGGGGCCCCTGGCCGACCATGTTCTCGTTGGGCGTGCCCGGTTTGCAACAGCAAGGTGTGATCGCCAGTTAAGCAAGAGACCCTTGAAGGCACCCGGCTCGATGGCCAAAAGTTGAGGGAGCTCGGGAGAGGCCAAAGTCACTGACCAAGCCTGCATCGGAGACTTTAGAAAGGCACCTGTTTCTCCCATGGCGGGTTCGGGGGACTGCTGGCCGTAAGCACTGAGCAGCGAAGGTAGATGTGGAACAACAACGACCGGAACCAGGGATGACTGCGAGACACCATGAAGTTGCCCAATCTACTGTAGGCGTTGGGGGCCCCGGCGTCTGGAACGGCAGTTGCGGCAAAAGATTTTCCAAACCCAGCCCTCAGTAGGCACGTCCCAAGTCGGACATGTGACGCCAGCATTGGGCTTGTCCGACAGTAATGCGGGTGTGCCTAAATTGTAAGGGCCGAGGGGCTAGTTGACAGGTCAAAAGCGCGTAATCCACCCACCTCTTGGTCATAATCAGCAGGGAAGGCTCCCCAAACTGGCCCTGATCCCATTACCTAACTGGTCGGTGACCATAACACAACGAGTCAGTCTGACACGCAAAAGTGCTAGGGGCACTGATGCCCAGGAGCGCTTATGCAACTCGGCCGTGGGGCTTCTGTTTGAGGAGTGCCTGTTTGGTGGTCTGACCTGATGCTTTTTAGCAGCAAACGTGCCCTTTATCCCCTCTGAGATTTCAACTGGATCACAGAGGCGCCCATCAGAGTTTTTGCTAAGAGGCCCTCCCTCCGCATTCGGCATCGGAGGTAGGATGGATGGTTGCTGGCTGGCACGCCCACTGTTGTACAGTGCAATTCTCCCTAAATTTGTAGTAGGTTCATTTTCCACCAGGCTTTCACCTTTAATTACCAGTCTATCACTGATAGATCTTCACCCATCGAGTTCAGTACATTAAACATGCTTCACATACATAATTGTTCAAGCCGATAGAGGCGCAACCTTTCGTTCATGTCAGAACACAGGAAGGGGGTGATATTGGTTCATGTATTATCGACTGTCATGGTGTTTCCTGTCCGGGTCATGTCGAGTCCTTTCTCCCCCCAGAAGGGGCATGAACAAGTTCATCAAGCCAGGACTGGCAGAACCAGGTCAAGAAATTGCCGTTTGTCAGTCATGAGGGTTTGGGGTTCATATTTTAGCAGGCAAAAGTGGTTGCTAGTTAGGGCGTTTTAGCCTGCAGAAAAGGCAGGGTTGCGAGGCAAACAAGCCTAAAGAAATCGGGCTTATTGGGGCATCTCTGGGTGAAGAGTCGGAAGTGTGCAGGAAGATACAGCTAAGCAGGTCCAATTAGAGGCGCCTAAGTATGGCTAGCGCGGAGGGTGCAAGTGGGGATGGGTTTTTGGGTTGCAGCTGGGTGCCCATCATGATCAGAGTCTGCAGCTGCCGCGACTTACAGCCCGAGGGGCTTGCGGGTTGATCCAGAGCACCCAATCTGCCTTCGTTCGCCCACTTATACCAGGCTCACCCCCCAATAACTGTAGCTCGCTCCCCTACTCCTTCTTTTTCTCTTACACCCGAGTGTTCCGCCATCAACCTTCCACCCACCTCCCCCAAAACACACCGTCGATCTCAATCTTTGAGCTTGTCGCTTGTGCCCTCTTCGCCTCTCTTTATCTCGCACCCAGCCGCGCCATCCTCCGCCAAACCTCACCGTCCCCCCAGGCACTCATTAGTTAAAGCTAGCCTCAGAGTTTGCAACTCTACAGGGCCCTATTATCATCAACATCGTGAACTGTCTTAGTTGATCATTTTCCCATCCCCAACCGTTGCAATGGCGAAGAAGACTGCTCAAGCAGACCCCGAGTCTGCCACCACTCAAGTCAACATTGCTGATTTCCAGCGCACGCGAGATTCGGTATGTCCCAGACCCAAGACCTCATCCAAGTCGCCACACATTTTCCCATTCTTTACCTGCTGCTGCTCCTTCCCCCTCCATTGCCACTCCCCGCCACAAGGCTCTATACGTCCTCCACCACCACAACACCATGTCACCGCCCCTCATGTCGCGTATCCAACACTCGCCCACCGAACCAAAATGCATCAACTACCTACAACATCACGCTTGCCCGTCACGCAGGCACAAAATCTCCACCACCTAAATCAGACCACGCTAGCTTTGCTCGATATACATTCATCTCGACGCTTATCAATTGCCCAAACTATTGCACACGTTCATAATGATTAGGATGCAATAGCTCACTCTCATGATCAGGTCATCGTTGCTCTTGCAACTCTTCAGTCTAGCGTCCAGGACCTCTCTCGCGCCTACATCCAACATGCAAATACTGTCCTTGCACCCGGAAAACATGGTCTCACTCCTATCGATGCCAACCTCACCAGTATTTTGACCGAGTCAGGTCTTCTAGCCGCTCCTGGTGCGGGTGGTGCAGCACCAGTCGAGGTCGAAGCCGACGGAAAGAAGAAGCGCAAGAGGACTCCACATGATCCCAATGCGCCAAAACGCGCCCTAACCCCATACTTCCTGTATATGCAGAGTGCTCGTGCAACTATTGCCAAAGAGTTGGGAGATTCTGCCAAACCAAAAGAGGTCGCAGATGAGGGTACTCGCAGATGGACTGAGATGAGTCCCGCAGAGAAGAGTGTACGTCATGGCATATGCTATACAGTGACGCAGCTACTAATGATCCTCTGTAGGTTTGGGATGACAAGTACCAGAAGAACTTGGCTGCTTATCGCGTCAAGATGGCGGCATACAAGGCTGGCCAGCCTGTTCCAGGAGATGAAGAAGCCGCCAAACTTGTCGAAGCTGGCAAGGCTCCGGACCACATTGTCGGTCTCGATGCCGAAGCTGAGACAGAAGAGGAGCCAGTGGCCGCTGAATCATCTGACGAGTCATCGCCTGAGCCAGTCAAGGAACCCAGCCCGCCCAAGTCCAAGCGCCGCAAGACCAAAGATGCTACACCTAGCAAGCCGACGCCAAAAGCCGACGCCAAGTCTCCTGAAAAGAAGACCAAGAAGGGCGGCAAGAAGGAGTCCTCACCAGCTCCAGTTTCAGCCTCCAAGACCGACAAGACTAAGAGGAAGTCGAAAAAGTGAGGATTGGCAATGATGAAATTGACGATGACCAAAGAGCTTTTGGGTTGTAAGATGGTGCTGTCTGGGTTGTTTATGGGAATAGGGACATCATGGTTGTGGGGGTTTCGGTTCGGGGTCTAACTAAACAGCTGCCTTCTGCTTCCAGAGCTCGAGTACAGGAAATGGGTTCCTGTCATGTTCATAATGAAAAGGCATCTTCATCACGAGTATTAACTCGATGGCTGGGATGGAGAGGCTTACACAAATAACAATCAATCATACACGAATTCATACATTTCTAACTCACGTCTTTGACTGGACGCATGTGAGAAGACCAAATTCCCCTCTTCCGATATACCGGAACAGGGATGTTCTCCGCTTTCAACAGTGGGAAGCTTAGGATGAAGTGGCTCGAGTTGGAGCTTGAGCTTGAGCTTGGTCTCGAGCCAGAGTCGATCATGCCAAAAAGCGCGCGGCTCAATGGCGTAGGATAAGGTCTCGACTCTCGAGCACATTAGAAGCTGAGCTGCTGGGTGGTGGGGTTGGAGGGGAGCAGGGAAGCGGCAGGCTGCAGGCTGCAGCCCCCTCGCACCGCCGCCCGCTCTATGAACTATCATTTGCTCAGGCCACTTCAAACAAATGCTCCCATGCCCCGCGTCCATGCAATCCATGGTCGCAATCTAATTCGTGCCCGGAGCATTATCTCACATCAAATGTCAGAGATAACGGCGTCAGAAGGTCAAGCATATCTAAATAGCCAGGCCCATGAACCCGTTTAGGGGCTTTCTTGCACATATCAAGCACAGAGACTTTACAGGGCGTGATACCTGAACAGCTTCGCCTACTATGTTGTTGATACCAAAAGAGGTAGGGAGGAAGTTCCCTTGAGTGGGGCGACCGGCTCCTTGCGCACGAATTTTTATGCTGATGTCCTTCTCTTGAATAGCTTGATAAGCTCGTCATCACGCAAGTGGGCACTTTGGCGCAGAGACGACTTGCCAGGGGCCTGAAACTAAATTATACGGAGGCCTGTGTACGTTCAAGATGATATACAAGGCGATTCCGCGTCAGACTGACCTGCTTATTAGGGTCTGATCTCCCACAATTTGCAAGAGGTCAGTAGAAGAAGTTTGTTTTTTGTATGAAGCAGGATTTGACAAGTCCGCGTCACAGCTCATTCGAGATGGCAACCACACCGTCGCCGATCTCATGTCAATTGGGAAGACAATGTTGGGTCGACGACATGTCCAGCCTGATGTCCTGACCACCCTTCATACAATCCAGGTGGAAGGCACATTCAAGACGGGTACTTACCTCGTCACTGTGCATGACCCCATTGCTTCGGATGACGGCGATCTCGAGAAAGCCTTGTATGGAAGCTTTCTGCCCGTTCCCTCAAAAGATGCTTTCCCACTGGCTGATGTGGGCGAGTATGAGACAAAGAATCAACCCGGTGCTGTCATCACCGCGAAGGAGGGAAGAATTGTACTCAATGAAGGTCGAAAGAGGATCAAACTCAAAGTCACCAGCAAGGGCGATAGACCAATTCAGGTGCGTCTCCGCCAGCAATTTGGATGATGTATTGCGTGGTGACTACTTACCCAGATCTAACCAGGTTGGATCACACTATCACTTCATCGAGACAAACCCTCGCCTCGAATTTGACCGAATCAAAGCATACGGCTTTCGCTTAGATATTCCAGCCGGAACCTCAATTCGATTTGAACCTGGTGATACCAAGACGGTCAGCCTCGTTGAGATAGCAGGAAACAAGACGATTCATGGTGGCAACAATCTTGCTTCGGGTGTCGTCGATATATCTCGAGCTGACGACATCTCTCGCAAGCTACAGGAAGCTGGCTTTGCTAACGTCCCTGAACCAGCTGGGGATCTGGGGCACATTGATGTCGCCTCAATGACAAGAGCAGATTATGCTACCATGTTTGGGCCTACAACTGGTGATTTGGTGAGACTGGCCAACTTGGACCTCTGGATTCAGGTCGAGAAGGATTTGACATCTTACGGCGAAGAGTGCAAGTTCGGCGGTGGTAAAACCATCCGCGAAGGCATGGGACAGGCGTCTAATCGGAAAGATGAAGACGTTCTTGATACTGTCATTACCAATGCATTGATCGTCGATTGGAGCGGTATCTACAAAGCTGACATTGGCATCAAGAATGGCTTCATCTCAGGCATAGGTAAAGCAGGCAATCCGGACACCATGAATGGCGTGACCCCAAATATGATTGTCGGCAATGGCACTGAGGTCATCGCCGGAGAAGGTTCAATAATTACAGCCGGTGGCATCGATTCGCATATTCATTTCATTTGTCCCCAGCAGGCATACGAAGCACTTTCGTCTGGTATCACTACCCATCTCGGCGGCGGTACTGGTCCCTCGGCTGGAACAAGTGCAACAACGTGCACTCCTGGAAAGTGGTATATGAAGAATATGCTTCAGGCTCTCGATCACCTTCCTATCAATTTTGGAGTCACAGGGAAGGGCAATGATAGTTCTCCTGTTGCTCTGCGTGAGTCGGCCGAAGCAGGGGCATGTGGGTTGAAGCTACACGAAGATTGGGGCACGACACCTGCGGCGATCGATTCATGTTTGTCTGTCTGCGACGAATATGATATCCAGTGTCTGATTCACACCGACACTTTGAATGAGTCCGGGTTCGTGGAACAAACTATCGCCGCGTTCAAGGGACGCGCAATCCACACATATCACACGGAGGGAGCTGGTGGCGGTCACGCACCGGACATCATCAGCGTGGTCGAGCACGATAATGTACTGCCCTCGTCCACCAACCCAACCAGACCTTTCACCCGCAATACACTTGACGAGCACCTTGACATGCTGATGGTCTGCCACCACCTGTCCAAGAACATTCCAGAGGACGTTGCGTTTGCAGAATCACGCATCCGTGCTGAAACAATCGCGGCAGAAGACGTCTTACACGATCTCGGAGCCATTTCCATGATTTCCTCCGATAGCCAGGCCATGGGCCGCTGTGGAGAGGTCGTCTTGCGGACATGGAACACGGCGAATAAAAATAAGCAGCAACGAGGCTATCTCCCTGAAGACGAGGGTACAGGCGCGGACAATTTCAGAGTCAAGCGGTACGTCAGTAAGTATACGATAAATCCGGCGATTACGCAAGGATTCTCCCACATCATCGGGAGTGTTGAGGTGGGCAAGTTGGCCGATTTGGTCATCTGGAGGCCGGCTCTGTTTGGCACGAAGCCGAGCACGATCATCAAGGGCGGAATGATCGTTAGTGCAATGATGGTAAGTAGATGGGTTTCTTTCCCCCGTCATCACCCCCTATTGAACACAGCCTCGGCATCACATAACCTATGTTTCTCACCTCACCCATACTCCTCCTACGGTCATGAGCATGCCTGGCTCCCATGCTCCCAGTCCTTGGCCCTTCACTACCAAAAAACCTGAGAACCCATATACTGATAATGCCACGCGAACAGGGCGACCCCAATGCTTCCATCCCAACAGTCGAGCCGGTGATCTCACGCACGCAATTTGCGGCATTCGTGCCCTCGACATGTGTCACATTCGTATCCCAGGCATCCATCACTTCAGGCACTGTGCCATCGTATAACCTCGCGAAACGCGTCGAAGCCGTCAAGAACACGCGCAACATCGGTAAAAAGGACATGAAGTTCAACCATGCCATGCCCAAGATGAAGGTCGATCCTGAGCGTTATATCGTCGAGGCGGATGGGGTCGAGATGAAAGCTGAGCCAGCGGAGACGGTGCCCTTGGGTCAAGGGTTCTTCCTTTATTGACATGCTCGTGAGAGAGAGAGAGAGAGAGAGAAGAACTGCGGAGCTGGCTTCTCATGGGATGTGGCGATTGACTGAATCCTGGAACGGGAAATGTTGTGACCATGTGAAGGAGAAAATGGTGCATGAGAAGTTCAAAGCAAATATATTCTCCCTGAAATGCATACATAGTCATGACATTGACTTCCTTCCTCAGTCCGGGATTTCAACTACAGTGCACACAACACAGTCCACAGTAGCCCATATAAACAAACTTGCAATGTTTCCCATATATCTATCATAGTAGCACGACCGACGTACCTCGAACCAAGGACTTTAGTCGAATCGCTCCCTCGTCCGCTGTCTTCTCCTCCATTCCTCTCGTTCGTCCTCCCCCCCCCTCTCTTCCGTTTCCTCTCCTTCTCAGGGTCCTTAGATTTTCCCCTACCCTCCCTCCGCTTATCGTGTGAATCACTCTTTCTGTCCGGTCTTCCAACTACTTAAACGCACCTTCCTGGCGTTTGGTCGTGCCTTAATCCTCCCTCCCGAGTCGTCTTCTTTTGCCTTTCCTCTCGGCGCTTCCTGTCCTACTCGCGATTTCCTAACGCTGAAGAGAAAGAAAACCGCTGCCGAAGTCTTTAATGAAGCGGAGGAGAACGGCTTGGAGCCGATTGGGAATGCCGACGTGAACAATTAGTGATCCGGTCACTAAACCTATTAAATCTAGGACTAAGTTGAACTACGATCAAATGGCTATCCTAGGACGAGTAAGTTCTTCGCCCGCCTAAGGGTCTTGCTGGGCTTTACTAACAAAGGTGAACTTTGGTAATTAGGTAGATAAGGCGAGATCCTAGTGTTTTCATCTACGATTTGGGGTCTACGAAGCATTTCATAGAGGGTATTGTAAAGGAGAGCAAGACTGGCATGAGTCTGTGCTACATAAAGGCAAGTAGACCGACTTTAGCGCCGCTTAGAAGCGATGGCTAGTAACCGAAAGACCCCCACAGGGTGTCGGAATCGGTGAACATTCTACTTCACTTCCGTCGACGAAGCTGAGAGTTTCGTATTAATTAGTACATCGAAATAGTATTAAAGAAAAGGTACAACCTCTCAACCGAACGACAGCAGCCGTATTTTGTAGCGATGCCGTATTTTATCGTTCTAATTAAACATGACTGGGCGAAAGGCTTCACTAATAAGCTGCACAAATGGTCGGTCGACCGAAGATTTCTCCTTCTCCGCTTGATACGGGTATTCTTGTAATATTAAGCTTCCACCAGGCCATAGCATAGAATGTACGAGGATATACAGCCGCTATACGCGAAAGAGTGCTGTCTTTAGTACTGGCTATCGCCCTCGCTGATAGAGCCTTCTAAGAATACCTAACCTTTGAGGAAATCGAGGCGATCCCGCCCCTAGTCGATAGGTTCTTAGTACTGAGTGTTCGATACCCAATGTTATTCGCTATTTTCGCTAATGGTTCTCGTGGATTAGTCACTATATGAGGGTTCTATGCGCGCCCCCCCAAAACACACAAACCCTGTTCCACAGATTCCGCTTTCTTAAGGGACAACCCTAAGTAGGTTTACTTAGAACTCTCCTCCACCCACTCGGTCAAGCTTGTATAGTTATATTGGATAGTATTATTCGAGCGCATTATCTGTAACCGTTAACGTTACTAAACAATCAAATATTATATACTCCTACGCTGTTGAATTGACGCGAGTGGGCTGAACTTTTTAAAATATAGAGAGAGGAAAGAGAAGCTGCTTGTAATATCTTTACTATAGAGCTAGGTCCGCCGTTTAGGAACTACTACACTGCTAGTGTACAAAGCCGCGAGTAAATAGTACTTATAAGTACTATACTAGAAAACTTAGTATCGCGAAAATACCCTAGGAATAAATCTCATTAGCTCATCCTTTACTACGCTAATGTCAGGCGATATGTCAGAGCGGATGCCATAGCCCGTAGCGATTAAGCTAAAAAGACGTGGAGTATCGACACGAAGTGTCGATATCTCTGGCAATCCACTATATATATGTATTCCATGGCATCCCGTGACACGATAGGTCCGTAAGCCCTTAAGGATCGCTCCAAAAGACTAGATACAGTATCTCGCATAAAGTGCGAGGTATTCACGGACCTCCTGTAGTAGTCATATCCTTGTTAGAAGGCCGCCATAGGCATTCCTAACAGCTAAGAACGTCGTATAACTCGCTACTGGCGCTCATACCTTATATGTCTTCTTCCCTTCGATAAGACCAGGCCAATCGATGCTGCATACAGCTTAGGTACTCAAATGACAGGAAGATCGAGAGTTTCGCGCGCTGGCCGATGGTAAAGACAGTTGGGCCTTTTCCATCGCTGTCGCCTACAAGACGGAGTGAGGGTTTACCAGGTACCCATCCTCTTTGTACATCCCTATATCCTGGCAGACCTGCAGCTCGTCCCTCCATGCTCTCCAACTCCTAAGCGGCAGTGGTTGGCCCTATGCCCTCACCTAGCCAAAAATCCCCTATCCGATTTCGTTGGGTCTCTGTCAAGGATAAACGTCCGCACAGCCCCACAGCTCCTGCCGGTTCCATGTCGATTGATTCAAGAAGGACGAGAGGGCGAAGATGGGAGTGTGTAAGGACAGTTTGCTTTTGAGAGGATGGACGGTGCGCTCTTCCCTTTTCTCTCGGTGCTATCTCGAGATTATGGTTGGATTGTACATCCGGTAGAAGTATAGCAAGGCTGACGCCTCTTACCACCATGGAGCACAATTGGACTCACTTTGACGAACGAGTCACGCTTGCCATAACGTCGTTTTGACTCACGCTGGTGTAATGCTATATTTATTAATAGGTTCGGATTTGGGATGAGCGTTGATGTAACGGGGGATCACGAGAGAGAGAGAGAGACGCCGATGGAAAGTGTGCGGTACAATAGGCCCATTCAGGACGGAGAAGGTCGCTCACTATGACAGAGTAAGGTTTTGGGGGGGTCCCTCGGTATGGCACGTTGGAAGAATTTCGAAGTGGGCGGTGGAAACGGAGGCCGTCCAAGGCTAACCGATCACATAATCACAGTATGTTCATACAAATGCCGATTTCGTAGGCCAAGACCAGCGCCGCATACAACCCAATGCGGTTAGACACTCAACTCAGCCATGGTTTGATCTGCATGCACGAGGTGCACGAGGCGGACAAGGTAGAAGGCATGAGATGGGACGAGGAGGCTTGTCGAGGAGTTCTATATAAGTGCAGGCAGGTCTCGATGGCTGGATGTCGTGCAAGTTGCCACAAATCCCTGTACAAGAAACAAAGAGTCATCAAGACAACCCATCATTCGCTGAGCTCTAGCACAATCACGACCACCACCGTCGTAACAACCATACCCTCTACCACAAGCCAAGTTCTTCCTCAACAGCCCACTCACAATGGAATACGAACACGAAATCCCCCAGTCTACCGGCGACAAGACCTCCCCTCCAGCACCGACGCTCCAGGTGGACTTCTCATGGAAGCAATTCCGAAGCATCATTACCGACCAAGCCAACCCGTCTGAACCCATCTACAACGTGCACTACAGCACCTTCAGATCACCGCACCTCACCTTCAAGTCTGCGGACGACAAGGAGGTCATCGGCACCGGGACACTGCAGGTGGTGTCGATCAACGCAAAGTACGAAGTCCACGGTCACGCAGGCACGCTCAAGGCGCTGAAACGCCTCAAGACGCAATACACGCACCTGTCGTACGCGTATTCAGACGACCCCGACAACCCCGTGCCCATGAACTGGAAGAGCAGCTGTGGCCTGAAGAGATGGGACTTTATATGTATGGACGAGGCGCAGAATCCCGTGGCCAAATTCTCGGTCAACATCTGGGCCCTGCGCAAACTGGGCCACTTGGAATTTTTGGGGGACAAGGTCAGCAGCAATGTGGCGCTGAGGGACGAGCTGGTGGTGACGGGATTTACCCTGTTCTATATGATGTACCTGAGGGCGAATAACATCCTGTCGTTGTTTGGGGCCGCGTTTGCGAGACCAGGGCCGATCGACATTGAGAAGGAGAAAGACAAGGAAAAGGAAAAGGAGCAGCGCAAGGTTGCGGGATGATAGATACTGGCCACATGTGGACGCTGCTATCAGGCCGGCCAATCAATGCCCACGAGGTCAGGACTGTTCACTCCATTCCAACGTTCCCCGTACAGCGGTGCTTGCCTGAAACCGCCTCAATCCTGGTAGCGAAAGGATGAGTACTATTGGTTATTGGAACCTTTAAAAGAGTTAGGGCTGTGCTTACACTCCTTAGGGCGTACCTTAGGGCTAGCTAAGCCGAGCTTAGGATTACATAGCTACAGCTGAAAATAGCTGAGTTACTACAACGCGGGTCAAATAGCGAGATGCTCAAGGTTGGAAACGGAAATGGACCTTGGAGAGGTTAAGATTCGCCGCTGAGTATAAGTATAGTGGTATAGGCTCATAGTCGAGGCCCAAAGGGGGCCCTTGAGCCCGAACTAATAGCTTCTAAGAACAGGCAATGGCATTAGACAAGCTCCCTACGGGTCGTCCAGTGCTCCGGCGCGCTCCCCCGTGCTCTGCCGGGCATCTGTCACGTGTCAGATTAAAGCGGCCTCGCTCCCTTTCCTGAACGAAAACGGTAAGGCACAAAGCACAGTTCGGGGCATATATAATATATAATTAATATATATCTCTCGCAATCAAAATAGAACACAACTATTCTATCAGCACCACGATGTCATCACCGACACACAGAAACCGCCTAGATACCGAGCTATCCAAGGGATATGTATCCATCTTCGTGGCAACCCGCAATGCGAACAACGGAACCGCGACGTACTGTACAAATCCTAGAAAGGGTCCCCCTCTCTGAAGGTTTCCTTACCCAGTGAGTTTGTTGTTACTTGGTGACGTAGGAGCAAGGCTACCAATAGGCGCAACTGAGGGGCAAAGCCCTGCGCCGCGAACGGGGGCTTTTGTATGTCCCGGGAAGTGTGGGAGCGACCGCTTGTGGGATAATTAGTTCACGGTGTTTCGTCGTTGTAAAAGGGGCGTGTCGGTTGCAACGTGGCTGCTGCCGTCGCTCGGCTGCCTTTTTTTGCCTGCCTACTTGATAGGGTCAACTACTGCACTCGTAGAATTTCCAGATATTAGCTGCCGCCCGGAAAGGGATTGGCGGTAAAGCAAGTTTACGCTCTGTCCTCGTAGGCTTTTCGCTAAGATTGTGGCTGCAGGATGAATTTATCCTTGATGCACGCCGGGGCAGGGATTCCGGCCCATTTAGCGTCGAGTACTTTCAATCATATTTTGAATACCAAGTAAGGACGGAGCTAAGCTTTACGTGCTCGTGCGGACCAATAGCCAAACAGAAAGCAGAAGTTTAGAAATTGAACTGAGCTGAGCGATCCTCACAAGAAAAAAGGAGCCATTCGCAAGAGTATTTTCATCCAAGAAGATCGTAAATTCATCAGGGGACCACCCTCCCGGCTCCCAAACCCATATAGGCAGGTCATATTGACCTGACTCTGGAGCTTAGCCCTCTTGTAAACACCGTTTCCAGGTTTTTCTCTGCCGTGCCTGCCGTGAGGCGGTGGCTGGTGCTGCTGCTTGTGCTACTGGGGTTTTGTTGTTACTTCCAGGTTCCACACCACGCAAATGCTCTCAGAGACATCCACCAACAGGAACATCAAATCAAAACACCTGTCACTCCTGCGATTATTTCTATCGTCTCGTCACTCGTGTGTGTGCATTACATCGTCAACATCATTTTGTCCAATGTGTCGTGGTATAAGGTTTTGGGTTGCCAAGAAAACCCAGTATAGAAGGATCCCGCGTAGAAAGGCGGTCTGAGTCAATCCGATCCAGCAGCCTTGGTCACCGTCTTTCTGGTCGTCTAAACAACGGCTGCCACGCCACCACGGGAATTGACATGATTCCGTTGTCTCTCAATGGGACTCAGAGCATCGGGATATTGTCTTCCGTGGACGCCTGCAACTGTCGCAATTCGAGGCGGTGCAGCGTGCCCTCTTCGGTGACTATTTCTTTCGTAGTCCGATGTGCGGTGTCTGTGATCTGTACCGCTTCCGCTGCTGCTTTCTCTGGTTAATGGCTGTCCGAAATTGTTTTGATCCGGATACCGGATAGTTGGAGCACGTGGATCTGGATGTACCTGTGCTTGCATAGGCGAAGCAGGCTTTGGATTCGGTACCTCGGTATCCCAATTAGATTCACGCCATTGAGGGGCACCGCCTCCACGATGAGGATGTGAAGGTTGTAGAGGTTGTGGATTGCTCGCACGGTAGTGCTCGGGTCGTAGAGGTTGTGTATGTTTGGAAGGCGCACGGTAGCTTGCATCAGATGAATGACGACGTTTGTGCGACCTGAAAATTGAGGGCACCCAAAGACTAGAACGGCGGGTCTGGCGACCTTCGCCAGGTCTGCGAGGACGAGGGCCGGCCTGCGAGTTTTCGGAGCTTGCCTCGCTGCCCGTATCTTCGTCGACGGTTGAAGGAGTGCGTGCGGGTGATCTATAGTGAGTGTTGTATCCAGAAGTTCGTCGGCCGTTCTGATCGGCTTTTCCGCCAGGTCTTCTGTTGGAAGGGCTATTTGGATTTGGTGCGGACTGTTGACTGGCATGGTTACCGCTAGCAGTGTGAGATCGTTGACGGGCTGGAGGAGCAGGGGATCGTTGGGCGGAGTGGCTTCTAGCCTTCCTAGGACCCTCAGGGTGTTTCGGCTCCCAGTGAGAGCCACGTTCGCCTGAGGGAGAGACAAAGTCTGGGACACTGCTTCGTCTCCGATAGAGGGCGGTCTGATCGTCACGCGAACTGCTTCGCGAGAGCCGCGATGGCTTGCCTACTTGGCCGCCTGAGAAATAGCCATCCCGTCGGTCATGGGCTTCTGGATGAGGAGATTGGTAAGGGGAGTTTTGAATGCGGCGCATGTAATTCTTTTGGTTCAATTTGCCCGTGACCATTCTATGCCAGTTCTCCATCTCCTCGTCTGGTCGAGTCGGAAAGGCTTCTCTGGGGATGTATTTGGGGAAGATAGTCCCATTTGGGCCGGGAATGTTCCAGACTTGAACGGATTTCTGCAAAAAGACAATGTTCTCTTCAGGGCATAGAAGCATTTGAATGGTCAACCAGCGAGCGAAGCCGGTGGGAGTCAGGCAAGGTATTTTGGGAGTGTCGAAGGGAGATTGTGTAGGCTGCAAGCTGTGGAAACAGCCGAGAGTGGTATACATAAAGGAAAGGCCATGTTCGGAGGTATTGAGGAAGAGAGAGTCGTAGTTGCCGCCGACTGCTCTGTAGAAGAGGGCAAGTCGTTGCGGGGTGAGGAGGTCAGAGTCGGAGCGAGGCTCGAGGGTTGGCTACGGAGTCAAGCAGTCAGCAGACGGCGGGGAGCATATGCGGTCCAACAAGGAACGTACAATGATTTTGGCAATACCGAGGCAGAGCTGCTCGAGTTGTGGTGTCGCGCGCTTCTGAGGATTGATCAGATACCTCCAAAAGCCGTGACCACCAGCTTGGTTGGCATCCATGTTGAGTGTTGAGAAATGCGGTGAAATATCACAGCATATGGATTGGGATAGAAGCGGTGGGTCGTCGCGCTCATGGTCAAGCGCAATAATCCGAGTAGTGATGAAGATGAGATTGGAGGCGATAGGATAGAAACACAGAGAAGATGCGTGCGAGAGAAACAAATTGGGTGAATGAAACAGAGGCGAGAGGAACGGCAGGTGGGCAGAAGGAAGTCAATGGTGACAATACTCGCAGTCCCAGCAGCGAGGACGGTGGTGGTGTGTGTGGTGACTCTGAGTCGTGAGTGCGAGTGACTGAGCAGCACTGGCAGTCACCCCAGCAGGCATGAGGACTGGTGACTACAGAGTACAGTACTAGGAGGTAGTGCCTGGTTCCCACTAGCAATTGACCTCACAAGAGGATTCGGTCCGCAGCAGTCCAAGCAGTTCATGCCCGGCGCTGGTGGCTAAGGGCAGATGATAAGTGGTGGGTTACCGGGGACGGTGGATGCGAGCCGCCTAAGGGTACAGTAGGCATGGCAAACAAGAGCCAGGTCCCGCTCGGCCCTGTGGTTGATAGGGTTGATCACGCCCAGCCTTTCGCTTCTCACCGCCTCTCCATTACCTACTGTACCAACTATTAGCACAACCACCCAGGGACCAGAGACCTTTGTCTGCCTGTCGCAAGCACCCCTCCCTTTGCCCCCCGTAGCCCCCACCTCCCGAGGTCTCGCAGTCTATTTGAGCCTGACCCGTGCCACCCCGCGTTATTCTCGTCGCTGGTGACTCAAGCCCCAATTTTACCCGTCGTTGCGCACACAAGCACAGGAACAGGCACAAAAGCGGCACACAGAGGGCCAGGACCCCTTCCTTGCCGCCTATTATTCGCTCATTAATTCCAAAATCATGCCATAACAAGACGTTTCTTCGAGGCCCAGAGGCTCCTCTCTCTCAACGGGATTGCTGAGACGGAGCCATTTTTCAACCAAGTTGGTTAGTGATACCACAGGCGCCACTCTGTGGCAGGCCACATGTCTGGAGGTACCCAACACACACACATATACACATCCACTGGTCTTGATGCTTCTGCCTATGATATTGACATGAACACCTTCGCTTGTGACTTGACTCCCCTGCATGGCGGCCTGACCGGGACACTCACTTGACTTCGTCGTCCAATTCATCCCATCCATCCCATTCATCCAAGGAGGCTCATCTGCCATCGCTCGCTGGCTGATTCTTGTCCCAGACACACTTCAAACCCCGTCATCATACACCACCCCTCACATCAGCACATCGTCAGCATACTTCTAATTCCGCCTCATGACTACCAACAATGATGAGCCCAGCCTCATCAAGCTGCCTGAGGAAATCCTCCTCCAAATCTTGGATCTTGCCATTCCGGTCCAACATCTCTGCGTCCAGCGCTTGACCGATCGTATGCCAACCAGCCCTGACTCCCCCTCGGGGATTCCAGGTGTTTTCCTACTCACCAAGTCCATCTATGAACGGGCCGTCCCCATCTTCTATTCTAGAGCAGTTCTCAACACG
This sequence comes from Exophiala aquamarina CBS 119918, assembly GCF_000709125.1. Lineage (NCBI taxonomy): Eukaryota > Fungi > Ascomycota > Eurotiomycetes > Chaetothyriales > Herpotrichiellaceae > Exophiala > Exophiala aquamarina. The sequence goes on from NW_013550587.1 coordinate 599,538, forward strand.
GCCCCGCTACGTCCTCCCCCATATTTATTCAATACACTTAGTGGCCCGAGCCTGAGGCTCAATCTTCGGACCGGCTTAGACGTTCTATTTGCATCGTGTAACCCGCATCATCTAGCCCGCATTGCCGCTGTCAACATTTACAGCAGCCAACACGACGCCATTAATGCCGAAGCCTACGAGGCTCTTCTCGGCTGGCTGGTGGATAACACCGGGGTTAAGCAGATTAATTTATCCAATCGGCTGATGACCAGGCTGCGGAGAGGTAGGACCGATCTGAATGCGGTATTCAATCTAGCCACCGCCACCCCTCCGCCCACTCTCACAAGGACTATATATATTTATTCAACACATCCACGCACCCCCTGGGAGTCGCTTCGGATGGCCGAGCTCCAACGAGCTCTGAAGGATCGCCATCTGCCGACACTCCAGTCTCTCATCTTCGAAAATCGTAGTGGAAATGACC